>NC_058375.1:22842500-23442500 GCF_018350175.1 Felis catus
GGGTAAGCAGAACCAGAAAAAAAGGACCCTGTCACAAATATCCCAGTGTGGGAAGGTTCTCTGGCTTCATGACGATGCTCTCGTCCCTTACCAGAGACCTCAGGGAAGCCAGAAAGCATCACTAAATAGGGGGACCCCACCCGAGCCCAGCTCATCACAGCAGACTGAAGAGCCCCTGACACCACCATAGGCAGCTCACAGAAGCAGCTAGAAGCAACCAAGTCAGCACCAGATAAGCCAAGCAGACCGAAATAGCGCAAGACTCTGATAATCAAAACTGCCCTGGGACCACAGACCACTATAGCAGGCCAAGAACTCATGCGCTAAACCCAAACAGGGTGGTTGCCTGCAAAAATGAGACTTAGATAGCACCTAGACTCCCTTAACAGAAGAGACAGAATGTGCGGGTTACAATGAAAAAGACAAAATGTGCGGGTTACCCCAAACCAAGATGATTAAAACTGAAATGAGCAAAGACAATCACTGAATGAAAGACATCACTTAAATGATGCCAAACACTGAGATGAATCAGACGCTGAGATTCATTCGACAAGGATTTTAAAGCAGCCACTGATTTCAAAATTTTCCAGGATTAATTACAAAGTCTCTTGAAACAAATGAAAAGATAGGAAAGCTCAGCAAAGAAATAGAAGTTTCACACAAGAAATGATACGATGTTGGGGCAACTGGGTGGCTCAGTCAGTTGAGCATCCGACTTCGGCTCAGGTCATGATCTCCAGTCCATGAGTTTGAGCCCTGCGTCAGGCTCTGTGCTGACAGCTCGGAGCCTGGAGCCTGCTTCGGATTCTGTGTCTCCCTCACTCTTTGCGCCTCCCCCACTCATGCCCTGTCTCTCTCTCTCCCCCCCCCCTCTCTCTCTGTCAAAAATAAACAAACATTAAAAAAAAAGAACTGAAATAATGTTATAGAGCAAAACTATAGAAGGTCTAAACAATACAATCCATCAGCAGGATCTACCTGACTTACACAAAACACAACACCCAACAACGTCAGAATACACAGTGTTGAGGTACCCAAAAAACATTCACCAAGACAGACCATACTTTGACCATATGGGCCATAAAACAAAACTCAATGTGCTTCTAAAAATCAAAATAGTATAAAGTGTGCTCTCTGGTCATACTGGAACCAAGTTAGGAACCAATAACAGGGAAAATTTCTAAGTATGTGGAATTTAAACAACATACCTCTACAAAATTCATGGGCCAAAGAGGAAGTCTCAAAAGTAACTACAAAAAAATTACAGAGAACAAATGAAAACAAAACACAACATATCAAAATATATAGGATGCAGCTAAGTCAGCACTGTGAGGGAAGTTCATAGCACTAAATCCTTATGTTAGAAATGAGGAAAGGCCTCTGATCAATTGTCCAAGCTCTGATTTCAAGAAACCAGAAAAAGAACAGCAAAATAAACCCAAGGCAAGCAGAAAGAAAGGAGTTATAAAAGTAAGTGGAAATTGATGAAATTGAAAATAGGAAAATAATAGGGAAAAATCAATGAAAACACCAATAGCAACAATAAGCTGCTTTTCAAACAAACCAATAAAATTGATGAACCTATGGCAGACTGATGAAAACAAAAAGAAAGAAGAGACAATATCCCAGTTCCAGAAGTGAGGTAGAGGATATCACTATAAATCCTGCAGCCATTAAAAAGATTTAAGGAAATACTACTAATAAGTTTACCCTCATAAACTGTACAAATTAGAAGAAATAGTCCAGGGGTGCTTGGGTGGCTCAGTTGGTTGAGCGTCCAACTTCAGCTCACAGTTCATGATTTCAAGCCCTGTGTCGAGCTCTGTGCTGACAGCTCAGAGTATGGAGCTTTGGATTCTGTGTCTCCCCCTCTCTCTGCCCCTCCCCTGCTCATGCTCTCTCTTGCTCTCTCTCAAAAAAAAACTTAAAAAAATTTTTTTTGAAAAGAAGAAATAGTCCAATTCCTTGAAGACCCAAATTACCAAATTCAATCAAGATGACATAGGTAATCAGACTAGCTCCATAACCATTAAAGAAACTAAGATAATAATTTAAAAGATCCCCCAAAAGAGGAACACCTCAGTGGCTCAGTCCATTAAGCATCTGACTTTGTCTCAGGTCATGATCTCGCGGTTTGTGAGTTCGAGCCCCGCGTTGGGCTCTGTGCTGACAGCTCAGAGCCTGGAGCCTGCTTCAGATTCTGTGCCTCCTTCTCTCTCTGCCCCTCCCCCACTTGCAATCTGTCTCTCTCTCTCTCAAAAATAAATAAACGTTAAAAAAAATTCCCCCAAAAGAAACTCCAGGCTTAGATGGTTTCATTGGAGAATTCTACATATTTTAAAGAAGAATTGCCACCAATGCAATACAATCTTTTCTAGAAAATAGAAGGGAAGGGAACTATTTCCATTACAATATATGAAACCAGTGCTAGCCTGTTACTAAACCAAAGAGAATAGAAAAAAAGAAAAATAGACCAGTATCTCTCATGAACTTAGACCCAAAAAGCTTCAAAAAATGTATTAGCTAATCAAAACCAACAATGTATAAATGTATAAAAAGAATTACGCACCTTCAGCAAGTAGAATTTATTACAGGTTTGCAAAGCTGTTTCAACACTCAAAAATCTACCAATATAATCCAAGGTATTAACAGGCTAGAGAAGAAAAATCACAGTCATATCAGTTGGCACAGGGAAAGCATTTGACATTATTTGATACTCATTTGTGGTTAAAAACAAAAAACTCTCAGGGAAAATAGAAATGGAAGGGAATTTCCTGAACTTTATTAAGAGCAGCTACAAAAATCCCAGAGTTGACGTCATATTTAATAATGCAAGACTGGATGTTTGCCCCTACGATCGGGAACAAGGCAGGACACCCATTGTCACCATTCATATTACTATTACTTGATGATGTAGCCACTGCAATAAGGCAAGAAAAAAGAAATAAAAAACATACAGATTTGAAAGCAAGCAAGCAAGCAAGCAAGAAAGAAAGTTGCTTCTATTTGGAGATGGAATGATTCTCTTCAGAGGAAGCCACAAGGAATCTATCAGAACAACAACAGTAATAACAAAAAAACCTTCCTCGAACTAGTAAGTAGGTTCCGCAAGGTTACGGGATAAAAGATCAACACACAGCCGCTCATCGTATTTGTATCTACTAGCAGTGAACACGTGGAAACTGGAATTTAAAGCACAATGACACAATCCCCAAAGGAAATAATGTACTTAGCCACACATGTAACAAAACACATATAAGATCCACGTGTTGAAAATCGCTGGAAACAGCTTGGAAGTTCTCATTCCCATCCTCACAGTGAGAAAACATGCTGAGCCCCCTGAACACCAACGCTCATCTTCTTAGATCCATCCGAGAATTGAGGTCACAGACACAGCGGTGCCCCCAAAAACCAGAGAGCCAAGCAGATACCTACAACCACTGCTTACGGGGAACTGAAGCCCATCACTGGAGCTGGCATCTTCTGGAACACTTTCAACCATATGCGATGATTGCTGGAGGCTCAGTGTCACTTCGCTTGAGAGATTAAAAACTCCAAAGCCGCCAAATCCTGGAAGGCTCCTCATACTTTTGTGAGTTTCACCTCCAGGAGCCCCAGCAGGTGCTCAGCGTGAGGAGAGAAGAAAAATCCCCTTCTGCCTCCAGCAGGGAGAAGGGAAAATAACCATTGTGAAGTAGGCACCGAGCAATCTGTTCTCCTTTAGAAGGCCGGCCTCCAGGTAAATGATTTGACCAGAGCCTCACTAGCTGGAGGAAAGAAAATACCCAACACAGCCGCCCCGAAAGACCCAATCAAATGTCTGCCCTCTCCCACGCCTCGCCACCACCCCAGTAGGACTCCCATATGGTGACAGGATTACAGGCAAAAGAACTACAAGCCTCAGACCCTTCTTAAGGAGTCTCTAGGAAAACCCAAGACAACAGGAGAGACAAAACAAGGACAATGGAGAAAACTCTAGACTCCGATATCACAGCTACAACAAACACAAGCACAGCCTAACTCTTAGCCGGACAAACAGAGAACCTTGCATCAAACAAGGCTCTTCCTGAGTTCCTTGGACTAGACACAGCACATCCAGCTACCAACAATAAATCACATGGCATCTTAAAAGGCAAAAACGGTCTGACAAGATAAAGCGAGCCTCCCCAAGAGGAGGGAACACAAGCAATCCCCAGTGAGGTATTGATGTTGTTTCATAATAAAGTAAGTTCAGAGGAAAAACGCTTTAACCCTGATGTGAGGACGCGTGAAAAGGATTCTCATCCTAAAGGGCATCAGGAGATATTGCAATATGGTAATCGATGAAAGCTCGTGAAAAGAATGACTAGCTCAATAATGAAGGACGGGTCAATAGAAGTAAGTAAATGCAGAGGAGAAAACCACAACTCACCCCTGATCATAGAGTCTGAGAACGCCGAATTGACAAAACAATGACATTGAATTATGAGGAAACATACGACTTCTTAACAGAGACAGAAACCAGCTGATGTGTTAACGACTGATACTTGGGGAACATCAGAGTCGGAGGCCGGCTCTGAACATTTTCTAGTCACTTAAGCGATTCCCAAAGATCCCACCCGCATCCCAAAGTGAGCCCTGGGGCGGGACCCTTGGCCTGGCCCTGCCCTCCCTGTGCTCCCTGAGCTCCCTCCCCGACACCGTCTCTGGACCACAGGCCAATCTGTCCCGCCCACCTCTCCACCTCCTCCAGGAAGTCTCCCCTGATTACTCTAGGCCCCAGCAACCCCAACTCTGACCTCAACCCATCTTCCACTTAAACAGCAGGTGAGGTCTCAACAGTATGTCCTGAATCCTGTGCTGATGTTTAGTAATAAGGTAAAAAGTGGCACTTTCTGGCAGGTAAGAACTTGGACTCCAGAGTTAGAGAGACCTGGATTCAAACCCTCTACCACTTCCTAGTTGGCTTTGATCCAGTCATTCTCCCTATTTGAGCCTCAGTTTCCTCACCTGTAAACGGGGCAAATGACGAGATCTCCTCGTAGGATTATTGCAAAGCATGTAGAGTAGTGCCTGGCCTGTGAAAGTCCCTCAGTCATGCCTGAGACCTTATCCGCCTTCCCATTGTACAGGTGAGGAAACTGAGGCTGAGAGGCTGAGACACGCATCCGGGATCACACAGACGATGGCCATCGGCATCCAGAGTCAGGTCTCTACCTGGGATCCGTCACCCCAGGGTTCAGTCCCCTCCCCCACCCCCGCACGTCGTCTCGTGTCATCCCACAGCTGTGCTCAGAGGGACGTCTCCTCCTCTCCCATTTTGCAGGCGAGGAAACTGAGGCCCAGGGTGAGCACAGAGCTAGCCCAGGGTCCCACAGCCATGGGCCGAAGAAGCGCGTGGAAGTCAAGCCTAGGGCTCCCTTTCCCAAACCCACCGTGAAGGTGGTTCCCTCCTCCCTTCCTAGTTCAGAGCCTGCAGGGGGACCCAGGGGCCCAGCTGAGGGGAGGGGTTGCAGGGCAGGGGCCGGCGGGGGACTGGGAGGAGGTGGGCCGGGCAGCCAGCCCCCTGGTCCCTGGAGATCACCGCCGAGTTCTGAAGCGGTCAGGACTCTGCAGACCTCGTCCTTTGCAAACGAGGGTCTCCTCCGAGCCAGGAGGGGAGGGGAGGAGAGGCCCACCTTCCCTCCGTCCTCACCCCTGCTTCTGCAGAGCTGTGCACACGCACAGCAAGTAGCAGTTACACGTCCGAGGGCCCCAGGACGAACCCCACGCAGGTGGATTTTCCTTCCCTCATTGTCTTCCCCCTCGGGTCCCGGGTCTGGGACTTCCTGCCCGCTGCCTGTGCCCGTGCCCTTGACACCGCAAGCCTGTTCCGGGAGCTGATAGTCCCCTCCCCTCCCCCTGGGGATCGATTGGAAACCCAGTCATTTAAGCCACCAAAATCCAGTAGCTCATGGATCAGAGGCCTCCTCTGGGCTCTGCGGGGCTGGCCGAGGCCCCATCTCCCCAGCCCTGGGTTCTATCCCGGGTCTGGGAGCAGCAGGACCCGCGGGAGCAAGGCCCACAGAGCCACGGCAGTGGGAACACCTCAAATGTCAAAACTCGGAGGTGAGCAGCTGCCGTCCCAGCCCCTGGTGAGTGGTCTCACCACCCGGGCTGAGGAAAGTCCCAGGGGAGCCTGCAGAGAAGTCCCCCCCTCCTACTCTGAGCTTCCCCCGCAGGCAGGTCTCTTGTCAAACACCTGCCCCAAACAACACCGTTTCTGGAATTTGCCTCAAAGCCCCATGGCTTTGCGAGGCCTCAGGGCTTAAGGCTGGGCCTCCTCCAGGCAGGATCGGGGAGTGGAGCTCATTCCCAGCTCCCTTCCCTGCGGTGTGTCTGGATATGGGGGCTGAGGGCTGAAGGACAGAAGCTCTCTGTGTGCAGGGTGGGGAGGGCACATGCATAAAGACTCTACCTGAGTGAGGTAACCCAGGGAGTGAGGGGCACAGTGGGACTAAGCCCAGGTCCATCAGGCTCCTGAGTTAACACCCAGTGGCAGTCTGCAGACTCCAGAAGAGATCGGGGTGTGCCGCAGTTTGGAAGGGCCAGGCTCGAGAGCCCCCAAGCCCTGAAATACTCTTGGTGCCCTTCCAGGCTGTGACGGCTGGGGTGAGGGCATGTCTCGAAGCTTCCCCGCCTCAACAGCGGAAGCTGGTGCTAGTAAATTACTCCCAGTAATGGAGATGTTTGCTCAGGGAATTGGGGAGGCAGTAAACAGAAGCCGAGTAATTAACCAGGAACTGTGGATGTGCCCTGCCTTTCAATGAAGCAGCCCCTGGGTGGTGTTCTTCTGCTGACATGAGCAGTGGAGAATCAGAGAATCAAAGAGCTAAGGGGGTAGGGGGACACTTTGGGCGACCCGAGTATAATCCCTTCGTTGGATAGATAGAGAAACCAAGTCCTGGAGAAGGAGAGACACCACTCCACTCGAGGACACACAGCAGGCTAGTGACGGAGGTGGGCTGGATTCCAGCTCTCCTGGGAACGAGGTCAGGGCTGTTCCCAGCGCACTTGACTAAGTACGGGGTAAAGGTCACGGGGTTGGCTGGGAGGCAAGGCATCTGGCAGGGGATAAAGAAGGAAACTGAGGCTCGGAGAGGGTGGGTAACTTATCAAGGATTCACAGCGAATTAAGAAGTGGAGGGAGCCTTTCTTCATTTTCTGGTTCACAACCCCAGAGCCCAGCGAGGACCCAACAGGAACGGAAAGATGCTCACCGGAAGACAGGTCCAGAAATCCGTCCCCAAAATGTAGAGCAGGGCCAATTTCCAACTGTGCTCACTTCTAATTAAGCACGGGCTATATATATGGGGCCCTGGGCATGCTTATCTCGGCCTCACAGCAACTCAGTAGAAGGGGGTGACTCTCTCCCTTTACAAAGAAGAAAGTGGGGCGCCTGGGTGGCTCAGTCGGTTGAGTGACCGACTTCGGCTCAAGTCACGATCTCGCAGTTTGTGAGTTCGAGCCCCGTGTCGGGCTCTGTGCTGACAGCTGGGAGCCTAGATCCTGCTGCGGATTCTGTGTCTCCCTCTCTCTCTGCCCTTCCCCCACTCATGCTCTGTCTCAGAAATAAATAAGCATTAAAAAAAATTTTTTTTAAAGAAAAACAGTCCATTTATTAAACGCTCCTCAGAAGCAGCCAGAGTCATAACGCGCCAGGAGGAGCTCTTGGTGGTGATTTCGAGGAACCGCGGGAGGCTGAACGAGGGCTAGCTGGAGAATGAGAAGCTCACGGAGGCCACAGGGTGAGGCACCAGAACACCCATCAGAAAGGTGAAAACCCCGAACCCTGATGGCACCAAATGCTGTACAATGTGATTCCAATCATGTGGCATTCTGGGAAAGACAAAGCTATTAAGACAGTAAACAGACCATCTAGTAGCTAGCTGGCCCAGGTTGAGTAGACGAAGGGCAGGGGTTCTTTTTTAGGGTTCTGTTTTTTGTCTGTGTAATATTATAGCAGCGGACATACGACATTGTGCTTTTGTGAAAACGCATAGAATTTTGCAGCACAGAAGGTAAATCTTAGCGTATGCAAATTTTTTTGATTTTTTTTTTACATGTATTTATTTTTGAGAAACAGAGTGAGACAAAGCATGAGCGGGGGAAGGGCAGAGAGAGAAGGAGACACAGAATCTGAGGCAGGCTCCAGGCTCTGAGCAAGAGGTCAGCACAGAGCCTGCTGCGGGGCTCGAACCCACGAACTGGGAGACCATGACCTGAGCCAAAGTCGGACGCTCCACCGACCGAGCCACGCAGGTGCCCCATTCGTGTAGGCGAATTGTTCAACCATCATTTCAGGGGTTCAGAAGATCCTAGGATGGAAAACATACCAGTTGGAGAATCTAAGAGCGTTACAAATGTTTGAAACAGCCTTAGGAAAGGGAGGGGCGGGGAAGTGCTGAGCTAAGTGGCTCTGGAAAAGAGAGGCAAGGAACTGCACGTAAGAACAGTACTCGGGTTGCTAAAGCGGTGCCCACGGGGCTACGTGTGGACCCTTCTGATGTGGCTCTGCACGCAGACGCTGGAACGGAACAATTAAGTAAACGGTGGTGGATTGTGGAGCCGGATTTCTCACCGTTGGAGCGGGGTTTTACATATACGTGGCGGGGTGGGGGCTGCAGTGATACTGAGTTTAGTTCCTCACATCTCTCCTGTTGGGTCGCTTGGGTGGTTCTCAAATTTTTACCATTATAAGTAACCTTAGAAGCTAAAGCTTCTGGAAGGGGAGAGATGAGAGTCCCAGTGCTCATTTTTCTCCCCCCAAAACTACACAGTAGGTATGTTACTAGCGGATCGGATGGGTAGAATCTGATGGGGAGCAGACACCCACGCCCCCTAAAGGACGTCACCGGCATCCGCTGTAGCCCTGTGCTCCCCTTCAGCTGTGACAGCGTCTCGTGGAGTTGTGGACTGCACGTCTCATCCCATCCGTCTGCATTAAAAGGTCCAGTCGGGTCCTGTCTCCCAGCTCGGGTCTCACCCAAGTTCAGGGGCCCCAGCGGAGAAGGGGTCAGGGAGGTGAAGTGCTTCCTCCAGCCAAGTGTCCTCCTCCTCCCCTTCCTCTGGAAAAGGGGAGCTTCCGGGAAAAGGGGAGCCGTTCTTTACATGACTGGCGTTATATGTGGTCTTCCCCGGCTGCGGAGGTCATGGTCACGGTGGGCACGCACACGCCAGCTCTCTCCTGTGGCACAGCAGATGTGTTCATCGGAATGACAGTTCTCTCCGGCTGGCCTTTTGTGCCCCTTCCCAACCCCGAACGTCCTCCTTGTTCAGTCCACCCCACTGCTGGGATCCCCTCCTCCCAAGAAGATTGCTCAAGGCTCAGTGAAAGCCTGTGGCCTCCGTGTGTCGTGGCCCTTTGGGACTGCTGTAACAAAACTGTCACAGGCTGGGTGGCTTTTAACCGCAAAAGTTTCCTCTCACAGTTCTGGAGGCTGGGAAGTCCAAGATCAAGGTGCCAGCATTTTGGTGCCTGGTGAGAGCCCTCTTCTCACTGTGCCCTCTCAGGGTGGAAGGGACAAGGGATTTGTCGGGGGTCTCTTTTACAGGGACACTAATCCAATTCACGAAGGCTCCACCCTTGTCACCTGATCACTTCCCAAAGGCCTCCACCTCCTAATATCATAACATTGGGGATCAGCGTTCAATCGTGAGTTGGGGGGGGAGGGGCACAAACATTCAGTCCATAGCAACATGGTCCAAGAAAATTTACCTCCCCTCCGTTCACTTCCTGAAGCACAAGCCACCTCTCCCTGTCCCTCCTCTGTCGTCGCTTTGGTGGACAGCTGTGACCAACCTCCAACCTACTTCTGACCTTCTTAACTCTCCAGGCATGTTTACCTGGGTGACTGTGTCTCCCAGCATCACATGAGGAAACTGAGGCACAGAGAGGTCAAATCCCATATTTAATAGACAGGCTCTACAGAGTCGAAAGTTGGCTCTTTGAAAAAAATTAAAAACAAAGGAGATTCTGGCAAAACTGAGCAAAGACAGAGCGACCAAAAGAGCACAAATATATAAGCTATATGAGCGATGGAAAAAAGGAAATTGTTGCAGAAATAGTAAGAGGAAATGCACGGAAGACTGTGTGAACAACTTCACATCAATAAATTTGAGGTTCTAGATTAATGGGCTATCTTCCTAGGAAAAATATAACGGTCAAAACTGACCCAAAGAGAAATTTCTAAATTCTTCAGAATTTCTTAACCACTATATCGAACCGAGTAGAAATCTTCCCGCAGATAAAGCGCTTTATCCACACAGTTTTACAAGTGAAGTCTCTCCAACATGTAAGAGAGATTATTCCAGTCTTATGTTAATACTTCTATTTTTGAGACAAACAAACCCTTGAATCCAAAGTCACACCAAAAATGGAAAATTATGGAGCAGGCTCACTCAAAAATGTAAATGCGGAAAGTCTTTTAAAAATTCAGCAAGAAGATGCCAGCAGTGAATAACTTAGATAATTATATTATCACCCAGTTTGGTTTTTCCCAGGAATACGATGTTAGGTCAGCATTAGTATGTGAATTAACGTAATCCGTCATATTAGATCTTTTAAAAGGAAACGATCATCTGCATAGATGCAGAAAAAGCATTTGATGAAAGTTGGCATCCATTCATGGCAAAACCCTTGGCAAATGAGAAATGAAAGGAATAAAAGAGATTTTTACTAAAAAAAAAAAGCCTACAGCAAACAGTATTTGGTGGTGAAATGTTGAAAGCTTTCCCTTTAAGAACAGGAATTAGACGAGCATGACTGCCAACATCGTTTTCTATTCAACGGGAGGTCTTTTCTAAAGCACTTAACAACAAAAAGAAATGAAAAGTATACAGATTGGGAAGGGGAGAGGAAAAACTGTCACTATTTGCACACGCTGCGTTCGACTCCTCGGAAAGCCCGAAAGAGAGCCCACAGATCACAAGGGAGTTTAACGTGTTCGCTGCATTCGAAATCAGTATACGAAGACGAACGTGCCATTTACAAGAGAATAATTTTTTACAAAGTTTCCCAGATAAATAGCAACCTGACAAAAGTTGCCAAGTTCCCTTTTGTGTGTAGAAAATGAATATTTGGATGTGCCTGACGTGAACTTGGCACATGGTATAGCATTTCATGAAATGTGCGTTCCCGGTCCCCTCTGCCCTATACCTGAGACGCTGGCGTTTTCCTCCCGAAGAAACACCATCAGATTTGTCAGAGCAGTTTGTGCACGTTGCGCTTTAGTGACCCAGTGTTGCTCTAAAGACTGATATTTGCATAATGCCTTTGCCAAACACTGTCACCCTCATTATCTTGTCCCCCCCGGAGAGAAGTGGGTGATAAGGTTTGCCTTTGCCCTGAAGGAAAGTGACCTGTGGGGATATAGTAAGCTTGGCATCAGGGTTTGGTCCCACGTCTGTCTTCTTTCCGTGGCGGTGGTGTTCCACACTGCCTGGCACCTGTCACACTGGCTCATTCATTCTGTAACTACAGGCGTACTTATGGCCGTGAAAGCCTGTCCGCAGAGTCCCAGGCTACGGGAGGATCCAAACCATCACAACAGCAGTGCTATCCATGGTACTGAGCACAGAGGCGGGGAGCGCAGGGGCTTCCTGGAGGAAGAAGACATTTACTTCCAAGCCTGAAAGATGAGTCATCTAGAAAACCCTACTCCAGCGAGAATGCGCTGGAAAAGAGGAAGAAAGGTGTCCAGGCTGAGGAGACAGCACGTTCAAGGTTTGGAGGAGAGAGAGAATGGCCGCCACGGAATGCGTGGAGTATGATCCAGCTGGAAGGACGATCAGGCGTGCAGGGACAGAGTGAGAAATGAGGCGTTCGGGAGGGAGCCAGGCCTTCTAGGGCCCCACTCGCCGGGGCCGAAGAGCATGACCTTGACCTTGAGAGCAAGGCGCAGCTACCGAAGGGTAAGTGAGGGCATGATAAAGCCAGCCCTGTGCTTTCAGAAGCAGAGTGGGCAGACTGGAGGACATCAGAGACCCTGAAGCCAGGAAACTGGGCTGGAGGGAACCCTTGTACAAGCCTGGGGACCCACTCTCTGCCCACCCGGACCCCTCATGACCTCATGAGCCCACTCCCAGTATTTATCAGGATTCTGGGCTGCATGCAGCTTCAGACCCCCATTCAGAAGTTGAGGGCTTTAGAGGGGAATGGTTGACCCCAGGGCTAGAGAAAGGCTGGGAGTTCCTGGGGCTGAACAGAGAATGGCCAGAATCAGAGTCTCTGTGCCACCGGGACTCCTTTGATCTCTGCTTGCCTCTGCCTCTTTCTGCAAAGCGGCCTCAGTTTCTCCCACTGGATCTGGGGCAAGCCCCATGAGGACAGAAAGGTGGCCCCAAGCTGTTGCCAACCCACTATCCCAAAGGCAATAGAGAGCTTCTCCCAATAACTCCAAGACAAAATTCCAGGGAGGGGGCCAAACAGCTTCTGGAAGGGCACTCTTTCCAGTGGTTACACTACCTCTTTCTGTAGTAACAAACCTACACCCCAGGAGCTGGTAGGTACATGAACACAGCCTGATTTGGTAGACTATTAAGGGAAAGGCAGACCCCTTCCCGTCTCCCTCATGCTGCCTGCAGCAAACGGGCCACCAGACATCCACAACCCAGATCTTCCCTGACCTCTTGTGGTCACGGACAAGCCCCCCTGTCAAACCCTCAGCTCAGCAATTCCACATCTGGACACACTCCCATGTGCGCACCGTGAGGCACACATAAGGACGTGTATTTCAGCGTAAGGATGCTTACATAGAGAACAAAAGGGAAACAACCTAAATATCCATCAGTAAGGGAGCGGGGAAAGGAAGGAAGAAAGCAAGGGAGGGAGGGAAGGAGGGAGAGAAGGCAGAAAGGAGAAACATCCAAGCATTTGAGAGCAATCACTTCATGGAAACCAAAGAGGTCCCCCTAGATGTACTGACCCAAAAAGAGGTCTACAATACTGTTAAGTGATTAGAAAGCTAGATGCACAAATGTATGTAACATGGCACCTTTTCTCTGTTTAAAAATCAAGCTTGCATATAGCTGTGTGTACAAATGCACAAACAGGGGTCCGTCAGGAATACGATACCACACTGATGCCGGTGGTTACTATGGAGGCAGGGAGGGATTTGGAGGGATTTGGCGGGTAGCACAGAGGTGTTTTTTTCTCTATGTGACCTGCCTGAATCTAAAGCAATGAGAGTGTCTGCGTTTAGCCCTTGGGTAGTTAGAAACAATTTTAAATGAATGAGAGAAAATAAAATGGCAGGCACCATTGCTTGCAATAGAAAAAAAAAAAATTGTCCAGTAGCCACCCAACTACAAAAATCCATCCAGAGGAAACGGACTAAAGTAAATGATGACGCCCATGACAACAGGACACGGGGCAGCCATTGAAAGACGGAGCCAAGTTACAGGGGGAGGTGCTCTCGGGTGAAAAGCAGACTACAAATGAGCGTGTACCGAACACCCCTGTTTTGGCCAAAGAAAGAAAATGCAGACGACGTGCAGAAAAATCCAAGGCTTGGCGGAAAGGGCGGGGCTTTGCGACCTCAGTGACGCGGGTTTCAGACCCTCTGACCGTGATCAGCGGAGCGTCGTGGGGTTCACTCCACGGCTCTGAGCCTCAGTTTACCATCCTGAAAACAAGAGAAACAGCAGCGCCTACCTCATGCGGGTGAGGTATTCATCGAATTGGTGTGGCCAGAGGCTTACCATGGAGGACATATGACAGCCAGCTTGCTTTTTAGGGACGCCTGCGTGGCTCAGTCGGTTAAGCGTCCGACTCTTGATTTCGGCTCGAGGTCAGGCTCTCACACTTCATGAGATCCAGCCCCTCGGTTGGCCTCTGTGCTGAGTGTGGCCCCTGCTTGGGATTCTCTCTCTTTCCCTCTCTCACTCTCTGCTCCTCCCCTGCTCATGCATGCGCACACACCTTCTCTCTCTCAAAATAAATATATAAACATTAAAAAAAAAAAGACAGCCAGCTTGTTTTTTATTTTTCTCATCCAATGCATCACCTGGGAAGGAGATGTATGACGACGTAGCAGAGACAGGGCATTTTTACTCTCTCTATACGCCTACGATTCTTGAATTCTTGTGTCCCCCGCCTCCCCCAGGTCCTGTGTTGGAGTCGTAACCCCCAATGTGGTGGTATTTGGAGGACGGACCTTTGGGAGGTAATTAAATTCCACTGAGGTCAGGAGGGTGGGGCCCTCAGGATGGGGTCAGTGCCCTTGTAAGGAGAGACACCAGACCTCACTGGCTCGCTCCCTCTGTCTCCAGCATGGTGAGGACCCCATGAGTCGGCGGCTGTCTGCAAACCAGGAAGAGGGCTCCCACCAGACCCCGACCCGCTGGCGCCCTGATCTTGGACTTCCCAGCCTCCGGAACCGTGAGAAACACATTTCTGGTTTTAGTTACCCGATCTAATGCTGTCTGTTACAGCAGCCCAAGCAGATTAAGACGCTCTCAAAATTAAAAAGAAACACTAATAGTGATCACAAGTGGGGGACATAGGCTTGGCCCAGCAACCTGCCTGCAACATCTCTTCTGCTGGACTCAGCACCTCAGCACTGGCCCGGGCGGGGTGGGGGGGGAGACTGCTGGCCTGGCCGGTGGGGGACTGTGCCGGCCACGCCCACTCGCCTCCCCAGAAAACACCTCCAGGGCCACAGCCGTGATCATGGGGGCGAGGCAGGCCAAGATGGTCCCACCCCACCAGGGGCTTGGGAGCCAGAGGACCAGCAGAAGCGGGTGACAAGTGTTGTCCTGTCACCTGCCTGCATCCTGTGACTGAACATAGTTGCAACATTTCTCCAGCTGAGTGGCGGCCGGGGTTCCGGCCGCCTGAAATCAGGCAGATAAAAGCCACAGCAGAGGGCGCCGAGACCTTGGCCCTCCCTCGTTCCGCCAGAGCACGGAAAGCCGCTGAAGTCAATAGGGAAATGGATCGGGGCTGAAGGGAAAAAGAGATCGAGAATTCCAGAAACGGCGCCTCCTTTGAGAGTCACGCGAATCTGCTGCTGTCCCTGTGGCAGGAGGGGGGTCAGGGAGGCTGCATGCGGCCGCGCAGAGGGGACCCCACCCCCATCGCCACTGGCGGTGACTTCCGAGCACCTGCTGTGTGCCCGGCCAGGAGAGGCCCCTTCCCTGTGGACAGGCATCCTGCTGATGACAGAGCAAGTAACAGTCCCGGGGGCTCTCCCAGGCCCACCCCGTGCTAAGAGCTCTCACTTATTTTCTTCACCTTCACAGCCGCTGGACAAAGCAGGATGATTTACTGGCCCTATCGCAGAGGAAATGGAGCTGAGGCTCAACAAAGACACGTCACCCACTGGCACCTAACCTGTGGGAAGGCAGAGAGTCAGGACAGGAGCCCGGGCTGCCTGAGCCGAGGGCCCACCTTGACCCACCGCTCAGCGCGGCCTCCCTGGCACCCACTAGAATGCTCTGGAAGAGACACCCGTTCCCAAGGTCGCACCAGGATCA
The DNA here is from genome assembly GCF_018350175.1 of Felis catus. Classification (NCBI taxonomy): domain Eukaryota; kingdom Metazoa; phylum Chordata; class Mammalia; order Carnivora; family Felidae; genus Felis; species Felis catus. The sequence continues at coordinate 22,857,996 of NC_058375.1, forward strand.
GGGACACCCCAAGTGCAGTCCCTCACACACACACACACACCCAGATCTGGGCTGGATGAGCTTTACAGTGGAGTCTTAGTTCTACTGTTTGACCCTGGAGCCTGGAGGCTGGTTTTGAGCAGACTGGCCCCACGCTCAGCCCTCCCCCATCCCAGGGCCGTCCCTGCAACCACACGGGGCACCCACCCCCAGACCCTTGCGTTTTCACTGTTGACACACCTATCGTCCCGATACACTGTGGGCTTCTAGAGGGCACACCCAGCACGGGGCCTGCACACAGTAGGGCAGACGGCCTGTGGTCCCTAGCAGGGACCTGGAGTCAGACGGGCGGGGCCCAGAGTCCAGGTTTCGCTCTTCACCAGCCACGTGGCCCCGGCACTGGGCCTCCGAGGTCCCCTTCCCTCCTCCGTCAGGCCTGAGAGCACCTGCCACGCCTCCTGGAGGGCAGTGGGCAGAGGTCAAATAAGACACTGCGTGGAAAGCTCCCAGCACCCTTCTGGCACATAAGTGAGCGATAAATATTCATTTTTATTATTCATGATGAAGATACTTCTAACTGCTCGGATACCATATAAAACCAGGGATTGTCACTTCCTTCTCCTGTGAGACTTCTCCCTGTTAGCACTGTTTGCTAGCTCCTTCCTTCCTTCCTTCCCCCCAGTTCCCCAGGTATGGGACCACCGCACCCTTGCCTTTGCCGATTGGACCAGGGCTGGAAAACTGACCCAGGCCAGAGCAATCAGGTTTGGATGCGGCCTGAGCCCCTGCCAGTCCCTATCCCTGCTGATAGTGGGAGGGGAGGGGGACCTCGGAGCCCCAGGCCACCTTGTGGACTACAAGGGTTGGGGGGAGGTGCAGGCTTGTGAGAAGAGAGGGTTCTTGGTGGCGGCCCTTCCTACAGCCCAGCTGCTCCTCAGCCAGGGGTCTGTGCCCCTCCCTGCCTCCACTGTCCACGCCCTGAGCTCCTGGTTTGTCACTTAAACCAGAGAGCCTCGATTCCCCTCCCACCCCCACCTTCCCCCATGGCTTCCCTTCCCAGAGTCCCTCTGAACCCTCTGGGTCCCCTGACTCCTCTGTCACTTCCCAAGGCCCCGGCCCCTGGTGCGACCAGTCGTGTTTGCTGAAGGAGTCTGGGAATGAGTGAGGGACAAAGACTCAGAACCCCCACCCCCGGCCAGTGGGAAGAGCGAGGGCCCCCAGGGGGACAGACCTGGGTTTGTTTTTATCTCCGACTCCATGGCCTGGGCCTGATGTCGGACCCCCTGGCACACCGTGGCACCCAGCCCCTGCCCGCTGTCCTGAGAGGGTACACGCTTGTTCTCCTTTCGAATAAGAAGATACAGCTCAGCCCATGTCCTTCTCCCTAATGCCCATTTCTAGAGTCGTCTCCGCCCCCCTGACCGCGGCAGGTGAGAGGAGGCGCGGGGGGTGGGGGGCTCAGGATCTGCTTGGGCACCACGGGCTTGTTACTGAGGGAGTGGGCAAGGAACCCCAACCCCGTTTGAGCCCCCTCTGTTCTGTCCTCATGGAAGGCCCAGCTCAGCCCCTTATGTTTTCCTCCAGACCTGCCAGTTCCGGCCCTGAGTGTCACCACAAGTGACACTTCACCATGGAAGAGTGCAGGCAGGTGGGGGAACTCGTCGCATTGCCAGCTGGAGGCCAAGCAGGGTGTCAGGCTCTGTGGTCACAAGGAGCTGCTGGGCCACGGCTCTGGGAAGGGAAGGAGAAGGGGAGATGAGCAGGGCTGAGGAAAGGGGGAAGGCAGAGAAAGGGGGTGTTGGTCCTTTAGATGCAGAGTGAACTTGGCCCTGTAATTCAGTGTGTATTTTCTTTTACTATTTCTGACAGCTCACCAACTGAATAAAGTTGTTTTAAAATCACTATCATTCTGGGGCGCCTGGGTGGCTCAGCCGGTGGAGCGTCCGACTTCGGCTCAGGTCATGATCTCGCGGTTCGTGAGTTCGAGCCCCGCGTCGGGCTCTGTGCTGACAGCTCAGAGCCTGGAGCCTGCTTCCGATTCTGTGTCCCCCTTTCTTTCCGCCCCACCCCTGCTTGTGCTCTGTCCCTGTCTTTCAAAAATGAATAAACATTAAAGAAAATTTTTTTAAATGAATAAAATTACGATCATCCTTCTCGGGGTGCCTGGGCGGCTCAGTCGGTGAAGCGTCCGACTGTTGATTTCGGCTCAGGTCATGATCTCACGGTTCGTGGGCTGGAACCCTGAGTTGAGCTCCACGCTGACTGTGTGGAGCCTGCTTGGGAATCTCTCTCTCCCTCTCGCTACCCGCCTTCCTCCCCCTCCCCCCCCACCTCAAAATAAATAAGTAAACTTTTTAAAAAGGGAAAAATCAAATTAGTATCGTCATTTTTAAATCCTAAGTGTTTCCATTGTCCTTCTCCACGGTTCAGATTTCGGCCCCCCCTCATGTACCTCCCCCAGGGTTGGGGCTCTGACTCACCTGGACAGCTCTCCGGGCTGGAGACAGGCCATGATGCCAGACCAAAGTCACCTGGGCTTTGACCTTGACACCCCAGGGACTGAGCACTCAGCCAGGACGAGCACGCACGTTTGGGTGCTTGGGGAAAGAACCGTACCTCCGTGGGCCCCAGCGCCCTCTTGTGTAAAATGGGTTACACGGATTCTCAGGGGTGAAGGGGGCGGGGCCGTGTGTGATGATGTGGGAAGAGACACGGAGCCCCCATTTCTGAGCAGCTCGGGAAATGTGGGCCTCCTGTGCCCACGGCCCCTCCCTGCAGACATCGTGACAGGTGGGTCACTCAAGTGACAGAAAACGGACTCAGACGGACTTAAGATAGGAAATCATGGGCCGCAGCAACGGAAAAATCCGCGCAGAGTTTCAGTTTCTTTTTTTTAAAGGGTTTATTTATTTTTGATGGTGGGGGGAGGTGGGGAGAGAGAGAGAGGGGGGAAACGTAGCATCCCAAGCAGACTCCGTGCAGAACCTGACGCGGGGCTGGGACTCCCGAACCGTGAGATCATGACCCGAGCCGAAATCAAGAGTCGGCCGCTTCACCGACGGAGCCACCCAGGCGCCCCCGAGGGTTTCAGTTTCTAATGTGGCATCGGGCAGGGGGTCCCCGAGACCTCCCCAGGTCTTGTTTCCTGCCCCCTCTTCCACACTCCTGATTCAGCCGGGCTGGCTGCAGCCTCAGACCCTCTAAAGGTGGAGAATACACCTGCTGGGGTTGGAGACTGCTCAAGGCTCACTACATGCCCCTCAGGACCCGTGGCTGTGGCCATGGCAGACGGGACGTCCTGATCGGCTGGGGCCCAGGTGGCCTCATTCAGCTCTTGAGGACTGGCAACAGGGGGCGGAGGGAGCTCCCCAAATGGAAATTAGAAGCTTTCTACCAGAAGAAGGGCTCGGGAAGCTTTGTGGCCCCACAAATCACTTGAGTCCTGTGAGGCTCATTTACGCCACAGGGGAGCAGGTGATTCCAAGCACCTACCAAGTCAGGGCCCGAAAGTGCCAAACCCAGAGTAGGCACTTTCCAAGTGCTTAACTCATTCAGTCCTCAGACAACCTGAGGAAGCAGGTGCTGTTATATCACCATTTTGCAGATGAAGGTTCTGCAAACTGAGGTTCGCGGCGCCCCGGGGTCACGCACGGGGTCAGCAGGGGGGGCCAGAAGATTCTTTCTCAACACCCGCTCGGCCTCCTTGAAGGAAATAACGAAGACAAGCACCATGGTAAGAGTAACGACAGCGTGGGGCTGGAAGATTCACTGGTGGGGACGGATCCGGCCAGGGCTGCCTGTGGTGGGTGCTAGGAAGTTGCAGGCGCCCCCCACCCCGGGCTGTTCCAGCCCCCCCAGCTCCACCCCTCCAAGGGCTCACAGGGTGCACCCCCCCTGCCAGGGCCACAATGCTTCCTCCAGGTAGGAAGCTTGCATTTCTGTAGAGCACCAAGGGGAAACATGGCCCCAAATCCCCTTCCGAGAGGAGGGGGACATGACCCAGAGGGGTGCTGAGCTGAAATCGGGGTGTAAATTTCCCCCCAGCGTAGGCGGGATGCGTGTCTCTGGGTGGGAAGGCAGGACCCACAGGGGTGCTCACAGCCAACACTGGGTTAAGGGCTGGTGGTGCCCCCCCAGGGGCTCTGGAGAGGGCACTGCAGACCCCAAGGGGCACAATGTGCTAACGGGGATTTCAGGCACAGCAGGGAGGCATTCTGGTGCCTGGAGCCTTCACCGTGTTTGCACATGCGCTCAGTCTGTCAGGAGAGCTGACTGCAGCTCAGAGTGTTAGAGCCCGAAGGGGCTCGGGGGACAGAGGCCGCCTGAGCTGGACTGAGGGCTTGGCTCCCTGCTCCCCAACCCTCCCAGGGCTCAGGGCCCAACGCTGTGGCTGGTGAGACTGATCCCTTGGCACGGCCACTGGCCTCGCCATCCCCGCTGGGACACGGCCAACAGAGCAGCTTAGAGGGGCCCATATAGAGGTTTCCCAAGTGGAGATCAGTGACAGCAGGAGGGGGCCCAGAGCAGCCTTCACCCGGTGACCAGAGCTATTGAGCCCACAGGAGACAGGGGACCCTCACATTGGGAGGGAGGAGGGATTGCAAGAAACCGTTCACTCGGGTGCGGGAGGAACTCAGAGCTGGCAACATCCAAGTTTACCTATTAGATGCCCCCTTTTCCACCCACAGCCGGTGAGACCCAGGGACAGGCAGGGACCACCAGCCTGGGGTGTCCACTCCCCCCGCAGGATCCTCACCCCTTTCGCCATCAGGTGCCCTAACACAGAGTCAGGGGCTCCGGGCAGGAAGAAAGCAGTGGCCCATTTTGGTTGAAAGGCCCCAGCGCCTCCAGCCCTGGCGGGGTGTCCACAAGCACCCCTGCCCTGGGGCCCTCAGGCGACAGCAGCCGGACAGCGGCTGTGTGACCTACCCACATCTGCACCCAGGACACAGAGGGGAGCGTGACGGCACATTTTATTGTCTTTGATCAAATCAACCTGCTACCCCAGCCAAGCAGCTCGGAGATTTCAGTGCCCAGGCATCAGCCGCAGAAAAAGAATGTTCAGATCTGCAGGTTTTATTGGCCTCGCCCACGCTAACCTGCTGTCCCTCCTGGCGTCCCCTAAGGCCCGGCTGTGTCCTCAAAGCCCTGCCGCTTCGGCCCTAGCACAAACACCCGGTGGCGTTTTTTCTCTTACTTTCCTCTGTCTCTCCTGCTCCCCCAGCTTGCCCCTGCCCCGCCCCCCACTCGGCCAGCCAGCCACCTTCTCTCTCTTTCTTCTTCCTCATCCTCCGGCCGCTTGTCGTCCCAGAGGACAAGGAAAAGCATCTCAGAACGGCGTGGCCTTCCTTTACCCAGGACCTGATTCCTGGATCACAGAGCTCAGAGACGGAGGGTTGCAAGAAAACAAGGCGCCGGTGGTGATTAACACTTCCCTGCTCTCTGCAATGACTCCAGGGCGTGGATTTCTTTTTAGGGAGCTTCAGCATGCGAGATGCTGGGCGTCAGGTACCCCGCGAGGCAAAGCAAGAATTCAGAGGAGGGGAGGGTCGCCCAGCCGAGAGACCAGAGGGTGAGCCTTGCAGCAGGGTTAGAGAGACCCCAGGACAGGGGCTGGAGCCAGCCTGGCCCCCCTACTACCAGGACAACAGGATGCTGGGGGCCTCACAGGGGAGCAGCGGTCCTGACCACGTCCTCTAACCAACCCTACTTGCGATTGGATGATCTCTTCCAGCCCAGGCGTGATGAGGGAGGAGCCTAGGGGGTCGAGTGGGAGGGCACTTTGGGGGAGCAGCCGGAAATGTGGCTGGAGGAGCAGTTGAGGTTGGCTTGGAAGGACATTGAATGCCCAGCCCAGGGGCTCAGGCTTTAACTTGAAAGCGAGAGGAGCCCCGGGGGCGGGGTTTTGCGTGCGTGGGTGCGTGCGTGCATTTCTCTCAGGGGAGAGCAGGTGGGTGCCTGCTATAGAGTGGCAGCCGGGCAGGGAAGGATGGGAAGGGAGCCTGGGGCCGTGGGACCGGATATAAGGATGTCGCTGTGATCCGGTGGGAGGTGGCCCGGAGCCGGGGACGTCCAGGGCTGCGGAGGAGCCGGGCGCTGTCCTGGGGCAGCAGGTGGAAGGCAGCAGGAGGAAGAGGTGGAGGGGGACCGAACTGAGCACCTACTGTGCGCTCACACCTGCCCCTCGGCGGAGAGTCCCAAACAGTCAGTTTGGCCTTCTCGGATCGTCTGGTGGACACACAGACGCCTCAAGGCCACCGGGTCCTGTGAGGCAGCGCCCTGTCCAAACCTGGAGTGAGTCAAGAGTCATTTCTGAGGCAGACGTGATGGTCCCCTCGGCAATGGCCCGGGCGGCGGGGGTTCGAGCAGAGAGGTCATCTGTCTCCTAACAGCTGGCTTGCAGTCCAGGGCTGGGCCCCTCGGCCCCCCCCCCCCCCCCCGGCTGGCGGCCCCGTCTCTGAGACTCAGTTTCCTCCCCCACCGAGTGGATTAACACCCCCTTCCTCCCACACCGTTGGGGCTGCGGCGAAACCGTGCAGCCAAGGAAGCCGGGAGCGGCCCAGGACTGAGGCGTCAGGATCGGCGCCTGGGCCCGTCTGTTCCAGGCCGTGAATGATTCCAGGATCCGGTGCACAGTGAGACCTCAATTATGGTTTGCCAGAAGAGCTAACTAATTAGGTAATAGATCTGAATTCTGGTGCTGACACGGAACGGCTGGGTGGCCGTCCCTCGGAGTCTCTACAGCCGAGAGCCATCGCCGCCCGGAACCCCAGCGAAACGCCGTGGGGCCACAGACCCGGATGGGGGCACACGGGCAGAGTGGAGGCATGAGTCCACGATAGGCTGGAAGAAGCCAGCTGCCACCGCGCTGCACGCTTCTCAGGGACAGAGCGGCTGTGGTCCCCCCTCGTGACACACGTCAGCCGGCAGGACGTGCTCGCCAGCCACAGGGCTTTAGCAAATGTCAGGCCTGGGGGAAGGCGTCCGCTAACATGTGCCTGAAGGTTGGGAGGAGATGAGGTGATACAAAGCCCTTCGGAGACTGTGGTGGGGAGGCCACCAGAGGGGTCTCCTAAAGGACAGGCCCCCAGCGGACTCAGGAGGCCCTGAGGGGTGGCCTCATGGGGCCACACAGGCGCTCGCTCGCAGAGGGTCCGACTCAGAGTTTAACACTCTGCTGTTATTGTGCGGAAAGTCATAATGGTTTTTCGGCAAGAGGCCCCAGTTTTCATTTTGCTCTGGGCCCTGCAAATCGTGGAGCGGGCCCTGCGGCAGGTCATTTGATAACACAGCGATCCTGGGAGACGAGGATTGTCATCCCCTTCCACGGATGAGGACACCGAGGCTCCGAGTGGTCAGGATACATCCGAGCCCCACGGCTAGCGAGCCGGGTGCAGAGCCATCTCTCCACGAGCTGACGGAGGCAGGCCCTGCGCTGCCCTCGGGGACCGAGACACCACCGTCGCGGCCCTCCAGGCCCCCCATCCCGTGGGGGACAGACGATGACCACACGGTGGGATCTGATGGGGAAAGCACAGGCCGTGTGGGAGCCAGAGGGGGGTCCTCACCCAGCCTGTCTGCCCTGGGGCCTGGGGGCGAACAGCAGGTATATCTGCCCTGAGAAGGAGGAAGAGGAGGAGGAGGAGGAGGAGGGGGAGAAGGAGAAGGGGGAGGAGCCATAGGAGGAGGAGGAAGAGAAAGAGGAGGACGAGAAGGGAGAGGAGTGGGAGGAGGAGGAAGAGGATGAGGAGGGGGAAGAGGAAAAGGAGGAGGAGGGGGAGGAGGAGGAAAGGGAGGAGGAGGGGGAGGAGTTGGAGGAGGAGGAAGGGGAAGAGGAGCAGGAGGAGGAGGAAGGGGAGGAGGAGGGTGAGGAATAGGTTCAGTTGAGGGAACCATCAGTTCAAAAGTTTCCCCTTCTGAGCAGCTTTCATTCCCTCCCTGGGAAGGAGGTGCTTTTAACTGGATTACAATCGACACAGACGGTCCGAGGGCCCCCAGACCCGTGTCCCCCTCCCTGGGCTGCCCCTTCCCCTTCCTCTCCTACCCCCCCAAGGCAAAGGCAGCCCCTGGGATCCCAGAGGAAGCCCCACCGTGTGTCCCTGTGGAAGTCATTTGCCCTCTCTGAGCCTCAGTTTCCCTCCCGGTGAAGTGAGGAGCTTGGACAAGGAGCCCTACTGGGTGCTGGGCCTTACCTCCCGCCCCCCACAAAGCCTCATGTGCCAGGATATCTGCTGCTCCCTCGTGAGTCCTGAAGCACAGCCCTCTGCCCCTGCTCCTCCCCTCCCCCACGCAACATCGGGGCACCAGGCAGAAAGGCTGTCCTCCACATCACAGGCATCACTGCTCTAGGACCTGCTGTGGCTCCCGCTGACGGCTGCCTCAAGCCATCGTGACTCCCTGCTCAGCAGCTTTACCACCCACCACCTCTCCCGTCCCTGCCCCCCGGGAAACTCCAGGCAAAGCAGGTCTTCACTGGGCTCCCAATGCCCTCACCCACCCCCACCCTGCCAGGGCTTTGTTCCTGCGGTGTCCCCTCCCTCCTTGCCCTCCCCCCTACTCATCCTTCAAAACCCACAATTCTTCTCTTTGGTGAAGGCTTTTTTCCAGACAGAACTAATCACTCTCAGCTCTGCCCCAGAGCAGCTGGTAGAGAACATGTTCTGAGCCCGTAACACATGCCAGGCTCTGTCCTCACCCATTCCGTGGGCCACCTCACTTAGTCCTCACCACCGCCCTGCGAGGCAGAGACCATGGTCACCTCTACTGTGCAGATGAGGAAACTGAGGCTCAGAGAGGTGATGTAACTTCCTGAGGCCACAGGGAACCCCTACTTTTCATGTTATGTCAATAAATATCTGTGTGATAGGCGGCTTGTGACATGGCCCCAACATATCCACCTTTGGCCTTCCCCAAACGCCTGGGCCTGCGATTCACAAGAAATTGCTCAGCCAAATTGAAACTTGACCCTCCTAACTCAGTCCCATTCGGATCAGCAACAAGTCCCACCACTGATGCCTGGAGTCCCAGCTCCCCTGAAGCACAGATCCCCGTGTCCCTCCTGCACAGGGTCAGGAAAAGATCAGGGACTCGGGTCAGCCGGGCCTGGGCTCACACCTGCCACCAATGAGTCGAGTGACCTGGGACAAGGCAGTTCATCCCTTGGGGCCCCAAACTCCGCACCTGGGGGACAGAGCGAGGGATGATGGAGTCCAGCATGTGCACGGCCCGCACACAGTAGGTGCTCAGCAAATGTCAGGCCCCTCCCCCGCAAAGGCGGGCAAACCGTAAGCTGCATCCAGTCAGAGCTTTTGAATGAATCCTCTGTCCAGCAAGCAGCCTCACCCCTCCCTCCGAGGCCCCAGCCCGGCCTCCAGCCACCCCTGCCCCCCTGCTCCCGGCATAATTTGTGCGCGTTCTGTGGGGTCGTTCCATTATTACACAGAATGAATCTTTCAGGATGTTTAAATTCCGATCTTTTTTCCTAATTCACCCGCACCCGAAGAGAAATGGCCGCGTTTGGCAAAGGTCTCTCGTAAAACACAGAAGGGGGGACAGGAAGCGGAGGCGAGGACCGGATTAAGGAGCAGGTACCATCCATTAGGGGGATCATGGCGCTGTCCTCCCCGGGAGCACGTGCTCTTCCTGGGCCGCGAAGCCGAGCAGCCGCTCCGAGCAGGAGCGCTTCTTCCAGCAGTGACGTGAGTTCAGTGCATTGAGCACCCGCTTCAGGGTCCCCCCTCCCCGACACCCGCATGTCAGCCCCGCACGAGAGCGTCCTCATCCCTGCTGCTGGGACACAGTCACTGGGAGGCGGGGGTCCCGCCCAAGTCTGCACGTGGCAGTGAGAGGTGGCACCAGGATCCAACCCAGGCTGCTGGCTCCCAGGCCCCTGCTCCCGTCCCCACTCCCCTGCTCCCTGGGAAAGCGGGGCAGGGGCGGGGGCGGGGGCTCAGTTACAGCAGGAGAGGCGAGCAGAGGAATCAGCCCAATCCAGGCAGACACCCACCGGGGATTGGGTTCGGCCTTGGCTCCAGAGGCCTTAAGTACCGGCCGTAAAACAAAACCGAAACAAAACCCATTGAGAAACGAGTGCGGCCAAGTGGGTGTTTGGAAGCGGGAGCTCCGGGAGCACAGTGACAGCAAGGGGTTCTGCAAGGAGCCACGTCAGTGCCCCCAGCAGCGCCCACCAGCCCAGGACCGGCCCCCCGACCCTCTTCTGCTGCTGGGTCCTGGCCAGGGGAAGGACTCAAAGGGGACAGACTCAAGGGGACGACTGAGTCCGTGTTCATCCCCCTCCGCACCTCCTTGCCTTCACCCGTGCTCTGTGCTCTGACGCCGTGAAACCAGCGCCCCGAGTAGGTATCTAGACGGCCTGCCCCCTTCAGGGTGTCCCAGCCGAGGCTGAGTCCCCTCCGGGGCGGGGACACGTGAGAACGGACGGGAGGGTAGATCCGGGGCTGACCGAGTGAGCGCAGGGGTCCGGGATGGACGGTGGAGGGAGGGAGGCCACAGCAGCGAATGACCCGAGAAAGGATGACAGACCCAGAGGGCCTCCCGCGACCTCCTTCTATCGCTGTGACCGCCCTGTGGGAGCTCCAAGTTCCACTTCACGTCCCGCGGGAGGATGTGGGGCCCAGAGAGGTTAGGTAGTTTGCCCCATGTCACACAGCTTCTGCGACAGAACTGAGGCCCCGGCCCAGACGCTGGGCCATCCCCCCCTGGCCTCAGGCTGCTTTCTAGAATCTGCCCTGGGCGGGTGCCTTGGCCCAGAGTCCTCAGGAGACTTGGCCTCCTCGATTCCCCAGCTGACATCTGACTTGATCCAATCCAGCTCTTTATGTCAGGATAAAACCTTTCCAGATCCTTCTGACTTGCTCCAATGTTCTGGTGCTGGACTTCATCCCCAGATGGTTCCGCGCGGCGAGGGCCGGGTGCCGGCTGCGAGCGGAGCCTGTCTTTTCTGGTGATCGTTCCTGACACGCTTTAGTTTGCCCGACTTCCCTGCCCCGCCTGGCCGATTGGGGTCCCAGGCGGCCGGCAGCTGCCCTCTGTCCCCAGGCCGTGCCTGCAGCTTCACCCCACAGGAACCCCCCAACACCACAAGAACACCACGGGCCGCTCCCCGAATCCTCCTGACACGCTCACGGCTCCAGATTTTGCACAAGCTGCTTCCTTTACCGGGAGTCCTTTCCACATCTTCTCCATCTGGAGAAATCCCGCGCATCCCCCAAGGCCAAAGCACCGAGGGAGGGAGGGAGGGAGCTCACCCATTCGGCCCGCCGGCCGCGCGCCCAGGGCCATGCAGCGGGGTGGGGGGGCACTACTCACAGTGAGTCCCCCTGCAGCCCGGGCGCCAATCACAGAGTGCGCCTCACTAGCCCATTTTACAGACGGGGAAACACTGAGTTACTTATTCAACGTCCCCCAGTGGTCGGCAACTCGGACCAAGTCGCCTGACACGCAGACCAGCCCTGTCCACGCACCCCTGGCTCTGGGAGCCATCCTGACCCCTGAGAGGGGGCTCCTCTCCTCCTTCCCTCCGGCACCGGGCATCATCGAGCGCTCGAATTCTCCTTCCATCTCCGTGGTTCTCAGGCTCTTTCCCTCCCTGCCTTGGTGAAATGAGGTGGGTTGAGCGTCCCCGTGGCCCGGTGCCAGGCTCCGCCCTGGAGAAAGACACCCCTCAGCCCGAGGGCCGATCCCATCCCTGTGGCCAGGAGAAACAGCTTACTCAATGATGTCAAGTTCACCAGTTTCCATATTTAGCTCCTGGTGGGGGCGGGATGGCGGGGAAGTGGGAGGCAAGAAGTGTGCAGGGTGGTGGGTGGGTCACGTGGGGGTACATTTAGGCTCAGTATCAGCAGATGTGCTCAAAAATCTCCCGGCAGATTCCTCTGCCAGGTGGTGAGCTCCCCGTCCCTACAAGGGTTCAAGTTATTGCAGGGCAGTGAAGGGAGAGCGTCCTGTGTAAGGAAGGGGAGAGTTACACCAGCATGGCTCTCTGGGCTAAGATTCTGATCTCAGGCTGTCCGTTTCTACTCCACGTGTCCCCCAGTGGTCAGGGGAGGGGGGAGGCTGGGGGAGGGGGGTTCCAGATCTCCTCCAGAGATTCCTTCATTCTCGGACCGTCAGGCCTGTGAGTCCACGGCTGATTCTGTGATTCTAGAATTCTAGGATTCTGTGAAAGGGACCAGATGCTCACATTCTGTGATTCAAAGGTTTTCCGAAAGTGCCTTGGAGTCTATGAAAGACGCTGTGATTCCCACTCCTGTGCGTCACAAGTGCCGTGAAAGGACTGGCGGATGTGAAAATGGAAGAAGGTTCCGTGACCCTCCGCCCGCCCGCGTCCGCGTCTGCAGAGGGAGGACCCTGGGCCCCTGACCCGCAAGGTCTTCTCCGTGCTCATTGTGGGTCCCCGGGGGCCCCTGACCCCACGTGCCCCGTCTCCTCACCTGACTCTCCGCCCCCCGCCAGGTCCCCTCATGCCGAGAGGGTACAATGGGTCCTGAAGCCCCAGGTGACAGAGCCGGTGGGGCCAACACCTGGGCGGACGTGCTCACAGACGCACACATCTCTGTTCTCGCGTCATTTTCCTGCTGGGTTGATTATGAGGCGCGCGGTGGGGACACAGCCTTTGCTAAGTGGAATTTTCTGGTGCGTCTCCCTCAATACAAGCCGCTTGGGGATGGGAATCAGAAGCTCGCTTACGTTTCAGTCCTGTTTGTTTTTCCTGATGCACTCGCCCTGCTCCACGGTGGAGGTCTCTCCCCGTTCACTGTTCATCCGGGGGGGCTCTCCGTGGGCTCCGAGCAGCGGCCGCCCTGCGGGTTCAGCTGGGTTTCTTGGGAAAGGAACAGGATCCGGGGAGGGAAGAAATGGAGACCAGGCAGGTGGGGCTGGAATCCTGGAGGAGGCCGGATCATGGTCCGTCCTCCAGGATGGCCCAGGGGCCCCTCCTCACCCACCAGGAAGGCTGGGGTCTCTGGGCACCTGCGGGAGAGGGACCCCAGAGCTCAGAGCCTGGCTGACTTGGCCTTGGGGATTGGGACAAGCCACTCCCCTCCCTGAGCCCCAGGAGCCTCCCTGGAAATACACCCCCTGGAGGCACCCGAGCCCCTGTGAGCTGGAAGGGGGACTCTGACCTCAGGGGGACAGGAGAGGCAGAAGGTTCCATGGGCTCTCAGCTCAGGTATTCCAGCCTTTTCCAATCTGAGGCACAGGGGCCTGGCAGGCCTGTGCATGGCTCCACCTCAAGGAGCCACAGGCCGCTGACCCCACCTTCCCCTCAGGGACCTCGGCTGCCTCTTCTCTGCCGGGCTTCCCACCGCAGGGACCTGACATGGTGTGAAAATGGGGATTGGGGGATGGGAAGAAGGCCTGGGGAGGAATTCTGTGATCTACCCACCAGCCAGGCCCTGCGCGCGCGCACACACACACACACACACACACACACACACACTTCTTCCTCCCGTCCCCCAGCCTCTGCGCCCAGTATAAGTGTCTCCTCCTCCAGGAAGCCCTCTCCTGATGCACCCACACTCTGTGCCCCACCAGTGCCCGGCCCCCAGGCTGTGCTCTCACCTTTCCCCTGCCTGTTTATGTGCCCCCCAACCACCCCACTTAGACTGTGAGCTCCTCTTGGAGGGACCAGCACCCCAGCATCCGTGAACAGAGGCTCGTCAGTCCGAATGGCCTTTCTTCAACCCTCCTCCCTCAGAGCTGCCCAGACAGGGCCCTGTGATACACGCGGCAGGCACATACAAGGTCTGGCTGATACATGAAGGTGTAGCCGCTGGGTAGAGGGACAAAGGCCGTGCGCAATCACGGTACCCGGACGTGCGTGCACCTGTGCGGGAACGGGTCCGCAGCGCCCCGTCTGTGCTGGGCAGGCCCTCCTGCCACCCCCCATTCCTGTTGCCGGATGGAAAGACGTGCCCAGATGTGCACAGGAAAGGGAGAGGGCGTCAAAGAGAAAATAACGGAGGCCACCGATGGAGCCCCACCGAGAGGGCCGGGCCCCATACCCGGAACAGACATATTCACTCATGCACTGCCTGCTGCGTGCAGGGCACGGTAATTGGGAGGCACCGGAAGACAAAACAGAGATCCCTGTCTTCATGTCAGAGGAGCGGCCGTCAGATAACACACAGTCAACACCTAAGTTACACAGAATGAGGGGGCGGGGGCAGTGGGGCAGGGCTCAGAATGAAATAAGGCGTTCCAGGAGCCTGTCTGAAAAGGCGAGGTTTGTACAAAGACTTGTCTTTTTGTGCACTGTCACACCACGAGGGGGAAACGGGGGCTCAGAGAGGTTGAGCTTGCACCCACCGTCACACAGCGTGAGGCAGGGGCAGGATTTCTGTCCGTCCTGCTGCATTCTAGGCCCTCGCAGGTGCCCCCAGGAGGGTCTTGGCCCCGAAACTGAGACAAGGACATTGTGACCCGCCCCCCCACCTGACGAGGGAGGGGGTGGAGCCAGGGACCAGGGCCCCACGCGGAGCAACAGAGCCGGGACTGGAACCCCGTTTCCCAAAACGAAAAGACCCCAGTCCTGCGAGCTGCCGCTCGGAAGGAGGCCGCAATGAGCCCCAAGGCGGGGTCTCGGGCAGCCTGGTGGGAGCCCGTCTCAGGGACCTCTGCTCACTGCCAGTCCCACCAGCTAAGTGACACCCCCAGGGAACAGCAGGGGGCTGTGCCAGGGACAGCATGACTCACCTGAGAAGATCAAGGGGGACCTTCTGAGGACTGAGCCAGGCCCAGTGTCTGGGCTCAGAGGCGGCTGGCCCTTGATCTGGGGCCCCAGACACCAGCTGCCTCCGCGCTACGGGGCGGTGCCTGTGAAGCCAGATCCCAACGGGAGACGGACCAGAACTCGGCCTCATTATTGCTCTGGCCTATTTTCCACTCCCCACCCTCCCTGGGAGCTGAGGTGGCTGCCATAGTAACGCACAGACAGCCAGGGCGACCCGGGCGGCTCTGGAACGCTGTTTTTCCACCTAAAGGGGAAAAGGCGGACGGCCACGTGAGACAAACAGGCCTGTGGGGAGGCCCCGCTCGCCCCTGCTCCCTGCTCTCTGAGCCTCACCCTTCTCTTCTGTAAAATGGGCTGTAACGGTGCCTGTGTCCTGAAGGCGAGGAATACCATGTGTGAGCGATCACAATTTCTGCGTCGCTTAACCCAAAAGGGACCCTGGAGGGTCAGGGACGCTCACACCGATGACGTGTCCACTGTGTGTCTAGCCCAGGCCGAGGCGCGTCCTGTGGCAGCCGGTCACAGAGCCGTGAGTGGACACCTGGGGAGGCCGGAGGCCAACCCCCACCCCACAGACGGACAGGGAACCTCGGAGAAGGGGAGGGGCTGCCCCGCGTCCCCCGTGCTGGCGCTGGAGCTGGTCTCGAACCCAGTCCTGGGCAGAGGTAGGGTGGCCTCTCGGAACCTCCTGGGCTCGGCTTAAAATGCAGGTCCCAAGGCTCCCGCCCATTTGCAGACTTAGGATCCCTGCGCCCAGGTCCGGGAATCCCAGGGGGCTGGGGGACAGCAGAGCCCACACTAGGGAGTCCCCAGAGAGGGAGCAGCTGGGCACCGCCAGGGTCTTCTCCAACCTCGACCTTCCCAGAGTGTGAAATCCCACACCTGCATGGAGCCAGGTCCCAGGCCCAGCACCGACGACCGGCCACACGGGCTTCCGGGACAGTTGGCACTCTCCCACGTGCCACCCCCACGCTGCTCTCCCACCCCGTCTGGGGTGCTGGCGCATCCTTCCCGCCACCTGCCCTGCCTCCCCGATGCTCTCTACACCATTCCCCTGCAGACTCCACACTCCCCGGCTCTGTCACTGAGGAGGGCAGCCACCCGCACTTTACAGGACGGGACAGACAGGAAGGAGCCACATCAGGCCCTGCTAACCTGAGGGGACCACGGGAGGGGACACTTTCTGACCTGTTGGGAGGTTTGCCACGAGGGAGGAGAGGACAGTTGGTGATCTGGAGGAGGTGCTGTCTCCTCCTCGAAGCCCCGGTGGGAGACCTGTGGCCGGGGGGTCACCTGGGCCCAAACCCCGGCAAACATGGGGTTCCGTCCTGAGCCCCGACGACACCTCGTCCTGCCCCTGGTGTCTCGTTTCAGGCTGCACGCCCCAGAGAGGTGGGAAACGTTCTCCCCATTTCCTAGGTGGGCAAACTGAGACCCAGAGGGGCAGTCAGGTGCCCCGAGTTGTGCAACCCATCAGGGAGGGTCCCGGGACTCACCCCCAGCTCCTTGGATTGTGGATTTCGTGTTCTGTTCATGGCACCTGTTTTGGGGGCCCCTCAGACACCTCTACTAGGACTTCCCAACACCGCCCTACCCTGTGCAGGCTGTGGCTGCATCTGTGCGGGGAGAGGCAGCACGTGCCTATCTTTGCTGCACGTGCAAACCACAAGGCCTAACCATCCCCTGTGTAGGTTGGGGTGACCACAGTGCGGCTGCCGGGTGACCCCCCACTCCCGGGGAGAGGGGTCTGGCCGCCTTGCTGTTTGCCCAGAAAGCATCTGAGCCCTTGGTCCCGCACTCCTCAAGCTACGGAGCAACCCAGCATGTGCACCGTCCCCATGTGGATTCCACGCCTGTCCCGGTGTGCCCCGGGGCCGTTAGCCGTGCGGCGGGTCACCTCCTCCGGCCGCTCTGGACCCTCAGGTCTCCCCTCTCACCTCCTATGGGGCTGCAGCCAGGGCAACAGCCAGCTCTCATGGAAGTCCGTGGCTCCTTCCCGACCCGGGGATGTTGGAGTTCTTTCCCGACAATTTGGCTTGGAGACCTGATTTGGGGTCAAAACTTGGCCATTTGTAAATAAGGGATCGAGGGAGTGGGAAAGAGAAGCCACCTCCCGGGGGTGCTCCTGCTTAGCCCCCACCACCCCCCCCCTCCGCAGTCAGGTCTGGGCCGCACTCCCCCCTCCCCCCTCCCCCCCACGCTAGTGTGGCAAAGCCTCGGGACAGCTGGAGGCCAGAGAGAGCAGAGATAGCACCCAGGGATGCCCTTCGGTAGGGAAAGTCCAAAGGGACTGGCTCTGTCTGCCCCTGTCCCTCAGGCGACACAGAGGAGAGGGGACCTCCCCGGTCACGCCCGCACCCTCTTCCTCCTCCTCTTGCCGGGAACCAGGGGCCGTCCCTCCCTCCCCTGCCTTCTTAGAACACAGCGTCCCAAAACCCAAGACAGGCCCTCAAGCCCATCTTAGCTGGCTTCTAGGGCCCATTTCATAGATGGGGAAACTGAGTCTAAGGTTCACCAGAGGGCAGTAAAGAGGGAGAAGAACAGACGCGTTTGAGACAACAGGCCCGGCTTCCCATTCCCAGCTCGGGTGCCACGGGCACATCCTGCTGTCTCTGGGCCTCCTCTGCGTCCCCTGCCCTCTCTGCGCCCAGCCCAGTGCCCTACACACAGCTGTCAGCCTCAGTTCCTTTGTCTGTAGAATGATGTCTGTGAAGTTAGAAAACCCATGCAACGCCGTTGGCACATAGTAGGCGCCCGAGAAACGGTAGCTCCGTAGCGAACCAAGCCTGCCCTGACCCAAACCCGCAGGTACCGCGATCCAGGAGCAGGACAGCCCCTCCAGGCCAGCCCACCCAATGCCACCCGGGCTGTGGGGGCGGAGCCTCCAAGCCAGGAGCATCTCCGCCGAGCCGAGGAGGGTCCCCCAGCACCTACGCCCACTCTCCCACATCGACCGCCTTTGCATCTCGAACAGATGGGCCAGTTGGGTCTCCTTGTCCTGATTTTTCACACAGTCTTGGTCCAGGAGATACGCGTGTAATTAAAAGAGGAAAAATACCCAACAGTCCTCTTACTGGGACCGCGGACAGCATCTTCCCTCTCTTGTAAGTCCCTTAATGAACCGTAATGGGGAAAATAATCCCTTCAATGAAGGCTGCTAACCAATCCACTCCTCCCTGTGTAGTCCGGGACCTGAGGCAGGACAGGAGAAACCCTAATTAGTTTAGTCCTGTTTATCTATACACAAACAAAAAACAAAACAAAAATATTGGTTGCAAAGCAACTTGCCATTTGCTAATAGACCACGACAGCCCTGGGGACACGTGGATTTTCTTTTTCCCGGGATTTGTTCATAACTTTCGGCTCCCCAGTCCCTGGGGCCCTGCAGAAGTCACTCCACCCCAGACAGAGGGTGGGCAGAGCCCCGGGCGCGGCCTGTCAGAATCTCACGTCCTCCTCACACAGTGATGGACGCAGGGAGGACCCAATCGGAGCCGCGGGGACTGAATTCTAGCAAGGTCCAGACACAGGGCTGGCAGGGGTGTGAGCTTGGGGTCGCAGGGCCATCTGGAGGGAAGGCCGCTGGGGTGGAGACCGGAGTCAAGAGTGCAGAGAGCCGGAGGCCTGATGACATCGCGGAGCCCAGCCCCTCTGTCACGGGGTCCCATCAACTCCCTTCTTGGCGTTGAATCTGGTTGGTGTGTGAAATTTCTGTCACTTGCCACCCAGAGCCCTAACTCAGCCAGTTCTGACCCACGGTGCCCGGGGTCCAGTCTCCAGGCTGTTCCTCCTGCCAGACCCCTCGTGCCAAGGGCTTCGTCGGGCGAGGACTCCCCCACCTTCCCTTCCACCCTCGCAAATGACTTTGCCTTGGCAAATGCCCCCCACCACTTGCTGCTTTCATGGAAAATCCCGAGGCCGGGCCCCATAGGCCTCTGGACCCCCAACCCTGCCCAGCCCAGGCCAGCCCGGGGACAGTGCTAGGCTTGACCAGGTCAGGGGACACAACAGCAGCCTCAGACCCACCAGGTCTAAGCCTCTGAGCTGTGGCCTCCCCCAGCCTTTGTCCTGACGGTCCCTCCATGATATGGGGCTCTGGTCACATCCCTCTACCCAGGCCCACTCCCCTTTCACCCACAGGCCCCTCTGACCAGACCTGCTCAGTGGGGCCTCAGTGGGCCGGCCCCCACTAGCCCCTTCTATCGGGTCTGGTTTTGTTCCTCTGCCCCCAAGACTGGCCTGGCCCAGCTCCAGGCTGGATGTTGCTGCCTGGCCAGGATCTCTGAGCCCGCTGGCTGCCCGCAGGAGGGTGGGGGAGCCCAGGGCTTGGCATTCATTATCCCGGGCACAGGGCTTGTTAATAAAGGCCCGACACCCAGGAATCCCAACTCCTCCACTTTTTCAGGGCTACTTGATTCCACAGGTGAGGTCTTACTCAGGAGACTCCGACTTCCATGGCCACCCTCCAGCTGGGCCAAGATCGTCTTCTCTTACTGAGCACTGCAGACCCGAGGGGATCCCTGAGCAAAGGACTCTGGCCCCCATCCCTCTCCCTCCTCCCCCTCCCAGTCCCTCACCCTCCAAAGGCCGTTCCAGCACATTCGGTGATGGAGCGGCCTCATTACTGAAGCCTGAGGCTCATCAGCAGGCAGCTGGAGGGGCTGGGGGACCCCTGACGGAGCAGACACTGGACGGGGTGGGGCGGGAGGGGGAGCCGCGGAGACCGGCTAGGAATACACAGCGCGTCGCGCTGACTTTGGTGTTTGGATCCGCATCAGACATCCTGGGCTGTTTTTAATCACTCACAATCCCATTTGATCTTCCCAGGGACCTGTGGTGCCGCTGTCGGAATGATCCTCATTTTGGGCTGTGGATAAGGGCAGGGAGGGGGGCGGGGGGGTGCAGAGATGACTTCCTCAAGGTCAGGCAGCTGCAGACTGCACACTGGCCCTAATCACTGCAGCCCACGTTTATTGGGCTCCTCTGTGTGCTGGGACCTTGACCTGCAGTACAGGGTGCTTACAACAACCCCACGAAGGAGGGACCATTATTATCTCATTTTACAAAGAAACCGAGGCAGAGAGGTCAAGGGACTTGCCCAAAGTCACACAGCCCCCTTTTCTTACCCTCAGACCCCGTTCCTCCCACACTGAGATGGATTGGGGTCTTTTGGGGAAAGGCCAAGCCTCACAGGAGTGTGTCCGTGGCCCCACACTGAGTCCCATGTCCCCCTCCTTTCACCCCAAGAGCCCTGGGGTCAGCATGGGGCTGAGAGCCGAGCTGATGGTGTGGAGAAGACAGATTTCTGGCCAGGAAGAAGAGGCAGGCCGATGAGACCAAAACCCAGCTCAGGCTGAGTTCTAGCCCTGTATCTGCCACTCGTTTGCTCTGCGACCTGGGAAAACCACTTCCCCTCTCTGGCCCCTCATTGCAAAGGCTTCTGGGATTTGGGGGATGCAAAGAAGTCCTCTGAGTCCTATTTCCACCCCCTTCTCCAGCCAGGTGGCCCCAGGCTCTTCAGACCCACCGTTTCTGGGCGCTTCCTCTGGGCCCTGTCTGTACACAGGATCCTCACAGCCACCGAGAGAAGCAGCACCGTGATCACTCCCGTGTTACTGACGCGGGGACCGAGGCTCAGAGAGGTCAAGGGACTTGTCAGAGGTCCCAGGAAGAGCCAGAGCTGGGGTTACCACCCAGGCCCCATCGGCCTCCTGATGCTACTGTTTTCTGCCTCTGTCTTCTCCTACTCTGCCAGCCTTCCGGAACATTCCCTGCACCTGTGCTTGTTCTCCCTCCTTACAGAGCAGGTTCAGGAAGCCCCAGGACAGCCCAGAGGATGGAGGGCTCTCACCTCCTCCTCCCTGAACCCTCCTCCTGCATGGACGTCCTCCAGTGTCACACCAGCTTTTCCAGCCACCAAGCCCCCCTTCCCCCGGCAAGTCAGGGGGAGCCTCCAGCCGGGCTTTTACAGGAATCGCTGACAAGACAGGTCTCCCTCCCCCTCTACTTGTGCAGTTAATGTTCGAACAGAAATGCAGAACTTTTCCAAGTGTCCGTATTACGTCCCGTCTGCTGCACAAATCTCGCCCTGAGATCAGCTGGAGGCCGGCAGTGTCCCGTGTCCCTCCGGCTTCTGTCCTCTGTGGATCTGCTCGGTCGGTGGCTGTAGTTCTTCCCAGTGAACCAAGAGGCCTGGGCGGGGGACAGAGCCCTGTGGTACATCACGGAGACTGACTTCTAGCGTGACCGGCTGTCCTCTGGCCATGGCCCTCCGTCTGCCCTCCCTGTGGTTTGCTGGCGTCTGCCTGTCCCTCCCTCTCTCTCCTTGTCATTGTCCCTTTACTGTCTCTCCTTCTCCCCCTCCTCCTTCTCTTACCCTCCTAACTCCCTTGCCCCCTCCTCACCTCCCTCTCCTTCCCTCCTTCTTCCTCCACCTTTTCTCTTATGTCCACGATCAAGGTCACAGGCACAGAGGCTTTTCATCTGCCCACAAGGGGTCCTCGGCTGTGCCCTGGGCTATGTGAGGACGGTGTCCAGAGCCTGCGGGTCGGGCAGGGAGTGGGGGCGTGCTGCTGTGTGAACAGGGCGTCAGAGCAGCCTCGCCATTTACTGAGCACCTGCTGCATGAGTGACAGGCAGTCAACAGCTGCGAGGGACCGACCTGGAGTCTAGACCCGGGCTTGCTTCTCAGACCCCCTCTGCTGTGTGACCCGGGACAAGTCACTTACCCTCTCTGGTGCCTGCATCCTCACCCATAAAACGGGTAAATGTCGCGGCGCTGCTGTGAAGATTAAATGAGTCGGTGCATGTAAGCCGCTCGACTGCGGAAAGCGTGCGGGCCTTCCTAGCTGGCATTATCATCTGTGGGCCCTGGGCCTGTGCTAGAAGTTTCATTAAATCGCTTCTTTTCACCGTGTAGTTTTCCATACGTACAACACAATCTGTATCACACATCTGGGCCGTCTACCTATCCTTCTATCTGTATATGTCATAAACCGTCCGTGCGAGCAAACATCAGGGAGTCACGGCTTGAGTTTGGAAACATGACCAAGAACAGGGGCACCGCCGGGTCCCCTCACCCCACTACAGGTAGTCACTGCCCACCATTTTGTGGTTTTTTGTTTTAATGTTTTTGGCGGAACATATAAACTACTTTTATGACTTTGGGCAGAAGAGGACGTATTTCCCGAAATACAAACAGCGCCAACCATAAAGAAACGATTGGTAAACTTGATCGATTTAAATAAGGAGTTTCTGTTCATCCAATGTCACTATAAATATGGACAGACACGCCGCATGTGGACCCGGACATTATAACATGCAAGCAATATATGATTCTATTCTAAATATATATAGACTTCCTAAAAAGACTAGGAAACCAATAAAAAAAAAACAATAGAAAATTAAGTAAAAGACATACACAGGTATTTCAAGAAGAAAGCTGAATGGCTAGTGATCATTTGAAACTGTGTGCAATCTGATTAGTAACCAGAGAAATGCTCGTTCTAGAACGCTGAGAATCCCCATCTTACACCTGCTAGGTGGGCAGAAGCGAGGTCGCCGTCTGGATGGGGAACAACGGCCCCTCTCCCACACGTCTGCTGGGAGCGGAAATGATACAGGCGCTCTGCAAGTCAACGCGGCCACGTCTTGTAAAGTCAAACACGCACACACCTTCTACTGCAGCAGCTCTAATTGGAGAAAGGGCCCCAGAGAATGTCCTGTACGTGTGCGTTGGAGCCTTGTACGAGAACGTTCACAGCGGCTTCGTTTGCAATAACAGAAACCTAGAAACGATCCGATCGGTATTTCTGAGTAAGCGGATGAATCCCTTGAGTCCCTTCTGACTCCAGGCTAGAAGTGTCAGGACTCATTACTAATCCTCCTGACCAGTGGCACCAGGCAATGGACGGGACCACCCCCCCCGTGAACGCGATCACTCACAGCAGACCCAGGCGGCCCCTCCCTCCCTAAGTTGTTCAGTCTGAGCCTCAGCAACCCCCAGCTCCTGGGCCAACAGGACCCGCGTGGCTGGGATCAAGTTTCAAGGACCCCAGGAGGGAGCAGGGTCGCCCCAACAGCATCTCCACCCCACAGGCCCTATCTCCCTGTTCCCAGGGCCAGGGGCCACCAGGGTGACCCTCCTCATCTCAAAGACTCATGGGACCTCCGGAGAGCCTCCTCCCCAGCCCCCATGTGCACAGGGGCACAGTAAAGCCAACAAGTGGGCTGGAAGGAAGGTCACAGTTTTCTGAGTTTCAGTCCCATAGCCGTGCCAGCGCCCCAGGCCACCCCTCCAGGACCCCCAACGGGAATTTGTCCCCCCACACACACACATTCCCCACCAGACGGAGTTACGGCAACGGATGGGCCCCTCCCACCCACCCCCCACCCCCCACCCATCTTCCTCTCCCCCTCTCTCATCAGTGGCTGGAGCCGCCCCACCAACCTCCAGCCAATGTCAGGAAGCCCTTGGTAACAGCCGTTGAAGTTCCTTCTCTTTGGGGGACCACCACGTTCCTCCACATGCACCTCCAGAGGGCTTTTCGGCTTCCGTGTTTCTTGCAACACCCGGTAAAGGAGGCAGAGCCTCCCGAGCTGGGGGCACGAGAGGGGCTTCTAAATGAGTCCTTAGATGGTGGCCAGGGTAGGATCAGGGAGCAAGTCTCCCCTCCAGGCTGGCTCTGGGGGAGGCTCCATCCCAATCACTCCGGGACGAGCTGCCCTGCCTCCAGGCACCAGGTCTCAAGTCCTGACCCCCTCCCTTTCACACCGGGCCTCCCCAGGCAAGATCCCCAATCGCTCATCTTACCCTCGGCTCTGCTGGGCTTGATCCCGGAGACAGCCCTGCCTGCACTCGCCCACCCAGACCTCCACTCAGACCAAGAGTCATACCTGAGGGAGAGCGATGGCTTGGGTGCCACCGGGGGACAGATCACCCCACAGTCCTCTGTCAGGGAGGACCCCCAGCAGGGTCCCCAGACCTTCCCAGATGCCCTCCCTTCCTCAGGCAGTGGGCTTTATCCTGACACCTCTGAAGGGCTCAGGCTTTGGTCGCAGGTGGACGGGCCTCACCAGCTGCGACCTTAGACAAATCAGCCACCCGCTCTGGGCCTGGGTTCCCATCGGCAGGATGGGGATGACCCTGATCGGATCGGATGAGACCGTGGTTAAGTGCCTTGGCGTGGTGCCAGGCATGCTGAAAGGGTTCCCTTTACAAACACGCAGCAGAAACAGATACGCCCCAGCTGGGACGAGCCAGGGGCCCCAGCTCAGCCCATTCCCCACCCCCGGCTTCCTGGGGGAGGGTGCAGCGAGGAGGCGCGGCTCTGTCACAGCTTCCTGCTTCTGAGCATCGGTGTCCGTGCACGAAATCGGTTTGGTGAGGATCTTCCAATTCTATGATGGGCTGATTATATTCACCCAGAGGCTGACTCTCTGTGCCTCAGTTTCCCCCCTGGCCAGAGGCTACGACAGTTCTAAACTATCTCATGAGCCCCTACCACTTAACGGGAATTGAGAATTGATTCAACACGGCGTGAACCCACCAGCCAGGCCACAGGCTGACCCGTTCCCCCATCCGGCTGACTCAGCCTTCCTTGTCGGTTCAGGGGCCCGGCCCGCGTGCGGAGGGCCGGGTGCAGTTCCGTCCCCCTGCAAGAAACCACTGAGTGTGCAGGCCGTCCGGGCAGTGCTGGGTGGATCCTGGGCCTGTGTCCTCCCCACAGGTAGGGGGATGGGGGCCATGACCTAGACCTTCCATGGGTCAGGAGAACTGAGTGGAGATAGGAACAGGGTAAGAGCTGCCTAGTGCTAAGAGTCTGTTCGTTCAGCACTTACCCCACTGAGTCCACAAGCACAGCCGTCTTTCCTGTTCGGATGGCGCTGAGGAGGGTCAGGTCTGTGCCCGGGGCCCGGGGGATGCCTGTGTGCTAGTCAGTGCCTGGTGCTGGTACCTGCCGGTCACAGAGTGGGGCGCTCCCTGCACACGCGCACCCGGGCACATCCTTGCACCTGTCTAGCCGGGCTGCCCCGTCGGGAATGTGTTTCCAGGTGGGGGGCCTCGCTGGGAAGCCAGCGGGATGGGGCAGCTGAGGACGACGGAGCCTCTACCAGAGCAGGTGCATTGGCATTGCAGAGTGATGCTCTCGGTCCCCCTCCCCGCCCCCCCGCGGGAGCTGGTG
The DNA here is from genome assembly GCF_018350175.1 of Felis catus. Lineage (NCBI taxonomy): Eukaryota > Metazoa > Chordata > Mammalia > Carnivora > Felidae > Felis > Felis catus. Next base: position 22,882,911 of record NC_058375.1, read on the forward strand.
ACACAGAGGGGGAAACAGAGCCTCAGAGAGGGTGAGCAGTTTGTCTCCGTCCCCCAGCCAGAGGTAGCAGAGCTAGGATTCAAATCCAGGTCTACTCCAGAGCCTACACCGCCTACCACGGCACGGCGCCACCTGACCTCAGGGCCACCCGGATGGCCCCTGTGACATCACCCGCCTCGTACATGGTGAGTCTTGCCAGCCCCCTTGCAGCACATCCATCCACGGCGTCCCCTGGGGTGGGAAGTATCATCTCCATTTGATAGACAGGGGACGGAGTCTCAGAGAGGTGAGGGGACTCGCCCGAAGTCATCAGCTGCTTGTGAAGGGCGGAGCTGGGATGTGGACCCGGTGCCACCAGGCTGGGGTGATGGGGGCTCATCCTCAGCTCTCCCTGCCTCTCCCTGCCCTGTCGACCCCCAGCCCCTCCCACGGACGCCATCACTTCCCATCGGCCCCACAGTCCTGGTCCGTCCCCCCTCTCTGAGCCAGGCTCTGGGAGAGTGTCTGCAAAGCGTCAGCCCCAAGTGCTGCCCCCTCCCCGGAAACTTGCATCCTCTGGGAGGAGGGAGACCCGTGGCATGATCAGCGTTACCTCTGCCAGGGAGGGGGGGCCCTTCAGATTTCAGATGACAGGTTCTTAGAGGGAGAGCAAACGCTTCGGAAGGCAGAGGCAGGGTAGGAAGAAAATCCCCACAGGCTGGAGCCACAGAGCGAGGCTCACAGGATGGGATTTCATATGTAAATGTGAGTTTAGCATGCAGCGCAAATCTAAGCTGAGCTGAGCAAAATAAATCAGCCGTCAGGTACAGAGGCGAGAGACAGGCCTGACACGAGAGCTGACAGGCAGCTCAGGATGAGCCCACGAGGTGACGCGGCTCTCCTGTCACCTGTCCCTTCCCTCCCCGCACCCCGTGTCGGTCCATTCCCAACCAAGGCCCCGCTGATGAGACAGAGAGGCCCCAGACCCGGCCAGCTTAATAAAACAACAACGATAATATTGGCAACCATGGAAATAATGTTATCAATAGATAAAATTACCTTTGCCTCTGAACGTTTATTACTGGATGCGTACTCGGCACTATGTACTCACATAATCCCTGTCTTCACAACAAGCTTGCAAGGTTGGTATGATAAACATCATTTTATACAAGAGGAGGTTGCAGCTTAAAAAAGCTAAATAATACGGAACCAGTGAGTGGCAGAGCTGAGACTTGAACTTCAGCCTATCCGACTCCGCAGCAAACACTCTCCTGTGCACATCTTGCTGTCTTTTAGGCCATATTAGCAGAGGTATGGAGTCTAGCAAAAGGGAGGTGAAAGTCCTATTCAACTGGGAGGTGCAGACTCCTCTGTCATTCTGAGGAACAAGCGTAGAAGGTCATGGATAAGCTTGTGGAAAAGCAGAGAGCCCTGCCTGAGAAGAGCCTGTGAACGAGGTCCCATGGATTAATTAATCCGTACATTCATTTAACAGTTTTGTTAGAATTCTGTCAGGTTCTAGGCTCCCTTCTAGGCCCTGGAGATAGAGAACTGAAGAAGGTTGACAACATCCTTGCTCTCCTGGGACTCTCACTCGAGTAGCGAAGACAGATGAGAAACAAATAAATCAGGAGGTGGTAAGTTCTATGAGGAAAAGCGGTGACTACGAAGGGACTAGGGGTGAGACGTCCCAGGGAGCTGCGGAAGTAAAGGTCCTGCGGTAGGAATAAGCGTGATGTGCGCTAGGAACCAGCAGGGAGGCCAGTGAAGCTGAGCACAGTGGGTAATGGGGAGAGAGGCGGGACGGGGGCAAGACATGAAGAGTTAGCAGGAGGAAGAGATCATGTAGGGTCTATAGGTCACGGCAGACTTTGGGTTTTCATTTTAATGTTGAGGGGATCCACTGCACGGTTTTGACTATGAGACTGACATCCTGTGTGTGGCTTCTGGGTGGAGGAGAGGGACAGCGGCAGGGGATTGGCGGGGGGGTAAGAGTGGAATCAGGAGACCCGGGAGGAGGGATCGCACAAGTCCAGATGGACCCGGGGGCAGCCGGAGGACAGTCTGGAGAGGTGGCCGCTCGCTGAGGGATTATTGAAGGGATCCAGTGCTTAGCCTCTAAAAGAAGAGGCGAGAGTGAGCATGAATGCTGCCCTCGCATATCAGAAAAGATGTGGCACGGACTAGAGGTCAGATTCCTTCCGCGTGGCACCAAAGATCGGATCCAGGACCAATGGGTGAGGCCACGGAAGGCTGATTTTCCTTTGGTAAGGGCTGCTGCCTCAAGGCGGAGCCTCCTGGTGGAGACAGGGACCTCTCTACCGCAGCAGGTGCACAGCAGAGGTCAGCTCTCAGAGTCCCGACGTGCAACGGACAGAGATTAGCCTTTGTGATCAGATTGAGCTGGACCTGAATTCCACCCCCACCTCCCACCCCGCTTAGTATCTGTGTCTCCTTGGGCCACTTCGTTTTCCTGAGCTTGGCTTCCTCACCTCTAAATGCCTACCTAATCGCATTATGGTGAGAGGTTAGTGCAACCAGGTACATAAAGCACTCAGCGCTGTGCCTGCTACGAAGGAGGGGCTCGATAAACGTCAGTGATGACGATGGTGGCGGCGGCGGTGGCCGTGATAACGGGGATATAGGGCTGGTGGTGATGGTGTCGATACCGATGATGACAATAGTGATGAGGGTGATGGGGATGATGAGGATGGTGATAAAGACGTCATCAGTGGCTGTTGAAGAAGGAATTCAAGCATCACGGAAAGGAATGGGCTAGAAGACCACTAAGGTATTTTCCAGTTCCAAAATCTGATGAGAAAACGCCGTCTAAGGTGGCTCATCGCTGTCAGGCAGAGCTCATTCTGTCTCTTGACGTCGTCCGTCCCTTTATTGACTTCCACCCTGGGAAGTCATTAGCCCAGAAGGAGCGGTAGCAGCACCCCCAGGTTTAGCTCCTGGACTGGCGAGCCCTGACCCAATCCGTGCTCAACCCTGCACCTCCCACACCCTAGGCAGCTCCGGAAACCAGTGGGGGGCTGGGTTGCTGAATAAGTGGAGGTATGGGGTGCGGGGGGAGGGGCAAAGATGGTCACCTCTGTGGACACTTCCCACTCTCCCACATATGACAGTCATCCAGCTCAGGTTATGGTCAGAGAGCCTGGGAGTCATGAGAAACCTTAGATTCTCGGGGGCAGCCATCCCCTCCCATTAACAGATGAGACACAGTCCAGAAAGGGAGAATGACTTTCGTAAAGTTATGAGCAACGTCCGTGTCCCCCGACTGCTGGGTGAACTCTCTACCTCGCTATACCTGACCTATTGACTTTATGTTCTTGGAAGAAATCAACACCAACCCTCTCGGCCCCGTTGTCCTGACAACTTCTCTCTACTTCTCTCTCTGCTTTAGTTCATCTTAGCCCAGGCCCACTGTCTTTTACTCCGGTAGAAGTAGCTATTTCCTTGCCAATTTCCTTGAGATTTCTGTGGGTTTGCCAGTTTTGCCATCCTTGACTGTCCCCCGGTGTATCTTTTAGGAATTGCATTTCAGCTGCTAGAAACAGATCCGAACAGTAGTGGCTTAAACAAATTGAAGATTACAATTATTTTTTTTTTCTCTCATTTAAGAGAATTTTGGATATAGACGTTCCCACGACTCCACATACTTTGTCAATGTCCCAGTCTCCTTGGTTTTTGCTTTGCCTTCCACGGTGCATGAGCTCATCCTAAAGATCGCCTATTGGTTGTGTGACAGCTGCTGGATCCCCAGAAATTACTGCAGCATTCCAGGCAGAAAGGAAATGAAAGGAAAGGAGCCAAGAGGGTTTTGCTCAGTGATCAGCTCCCGTTAGAAAGCTTTTCTAGGGGCGCCTGGGTGGCTCAGTCAATTAAGCTTCCGACTTCAGCTCAGGTCACGATCTCGCAGTTCATGGGTTCGAGCCCCTCGATGGGCTCTGTGCTGACAGCTGGGAGCCTGGAGCCTGCTTTGGATTCTGTGTCTCCCTCTCTCTCTGTTCCTCCCCTGCTCTCTCTCTCTCTCTCTCTCTCTCTCTCAAAAATAAATAATAAACACTGAAAAAAAATTTTAAAGAAAGCTTTTCTGGAAGCCACACTTAACAATTCTATCCACATTCCACTGGCCATCCTATCTGAAAGGAAAGGAGTGAGAACTAGTAGCTTTTAAGCAGCACACCCATCCACCCCCAACAGGATTGTTATTCTTGCTACTAAAGAAGAGGAGACAGGGTTCTGAGTGACAACCTGCCGCCGGGACCCCACCCAGCAACAGAAGATTTGAATAAGGACCTAGAGACTCCAAGATCAGAGCTCTGGCCCCAGAGCTGAACCCAGGAATTCTCCTCGTGGGAAGGGGGGTGAAGAGATCCATTCATACCCTGCTCCATTTCAAAACAAATTAAAAGTCATATTTTAGCAATAGGTGCTTACAGCAGAAAAATTTTAACCATTAAAAAAAAAAAAGAAAAATCCTTTATAACCCCCCATGCAGAGCTAACATCTGTTGGTATTTATGCATCTATCCTTCCGGGTTTTATGTTTCCTATGCTCATATTCGCAAAATTACTTGATGTCCAGTTTTATATGCTACTTTTATTTCCTGCCTTTATGTTTATAAGCACCTTCCCATCATGTGTTACATTTGAAGGTCTCATTTTTTTTTGATGCTTATTTACTTTGAGACGGAGAGAGTGGGAGAGAAAGAACGAGAGAGCGAATGGGGATGGGTAGAGAGAAAGAAGGAGAGAGGGAGAGAATCTCAAGTAGGTTCTGCACTGAACCGTGTGATCATGACCTGAGCTGAAATCAAGAGTCAGAGGCTTAACTGACTGAGCCACCCAGGTAGGTGTCCCTGGAGGTCTCAATCTTAACGGCCACACAACAGTGCAGCGTGTTAGGACTGTCCCATCCCTGGTGCGACTCCTCCGCCACCGTGAGGCAGTTAGATGACCCCCATCGAAATCTGGCTGTGATGAACGGTGCTGGGTGACTAACCCCACACGTAGAGCTTTGTCTCCGTCTCTGATCACGTCCTTATAGCAGGTTTCCCATCTCGCCAGATCAAAAGGTACAGACATTTTTAAGACTTTCGACAGATGTCGTGAAACAGACATCCTGGAAAGCTGGCCTGGGTGCCACTCGGGAGCGCCCTCGAATGGGTCCCCGGTGCTGCCCACGCACCTCTCCCTGACTCCCGCCTCAGCCTCCTTTCCCCCGTCTCCTTCAGAAGACAATGGAAAAGTTCATATTCTGAAATATCTAATCAGGTGTTTATCTCCAAGTGCTTTAAAAAGTCAACATAATTACTCCAGTCCCATTAAGTTTAATTTGCTGTAAATTATGTATTTAGCGTGAAGTTGGGGCTGCTTTGCTGGTGGCGGTGGCGCTAGGCTTTGGCTGTTGACAGCGGGAGCGGCGATGCCGGCAAGGGCCGGGTAGGCGGCCTGGGCTCCGTTCTCAGAAAGCGTCATTCCGGGTGGGGGACCCTCAGCGCATCAGAGGTCCAGAATTGCCCCCCGTGTCCCGGCCGGGTGTCCCAGGGTGGGGTGGGAGAGGGAGAGAGGAGGGCAGCGGCTGCCTCGTTCACCGGATACACTGTGATTCTGATCCTGGGGTGTCTGTGGAGCCGAAAGGCTCCCGTGTGGCTCCTGTGCAGGTGGGCTTGTACAGGGGGGCCGTGCAGAGGGGCTTGGGGTACAAGTCACACCAGGTCCAATCCCTGAGGCAGGGACAAGGATTTTGGTTCTCCCAAAAGCCAAGAGGAGCTGTTGAAGGGATTCAGGCAGGAGTTATCTGCTGGACAGTCCTTTACCTGCCCCGGGGGCGATGGCACGGAGGGGCAGGAAGGATAGCAGCAAAACGACAGGAGGGGGCTGACATAGACCCCCCCCCCAAGTGAGGGATGACGGCCGTGGCAGCAGCTCTGGATACCCCACCGTGTGTCCCCTGGGCCAGCTCCCAGTTCACTTGCACCTGTGGTGGGTGGTCCCAGAGCATTGCCCACTGCCCCCTCAGTCCCTATTTCCAGTGCCCTGGGGGCTTAACCAACCATGGGCAGGGCAACCCGGAAGTGCCAGGGATTCATACCCCAGGGGCCCCTCTCAACCAGTGAGGTATGGGAGGGATTGGAAACATAGATAAATACCCAGCTTCCCTCTGAGGGGCAGGTCCGAGGCACGTTCTGCACACTTTCTCGGAGGGTCCCAAGCAAGACTGAACCTACAATGTGATCTGCGCTCTGATTCAGCCTTTGGGGTTTTTCTCCCTCTTGACCCGTGTCCCCTCCTCACGTGACTTTTGGGATCAGCAGCCACATAAGCCACTTGCACTTAACGGAGGGACCCAAACTCAGACGGCGCTGGATCACTCCAGAGCAGCAGCAGCTGGATGGGTAGAGTGGAGTGTTGGAGAGATACTCAGGACGGGAGGGCAGGGCAGTGATGGGCAGAATGCAGGGGGAGGAAGAGGGAGAGGTCAGCATGAGCGAGATTGATGAACAAGTGAATGGAGATCCTTTCCCTCGCGCGCGCATGTGTGTGTGTGTGTGTGTATGTATTCATGCAAAAAATTTGCATACAATACATCCATCTAACCAACACCTCACTCCATTACCCCAATAAACCTCTGTGCTCGGTCAGGGTCAATGCCCCAGCTTCTGTCTGCCATGTAGATCAATTTTGCAAGCCCTGGAATTTCACATGAATGGAATCCCAATCTGGGCGTCCTGAGTCTTTTGCTAAAAAAAAAAAAAAAAAGTTTTTGAGATTAATCTATGTGCGTATTTATTAGCAGTTTATTCTTGTTTATTGCTCAGTGTTTGTCCAGTATACCACAGTTTGTTTATCCATTAACCTGTTGATGGACAATTGAGTTAAATCCACTCGGGGGCTATGATGAATAAAGTTGCTATTAAAATACACAGTCTATCTATAGACCAGTTTTCATTACTTTCTGGTACTTAAAAGTGGAATTCCTAGGTCATAGAGTGGGTGGATATTTTACATGATAACAAACTGACAAGTTGTTTTCCAGAATGACCTTATTATTCTGCCATCCTCCAGAAATGTATACAGTTTCCATTCATTCCACATTCCTTACCAATACTTGGTATTCTCAGTCTGTTTAATTTTACTGATAATTCAGATCCCTGGCAACTAAAACTGTTGAGCAGTTTTTTTCAGGTATACTTTGGCCATTTGCATCTCTTAATGAAGTGTATGTTTAAGTCTTTTGCCCATTTTTTTTTGGAGTTTTTCTTTTCACGATTAGTTTGTAGGAGTTCTTTATATATGCTGAGTATAAGTCCTTTGTCAGGCATGTGTATTGTGATTATTTTTCCTAATCTGTGGTTTTCATTTCCTTATCATGAATGATATCTTTTGAAGAATAAAAGGTTCTTAAACTGAACTCCAATTTATCATTTTTAATGGCTATTATAGACAGTGCTTTTGTGTGTGTGTGTCTTAAGAATCTTGATCTACCTCCAAGATCGCAAAGATGTTCTCCTAAGATTTTTCTCTTGTCTTGTTTTTTAGTTTTCATATTTACATCAGTTTCATCTCAAATTCATTTCTATATAGGGTATGAGGTAGGAGTCTAGGTTCATAATTTTTCCATAGGGATAGAGATGTTATACCACCATCTGTTGAAAAGACGGTCCTTTCTCTCACTGAAATATCTCTCAGTCTTTGACAACATATATATGTATGGCTTTATCTTGGGTCTCTATTATGAATCCATCTGTCTGTTCTTGCTTTGTCTTGATTATTGTAGCTTCATAGAAATCAGTTTTATTGCATTTGTGTATAGTTTTAGAAACAGTTCATTTATTTCTACAAAAACAGTGTTGTGTGTGTGCGTGCATGTGTGTGTGTGTGTGTGTGTGTGTGTGTGTATTAAATCTAAGGATCAGTTTAGGGAGGGTTAACATTTCAGTCTTCTAATCCATGACCATGATATATTTTTCTACATCTTCCTTAATTTTCCTATGAAATAATATTTAGTCTTCATCAGTACAGAGGTCTTGCACATACAAAAAAAATCCTTAAATACTATGTTTTTGATGTGATTGAAATTGTATTGTGCTTTAATTTTTTTTTTTTTTTTGAGAAGGGGAGAGAGAGACAGAGCGCAAGCAGGGGAGGGACAGAGAAAGAGAGGGAGACACAGAATTCAAAGCAGGCTCCAGGCTCTGAGCTGTCAGCACAGATCCCGATACGGAGCTCGAACTCACAAACCACAAGATCATGACCTGAGCCAAAGTCGGAGGCTTAACCCACACCCAGGCGCCCCTGTGTTTTAATATTTTTAAACAAGTGTTTGTTTTTGGTATAGAGTAAGAGTCAGCAAACTTTTCCTGTAAAGTGCCAGAGAGTAAACGCTGTAAGCTTTGCAGACCATCGACTTTGTGTCACAACAACTGAACTCTGCCACGGTAGCATGGAAATAGCCATGGGCAATGTGTAAGCAAATGGGTTTTGGCTGCGTTCCAACAAAAGTTTATTCATGGATGCTGAAATTTGATTTTTGTATAATTTTACATGTCACAATTTTTAAAATTGTTTTTCAACTGTTTAAAATTTTTAAGAAGCACTCTTAGCTCAAGGGCCATAACAAGTGATCCTCCAGATTTGGCTCATAGGCTATAGTTTACCAAATTCTGGCATATAAAAGTCAATTGATTTTTCTACTTTGACTCATATCAGCAACTTATTAAATTCAGATTTAGTTTTCTCATGTTGCTTGTAGTTGTATCCTGCAATCTGTTTAGTTCATTAGTAGTATTTTGTAGGTTCCTTAGAATTTTCTATCAATTGCTCATGTCGTCTGTGAATAATCAGAGTTTAATTCAACCTTTGCAAACTCCAAGGCTTTTTGCCTTATTGAACAAACTAGAATTTCCAATACGATTTTGATAATATACATTTTGACTTGTTCCTGATGGGGGAATCCCTTCTGGTTTTGACCCTATACCTGGTGCTAGCTGCAGGTTTTGCGTAGTAGAAGTCCTTTATAAGACTAAAAAAAAAAATCCTTCAATTTCTAGTTTGCTGTGTTTTGGGCACGAATTGGTGTTGGTTGCTTTAGATACTTTCTTGGCATTTATCCAGATGATCATATGGCTTTTGTCTTTTAATGTGGTGGCTTACTCGGATTGATTTTCAGATGTTGAACCACACCTACGTTCTTGGAATAAGTTGTACTTTGTCACGATGTATTATCCTTTATATGTACTTCTGGATTTTATGGTAATATTTTTTAGTGGCTTTGCCATCCATCTCGAGTTAATTTTCTTTCTTTTAGTGTCCTCATTAGGGTTTGATGTCAGGGTTATGCTGGCTCAAAATGAATTGCGAAATTATGAATTGTCCCCTCCTCTTCTATTACCTGAAAGAATTTGTGGAAGATGAAAATCATTTATTTATTAAATGTTGGATTAAATTCACCACTTGGGCCTGGAGGTTTTTGCAGAGAAGATTTTTAGTTACGAATTCAATTTAAAGAGTAGATACAGGGCTATTCAGAGTGTCTATTTCTTCTTTGGTGAGTTTTGGCAAGTTATCTATTTCAAGACATATTTTGAGTTTGTCTAAGTTATTGCATTTATTGGCATACAGCTCATAATATTCCCTTTTTACCATTTTAATATCTGTACAATCGATAGGACATCTCTGTTACCATTCTTGATATCGGTACTTTACGTTTCCTGGTATTTTTCTTACGCTTTCTTAGCACAGGTTGACATAGCAAAACATCATAAAGTGGACGGGTTAAGCCACAAAAATTTATTTGTTATGGTTCTAGGGACTGGGAAGTCCAAGATCAAGGTGCTGGACAACTTGCTACCTGTTGAAAGGGGGCCTTTGTGCCTGCAGACGGTCTTCATCTTACTATGGAGGAGAGATGGCCTTCATCTTACTTCACATGGAGGAGAGACAACGAGCTTTTTGGTGTCTCTTCTCATAAGGTTGTCACTCCTATTGAATCAGGGCTGCACCTTTATGACCTCACTTAACCTCCCCTGCCTCCTAATAAGCCCTAGCTCTAGTACAGTCACATTGGGAATCAGGGCATATCAACATATGTATTTGGGAGGGCACAATTCATTTCACAGAACATGTCTTCTTGATAAATCGACCCCTCGACTATGTTTCTTTGACATTATGGCCACACCAACTTTCTTAGGCTTAGCACATCTTTTTCCACTTTTGCCATCAGCTTGTCTGTATCTTTATATTTCAAGTATGTGTTTTGTAATCATCATCTAGTTGGGTCTTGTTCTTTTTAATAATTTAAAAATCTCTGGCTTTTATTTCAAAGATAGTACCTGTGTTGACTTTATTAGCATCTTTCCACCTGTTTTCGATTGGCCCCACTTGTTGTTCATTCCTTTGTTGTCTTCTTTGGGGTTAACTGGGAATTTTTTTAGTATTCCGGTCTAATTCCTTTACTGATGTTCTAATTAAACTTCTTTGTGTATTCCTTGTATTTCTGCTACAGATTACAATATGTTCTTTTCCCCTTGGGCTCACTGAGGTCTGCTTGCACATGCCCACTCAGGGGTCACTATGCATCATAAATTTCTCTCAGTCTAACGCAAATTAATATACTGTTTTGTTTATGCCGAAACCTTATAACAACACAATTCTATTCATACTCACTCTCACTCGTTGGCAGTTATTGTCCCATATTTTATTTCTGCCCATGTTGTAAACTCCACAATACATGATTCTTATATATCCTCTAAACCATGAGCTAATTTGTACAGAATTGAAGAGAAAATCTTTTTTTATATTTATCATTTCTGGCATTTCTCTTTATTTTCCGTAGACTTGAAATTTTATCAGATAGTATTACCTTTTAAACTGAAGAACTTCATTTAAAATATTTTGTCCTGTGGATCTGCTGGCAACAATATTATCATCTTTCATTTATCTTAATATGTTTTTAATTCACCTTAATTTAAAATGTTCTCTTCTGCCGGATAATAAATACTCTAGGTTAAAAGTTATTTTTTCCTACCGAAACTTTAAAGATGTGATGTTGTCTTGAGGCTTTCATTTATCTGATATAAAATCAGCATTCATTATTATTCCTGTTCCTTGATATTAATGTGTATCTCTCCCACCCCTCTGAGTGCCTTTTCTTAATCTCTGGATTGCAGCAGTTTGACTAGGCTGTGCCAGACATGATTTTCTTTGGAAGTAACCTGCTCGGGACTTACTGAGCTTCCTGATCTAGATGGTCACTGTCTTTTATCAACTTTTGGAATTATTTTTCTAATATTTACTCAAATATTTGCCTTTCAGTCCCAATATTTGCCTTTTCTCCTCTCAAAGGTCACTGAGGCTCTCTTTTTCTTCCATATTTTTTATACACACAGCCTCCCCTATTATTAACATCTTACATTAGTATGGTACGTTTGTTACTATTAGTGAACTAATAGGTACACATAATTATTAACTAAAGTCCGTAGATTATTCAGAGTTCCTTAATTTTGCCTAACGTTCCTTTTTTGTTGCAGCATCCCATCCAGAATACCACCGGACATTTAGCTGTCATGTCCCCTTGGGCTCCTGTTGGTTCTGACGGTTTCTCAGACTTTCTTTGGTTTTGGTGATTTTGACAATTTTGAAGAGTACTGGTCAAGTATATTGTTACATGGCCTTTACTGGAACTTGCCTGACGTTTTTCTAACGATTAGACTGGGGGGTATGGGTTTGAGGGAGGAAGATCACAAGGTAAATGCTCCTCATATCATAAGAAGAGCACAACTATCAACATTACCTACAACTATTGTTGTTGACCTTCACCACCTGGCTGAGGTAGTGTTTTCAGGTTTCCCCACCATTACGTTATTCTTTCCCCACTCTTTCCATACTGCACTCTTTGGAAGGACTTCACTACAAGCAGCCCACACGTAAGGTGTGGAGAGTTATGCTCCACATCCTTGAGGTTGAAAAGTAGCCACATAAATTTTGTGGGATTCTCCTGCCCAAGAGATTTGCCTCTTCTCCACAATTTATTATTTTATCCAACCTTTGATTTACATCAACATAGACTCATGGATACTTATCTTATACTTTGGGTGATAACCCCATATGACTTCTTTGGGTTGTTCAAACTTTTTAAGCTTTGGCCATTTTTTTTCAAGCTAGTCATCTGCAGAGGTTAGCATATTCGTCATAGTTACTGCAAAGTCCTTGTCTGCTCATTCCAACGTCTGAGTCATTTGTGGGTCTTTTTCATTGGCTGGTTTTTCCCTTGACTTCAGGTTCCATTTCCCTCTTTTCTCACATGTCTAGTTATTTGTTATTGTTTCATTTGTTGATCAAAGGATGAATCCCTCTATCATGAGATGTGGTCTTTACCCCTAACGCATGGCCTTTCCGAGGATGTATTAGGATGCCGTCACTCACAGCAGAAGTCAGACTCCAAATTGGCTTTCCCCTGAACCAGGCAGGTTCTGACATCTCTGTTTGGCAATTCCGTCTTTCCAGTTATTCTTGCCTTCACATTCAAGTTCAAGGATTTGAAGGGAGTTTATACACAGAATTGGGAAATTTTCCTCTGTGGTCCATCCCTTCTGGGATTTTCTCTTCAGTTTCCAGCCACTTAGCAGGCCCAAACTGTGTCTTCTAACTTCTTAAGTCACTAAGACTATAGCTTTCTTTCACGGACAGTGGGTGCCCTCAGGAGGGAAGGAATCTAAGCACGGATGCCTCCCAGCACGGTTCCCTTCTACTAAGGGTCATAACGGCTGCGGTTTCTGCCAAGTGTTGGTTTCTCTTGGTTTCCTTCAAACGATCGTCTTTGCATTTTTAAAAACATTTTGTCTAAAGTTTATAAGGGGTCCAATACCAGCCACTCTGCCAGTGTCAACATTCATAAGCTTAATGCATCGTTTTGATAGTCACCTTAAACCTATCTGAATCAAGACAGGGTAAAAATAAGTCAGCGTGGTGGTATGGATAAGCCAAGAGGACGTCTGGCCATCCTGTTGCTTTCTCTTTCTGATCCTCCACTTGCTTAGCTGTAGAACGACTAATAATTGCCACCTTATAGATTATGGTGAAGGCTGAGGAACATGGCACACAGTAGGTGCTCACCAAATGTGACTCCCTTCCCTTCCCCCTCAGTAGGGCTACCCAGATCCCACTGCCTGCACACCAAGCTTGGTGTTCTTCTTACCTCTCCCCTGCCTGCCTTTCCCAGCAATGTCTGGCTCTTACTGGCTTCTGATCTCTACACCAGGCCTGTCCCATCCCCAGGCCACCCCTCTTAGAATCAGTCCTGCTTGTCCTCCTCAGCTTTGTATGTCTACCTCCTTGAAAGGGAAGATAACGATTTCGGGTATTCATACATGCATTCAACCGATACCGCTGAGCACCTACTATGTTCTGAGCACTCTCCTGAGTGTTGGGAGTCAGCGGTGAACACAGAGAGAATACCTCTGCTCTTATATTCAGTGGATGGGGCAGACACGGTACCAATAGATCAAATACATAGAATGCAAGAGGCTGGTAAGAGCAACTGAGGGTAAGAAGCAAGGTGGGGGGTGCGTAGAGTGCAGAAATAAAGGGGCCACAGTTTTAAATAGAGAGGAAAGGGAGCACTGTGAACACAGACAGAAAAGGGTGAGCCACACAGATATTTGGGGGAGGAATATCTCAGTGGGACGGAACAGCAAATGCAAAGGCCCTGGGGTGGGAGTGTGACTGGAGCACAGGTATGGGGCTGACAGTAGGAACAGATGATTAGTGAGGGTTCAGACTGCTTAGAGCTTCGTGGAGCTTTCTGAGACCCACCCTCGCACCCTCCCAACATGTACAGACAGGGAGAAGAGGGGACATCAGCAGGAGAGGCCAAACGGAGGCCAGTGAGGTAGGAGGGACACTGGGAGGGAGGAGCAAGGAGGCAAGAGCACTCGGGCCACAGACAGAGCAGGCTAATAATGTCCGCGCATCAGGGCTGGCTTCCTGGAGCCTGACTGCCCCCAACCCATGCTGGTGCTTCTCTGCTACACCGGTCATCCCTATTTTCACCCTTTGTAGTCAAGATCACTATCTGTAACATCCCTCTATTCATCCGCTTGCCAATGATTGCCTTCCTCTACGGGACCCTTGGTCTTTCTTTTCTGCTGTAGCTCCAGGATCTAGAGTGGCTCCCGGCACCGAGGAGGGCTCCAAATACATATTAGTTGATTGAGGAAGTAAATACGCAAGGATGGGCTACCGCTGTGTATTTCCACATGGCCACCTCTCACTTATCCAGAGCCAAGCAGCTGGCAGCTTCGGCTCTCTGGAATGCAGCCAGAAAATTCACGAGGCCCAGGAATTACCAAAATGCAAGTTGCAGGGGTCGTGTCTGAAAGCACAAGGTTTTGTGTGTGTGTGTTTGTTTTTGTTTTGTCTTTGAAAAGGCGCTCCCTTTGCGTCCTCACTCAGGGATCAGGGATTCCTAACCCGGACACGGTGCTCACATGCCCGGTGGCCTGGTGTCCCACCCACAGCAGGTCAGAGGTAGGATACGGGGAGGGTCTCTGCTCCGCTGGGAGCAGAGACACCGACACCAGCAGGGGGAAACATCTGGCAGTCAGGAGACTGGAAGACACTGGAAAGCAGACACAGGAACTGCAGGAGAGACCGGGCAGGGCCTTGAGTGCCGGATGAACGGTCTGGGGGGGGGCCCCCTGGGGTTAGAACACGGAGGGTCATGGCGACGACTCAAGACACAGAGCAAAGCTTAAATTATGCTCCACAGTCCCCACCCTGGAAACAGGAGAATGCGAGCTATATTTGCTTCACTTCGTTTCAAAATAGATTGATTCCATGCGGAAAAATAGGCAGAAGAATTCGAAACCGCCCGTCCTCTTACTCAGAGAGAGGCCTCTCTGGAGATGGCGCGGTCCGTGCAGGTGACGGTTCTGCACGACGAAACCCTGTGTCACAAAACGTGCTTCACAACGACTTTGGTTGGCTGCATAATAGTCCGTCACAAGGTCAGACGCTGGGTCACAAAACTACTCCCCTGTTGGACCATGTTTCCAAACGTTGGGTGTTACCGATCACGTGGTCGTTTAAAGAATGGAAGTTCTTTTTAGAAAAGCCCCTTGTGTAACTTCTCATCCCTGGGTAGTAACTGACTGACGTCTCCTGGGTGGACAATCGTGTGTGTGTGTGTGTGTGTGTGTGTGTGTGTGCGCGCGCACAAGGGCCCAGAACCTTCTCCCATGTACCCCGCACATTCCCCATTCACCATTTCACGGATACATAGTCAACTATCCTGTGAGCTATGCGGGATGTGCATTGTCCCTCCCATTCTACAGATGAAGAAACTGAGGCTCAGAGAGCATGTACAGTACAGTGAAAAGAACATAAACAGACATACCTGGGTTCAAATCCCAGCTCCGCTGCCGGAGAAGCTTGACCAGTCTGATCTCTTGAGCCTCAGCCCTCTGGTGTATGAAATAAGGACAGAGACACCTGCCTCAGAGACACCTGCCTCAGAGGGCAGGATGAAATGAGAGGGCAGATGGGAAGTGGCTGGTATAAGCTGGACGCACTGTGGGTGTTCAGGCGGTGATATTTTGGGTCCTTGTTAGGAAAGTCATTTGTCAAGATCACAGAGGCAGAATGGAACCCACTCTCCAAACCACAAGTCAAGTGCATATTCTAGGTGTCACCTGCCTTTGAGCCACATGCCGAACTGAGGAGGGAAGATGTTACATTGGTCTCCACGTGGGGTTGTCATCGCTGGGTCCCCAGAAACCTCTGCCGATGTGAATCCAAAGGGGACAGGGCCTCGGGTGAGCCAACTTTAAGAATAATAAAGCTTGTAGAGGTGAATGGTGGGAGCAAGAGGTCTTTCTCACATTGAGCTAAATCCCAGCCTGTGTCAATGTCCTCTCAGCCCCGTATCTGGGCGTCCACCCCTCACCCCTCAGAGCCCTGGGCTCTGGGAAAGTTATTCCAGCTGCCAGGCCAGACCATTCTGGGTAATGGATGGCGTCTCTTGAATGCTCTCTGAGAGATGGGCCCCTCCCGAATCTGCTGCAGTGTCATTAAGAGGGAAAACGTTTGCTCTGTGGAGCTCCTGATGGCCTTTAGAAACTGCAAGTTAAACACCAACCAGGAAGGGCTGCTCAGGGCTTAACCCTCCCCTTCCCAGCCCAGGCCTCGCCGATGGGGCCACAGATCGCTGGCCTGGACTCTCAGGAACCTCTCTCGGCTCCTCTCTGCCTGGAAGTGAGTGGGTGGGTGTGGGGGTGGGGGGGGGGGTGATGCACAGGGAGAAGAGGAACCTATGAGGCTCTGGGCTCAGGTGTTTGTAGCCTGAGGCCAGTTGGAGAGCAGAGCACTGGGGGACCCACCTTGTGGGCTGGGTAACTTGGGGCCACTCCCTTAACCTCTCTGTGCTGGCTTCCTACAGGGTGGAGGGGCCTCCCAGGTCTAAGGTTCCAGGGTCCGTGTTCCACAGCAAGCAGGGCCTGGTGGTCTTTCCCAAGAGGCCTGATGCGTCCATGTCTCCCAGGTCTGTGCACTGAAACCTGTCACCTCTGGCCCCAGTGGGGAGGCCAGCCCTGGGGACAGAGGAGAGCAGGTGACCTGGGTGAGCTGACAGAGGGGAGGGAGCCCCTGTTACCCAGCGTCCCCTGGAAGCCCAGCACTGTGCAGGGACACCCCCCAACACACACACACACACACACACACACACACACACACACTACACTGCCCGGGGCCAGCCTCACAAGACAGAGTGGTCTCAGCTTAATCCCCTGCCTCCCACCTCCCTGCCTGTGCACATGCAGTCTCCCCTCCTAGCCTGCCTTCCCCTCCTCCATCCATATCCTACGTGGTCCAAGGCCCGCCTCCTCCAGGAAGTCTTCCTTGATGTCCCACAGCCAAACCCCTCATGGCTCCACCCAGCTGGCCCTCTGGTTGTTGCATTGCCCGACTCACTTTTAGATTTTGTGCCGTAAGACCCAGACCCAAACATGAGCTCATTTCACTATCTCACCGGGTTCGTGGAGATTTACTGGGTGCTGGCTTGCCAGGCACGTGGGTGCCACAGAGGGGATGAGAATAAACATCTACCGAGCACCTGCGGATGCCCCCGTGCTCGGTCCGCCCACGTGGGGTCCGGGCAGGCTCCTCGCCCTGTTGGGAGGGTGAGGACCCGAGATCCAGAGGCAGGAGGCAGGTGCTCAGGTCCCACAGTGAGTCGGTGGCTGGGATTCAAACCCAGGCCAGACTCCAAGTCCCACCCCCACCCCCGTTACCTGCTCCCAGAATTCTTCAACTCCCTGGGCTGGGCCAGGATTGATCCTGGGGCTGTCGGGTCCTATCAGGGGGGTCTCTGGTGGCCACAGTTATGCAGGAAAGGGAGCAGCAAGGCATGGCTCTTAGTGACATGTGGAGCCCTTAGGTGACCCCTCAGTGACACACAGAGCCTTTCGATCACCCCTCAGTGACAGGCAGGGCCTTAGGTCACCCCCCAGGGATAGGAGGGACTCCGTCACCCTCAGTGACACGCTCACCACCTCTGTTTGCTCCCAGCCTGGCCTCTGGGCTGTGCTCCTACCTGGGACTCAAGGCCCCTCGGGGAGCCCACGTTCCCCCACACTGTCCCCAGGGCCCAGCTCTTGCTGACAAGCCACAGGCATCAGGGAATCCACGTTGGCCTCTGGCTCCAGCCGCCCTTTCCTCTTCCTTCCCTCGCCAGCTGAAATCTCAGAGAAACACTCAGGGAACCCTCTGGTCCCCGGCTGGTGGCAGGTGGGGAGAGCCGGAGGGGGCAGAGGGCAGAAAGCCCACTCTATTCAGTTTTTAGATCGTGGACCAAAAATGACGCTTAAACTCTTTGCAGGGAAGTAATTTTTCCTCATCACCCACCTGCCGCACAGTCTCCACAACTGGCTTACGTCTAATTAGATTAATTGCGTGGAGAGTGATTTCTTTTCTCTGAGAATATGAACCACAGAGAAGCGGCCGCTTGAGACCCGGGGACCCCCCGGCCCCCCGACGAGCCCTCCCCGGCCTCCCTCTGACCTCCCCTCTCTGCTTCTCTCCTGTCACTTGTTCTCTCTGTCACCGAGTCCCTCTCAGTGTCTCCGTCTGCCCCTGTCCCCACCTGGTCTGGGCTTCTGTGGCCCCAGGTGTGAGTCCTGACTGTGTGGGGAGGGTCCCTTTCCCCACGCCCCTTCTCTCTGCTGGGGGCTCAGCTGGGGGCTCCCCCACGTTCCCAACAGTGATGCTCACTCCGCATGAATAGGAGAGAAGATGCACAGTGGGACTTGATTGAGGTCACCGTCCCTGGCAGCCGGGGGCTGAGGGGCGGGGGTCACTGGACCCACGGTGGGCCTGAGCGCCCACAGAGGCGCTGGGCAGGCTGGGCCGCACCCGCTGCTGGGCTCAGGGAGGTTCCGGCTGTGAGAAAGGGGTCTGGGAGGTTGTGAGGGGAAGGGTGGGGCTGGCAGTGCTGGGGCGCAGGATGACCAAAGGGTCTGGCTGCCTTGTCCTCCTGTGGCCCAGTCCCCTCAAGGGCCCCGAGCTCAGCACCTCCTTCCCTTCCATTGTCCCCACCACAAAGCTGGGCATCCCCAGTATGCCTCCCTGCAGCCCCTAATCTGGGGGTCCCCAGCCCTGCCTCCTTGCTGTCTCTCCCCAGCTCTGCCCCCTGTCCCCACCCAGTCCAGAGCATCATCTTCTCTCCCCAGATGCCACACAGCCACTTGGGGTCCTGACCCGGCTTCCAGTGCACCGTCCCCAGCTCATATGAACACGCCAGGCCCCCTCTCAAACACCTGCCATGGCTCCCCTACTCTGAGGATGAAAGTCCCAACAATTCCCGTGGGCTACAGGGCCTCCTGAGCCTCCCCAGCTCCATCCCCCCCCCACCCCTGCTCACACTCTGAACCCCCAGCCCCAGCTGCGCATAGGTGCTGGCCCTCCTTCCCGGAAACCCTCTCCAGGCCTCCCCCGCCGACACCAGCTTCCTTCACAGCCTCGCTCAGTGCTCGATACTAATGACTCGTGTGTATTGAGCGGTTACTATGCTCCAGGCTGTGGGTGTTGTATGATCATCTCATCTAATGCTCCAACGACCCTGGGGCATAATTATTATCCCCAGTTTACAGACGAGGAAACTGAGGTTCAGAGACACGGAGCACCTGGCCGAGGTCACTAGGCTGGGAAGCAGCGAAGCTGGGATTTGAACCCAGGTCATTTGCACGGTGTCAACGCTCCCCGTCTCACCACCCCCTCCCAGGTTAGGGACCCTCCTGCACACTCCCATGTGTCCCCAGACAAGCATTTGCCTGACTGTTTCATGGTCTCCCTATCAGGTCTGGGCCGTGAGCTCCCCACAGCCACCCTGGGTCACACCCGCCTCTGATCCCCAGACCCAGCGTGGGGCCAGGCCTGTTGTGGCCACTTGGCCAGGGAACAGTGGCCACTTGGCCAGGGAACAGTGGCCAAGGAGTGCGGGCAGCAGCCCGGCTGACTGCTGGGGCCCTCCCCTCCACCCTCCCCCTCTCTCCCCCCCTCTCCTCCCCCCTACCACACAATACCTCAGTAAGCAAAGCCTTTAAACCAAAAACAATTTTACAGTTCATTTGAGTTAATTTCAGCTGCTCTTTCTGGAAACCGTCTTCCCCAAATTGTCTGCAGAGAGGTCCACGGCCTCCCTGTCAGGCCCCCTCCCCGCCTCCCTCTCCAGCTGGGAATCACAGGAGGCAGCAGGAGGCAGGGAGTTGAGGTCTCAGGATTCTGCTCAGCACCAGGCGTGTGCCGGGCACTGGGGGGCGCAGTCCCCAGCCTCCAGGAGCTCACCGCGTCACGAGGAGACCAACGTTCAACCAAACCACACAAGTATCGTGTGGCGAGTGTTGAGCCCTAATGCGTCAGCCACGCAGACGTCCACGGATACTAACTGTACGAACCTCGTGTAGCCTCAGTTTCCTCACGGGCACCGTTGACATCCTGCTGGTGTCTTTCTTCCCGGGGCGTCGCGAGGATCCAGCGAGATGCGTAAAGCCCTCAGCCTAGCACCTAGCACTCGGTGGGTGTTTAGCGACCATCACGGGCTGCGCCCCTTTGCAAGGGCGGCCTTAGCAAAATAACGCAGGCTGGAGGCTTCAAGAACAGAAATTTATTCTCTCTTCGTCCGGAGGCTGGAAGCCCAAGGTCAAGGTTCGGGGCGCCTGGGTGGGTCCGTCGGTTAAGCGTCCCACTTCGGCTCAGGTCACGATCTCACAGTTCGTGGGTTCGCGCCCCGCGTCGGGCTCTGTGCTGATAGCTGAGAGCCTGGAGCCTGCTTCGGATTCCGTGTCTCCCCCTCTCTCTGCCCCTCCCCTGCTCACGCTCTGTCTCTGTCTCCCAATAGTAAATAAATATTAATTTTTCTAAAAAAAAAAAGATTTTAATAAAAAAAAAAATGACCAAGCTACTCATTCACGTGAACCATGTATGGATGTCACGACACGGCCAGCAAAGAAATAGAAATCAGACCAAAAAAACCCCAAAAAACCTTATGATTCCATTAATAGGAACGCATCTATAGGATAGAAGGCAGAATATCTCACAGATATCTCTCAGGGTTGGGTTGAGGCATCGAGTAGAAAGGGGAGCAAAGAAACTTTCTAGGGTAGTGTAATCACGCCGCCTGTTGATCTGGGGAGGCTGCCTAGCCTCACGCATCCACACACGGCCCCGCGCACAGATCCTCACCACCTTCTCGTTGCTCTGGCCAGGCCGGCGTTGTTTTCAGCCTCTTGACTTGACTCCTTGACCTACCACGGAGCTATCTCTATCAGCACTTGCTGGGCCGCAAGCCACAAATTTGGCGCTAAATAACAACCGTTTCTTTATCTCGCAATTCCATCGTGGTCCGTGCAACGGATCAGGTCTAGGTCAGCCGGACGTCTCTCTTCTTTTCTTCTCTCGTGGGTCTGTGGATGGCAGCGGAATGGTCTAGGCTGGCTTCACTCACACATCGGTGGACAGCAGCTACCAGCGGGGGCACCTCCACGGCCCTCCCTCTGGGCTCTCACCCTCCCGCAGGATAGCTGAAGTTCATTCCCATGTGTCCAAGCGTAGCACAAGAGGAAAAGCCCCGGGAGCAAGCGCTTGGAATAAGGAAGGAAAAGTGTAACATAATAACGTGGCACATGGTTAAGTGCTACAACATTGGCTCTTTTTATTGTTCTCATTAGTATTAGTATCCCCAGGAGCTTTTTCTTTTCGCACAAGATGGAAAGGATCAAGGAGACGTCTACGACCCAGCTGTCCGAGACACTTGTTACGGGACTTTAGATGAGCCGTGTCACCTACTGGCCCCCATTCCCCTTCTGTAAAATGAAGGTATTCCCTCTTTCCACATTATTAGATTTTATCTTTTTACCAAGAGAATGTACTCATATATCATTTGGAAGAGTAAATAAAACAAAATAAAATAAAATAAAATAAAATAAAATAAAATAAATAAAATAAAATAAAACAAAACAAAATAAAACAAAATAAAATAAAATAAAACAAAATAAAATAAAATAAAATAAAATAAAATAAAACAAAATAAAATAAAATAAAATAAAATAAATAAAATAAAATAAAACAAAATAAAATAAAATAAAATAAAACAAAACAAAATAAAACAAAATAAAATAAAATAAAATAAAACAAAACAAAATAAAATAAAATAAAATAAAACAAAACAAAATAAAATAAAATAAAATAAAACAAAACAAAACAAAATAAAATAAAACAAAACAAAACAAAATAAAACAAAATAAAATAAAACAAAACAAAACAAAATAAAATAAAACAAAACAAAACAAAACAAAACAAAACAAAATAAAATAAAATAAAATAAAACAAAACAAAATAAAATAAAATAAAATATGAAAAATATTAGACCAGGTGGCATTTAGGGTCCTTGTAAGTCCTACCTGTTTGGGGTCTTGGATTCAGGACTTCTGGACAGGGTGGTTATATGAGAAGTGAGGACACCATGGGGGGCAGGCCCGGAGAGGACCCCAACTCTAAAGAATGATCGAGAAAGAATGAATTGAGCATGCCAAGCCTCCTAGCTCTTCTCATGCACTTCCGGACACACACTTGCCCGGCTGTGCTCAAGCTTTGGCCCCTCTGAGCCCTGATACACCGGCTCTCGCCACCCTTACACGTGGCTTTGGCCACGCTGGCATTGTTTCAGTCTCCTGACTTGCCCACCGTCCTTCTCCCCCAGCCTTCTCACAGGCTGTGCTCTTTGCCAGGAATATGCAGTACCACTCAGAGTCCCGTCATTCAACCAAAAACCGGCTGCAACCAGTTTAAAGAAAATAAAGGAAAAGGGGGATTCGTTGGTTCGTTCGCCTGACAAACCGAGGAGTGGATAGCATCAGGCATGGCTGGATCCAGGGATTCATGTGACATCATTTCAGAACATGGTCTTGCCATCTCTTCTGTCCAGGCACCATTCCCACAGCCCCTCTCTCCCCTTTAGATGGGAAATGGATACTGATGGTGGCAGGCTTCTGTCTTCCCGGCCACACACCCCTCTTTCCTGACAGTTTCAGCAAAGCCTCTGATATGATGCTCACCGGCCGGAATCGAATCATCGGCTCCCTCCCGACACAGCTGCAGCCAGCAGGTGACGTTAACTTCAGGCCAGGCCTGGGTGGCAGGAGCCGGGATGGGTCAGCCCTGGACGGACTGACGGTGGGCCCAAAGTGGTGTGTGTGCAAAAGAAAACTGGGAGTGGTCTCACCGGGAAGGGGTGGAGTAGGTGTGGGGTAGGTCTCAGCATGAGTGGCACCTCTTCAGAGAAGCTTCCCCCACCCCTGGTATGGGGGGGCCCACCGATCCTTTTCCTGTACTTTTTAGGTCTTCTTATTCTCACGACCCACAATGCAGTGCTCCGTGTGTATTAAGGGAGTACTAAGCATGTCCTAAGTGCTTTAGACATACTAGTGAAAGTGATACTTCTAACATCCCTAGAAGGTAGGCGTTTCTCCAATTTTTTTTTACATTTATTTATTTTTGAGAGACAGAGACAGAGCACAAGTCGGGGGAGGGACAGAGAGAGGGAGACACAGAATCCGAAGCAGGCTCCAGGCTCCGAGCCTTCCACACAGAGCCCGACGCGGGGCTCGAACTCACGGACTGCGACATCGTGACCTGAGCCGAAGTCGGACGCCTTCACCCAGGCGCCCCCGAAGGTAGGGTTTTTTTCATCTCAACTTCATAGACGAGGAATTTGAGGTCCAGAGTGGGTAAGAGTCCTTCCTGAGGACGCACAGCCAGGACGCAGCAAAGCGGGCCCTCGGATCCAGGCGGCCCCACACCTCTGTCCAGACCACCACGCCCCTATCTGCACGCGCACACACGCCGACTCTCATACTCCCTCAGAAACTCATCTCTGCATTCCCACCCTCGCGCATGCATGCAACTCGCACAAATACTCTCCTAGGCTCCACACACGTGCACACGGGGACTCACGGGCGGCAATGCACACGTGCGTGCACATACACACTCTCACATCGACATAGAGGCTCTCACCCGCATCCACACAGCCGCACGCGCGTGCACTCTTATCAGCGTTCTCCTATCCCACCCCGCGCGCACCCACGAACGTCGGCAGCGCCACGCATGTGCGCACACGGACACTCACGTGCCCAAACGTGAGTGGAGGCTTCCCCAATGCCTGCCTTCTGCGGTCTACCGAGGGCCCCCCGGGGGCAGAACCTTGCCCGGCCCGTCCACCGCGGGGTCCCCAGCCCCCATCACGATGCACAGAGTACTCCCGGGGTCCTCGCTTTTCCCATAGGAAGAGGGAGGCTCCCCGACCCCGCCCTCCCTTCCGGGGGCGCTGCGGAGACTCAAAGACCAAAAACCGGTCCTGTCTCTCCTCTTCCGCCTTCTTTGTTCACCCCTTCTTTCCTCTTCCCTCGCCCTCTCCTCTTCCTCTGCCTCTGTCCCATAGTATCACCCCCACCCACCCACCCCTCCCTCTCCACTTTCCGGATGCTAATTAAAGGATGCCACGGAATGTATTTCATTTGCATTTGGTTCAAAAGGGCCACGGAGCAGGAGCGCGTGTTCATTAAACAGCGCTGCGTGGAGGGATGTAATGAAGCGGTTTTATTGCAACCGTCATCTCGGCCCATCTTGGGAGGCGATTATGTATTCAATGGGAAGAAAGAGAGCCCGCAAGCCCGAGTGCCTGGGGTGGAGGGGTGCGCGGAGAGAGGAGGGCCCCCCTTGGGGAAGGTCCTAGGTTGCCCCTGCTGGGGCAGGAGGGTGGAGGGGAGACGGGGCCCTTACCCTGCTGTCGCGGTAACTTCCAGGGGCAGGAATCCCTATGGCTTTGACTGGAGCCATGGCCGAGGTTCCTAATCTGTAAGGTGCTGACTGTAGGGGCCCCTGAGTTTACCTGTGTGCCAAGCGCTGTCCGGGGAGGGAACAATTGGCCTGGCACATAACAGAGCTCCAGTTTATCACACGCATGCGCTACTGTGATCCCGGCCACAGAGCAAGTCACTGTGCTCCCGGTGGCCTCCGTCTGCGGCACGCCTCCTCCGTCACTGGGATCTCCCCATGGCGGTCGGGGCAGCGATCAAATACCAGCAGGCCACCCTCCCTGAGCACCTACTGCGCGCTGGGCACCGGGCTCAGCGGTTGACCTGGATTATCTCCCTCAATCCTCACCACACCTCTGGGGGGGGTAGGTGCGGTTATGACCCCATTTTACAGGCAAGGAAACTGAGGCTCAGGAATCGGGCGCCGTGTCCAAAGACACGGAGCCAGAACGCGGGGCGGTGAGGACCCGGTCTCAGGTCTGCCAACGCCACGGCCTCACGGGTGCGCCCTTCCACCTCCCCCTTTAAACGGACAGCTCACAGCATGCAAGGATCCCCTTACTGGTGTTAGTATTTCAAAACATCTGTCCTCACGTTCCAAATATTCTGAAGTTCATCAAGCGATTTCTGTGTGTCCAGTTCTAGTCTAGAACTTTACACGCATTATCTCATTTAACCTTTACACCGACCCTATGTGGGAAGTATGAGCATTACCCCACCTGACGGATGAGAAAACCGAGGCCCGGAAAGGTCAGCTCACGTGCTCAACGCACAGAGCGGGTACCGGCCAGGCAGGGATCAGACCTGGCTTTTGGCCTTCCAGGTCCACACCTGACCAGCTCTGCGCCTCCTGAAGCTGGGACACGGTTTCAGTTATGGGCTCCTTCCCTCTGGCTGCTGCAACGAAGTGCCCCCAACGCAGTGGCTCACAGGACACCAATGTATTGTCATGCAGTTCCAGAGATCAGAAGCCCAAACTGGGTCTCAGTGGGCTGAACAGAAAATCCACAGGGCTGTGCCCCCTTCTGGAGGCTCCCTGGGGGGGGGGGGGGATCCGTTTCCCTGCATTTCCCAGCTTCCAGAAGCTGCCTGTGCTCCTTGGTTTGTGCTCCCTCCCTCCACCCTCGAAGCCAACAAGAGCAGGGATCCTACCCACGTCGCACAGCCCTGACCCCTCTTTGCCTCCTCTGTCCACTTTAAAGACCTTTGTGATGACCCTGGCCCCACCTGGACAATCCAGGCTCATCCCGGTATTTTTAAGGTCAGCTAATTAGCATCCTTAATTCCATCTACAACCTTCATTCCCGTTTGCTACGTCGAATGTACGGTATTGCCCCCACGGGTTCCGGGGACTAGGACCCAGACATCCCCGAGGGTCATGATTCTGCCTGCCTCGATGTGGTAACAGCCGTCCTCTGCGGAGGAACTGCTACAAGTCAGGCACCGTCCTGTCTCAGTCACTTTCATCCCCTCCCTAGAGTCTCACAACAACCAAGTGACGGAGGGACCACCAGGCCCACCTTACAGGTGCGAAGACAGAGGCTCAGAAGACAGAGAGGCTGCTGGGACTTCTCAAGGGTCAGCCTAGGTCTCTGGTGGTCCTCTGGGGTCTGACTGCAGAGCCCCCTCCTTCCTGTATGGTACCCGGAAAATGGAGGAGGGGGTTGTTTTCATTTCTGATCAGAGTTGGGGGTGCTGGAGATGCCTTCAGGAGCGACTGCAGCTGCCTGGAGACCCTGGGGCCAGTCACAACACTCCCCCCCCCCATTCCCAGCCCGGTAGTGAGGCCCCAACCCCTGCCCCAGCCCTGGATCAACCGAACTAACTAGGCCAGTGCCTCCCCAGACCCTCATTGCTTTATTAGAAATTAGATGCACAAAAGGATTCTGCTGACCCCTGGATCACAGCAGAATTTTGGGCCCCAGAGGCTCTTTACTCTATCCAGGGCCTTTTCCAGAGGCGAGATTTGTTAACTCATTAGCAGGGAAGCAGCCGCCCTGCTAACAGTCCCTCGGCATACGAACCATCTGTGCCCGGCCCCCTGGCATGCAGCCCAGTCCTGCCACCGAGGCCTCCTTGCTCTTTCCTCCGCTGCAAAGATGTAGAATCTGTGAGGCTGACGGGGTCTGCTCTCTCTAAGGGCAGAGTCAAGTGCAAGGGCACACTCAGAGGAAATCTAGGTGGGAGACCTGGAGGGGGAGATGTGAGCAGGGACAGGGAGACCCCAAATGGGCCAGAGGAGACAGTTCAGCTTTCCCGAGCACCTACTATGTGCCGGGCATTTGCACGTACCCTCTCATCCCAGGCTCCTCACCTTGGGAGGCAGATGTGTTCACCCACCCGACTTCGTGATTCTGCCCATTTTGCAGATGAGAAAATCAAGGCCCAGACAAGTTAAACAATCTGCCCAAGAGCATAGTGTGTCCATGCTTGGGCAGGGATTCAAACCCAGGCCCCTGGTGACCCCAAGTCCCTCTGCTTCCCCCAACCACCATCTAGGTCTGCTCTTCACTGCGTGGGGCTCCCCTTGGTTCCCCTTCCTCTGTTGTTGCCCCAAAACCACCGGGCCGCCCCTGGGACAGGGAAGCCTCAGTAAATCCCAGCCTTCAGTGAGGAGGGACCGAGAAGATCCTTCACGAGAAGCAAACACTTCCCGGCACAGTAAATCACCCGGCCCTGCAGCCACCCTCCCTCCCCAGGAAGTTTGTAAATCAAACCTTAGACCTGGATCTCCAGCCTGTGCTGCGGGGAAGTGAGGCAGGAAGCAGGGGGAGAATCGCAGGGAGAAGAGCAGAGCCCCTCTAGGGGGGCTTGTGGGATGGAGGGGGGCACAGGGTGGCCAGTGAGGGAATACTGCTCCCACGTGTCCCCCAAGGGGATGGACCGGACCTTCCTGGGACCCCTATCAACCTCGACATTCTGCGGGTCCCTGACCCCATGTCGGGAGCCGCTGGAGCAAAGGGTCTGGGCTCAGGGATGAGGCTGGGCAGGGGGCTTGGGGCTTGGGGTCGGCAGCATCTCTGAGCTAAGCCCTGGGTGGAGGCGATTGGTGGGGAAAAGGGGGCTGGGGGCCACAGGGGACACGCCCGGGGTGGGGGTGTCCGGCCGGGGTCCTGGGCCAGGGCAGCAGGGACGAAGCCAGAGGGACAGGACGCCACCCTGGGCTGGGAGGCAGAGCCTGGGTCGGTTCTGGTTCTGCAGCTCACCGGCTGTGTGACCTTGGGGAAGTCACAAGGCCTCTCTGGTCTCTCTCAGCTGCCTCAGCTGCACAGTGGAGATGATTATTCCTGCTCTGGATGTGGGGCTGCTGGGAGGACTGAAGGGGGTCCAGGAGGGAAAAGCCAGTGGGGAAGGTCCCTCAGGAACACAGGGGTCGGTCCTGGCCCTGCCCCACCTGCCTCTGCACCCAGCCTCCTGGTGATTGGCCAGGCCCTGGCGTCCCCGCCCCTCAGAGCCCAGCTGATTGGAGGAGGCGGAGCCTCTATGCAGATGAAGCAGGTCTCTCCCTGCCTCCCTTCTCCCCCAAGGCCATGGCTACTGGGCTTGTTTCCCCAGGAAAGGCTGCAGCCTGGAAAACATGGGCTTTACTGTCTGAAGGCAGGACCTCTCTGGCTGTGTGTCCCCAGGACCCATGCTGCTCCCCCAGCCCCACCACCGCCCCTCCCTTCCTAATCCCTGTCCCCTCACCAGTCAGGTGACTTCAGGCAAGACCTTCAAGTCTCTGAGCGTCGGTCCCCTCCTCTGTTGAAGGGGATACAAATGCCCACCTCATGGATTTGTCCTGTGCGTATACACATCCCCGTGTCCTTAAAAGTTTTCTGGGAGCCTGCTGGGTGCCAGGCCCTGATATGGGTGCTGGGGACACAGGGGGGGGGCAGTGGGGACGAGGCCCTGCTCTCTCTCAGCTTCCATCGTGGTGGGCTGGAGGTGTCCACGGCGAGGAGCTGGCAGGGAAGGTTTCTGTAAGTGACCAAGAGTCAGGGCAATGCGGAGTGGGTGGGTGACACGTCCAAAGTCACAGGGTGGGTCATCGGCAGAGCCCAGCCAGGCTCGTGACTCACCCCTGCTATGCGACCCACAGAGTAGACTTCCAGACCCACAAGCCAGTGAGGACGCCCCCTCGTGCCGGAATGTCCAAGTTCTAGGGCATCAGCTCTCCTTGGAGGCTGAGAGGCCTGGGTCCCCCTGTCTCCTCGGACCCAGATGCAGGCTCTCAGGCTGTGCAGGTGAGGGTCACCTGGCCATGTGCATCCCCCGACAAGAATAGTCCTCCGTTTCCTCTTTCTGAGCTCACCGTCTTCCCCCTGCTGTCCCAGCAGAATCACCTGGGGACGGGGCTGGAGCAGGGAGGTAAGGAGCCAAGTCTCATTATCATAACACGCTGCCCACTCTCCATCCCAAGCACGCTGTGTAGACAGTGCCTACCCCCACCCCCCCCCCCGGAGCTGATAACAGAATTTTTAATTAATACAATTATCACCTGAAAAATTGGGTCCTGCCACAGATAATTAAAATGAGATTTGGCTCCTCCTTGCCCATCTCTCCTCTCGACTTTAAATCCGATGGTGAATTTAATAGCACACCTGGAAACGAGGGTTACTAAGAGGGACGTTCTTGCAGAGGGGAGGCTGTGCGGTGAATGCAGACACGCGCCTGAGGGTGAGGGGCACACGTGTGTGTGCACGTGAGGGTCCGTGAGTTTGTGCATGAGGGTGTGTGTGCATGTGCACTTCCGCGAGCGGGCATGTGTGGGGAGGGGGAGGGGGAGCGGCAGGGGGCTGGTCGTTGGTTGGATGACGGATGATGGTGTCAGGTGGCGGGGAGCCGGTGTGGGTCTGTCCCTGGAGATGTCAGCAGGGGCCCTGGAGGCCGGCAGGTCCCCCACTTCCTGGTTGTCAGTTTCCCCTCTCCAAACCCCATTTTGCCCCCCTGCAAATGGGCACAATCATGGTTCCTCCCACACAGGACTATCAGCTGTCAGAATCAAGTGCATTGGGCCATGAACTCAGCCGGCACAGGGTGAGTGTTTGAGGGGGTTAGTTACCAGTATTTTCGGCGGGATGGAGGGTCAGTGTGGTGACCGCGCAGGTGATAGAGCATGACGGTGGGTGATGAGGACTCGGGTCCTGAGGTCCAGGTGGCAGGGCCCAGCCCTAAGGCCTCTTGGCTTGACTGGGGACTAGCTGTCCTCCGCATAAATCCACAGGAAGTCCCTATCTTGCCCCAGTGTTGCCCTCATGGGACCAGCCGTGTAGAGTAGGAATTCACTGGGAAGTGCCCACGAGGCTGCCTGGACCCCCAGGTACCTGAGTCAGTCCCGAGCCAGGCACAGGGCCACCCTCTCGTGCAGTGTATGTGCAACAACGGAGCCCTCCTGAGGCCACAGGGACACTGTGCCAGGCCCAGCCTAGCCTCTTCTCCCACCCTCGGCATCTCCCTGCAGGGGCTTAGGGCCCCACAAAAGGGACCATCAGGCCCCAGGTCCAGAGCCCAGCCTCCCACCTCCAAGGTGGACCTACTATGTGCTAAATACCCGTGCCTGCCTCGGCTGCCATCCTCCCCACAAGCTCCTGCTGTCCCATCTTACAGAGGAGGAACCTGAGGCTCGGAGCAGCTGAGTGACTGGCCCCGAGCCACAGGCCACTAAATAGCAGGGGTGGGGACATGAGCTGGCGTCTGTCGGAAAACAGGGGCCTGCTCCTCTCCCAGGGCCCCTCCACGGATCACTCCCTCGGGGTCCCTGGGTGAGCCGCCTCTCTTGCTAAAGGGTCAGGGTGGCGGAGAGATCGTGAGGAGGTCAGGGACTCCCTCCCCATCGGGGTGCAGATTCCTTTGCAGGACCGTCCGGTATGACCTTGGGTGGGTCCCTGCCCTCCTCTTGGCCTCGGTCTCCTCACCTGTCCCGTGAGGACGAGGACCCCCCCCCCCCCGCTTCCTGGGGGGCAGTGGGTCTACACAGGGAGCGTGTGGTGCAGTGTTTACACCTGGGACACGGAGCCCAGTGGCCTGGGTTCAGACCCGGCCCTCAGCACACGTGGTGGCCTTGAGATGGTTGCTTCACCTCCAGCTGTCAACCTGGGAGGAGCGTGATCATTTCGTCCCTGACACCGAGGTGTGCCGGGGGTCGGCTGTGGGCGGACACAGGGCAAGGCCCGGTGTGAGAATGAGTGGCTCTGGACTCGGCCCCTTCTACAGCACTTGAAAGGAGATGGAGTGCGTGGGAGCTTATTGGGGACGCGCCCGGGGAGTGCCACTGTCCCTGTGCCTCCCCCTCCCGCCCACCAGAACTGGCTCTCCCCAGGCATGGGCACTGCCTGCCGATCTCACTTCCCTCCGAGCACCTGTTCTCCTCTCCCCAGGGCCCAGAGCCCTCCCGCCCCTTGGCCTCATACCCTAAATTCTAGAAAACAAGGGACAACTCTGGGTCTGAGCTCCCTCCCCTACCCCCGTGCTAATTAGCTGCTGCTCCTGGGGCAGAGACGCAGGTGCGAGTGGGGACGAACGATCAAGTCCGAGGTGCCACTGCGTTCATTCCACCCTGACCTGAGCAGGACAATAAAAATTTGTGTTTAGAAGACACGCTGACGAGTTTCCTGCCACAGGAGGGAGGGCGGGAGAGGGCAGTGGTAGTTGTAACTTTGCCGGACCCTAGATGCCGGATCCACCAGTCTGGACCTCATCGTGAAGGTAACTGGGAGCTATGGATGTATCTGGTCCTGGTCAGGGGCTGGAGGACACCGTGGGGACCTGTCTCCTGGGAACTGCCTGGGTTTGGTCCTCCCGGCATGTCCTCCCCCGTGTATCATTCTACCTCCCCCAGAGGTCTCGCAGGCCTGGCCACGGCTGACCTGGCCACTGGGACCTCCACGGACCGCCCGCCTTGGGTTCCAGCCAGCGCGGTGGGAGGACAGGAGAGGAGACTCCAAGGGAGAGGCTCGCCCACAGGCCTACACTAAGGAGGCCCCAGTCTCGCGGGGGAGTCAGGGCCCGTCCTGAGGAGACACTTGGCTGCTAGAGGTGACAGTCCTGCCTTTACAAAGCTGCTGTCTGCTGGCAGAGTCCTCGTCCCCTCTGGGGTCATGAGCTCTCCGAGGGGGGACCAGGAACTCCTGAGGGGACCCAGGGCCCCTGCAGACTCACAGAGGCATGAGCTCACATTGTCCCGACAAAGACTATCGGTGAGGTGGCCCTTCTTATAGGCGGACACCCCCCTCTGGCTCTGGCCTAGAGGCACAGGGACACTGCAGGTAGAGAGAGAACCCTCCCAGCTAAAGCAGAGCTCTCCCCAGGGACACAGGCCCCAGAAGTGTCCTCTCCTGGCCTGGTAGAGGGAGCCTGGACCCCAGCCCCACTGGGCCCCCAGCGTCCTGTGTCATCATGGACAGGCCCCCTGCCCCTCTCCGGGCCCCTCTCCTCATCTGTGACTTGGGGCTGGGCCGGGAGTGACCTGATGCTGTCCCCACCCCCACGCTAGAATCTCTCTCCTCCCTTTGTCTCAGGTCCCCCCGCCCCCACCCCTCTCGCCCCGTCCCCCCTGGTTCTTGTTCCTACAAGTGGGAGGATCGCAATTTGGCTAATTTCTTGGGCCCGAAAATCACCCCATGGGGAGGCCAGGTGGGCGGCCCCTCTTCACTCCATCACCCACCCTAATGCGTCGTCTGACACTTTCAATTTATTTTTCAATTCCTTTACCATCAGAAATGACGATTAAATTTCCAGCGTAAATACCGCTTTACCAAACTGAATTAATCCCGGGTGAGGAGGGGCAGACAGGCTCCGGCAGCCATCCGAGCATCTCAGACATTAACCCCTGTGTCCTCACCGAAGCCCCGCAGGCAGGGCCGAGGCTCTGGGGGCCGCCCTGGAGGGGAGGGACCTCACCGGGGTCACCTGACCCGGACCCCTTTGCCCTCTTGCAGCCGTTGTCCTGTGGGGAGCCCGGGAGAAGTCTTGCCCAAGGTCACCTTCCCTATCAGGGCAGAGTCAGGGGACGCCCATCTCTCATCCCCCAGGCTCCTTCCTGACCCTCCCCCAGCCGGGCCAGGATGGGGGCTGCGTGGTTGAGAGAGGGCATGATGTGGGGAGTGCAGGGCTTGGGATCATCCAGGCCACCCGTGGGGCCGGGGCTCCTGCAGGCATGAGGGCAGGGACCCCAGATGATGGCAGAACCTGGGCCGACAGGGGTCGTGGAGGGACGGTGGGGGGGCAGGGGCAGCTTGTCGTCCCCTCGCCCACGACCTTTGCCATCGTGCCCCCTCTGTCGTGGCCCAGCCAACAGCCACATTTGACATCCATCTCCCCCCTCCCCGTCCTCCACCCCCGGACCTGACCGTGGCCCCCTCACCAGCCTCCCCACTTCCGCACCTGTCCCCTCCCCATTACTCGTTACTCCCATCCGTCAGCAGAGTCATGGTCCCAAAGTGCAAACGTTGCCCCATCACTTCCTGACTCAGAACCTTTCAGCGCTTCCCTCTGCTTTCAGGCCACGTCCCGGCCCTCCGTGGCCACCAGGACTAGGGTGAAGGGCGCCCTGACCCTGTTCCTGGCTGGGCTGATGCCTCCCCATGCTTCAGGTTTTTTCCATTTAAAGCTCCCTCCTCAGAGAACCCTCTCTGACCACCATTCCTGTCCTAAATTAGTTTCTCCCTCCTCAGATTGTCCCTCAAATCCATTTCCTCTCCTCCAGAGCACTTAACACAAGTGTAATTACACACAAATTTGTGGGTTTGCTTAATAGACTCCTCAGAGGGGAAGGGTTTCATTCGATTAGCTCAGTGCCTCAGTCCTAGAACGTGGCCTTGAACATAGTGTGTGCTCAGTACAGACTTCGGAAAGAAGGAGGGAAGGAAGGAAGGAAGGAAGGAAGGAAGGAAATAAGGAAAGAAGGGAGGAAGGAAGAAGGGGAGGGGAGGGAGGGAGGAAGGAAGGAAGGAAGGAAGGAAGGAAGGAAGGAAGGAAGAAGGGGAGGGGAAGAAGGAAGGAAGGAAGGAAGGAAGGGAGGGAGGGAGGGAGGAAGGAAGGGAGGGAGGCAGGAAGGAAGAAGGGGAGGAGAGGAAGGAAGGGAAGAAGGGAGGGAGGAAAGACGAAAACCCCTCTAGTGCCCACTGTGTGCCAGGCTGAGGCAGGGCCCCGGAGCTGGAGGGTGAAGTGGGTCTCAGCTAGCTGGGTCCTCAGGGATAAGTAGGAGTTTGCTTGGCGATGAAGACGAGGTTGCTATGCTGGGGCCCTGGGAAGCCACCTGTCTCTTCCTGGCCACCGTGAGAAGAAGCCATTGCCCGTTTGAAAACGATTCATTGAGTGGTTCCATTCAACGGGTGTCAGGATGAACAGGTCGGAGCCCTGGCCTCAGCTCAGTCCGCCCAACCTGGGTCGAATCCCGATTCTCCTCCTGACACTAGGTCCCCCTGGGCGGGTCACTCAGATCCTGAACCTCCGCCTCCCACGCTGTGAACAGATGACCACTCGTGGATGCTCATTCAAAGTCCCACCCACCGTAAGGGTGGTGGGCATGTCATGGTGCCTCCCTTCCCGGTACGGGGTGGGGGGACACACCCGGGCACAGGCAGCCAGCTGGGAGCACCAGGCAGAGCAAAGGAATTGGAAGGGAGAGGCAGAGGGAGGACTCCAGGAGCCAGCCCGAGGCGAGGTCAGGGAAGGCTTGCTGGAGGAGGAAGCTCCTATGACCGTGCGTACGTGTGTGTGTGTGTGTGTGTGTGTGTGTGTTTCTCCCCTTCCTGTTCTCCCTCTCTCCAAGCTCTTGCTTTTCTCATTTCCTCACCTCTGTCTCTCTCTGCCCTGACAGGTGGCCTGAGGGACACAACCCTCAGGAATGCAGCTCTGCTCCCCCAAAGCAGGTCCATAGACGACCCCCCCGCACCCCGGTTAAATGCCCCCCGCCTCGCCCCCCAGAACTGCTTCCCTCCAGTTTGGAAGCTCTCAGGGCTAGACGCCTGCCACTGCACCTCTCTCGACACACACACACACACACACACACACACACACGCACATGCACGCACAAGGCCCAGGGCAGCGTGGGCAGTGAGGGGGAAAATCTGGGAGCTGAGGATTAAGAGAAGCCCCTGCAGGACTTAGAGTCAGCCCAGGAAGCAGCAGGGACTGTCCCCTGCGGGGACAGGCCCCCTTTCCTCCCCGCCTGCTGGGCGGGTCTGCTGGCTGCTCCTTCCCAGCCCCTGTTGGCCCAGCTGAGTGGGTTAGTCCCGTCCCATCTCGGCGCTGCCCTTTCCTCCTCTGTAAAATGGGGGGATCACCTGGATGGTCCGGGGGCCTCTCCAGCCAGCCTGGAGCCTTCCCTCTGCAACGACTCCTTGAGGCCAGGCTAAGGGCTTGGCCAAGGGCCCGACAGGCGTCTGGGAAGTGGGTTGAAAAGAGGCCGCGGAAGACGAATCGAGGAAGGGGAGGTGGTTCCCCAGGGGGTTCACCCCCCAGACAAGAGAGAGTTTCCAGAGAAGACGAGGCGTGTGCCCCACCCCACCCCTGGTCTGCCCGTCAACCTCCTGGTCTGCTGTGACCTCACCCTCTGGAGCTCCAGGCTAGGGGAGGAGCCTGGGCACCTGCCAGGACTTGGACCTTGACCCCATGGTTGAGCAGAGAGTGCTTGGGCACCTGCTGTGGGCCAGTGCTAGCTGGTGAGATGTCACTTCCCCCTCAACCTCTCCTTGGGGGAATACATGCCAGCCTGTGTCACAGATGAGAAGACAGAGGTGCAGGGACAGCACCCGGTCCAGGGTCACCCCCATTACTACCTTGTTTTTTAAAAATTTTTTTTAATGTTCATTTATTTTTTAGAGAGAGAGAGAGAGAGAGACAGAGACAGAGTGAGAGCAGGGAAGGAGAAGAGAGAAGAATCAGAAACAGGCTCCAGGCTCCGAGCTGTCAGCACAGAGCCCGATGCGGGGCTTGAACTCACGAACCACGAGATCACGGCCTGAGCTGCAACCAGTCACTTAACCGACTGAGCCACCCAGGCGCCCCAGCCCTGTTACTACCTTTTAATCTCCCAGGGTCATCTCTACCCCTGCAGGGGATTATTTTATTCACGTCTGCCCCTCCCACTGGTTCCCAGCCTCCAGGTGGCCAGTGACCGTGTCTGCCCCACGGCTCACGACACCCCAGCATCCAGCACAGTGCCCACCATGTAATAGGGGCTCAATAAAACTTGTGAGAGAGGGATAGGATGAGACCTCTTAGGGAAACTGAGTCTCCCAGAGGAATTATGCCCCCCTCTTCATCCTGGCCCCCCAGCAGCTGCCTCCCACTCCCCATCTGGCCACATCTGGCGCTAAGTGACAGGCTGACACAGGCGTTAACGGCCTGCCTGGTGGGTCAAGCCCTGTAACCGAGCTCTGCGTGGGGAGAGCCAAAGTGACCCCCTTCCCCTCCTGGAGCCCCAGCCCTGGCTCAAAGCACCACCTCCCGCCCCCCCCCCCCGGGCCTCCCTAGACCAGGCTGTTTGTGTTTGCACATGAGCGGGCCCCGGGGAGGGGAGGTCACAGGCCCCAGGTAGAGCTGGGACAAGGGGCCCCTCCCCTGAGTCCTCTTGCGTCCGTCATCCCCACCTGCGCAGGTGGTGGAACACGCTCTGATTTCAGCGTCCCTGAGCACTTCCCCACCCTCCCCACCACCCTCCGGGGCACTCCGCCTGTCACCCAGTCCCCTGCTAAGTGACAGTCCCCCCAGGAGACAGAAACCACATAGGAGTATGAATGGCAAAAGCTGAACACAAATTTAACTGCAACCGTGGGTCAGAATAACAAGTGATTAGCTAGTAAGACGTGAACGCTATAGAATCCGAAAAAGCAAATATGAGGGGCCAGCCGTTAGCTCAGGCTGAGGGAGGACACCCGAGGAAGAACCCCCGACCCCAGAGGCCGAGATCCAGACCTGGACCGAGAGGGCACAGTGTGGCTCACTGCGTGGCAAAGAAGTCACTGTGATGCCATTCACATGGAACGTGCCGGAAAATCTGCCCTCCAGATCTTGCCAGAAATCGTCTCTTTAGCGGATGCCCGTAAGAGCTGTTGATAGGGAGGTGACTCTGGGTGTCCCTGTTATGAAACCACCTTAGGGGGTTGCTGGGAGACGCTGCTGGCTGCTTACCCTGTGCACTGCCTGGGGGTCGGCCCCTGCACCGCAGGACCCCGGGGAACATGACCGTATTGCAGGAGCGGGGTCCCTGTGAAGCTTAGGCCACAGCAGGTGAGTGCCGGAAAAGCCCCACGTGTCACAGAGGCTCCCTGTGGCCAGCCAATCCCCGTGCCCTGTGGGACCTGGGCCCCCGGGGGGGAAGCCAGTGCTGTGGTAATACATTAGCCTGCCCAGCAAGGGGGTCTTGGGGACCTGGGAAGCCACGTCTCTCCACTGCCCCCTATTGACTGCGTTTAACATCACGCCTACTGAGAAAGGGAGATACTGAGAGCGGGGCCGTGTCTATTTCCACAAATCAGGCGACAAAGGGACTGTGAGCGGCACGGTCCACTCCTTTGGTTACTCCCCTTCCCCACGCGTGCTCAGACCCACCTCTGAATTTCCGTGCAACTGCAAACAGGGCGCTCTATCGGCACCCAGCCAGAGGCGGCTGTGTCTTATAAGTGACCCGATCTTCCCCTAAAACGAGGAGACCCGCAGCCCCGAGACTCCCTGCCTCCACGGCTGGCTGTAACTTACTCGCCCCTCAAGTTCATCACAGTTCACTGACCAAGGACTGAATTGCCGTGTTAACTCGCGACCTCTGGCATATAAAATGAGAAGAAACGGAGAGAGAAGCAAGTGGCTGGCATACGTAAGCAAACAGGGACGGGTAGTAAGCAAATGGAAAATACGCAACGCTACTCCAACGATCGTTTTTTTCCAGTTGGCCACGAGGCCACGATTGATATCTCTGATTTCCTTCTCCCGTCACCCGTTCCATATCCCAACCCCCGCCACCCAC
Organism: Felis catus; assembly: GCF_018350175.1. Classification (NCBI taxonomy): domain Eukaryota; kingdom Metazoa; phylum Chordata; class Mammalia; order Carnivora; family Felidae; genus Felis; species Felis catus. The sequence continues at coordinate 22,920,212 of NC_058375.1, forward strand.
CCACCCCCTCTCAGCCAAATGCTCAGGGGCTCAGAGTTCTTTGCCTGGTGGAGTGACCCGAGGCTTCGGTACTGGAGAGTCTGAGCCCTCCATCAGGCTGCCTTTCTTTGCAGGGAGGGTTTGCCGGAGTTTTCCATTAACTTTCGCTATGGGGTCAGTAAGGGGCACCTCGCAGAATCCCCTGTCCCAGATAGAGTTCCCCTTCCAGCCTCTGCCCCTCTGCCCCATTTTGAAGCAGCAACTCATTTCCCTTTGGTAATCAAGATCCATCACTCCAGAGAGTAGACGAGCCTCTTTCTTGACTGTTGGTTCAACAGCGTTAAGTCCAGAATGGCCAAGGGACAGTTTTTAATTTTTTTAATGTTTATTTATTTTTGAGAGAGAGAGGGAGACGGAGAGCGAGTGGGAGAGGGGCAGAGAGAGAGAGAGACATAGAATCCAAAGCAGGCTCCGGGCTCTGAGCTATCAGCACAGAGCCCGACGCGGGGCTTGAACCCACGAGCCGCAAGATCATGACCTGAGCCGAAGTCGGACGCTTAACTGAGCCACCCAGCCGCCCCAAGCCAAGGGACAGTTTTCATCTTGATGTGTCCCCCGGTGGAAGCCTTATTGCCTTGGGAGCCAAGCCCTCTGAGCCAGCAGAGTAGCGAGCTGGCACCATGAGAACAGAGTCTGTGAGTGGGTGATTAGGCGTGACAGTGACAGGAGACTCTCTCTCGTCTCTTGAACCCAGGGCTCCGGGTTCTGGGGAGACAGCCCCAGATACGGGTCTCAGATTCACAACGTCTCCCACGTCCTGTAAGAGAGAACACAACTGAGTCTCCACCCACCGTTCCCTCTTTCAGTTAGTCCAACTCCTCTGGGTACGTGGTGAGATGGGTCAATTCCATGGGCACGAGCCAGTGACCACGCTTCCCTCGCTGAGACCTGAGCTCCCTTCTTCCCTTGAAGAAAGCCACGATGGTGGCCAAGGCATCCTGGGAGCCGACGCGGGCCGACGCTGGAAGAATTGCAGGCGGGGTAGACAAATCCGGGTCCAGAACACGCGTCCCTTCCGATGAGGATGAGCTCTGCCCCCTCCGTGAGGACCAGGTCTCACGGCATCCCTTGCCTCCAGGTGGGAGACAGTGCCAGGCCCGGGCCCCAATGTGGCTCTCTGCTGGTGGGGGATTAGGCTCTTCTCGGTGACCTTCGCCTTGGTGAGGGGCAGCACAGGCCGCACAGTGAGGGCCGCAGAGCCCAAGCACAGCCTCGGGCTCTGCCACCGTGACCACTCTGTTCATGTGCCCATCGAGCGAGCACTGGGGTGGCTGTGGGGCAAAGGGCTGTGTGGAAAGCGTCATCGGGTCCACCTGATCCCTTGGGACCTCATCCACCGTGGATTCCCTTTGGTGAGCATCCGCTTGAGACACAAGTATCTTCACCCCTGACCCTGCCGCCCTCCCCGCCTCCCCTCCGCCCACCCTCCCATCACTGATGAGCAGCTGCTCCGGCCGGCACTGCTCCAGGCACAGGACAGGGAGGCAGAGGACAGAAGGCACCCGGCCCCTCCTCGCGGCCCACGCAGTAACAGGGAGAGGCGACAGACTCACCAACGACGGGCCAACTCCGTGACAGGCCAGCTGGTGAGGAGCATGTGAGGAGGACTCTGCCTCTGACAGGACAAGAGAAGGGCCCCGTGGACAGGACGGGGACACGGAACAGTGTGGGGGGCACTGGGTGACCAGAGGGGGCCGGGACCTCAGAGGGAGGTCAGGAGGGGCTGGGGGGGTGGAGGGAAGACACATGAGCTGGGATATGACGTGAAGGAGCCCGGGGGCCGGAGGGGGGTCGTTATTAACAGAGCCCCTCACTGTCCCCAAGTGCCCCAGATGTGACATAAGTCAGGAGGTCGCCTTTGCCAAGAGAGCTAAACGAGCTCATGCACATATGTCTGAACCCAGCGTGGCGCTCAGGACACGAGAGCTGTGACGTCCTCCCCGCCGTCACCCCTGCACTTTGGTTACTTCTGTCTGGACCCAGGTGCTACCCGGTCACCCGCTGTTTCAAAGTCTCAGAAACCGGCAACGAAGGGCGTTTGGGGTGAGCGCCGTCCCCCCCTCGGACAGAGCCGCCCCCTCTTGCCCCGGGGCTGTCGGGGGAGACTGAGACCTGAGCCCCCACGGGCGGGGGCGCACCCAGGTGCGTGCAGTCAGCCTGTCCCCTGTCCCCAACCCCGCAGACCAGGCAGCTCCTGCTGACAGGCCGTCCTGTCGGGAACCTGGGGAAGTCTAATTAATTATGCTAATTGACACCTTCGCCAGATGTCTGCCGTGTGACGCCCGCTCCAGCAATACGACGTTCAGATAATTCTGTTTGAACAGCACTTTCCGAGCAATATGCTTTCCATTTGGCTCGCCCGGAAAATGATTTCTTTTCGAGGACAGGGCCCGGGCTGGGCCGGCCAGCGCTCGGCCCTACTTATTCCCCTCTTGGAAGGTCACGGAGGGTGCCAGCGTCAGGCACCGGCCACGCTGTCCCCGGGGCTGACCTCGAGCAGAGGGAGGGCACTTAGAGCAGAAAGAGCCGACAGTTACGGAGCACCGGCTCCAGACTGGATGTGAGGGTGACCGGCCTGCGTTTCGTCCTCAGGCCACCCCTGAGGGAGAGTGTTACCTCTGATTTCTCAGGTCAGGAAAGTGAGCTTCAGAAGGACGGTGATTTGCCTCAGGCCACTGCTGCCCCCGCCACCTTCACCCATCACTGGCCTTGGCCCTTGGTCCTCCAAGTCCGGCCCCGTGCCTGAGATGACACCTCAGGGTCCCCACAGTGTGGCTGACAGCCTCCTGGATGGGGGAGGGGCTTGTGAACATGCTGATCCCAGGACCTTCCCCAGACCCCAGAACCAGGACCCCTAAGAGTGGGGTAGACCAGGGGATCCGTATTTAACCTCCTCCTGGAGTGAGTCTGATGCTCTCCAAAGTCTGAGAGAGCACCTTGTCTGAGTCTGTCGCCTCCCCGCCCACCTCACCCTTGGACCCTCCCCATAGCTGCCCGCCTGGGCTGACCTCCACCCCCCCTCCACCCCCCAACCCCCCCCCCCCGCTGCCCCAGGCCATCCGCCCAGGAGCTCTGGGCCCAAACCACCACCACCCTGCCACTGTCCGCTCCCTGCCCTTGGCTTCAACCCCATCACCCTAACCTTCCCCCTGGACCCCGACCCTCAGGCCCGAAGGCACAGACGGGTACAGCCCCTGGGGTGGAGGCGGAGCCTGGGTGGAGAGGCCCCGCCAACTCTCACGCCGGCTCCCCAGGAAGGACTGACTGGGGGGCTGGGCTTCGAGCCCCCAGGCCCAGACCTTCAGTCCTGCAGCAGCAGAACGAAATCCAGAAGCCCTCCGTGGGTCTGGAACTCAGCTGACCCCCGCAGTGATTTCACCTGCTCGTCCACAGCCCCTCTCCGTCCACGCCAGGACCGGATCCAGCCGCGGGAGCCGCACCCCCAGCACCTGCCCGAACCCTCAGAGCCCGACCCGCGCCTCCTCCTTCCATTATCCCTCCCGGATCGCACCCGGCTCCAGGTGTGCGGTCCGGCGACAAAGTTAACCACCGCTATTTGCCTCCACACCGTCCATTACCAGGAGACTTGGGTCTGATGGAAAGTTCTGGAACCCCTCCGTTTAAGGTCCTCGAAAGCTTGTGCCAGGCACACAGACTTCACCTGCCTCACCTCCCCCGACCGTCACAAGATCCACTGGGGTGTTATTACTCGCCCATGGTGTGCCTGGGGAAACTGAGGCAGGAGAGGCATGGATCCGGGCCCACAGGCAGCAGGCAGTGGCCCCGAGCCCCCCGCCCCCGCGGCGCTGTCCTGGCGCCGCCCGCCGTGCGGGGCCTGGAGCCACCACGGCTCCTGGGCAGGGATCTCGGGGCTCCACCGCGAGCACCCCTGGGAACGAGCGGTCACGTGCAACCGCCCCCCGCGGAAGCGTCTGCACCGGGGATCCCGGCGCCGGAAGAGCTCGGGTGAAAGTCCCATCCGACGGCGCCACCGACTCGGACCCACGACCTCCGTTCCGACCCCGTGACTTGCTCCAGAGGCTGCGTGGGGCCCACGCTGTGCTCGGTAAATGTTGACGCGGCCTCTGGCCAAAAGCAATAAAAATCTGACCTAGAAAAGTGAACAGGACTTGGAAATCATGAGCCCCAAGCCCCGGCCTGACGTCTGGGGGAGGACAGCGCGGGGCAGCAGAAGGAAGAGAAGGAAAGCGACCGGCGATCTCCCCTCCCGCGCGCTCCCTCCAGGCCTCCATTAACCTCTGCGGGGCCAGAGCCCGGCCTGCGAATGGAGAGCGGAGGAGGCAGGGTGGTGTCAGGAGGACGCCCGGCCCCCAGCACCGGGAGGCACCCTCGCAGGGTCACCTCGCCCTGGAGGAACCCCCCCCCCCCCCGACCACCTGCAGCGGAACAGCCCAGAGAGCAGGAGCGAAGGGGCACCTGCCGACCCTGCCAAGGTCATGGCTCTGAGCACTTCCTCTCCGTGTATTGGGGTTGGCGGCTCTGTGGAGTTTTTAGCCACCCGCCTGAAGGTGCCCAAAGCCTCAAAGGCCACCGAGTCTTCCCCACGACAAGGCCGTCATGGTGACATCTCGTTGATGGTGCCACGGTGTTTTGCCCCGCCCGCCAGAGCGACCACTCTCTCATCAGTGCCCTCTGCTCTGCACCTTGACTTGAGGGCCCCTGGTCCTGCCCTGACTGGGCCCCTCCTCCACTCGGGCTGTGTCACCGGCAGCGACAGGAAGTGGAGGAGGAGGCTGTGGGGGAGGGGCGCGCCCCTGCCGCCAGTGACTGTGCCCACTGGGCCTCTCAGACCCCGATGATAAAGCCCAACACCAGTGTCTTCCCCATCGCGGGGTGGGGTTGGCGAGGCAGGTGGTAGGAGAGGGGATCTGGACTGGGATTATCCCCCCTCCTCCCGGCTTGTGCCCACGTCGCCCGCATCCCCTTGGCACAGGGCTAGCTGACTGTCTCCCCCACTGTGAGCACTGGTGACCCCGGAGCCGTCTGCAGTCACCACGGAGGACACATACCCCACCGCCCTGGGGAGAGGGTCTTTCTGGATCTCAGAACTCCGAGCCAAGGGGCTTCAGACAAACCCCTCACGTCTGGGATACGGGACCTTGAGGACATGGGCTGGAGGAAATTTGTGAGGCTGCTGTCCAGACCTCACAGGCCGCGACAGACCTGCTTCGGCATTTACGGCCGGAGCTGGAGCCTATTTCCCAGTCTAAATAATCAGGAAAACACCAGGGGCCCGCTTGTATCACCAGGTTGAGGGGCTGTGAGCTGGGGTGGGGGTGGGGCAAGGCCCTTCCCCCTGGTGGGGGCGGGGGAGGGGGGATGGTAGGGCAGGAATGTCGTCCCACCTGGAAAATGGGGTTGGCCTAGATCTCCGATGTGCCTTTCAGGCATCTCACAAATCATGTTTTTAAACCGCCGCTCTCAAACCTCCCCCATCACCTTGCCCAATTCCTCAACAAACCCGAGAAGGTCACCGTCCGCCCCCGTGGAGTTACTGGGCGCAGACCTGCCGCCTAATTTCATGCAAATCCCAGCCCACCTTATCCTGCCCGGGGTTTCGGCTCCTCTGTGTTTTCATGGTGACACAACCCATCCTTGTCTCCAGCCGAGTCCCTAATCCCTGCAATTTCCATGGCGCTCGTAATTATGAAAAAAAACCAAATCTGAAGCACAGAAATTGTCCACCCTGGCTGTGAGATTACACACGTTAGTGGACTTTATTGAATTTATTTTGCAGTTACTGAGGAGATGAAGCTCACTGTGCTGCTCCAGAGGGCAAAACAAGGCCCGCTGGGGGAATCTTCCAGAAGGCAGGCTGGAATTCAAAAGGGAAGGAGCACTTTCTGATGTCAGAGGGAGAGCGTAGGCCGGCAGAGTAGAGAGCCGGGTGTGGTCCCTGTGGGGACAGCTGTAGGTCGTAGCTGGGTCCATTTCCCGACTTGTACTTCCCAGGGGTTTATTTGGACGAGCGAGTTAATGTGATGCCCCCGGCTCCCCGTTTCTTCCTCTGTGGGATGGTGACAGCCATGCCTAGCGAGTGGTCATGCTGTGATTTCATTATTCGGTGTCGGGGAAGCTTCCTCCCACCCCGAATGTCCCCCGAGTGTCCCCCGGATACCTCGGCCTCCCCACCCACAGAGCTGAGCGAGTTTGAGGAGGAGCAGGAGAAAATCACCCGTCTCGCTCTCCCTTTGGGAGTCTGGCCGCTGGAGGGGAGCTCCCCACCCGATCTGCTTTCCCACTGCCAGAGGCTTATACACCCACACCCCAAAAACGGGGAAGCCTGCCCCAGGGGTCCAGCGCTGCCTTGGATGGTAAGGTCAGCCCTGTCTAACCCTACGGTCCACAGTAAAAGTCCACAAGCCCCGCGGCTTTGTCAGTGATAAAGGGGACACTGTTTCTCCACCGGCCATGCCCTGGATCCTCTGGTTGGTTCAGATTCAAGGCAGGAGATGTTTTTGTCCCACCCCTTAAAGCACAAGCATTATTAATACAACGGCTGAGAGCTTCGGACGGCACAGACAAAGGAGCTGACGTCAGGTCTCTGTTTCTAGAACATACACTCCTCAGAGGCAGGAACCACGACATGTGTCTTCTCCACTGCCAGTCCAGCCGAGCATAGAGACCAGGATGGAGTAGATGTTCAATAAATAATGCTGACCAAGTGAATTTTACCGCCATGACAGGGCTGTGAATAAGGGCTCCGGGAACACAGAATAGGGGCGCGTAAGTCGTGTGAAGGGCGAGGGTAGAGCTGGGGAGGGCTGAATCTTCAAGGGGAGCCAGGAGAAACCGGTCAAGTCCAAGGTGACGGTGAGACCAGGTGTTTCAGGAACTAGAGGGCCGCCGCAGGGTCAGGTGGAATTCGTGAAGAAACAGGAATGACGGTAGAGAGTCTGCGGGACTGGATGATGACGAACCAGGAAAGCCAAGCCAGATTCTGGCATATTCCTGATGCCAGTAGGGCATTGATTCTCCCTAATGTTTGTGGAACACCTGCTATGCTCCAGGCACAGCCCTAAGCACCTGACCTATGTGAACCCATCCAACGAGAAGCCCAGGAGGTAGGGGTCACTATCCTCTCCATTCGCAGCTGTGGAAACTGAGGCAGCGAGAGGTGAGGTAAATTACCAAAGGCCACACAGCCATTGAGTGGTGGGGCTGGGATTTGAGCCTGGGCGCATGGGCTCTGGAGCCCGAGATGTCAGCCGCTGCACTGCTCTTCTGCAGGAGGAATACGAGGGTCAAGCATGTAGTTCAGAAGGAGTGTTCGGAAGGCGTATCTGGGGACGGGATGTGAGGGTCAGAAGAGCCAAGCCCTTCAAGCCATTCAGAAGCCAGTGGTTGTCATCTGTCGGGAGAGGGAGGACACTCGGGAGTGTCATTGTGGCAGCCTCTCCACACCACAGCTCTACAGAGACTCTTCACACCCCAGTGAATCCAAATCTCACGTCAGTCCTCCCCGCCTCTGAGGGTCCGACACCACCGTCCCCGGCCCGGAGACAGCAGGTGGACAGGTGGTGTGGAAATCCCACCACATCCCTCCCCCACCAAGAGCCCCCTAGCAGCCCAGCCCGCAGGAACCCCTGAGCGCCTTCCGTCAGCCCCGGCAGAGGCCAGTGGGAGCCATGAAGCTCCCAGATCAACCAGATGGACGACCTCCCAGTCAAATTAGAAGAATCGGACCGATTCCCCCAAACCCCAAACTGGTAGAGGTAAACCAAGATGAAATAAATGGTCTGAACAACCCTACAGCCATCAAACAAGTGAAATTTATAATGCTAAACACTCCCGAGAAAGAAACCCTTTCAGGCCCCCGTGGCTTCACCGGAGACTTCTACCCGTTGTGGCAAGAATTAATGGCAACACGTCACAGTCTCTTCGAGAAAGTAAGGGACATCTACACTGAGCCTGTAGTTAACTTACTTAGCGGCGAAACACTGAATGCCTTCTGTCCAAGATCAGGAACAGGGGCTAAGATGCCTGTTCTCATCTCTCTGATTCAACGTGGTACTGGAATTTATAGCAACCACAAGCTACCAGAACACGCAGAAACCAGAATTAAAAGCACAGTTCTGTTGCATCACAGAAAGCCAAACCCTGAGCCATACCCCTAACGAAGCATGTACGGAATCTGCAGGCTGTAAATTTTAGAAATTAGCCACATGGGAAATTTCAAGAGACCTCCATAAATGGAGAGACAAACCCTGTTCATAGATTTGAATACTCGGCGTTGGTAAAGACGTCAATTCTCACCAAACTGATTTGTAGGTTTCCCACGATCCTTATCAAAATCCCACCGGGAGCTTTTGGAAACATAGACAGGCTTATTGTGATATTTCTGGGGGAAGACACCGACCCTAGACCAGTGAACATATCTTGACAAAGAAAATGGGAAGAATCGCTCTACGTGACATTACGTCTTACGCTGCGGCTGCATTAATCAAGGCGCTGAGGTGTTGGTGGAAGGACAGACTCATAGATCAATGGAACAGAAGAGAGAACCCAGAAATAGACCCACACAGATATGCTCAATTGATTTCTGACAAAAGCGCAAAAGCGATTCAGTGGAGGAAGAATTGCCTATTCGACAAGCAAAGCAGGAGCAATTACCCACCCCGAGGCAAAAAAAAATTAGCCTCCACCCATCTTCAGACATAAAATGGATCAAAATGGATCACATACGTAAATGAAACCCATAAAAATAGAAAGCTCCTAAAAGAAAATATGGGACAAAAATCATCACAATCTGAGGCTAGGCAATGTGTTCTTAGACTTGACATCAAAATGATGATCCACAAAAAAATATAGATGTTGATAAATGACGACCTCCCTGGAAATAACATCTTTGCTTTTGGAAGAACCCATGTGAGAAGGCTTCTCTGACAGTGTGACTAGGGCCTTTTAAGCAAGGTCAAGGACGCAGAGTGGGAGCTGGGACTCCCCAGGAAAGGGTTTATGGAACTTGAACCGGGCAAGACAGAAGAAGACAGAAAACTTTTCACGTCACACTTGGATGAAGGGTTTTGGAGGGTTTGTTTTGTTTTGTTTTGTTTTGTTTTTTCCCAGCTGCTTAGTGAAGAAACATTGGAAATGTATGTAGACACTTCATTCATTCATCTGTTCACGCATCGTGCATTTATCGGATACCTGCTATGTGCCTGTTACTTTCCTATGTGCTGGGGCCCGAAGTGGACGAGGTAGGCAAGGTCTGTCTCTCCCACCCGGGACATGTGGTCCCCGTAGTAACCACTGCAGAGCACAGGAGGCCTGGAGGCATCACACTCATGTTTAACTGCTTTGAGCCAGAAATGAGCCAGGTAGGGGCGCCTGGGTGGCTCAGGTCATGATCTCACAGATCCTGAGTTCGAGCCCCGCGTCGGGCTCTGCGCTGACAGCTCGGAGCCTGGAGCCTGCTTCGGATTCTGTGTTTCCCTCTCTCTCTCTGCCCCTCTCTTGCTTGTGCTCTGTCTCTCTCGTTCTCTCTCTCAAAAATAAGTAAACATTAAAAATTAAAAAAAAATAATGAGCCGTCAGCTATTGGTTCACGGGCGAGAACTAGTCACATGGTGACAGCCTGACTATAGGGGCTGCTGGGGAAGGAAAACAGGGATATTTGACGCATCCTGTCTCGGGCACCAACTCCAATGAGTATTATTCAAAGTGGGTTGCATTAAATCACCCACGTGGCGAACTGTCTATAGTTTTCTTCCCATAGACTGACTTGATTTCATCGTTCTCGAGGATTCCTCGAGCCATTTCTCAAATCTAGAAGCCAAGAAGCTGCTACAGGCAGTGCCACTCACTTCCGTAGGGATGGGGGAGGTGCCACATAATGACTATAGTCAAGATTCCGGAGCCCAAAAAGGGCCAAACCAGAAAGGCAGCCCGTTGGAGAATGTCACCTCAGCAAGGCTTAGCGTTTCCTCTGGGTGACAGACACCTTCAACACCACCGTTCTCCTGGACGTGACAGGGAGGGGAAGAGAAATGAGTCTGGAGAGAGGTCGGGAGTCCCCGAGAAGAGTCTCGTTAGTGGGAAGGATTGGGGGCAGGGGGTGGCTCCGGGTGGGGTTTCCGACGACAGTGACCGAGTGGCCGGGCTTGGAGCCTGCGTTAAATGTCACAGCAAACAAACCAGGAGACGTGGCCCATTCACCACGTCTCCTCACCCGAGGGGTGTTAATCTTTCTGAGTGACCAGGGCTCCCTGCCCGGGAGGCTTCTGGAGCCGGGAAAGCAAAAGGCACCGAGTCAAGGGCCTGGCAGGGACCCCGGCACGGTGGCCAGTCCAGGCTCCGCATCCCAGGGACGGCCCCAGTTGGGCTGTGCTCCCATGGTCATTACCTCACTAATTATCTCAAACCCAATGGAGAGGGGCTATGGGTTGCATTTTGTCCCTCAAAAAGATACATCGAAGGGGCACCTAGGTGGCTCAGTCGGTTAAGCATCCGACTCGTGGTTTCGGCTCACATCACAATCTCCTGGTTTGTGGGTTCGAGCCCTGCGTCAGGCTCTGAGCTGATGGCAGGACGCCCACTTGGGTTTCTCTCTCTCCCTCTCACTCTCTTCCCCTCCCCTGGGCTCCTGCAAGGGCCCAGAAAGAGATGCTGTCCTTGCCAGACCTCCCTTCTCTGCAGGGAATGGATGTCTTTTCCCCTTCCGGATCCCCTTCCAGATGCATAAAGGAATTCTAGCCCAGGTTCGAGGCTGACACCTTACTGAAGGATGGCAGGTGGGTGACTGAGAATTCAAGGCCGAGCGAGGTGGAGCTGCCTGGACAGTCCTCAGTTTTCTGGAGCAGAATCTGGAGCGCTCAGAGGGAGGGAGTGGCTGGGATGGCCACGCGTTTCCTGCTGGATGTGGCTTAGGGGAGCGCCCCCCTTCCCCATGGCCGCTGCCCAGGACAAACCCTAATTCTCTGCCTTCTGAACAAGTGCCAGAGCTTCCCCACTCCCCCTCACCCTTCCCTCCATCAGTAAACAATTATTGAGCCCCTACTGTATGCCTAGTATAACTAGTTCTGTCTATCTGTATACATACTGTATATCTACTGTATAACTAGTTCAGGAATGGGCACATGACTCAGGCCTGGCCAGTGAGACTTCATCCTGGGACTGTGTTGGAAAATTGAGCAAGCGAAGTGCTCTTCCCTGCTGAAGCTGCCGGGGGCCTCCGGGAGAAGGGCTGCTGGGAGGGGAAGCTCGCTCAAAGGAAAGCCGATCTGAGCACCTAGATCCAGCCATACCTGAATTCCCTTGAACTTCTCGGCTACAGAAGCCTATAAATTCCCTTTTCTGGCTTAAGCCAATTTGCATATCTTCTTATAACAGAAACGGACCCAATTAAAACAGTTATTATCCCCGTTTGCCCACAGCACCATGAGGTAAACTGCTGCCATTTGCACACTGGTCACTTACTGCCCAGTTGCTGGGATTCAAGCCCGGGTCTGGCTGTCTCTTACGGTGATGGTCTCGGAGAGAGCTTTAGGAGTTGGAGTCTAAGAGAAGCAAAGTGACAGGCCCTGCGAAGGGTCGGGGGGGAGAAGACGAGCTCAAAATGCAATTTGCAGAGGCTGAAATTGCTCGCTGAGCCAATCTAATTTGAGATGGCCCACGTTGCAGACAATCTCCACAATTTCCTGGAAACCTCGCTACTCACCTCAGGGCCAGTCTGACCGTGACAGTTCCATTATTAGGTTTGGCAGGACTGGGATGTCACTGCACCCACCTGCTAGATCGAACAAGGAAGTGGGGGAGGAAAGTGATTTCTCTCCCCTCACCCCCAGGGGAGCAGCTTTTCAGCGGTCATCAGGGCTTTCCCTGGGTGGGTTGGGGGGAGGGGCCTCTGGGAGGCCAAGGGCTCGAAGGAACCTTGACGGGTAATCACTCCCCAGAGTGGCAGGTAAGCCACGATTAGCGCTCCGGGCTGGGGAAGGAAGTGGCCCTGACTCTGCCAACTCCCTGTGACTCCAGCCTGGAAGTTGCTGGAACCCGTGCAGGTGAGCTGAGGCCTCTCAGCGCTGTGGGGTCCTTTTTCTGTTATAGCCCAGGATCCACCACCAGAAGACCCTTCTGGATTGTTCTTTGTTCAGTGAGCAGACATCTCTGCTTCTATACCAAGAGCTCTGAGGGCAGGAATCAAATTTCATTCAGGTTGGATCCCCAAAGCCAACACAGTGTTGGCACATTGTAGGGACCTAGTGCATGTTTCTTGACTAATTGGATAAATTTTATATATATATATATATATATATATATATATATATATATATATACATAAATCTATGGGGAAGGGGATGCATGGGCCAAGGAGGCTCATCCCCAGCCTTGGGAGTGCACTATGGGATGGGGTCACCTACTCCAGGGTGAGCTGGGGGTGGGATGCTCCAGAGGAGTCTTGGGGAGACGTCCTGGAGAGGGGGATCTGAGCTGGGCCCCCAAAGGACTGAGAGGATTTGGGAACCAGAGGGGAGGGGAATGTATTCTAGATGCATTCAAGGCGTACCTCATATGCGCCCGGTGTGTGTGTGTGTGTGCGTGCGCACACATACATGTAAGTGTGTGCATGTGTGTGCACGTATGTATGCACGTGTATGCATATGAATGCATGCATGCGTGTGTGAGAGTGAACACATACGCGCATGTGTGTGCATGCATTCCTGTGTGTATGTGTGTGTGTGTGTGTGTGTGTGTGTGTGTGTGTGTGTGTTTGCTTAGAGACTGGTGTGATGGGCCTTATGGGGGCAGAAATGAGATTCTATGATTTCAAGGGACCTACGAGTTCTCCTAACGGTCCTGGGAGAAGGTGTAATTGTTCTCACTCTGCGGCTGAGGGAACCGAGGCTCAGGGAGGTGGGGTGATCTGCCCTCGGTCACACAGCGGCAGAGCCAGGATCTGACTGAGGTCACGTCGCCCACTCTCACCCCAGCGTATCTGGGGAAGTCAGGTCGCCTGTCCACGGAGGCCTGGGGGCGTCGGCTTCTGTGTACCGGGGGAGGCTCTGCAGAAGAGGCCCTTCGGGACGCAGCCTTCTCCCAGGGGTCTTTCTCGAACCGTTGGCAAGGACCAGGAAGACAGTTTTCAGGGTCAGCTCAAGGCAGCGCGGTGGAAGGCTGGAGACCAGCGGATACACGCCCGTGGTCCAGCCCCGAGTGCAGACTGACCTTTGATGCATAACACAAGGCTGGAGGCCGTGTCAGAGTCTGAGTCCCGACTGGCTTGCACAACCCCCGCCCAGCCCAGGGCCTCACCCCGGGGCTGGGAGGTGGCCATGCGCTCTGGGGGTGGGAGGGCAGGGCTGGGGGAACCAGAGTGTGCGATCAGGTCCAGGGAAGGGTAAGGCAGCCACGAGTCCCATGTGGCCCGGAGCAGTCTGTTTATTCTGTAATTAAGAACAGTGTCCCCTTGCACTCTCAAATGTCCTGGCTTGGACGGTCATCGTGGGTCACCCTAAGGTGGGGTGAGAACTAACACTGGCCGGGCTCCTTCAGTGCCCGAGGCACACGCAGCCCCCGTCACCGATCCGTCACTAGCACCCTGGATCCCGTGGGGCTCCTCCGGCCCCGCCCACTGGCAGGTGACAGGCGCTAGTCCCAGAGGCTCCCCGGGCCAAGGGCAGCTTCCTGTGGGAACGCGCACCGCAGGATGGAAAGACCCAGTCCCAAGGGCTTGGACACCTGCTCCAGCAGGACCGCTGGCCAGAGATGAAACTTCACAGAGTTTCTCCTTGGCTTACGGCTGGGGGCAAGAATTTCGTTGTGTTTGAGGCAAAACAACAACAACAACAACAATAATCAACTTTCAATAGTGTGTGGTAATTACTGAAGGATGGAAACTCAAAATAGATGGTCTTTGCTTAGCCGGGCAGGAGGGAGGATTTGGAACATTCGACCCGGGGCCCTAAGCTTCGTATAGGGTGGGGTGTAGAGGCAACGGGGGGGAAGGGGAGAGCTCTGCCAGCACTCATGTTACAGGATGGGGTGGGGAGACCCCGTGGGGTAGGGGATGGGGTGCCGCGGATGCCGACCTAAGGGCCCCCCGTTGGTGGGTTCCCCACCCCTGTTCTTGTACCTTCCCCCTACCCCTAACATCAGTAAGGCTCAACTCAGCCACCTAAAGGGTAACACGAGGACAGATGACCATCATTCAGGCCACTGAGGGGTCCCACATGGGATGGGAAGGGGCTGGGGGCTTTGGGGCCTACGGAGTCAGCCTGCTGCACCCTCTAACCTCTCTGGGCCGGCCCTCCTCTGCAAGGGCCAGTTAACCGTGCCCCGGGGGCAAGCTCGGTGAGGTGCGGGCCCAGCAAACACTGGAGGCACTGGTTGACCCCAGTTAGTAGTGTTACAACAATCATCTGGTCCAAGCAGCCCCATCGTACAGAGGAGGGAAACTGAGGCCCAGAAAAGGCAGGAGCAGGAGGGAGGGAGCAGGAAGGAGCCCAGGCCTTCTGAATCTGCCCCTCGGTGCTGACCCGTGATGGGTCTCAGCAGCACCAGTCCCTTCCCTGAGTATCCGCAGAGAGCCACCCGCCTGCCACCCGCCTGCCCCAGATCATGACCGATTCTGCCCGGCAACGTGAGGCCTTTTCATGAGCCCTCAGAGGTTCTCAGGTTTCCCTGCGGATATGAGCAGCAAATATGGGGTGGGGGGATGGAGAAAGGGGGGCGAGTACAAGGAGGGATGAGTGGGGAGAGACAGAGGCCACCAGCACAGAGAGAAAAGGAAAGAGATTCGTGGGGGGGGGGGGGAGGGGGGAGGGGACACACAGAGGGAGATAAAGGCAGAAAAATACATGAAAAGGGAAAGACACAAGAACATACACCCGCAAACATACCCACACACGCAGACGAAGAAGGAGCCTTTGGGAGAGGGGATGGAAATGAGAGTCTGGCAGAGGCTTGAAGAGAGAGAGGAATAACCCTCCCCCTGCCCCAACCCCCCTGCCGCTGCCCCAACACACCCATCCAGACGGAGCTGAAGACGGACAGATACAAGCCAGGCCGAGGGGAAAATGGGGTATGGAAGCACAGAAGGATAAAGGGACAGACAGCAAGACAGAAAAAAAGAGAGGGAGAGATTAATACACAGAGAGAGAGAGAGCAGGAGAGGGGCAGGAGCCAGCAGCCCAATCATCACAGGCTGGAGCTCACACATTTCTCCCCCTACCCCCTCCATCGCACCCCCTTCTCTCCGCCACCTCCTGACCTGGCTCGCGAGAGCCCGAAACGTCGGCCCCAGGTGACAGGTGAATTCTCCCAGGCCCAGCGGCCCGGCCCCCAGCTGCCTTAAGCCAGAGTGCCCTTGACACAGAGAGTGTTAAGGAGTCCTCTGCACGGAGCAGGGACTTCTTCTCTGTCTTCACCTTGAACCAGATGCCCTGATGGAAGGAGAGAGACCTGCTCCCCTCTGCTCACCCGGCCCAGGCCTCAGAGTCACTTGGTTCTCCCTGCTGACTTCTGAGCCACGGGGGCCAGAGGCAGGTGCAACCTGCAAACCCCAGCGGGCCTCTATCGGGTGCCCACCGCGGGCGAGACGCAGCCCCCGCCCCGGGGAGCCTCCACCTGAGAGGCGGGCACCCCCGGCTCCAATGCCCCTTCCTGCGTACGACTGTGGTGAGTCACCTGACCTCTCCAAGCCTCAACACCCACCTCCGTGAAATGGGAATAATCGTGGCTACCTCTCACAGGGGCTCCTACAGCTGCGTAAGCAGAATTGGAGGAGAGCTGCTGACTCCCCTCCTCTTCTGAGGGTAAAGGGAAAAAATGAAAGAGGCCAAGGGCCAACCCCAAGTACCCCAAACTGCATCCCCAAGAGCTCTGCCTGGCTTCTTCCAGCACGGCGGGCCTTTCCAACGCAGGGAGTCAAGGTCCGGAAGCATATCAAACGCCCCCATTCCGGCCTATTGTCTCTTGCCACCGTTGTTTCATCCTTCGCGCGGAGCAAGGTTGGGAAGAGGGTGCTGATTTAATTTGCCAGAATGAATAAAGATAGGACAGTATCAGAGGGTGAAGCGAGGGAGCTCGTAATTCGCATCCCAGTGCCCCCTCCACACGCCCCGTCTGGACGCCTCACGCCGGAGCTGATTAAGCCTGAGAGTTTCCATCTAACTCCCTCCTCTGGCACTGCGGGAGGCTGGCAGTAGTGTGAGGACGAGGTGTGTAAAAGGGCAAACGAGATTAAGGGGAGGGAGGAGCAGAGGTCTGCGGGTCCCCTGGTGCCCGCGGTCGCTATGTTGGGGTTGGGGGGTACGCAAAGAACATCTCCGTCAAGGACCGTGTCACGAGACACCCCCGGGGCTTGGAGGGGGGCGCGGGTGGAGGGTGTCAGTGGGTGTATTTGCAAGAGGGTCCGTCGCAGAGTCCAAAGGCTGCCCTTCCAGGCTGGGTCTGGGAACAGCTGAGATCAGGCACTCGCCGTGTTCACGGGAGGGGCACCTGCGTCCTGTGCGCACAAAGGCTTTTCATCCGTGCACACAAGGATTTGCGTCATCAGTGAGACAAGGCGTGTGTCCTCTGAGCCACAGGCACGGCTTGTTGCCGGGGCGTCCCCGGCAAATTGCCACGGTCCCGAGACTCTGTGGCCGGGCCTGCCAGGACGGACTCTGCGGTCGCTTCCTTCGAGTGCCGTCGGAGGGGAGAGCACTGGGTCTCCCTCTGACCCCTGTTCTTGGGGCGTGGTGCTCCTGGGGTCCCCGGCATAGTGGCGAGAGAGCTGAGTCACAGCCAGGGCCGGAGTCACGGGCAGGGTGCGGGAGCTGGGAAGGCCGGGCCAGACTCGGGCTCAAGCGCAGTTTGCAGCCTCTGAAGCTTCAGGGAGAAGAGGCGGTGAGGACGATGGGCACTGGGTGATGAGTCAGGTGTGAGATGGTGAAGGGGGATGGGGGGTGGGGTGCCGGCAGCTGGAAGGCAGGCCTCTCTCTGGCCGAGCCATGGGCTCCTTGACCTTGTGGGGTCCAGGCCACCCTGGATGGTGCAAATGTGACAGAACCTCTTGTCAAGGGCTCAGGGGCCCCCAGAGACTTAGGGCTTAGGAAGCCCCTGCACAGAAGCCGGCCCCACAGCCTGGCAGGTAGAGATACTGCGGTCTAGACGGGGCCGGAGCCTGTCCCAGCTTGCACCGTGAGTCAGGGCTGAGCCGGACCAAAGCCCAGGCCGCCCGCAGAGAGCGAGGGACACCCTCTGGAGCCTCCGTCCCACCAGGGCATCAGCCTCTGACAACATCACAGCTCAGGTCTCCCTCTGAGGAGTCGCTCCCGCCGGGTGTGCCGTCTCAGGAGGCCCTGCCAGCGGCTCCCTGCTCCCCGGAAGGGCTGTGCCGGCCCCTCCCCGTCAGCCCCCAGCAGGTCCCTCTGGGACCAGGCAGTGACGCTGCGTGACGGGGGCGGGGTCAGCAGGCAGCGCGAGGCCCAGCAAGCCCGGGAGGAGGGGGGACCCGAGGGAGACAGGTGCAGGTGCCAGGTGGACGCCGCACCCCAGAGACCGCTCTTCCGCGGGGACGAGCCGGATGTGGGGCGAGCGGTCTGCCCCACGCACACTCCTCTGTGCCCCGGGCCGGCTGTCTCACTCTTCTGAGCCAGGGAAGGGGATACCGACACCGGCCCCCGCGATGACCGCGGTCCCAGGACTGAGTGATGTGCCCTGAAATACGCACCACGCCCATCCAGAGCCTGGCACGTGAAGGTCCCAGAGAGACGGGGCTCCCTCCTGCCCTCCCCGGGTCCCAGACACCCCAGCGCAGGAACGTGGGCTCCACGGTCACACTTCTGGGACTTGTGTCCTGCTCCACTGCCTCCTGGCTGTGGGACCTCCAGGCAAGCCCCTCCCCTTCCCCACGCCTCAGTTTCCTCATCCGCAAAATGGGAATCATGACAAGTCTATGGTGAGGACTCAGTGAGATAATCCTCACAGAGTGCCTGGCACAGGGCTGGGCACAGAAGACGCACGGATCAAAGGCAGCAGGTGTCCCCTTGAGCTGGGGCTCTGCAGGGCCTTTTATGTTTTCCATGTTTTTTATTGAATAATAATTGAACCATAATACCATATTAGTTTCTGGTATACAACATAGTGATTCTATTTTTTTTTATTTTTTTAATGTTTATTTATTTTTTAGAGAGAGAGAGAGAGAGGGAGACACAGAATCCAAAGCAGGCTCCAGGCTCCGAACCGTCAACACAGAGCCCAACGCGGTGTGCGAACCCATGGACTCAGGGACAGTGAGATCATGACCTGAGCCGAAGTCAGCCACCTGAGCAACTGAGCCACCCAGGCGGCCCAGTGATTCTATTTTTATATACATTACAAAGTGGTGACCACAATAAGTCTAGCTGCCATCTGTCACCGCACAAAGTTGTTTAATATGATTGATTATATTTCCTACTCTTGTATGTTATATCCCTGTTAATTATTTATTTCATCACTGGAAGATTGTACCTCTTAATCCCCTTCATCTCTTTCGTCCATCCCCTCTGGCAACCATCAGTTTGTTTTCTCTATGAGAGTCTGTTTCTGTTCTGTTTGCTTGTCTCATTTGTTGTTTAGATGCCACATGTAAAGGGAAATCATACAGAGTTTGCCTTTCTTCGGCTAACTTATTTCACTTACCATGACACCCTTCTAGTTGCATCCATGTTGTTGCGAATGGCAAGATTTCATTCTTTTTCTGGCTGAGTTATATCCATATATCACATACATCATTTATATATCATACATATCAGATATATATATATCATATCACATCTCCTTTCTCCATTCATCTATTGATGGACACTGGGGTTGCTTCCTTATCTTGGCGAGTGTAAATAATGTTGCCATAAACATAGGGATGCTTATATCTTTTCAAGTGAGTGTTTTCATTTTCTTCAGATAAATATCTTGCAGTATGTTCTATTTTTAATGTATTGAGGAACCTCCATACCACAAAGCTATAGTGATCAAAACAGTATGGTCCCGGCACAAAAACAGACACACAGATCAATAGAAAAGAATAGAGACCCCGGAAAGAAACCCATGTGTACGTGATTGATTAATCTACAGCAAAGGAGGCAAGAATATACACTGGGGAAAAGACGGTCCCTTCAACAAATCGTGTTGGGAACGCTGGACGGCCACATGCATATGAATGAAACTGGGACCACTTGCTTACCTTCCCTAAAAACAAACTCGAAAGGGATTCGAGACTCAAGTGCAAGCTTGAAACCATAAAACTCGTAGAAGAAAACTGGCAGTAAGCTCTTTGACGTGGCTCTGAGTGACATTTTTTTTTTTTTTTTTGGACCAGTCTGCTCAGGCAAGGACGACAAAAGCAAAAATTAACAAACGGCACCACATCCAACTAAAAAGCTTTTGCACAGCGAGGCAAACCACCACCAAGTGAAAAAAAAAACAAAAAGCCATCTACGGAATGGGAGGCAATATTTGCAAATGATATACCCCATGAGGGGTTAATATCCAAAACATATAAAGAGCTTACACGGCTCAATAATACAAAATAAACCATCCAATTAGAAAATGGACAGAAGACCTGAAGAGACCCTTTTCCAAAGAGGACGTCCAGATCTCTTGGACGTCTGTTGGCCAACAGACACATGAAAAGATGCTCAGCATCGCTCAACATCAGGAAAATGCAAATCAAAACCACAATGAGATGTCGCCTCACACCCGTCAGAATGGCTGGTCACCTTTTCCTCTTTCTTTTCTTTGTCGTGACAGTGTTTCTTGTTCATTCGTGCGGAAGATTCATTAAGAGAGATGAATCTAGAAAAGTCACGAACTCTTGAGAAGCTATGGCTCTGTAAAGCGTATTTATTTTCGGCATAAGTGAGGACATCGACCATGGGGTCATTGTAGAGCAGGCAGAATTATTTTGCTTTGAATTTATTTTAGGTCTGCCCACGTGCACCTGCTTCTGGCTGTTCCGCTCAAGGAAGAGGTGCGGGTTTCGCTGGGTCTGTCAGCCCTGACTGGACCCTGGAAGGTACTCAGGTAAACTCCCACCTGGACCCTGTCACCTGCACGAGTGGGAGGCTGATGGAGACCTCAGTCCTGGAGGCTCCTTCCTAATTCCCATCTGTCTAAACACAGACCCATTTCCTGGCCAACTCCGTCCTTAGTCACGTGACCAACGGCCTGGAACTCCCCAGGACTGACGGCATTCTCAGGAAAGGCAGGGGCCCATCCCTGGCCTCTTGAGGAATACCAAGTTCTGCGTTTCAAAATCCACAGAATCACAGCATCTTGGGGCTGGCCCTCCTTGATCCTTGATCTTGGCATTGACTGATTACCTGCTGTGTCGGGGCCAGGCTCATGATCGTGCACGTATCCACAGCCATGCCCAGGATGAATGTCCCCTCTGCCCACTTTGCCTCTTCCCTTCTCTTGCCCTCCTAGGAGAATCTTACCTTTGTAAGGGGGTTCCAGAATTGGGGGGAGGGGCGCAGAATCAGAAGTAAGAGTGGAGAGAATCCAGGAGGGTGAGTTAAGCTCTGGAATGAAGGTTGGGGTGGTAGGGAGGTGGTGGACAGAGGCAGTGGCTGGTCAGGGGTCGGGGGGGGGGGGGGCGTAGGCCTCCAGCTGGGGGAAACAGCCCCGGCTTTGCACAGCCCTTGGGTGGCTCCATTCCTGGGATTCTCAGGGACCCGACTCTGCTGGACCTTCACCCCTCAGCCTGCACCCCTGTTCTCTTCTCCCGCCTCTGCGCTGGTGGCTCTTAATACACAAATGAATTCTACACATTGGGCTCCGGTTGGCTAGGGGAGCTGTGCAGAGCCATGACTTTGGAGGGGCTTCTGGCTTCTAGGGGGCGAACCCCCCCCGACACCATTCCCCAAAGCCACAGGTGCCCAGGGGGTGGGAGAAAAGAGCATGGAGGCAGAGCCAGGCAGGTGGCGTTTGCACCCAGTTCCGCCCTGCCTGGCTGTGTGACCTTGGGCGAACCGCTGCCCCTCTCTGAGTCTCATCTGGGAGGTGCGGGAGGTGACACACACTGACCAGCCGGTAGCCGGACTCTCAATAAATGTTAACTTGATTACCCCTCTTAGACCACCTTCTCCTTTGTTACTGGGGCGTCCACAATATTTCTGGTGTGGAGTGAACTCCCACAAAGTAAGCACTGTTCTTTGCCATTATTCTTCGCTTCTTTGTTAACGCAGTGTGTGTTTTTCCTACGTTCCCTTGTGCTGGAGAATCCCCTCATTCCCCTGTCCTGGCCCACACCAGCCCTTTGAGGACTGACAGCATCTGCGTCCCCGAAGAGCAGGATAACCTGACTACGACTGGGCGCCCAGCAAGTCCAGTCTCAGCGAGGTGCCCAATTCGAAGAAACAGTCCAGCAGCCAAGAATGATCTTAGAAGGAATTTCAGTTTTTATTTCCATCTCTCAAAAAAAAAAAAAAAAAAAAAGAGGGGGGTGGGGGGGGATCCCGTTTCTAGCCCGGGCAGCTCTCCCCAGCATCGCCATTTCTCACCATGGAGGACGGCAGAGCCTGTCGCCAAGCCAAACCTCCACGCGTATGCTTGCCAGGCTGTCCCCTCGGCCTCCTCTGTGCGTCACCAGCTCTGCCTCCCGGTGACGGATCGAGGGACTGCTGTTCCCAGCCGTGCAGCCTGGGTGCAGCCCTTTCCCCGCCAGGAGCCGCTCCCGTGTAAAAGGGGTCCCGGCCGTGCACCCCGCAGGGGTCGTCGACGACCAGAGATGCTGCGAAGAAGCCGGAGCTGGCGTGGGGATCGGCATCCTGCCTCCCAGGGCCTCCAGGTCACCGTGAGGCTGCCGCTGTCCTGGTACCTGCATCGGTCTGGCTGGGGAGGTCATGAACCTGAGTCTGCACTGTAGGCCACGCCCCCTCAGCAGGCGCTGGGGACCTTTAACCAAGGGGTGATATGATCTGACTTCTATAAACTCAGCCTCCCTTGCCCTACACCCTGACCAGGGGCATGGGGGTGGGGAGCGAGGCTCAGCCCCCCACTGCATGAGACGGGGGTAGAGCTGCTATTAGAAACAGTGCTGTGTGGCTTTTGGGTGAGGTCTTGACCCTCTCTGGGCCTGAGCTCCCTCCTCAAGGAAACTCCCTCCTTCACAGGGCGTGGTCAAGCAGCCCAACCTCTCCCGGCCTCCGTTGCCTCATCCGTAAAAAGAGGCTGACGCCGGGCCTCCCTCATGGTGTCCCGGTGAGGACCAGAGTGGAGGGTGCGGGTGAGGAGCTGCACCCACCATTTCTGGCACCTTCGCATCGTGAGAATGTGGCGCCGGAATCGGATCTTTCCAGCCCGGCGGCAGGTTCGGGGTGACCAAGGCCACCCCATGGGTGGAGCCCGGGACTGGGTAGAAGCTCCTCAGTCAACTGTTGCCCACGTTATCTGAACAGTGAGTTCCGTTTGTTTGTTCGCTCATCCGTTCATGCCCTCAACAAACACACACCAACATTTCTTCCGCTGCCAGATGCTGAGGATGTGAAAAACGAGACTTGGCTTCTGACCTGGACATGTTCAGGGTGTAGTGGGGGGAAACAGACCAGGGGATCGGTAAGGAGAGGGCTCCGGGCAGAGACAGAGGGGCTTCACAGAGAAGGGGATGTTGGGGCTGGGTCTTGAGGAATCAGTGTGCAGGACTGACGGGGAGGGGGAGGCGTCCAGGCCGCGGGGAGAGGGTGCCCGGCTAATGTCTATGCCTCTGCGTGGCTGAGGCAGGGCTAAGAAGTTTAGACCGTGACCTGAGGATGTCGTGGGCCGTGGGAAGGGTTTCCAGCGGGAGGAGGGGAGAGTCAGCTTTGTGCCGCTGAAGATCGCCCCGGGGCAGAGTGGAGGGTGGCCTGGAGGCCACAGGCTTGCAGGTTGTTCCTGCACGGAGCCAGGGCACCAGGGGGATTCAGCCAGAGGACCAGGGAGGGGCCCAGCGGTCAGGACGGGCCCCAGGTCAGCATGGGTGGGAGCAGCACCCAGGTCGTGGGCTTGACGCGGCAGAACAAGGCTTCTCCAAACTCCCAACTAACTTCAGTGTCTTTCCCGAATGCTACAGCCGCACGGACAGGCAGGGCTCAGCAGCCATGGAGCTGAAGAGCTGGGACGAAGGGAAGGCCCGCCAGGGCTTTGCCACGAGGTGAGGAAGGAAGGAACATTCTGTCAACCAGAACCGAAGCAGGGAAACCTGACGGGACTGGAGAAATTTCCTTCCACCGGAAAGTCGGCGGGGAAATGCTTCCGTTTCCATGACACCTTTGTATTTTATAAGAGACCCTGTGACCGTTTCCGCGCTGGAAAGCCATGAATGGAAACTTCCAGCGGCTGTTCCTCTTCCAGGCACTAAACCGTGGAGGAAGCTTCCGTCCCCAGCTCGCTGGTGCCTGAAGGTCCACCCTTGGAGCGTCATTCCTAGGGTTTGAGGCTTTGTCCTTTATTAAAATGCCAACGACGGCACAGAAGTCATGTCTTCAACGCAGACGCATTTTCATTAATTCAGCGAATATTCATTGACTTCTTGGTGGAAGCCAAGCAGTATCTACAGGCTGGGAATAGAGAGATTAATTACGACTTGTCACAGGGCGCCCGGGGGGCTCCGTCGGTTAAGCGGCCGACTTCGGCTCAGGTCATGGTCTCCCGGTTGGTGAGTTCGAGCCCTGCATGGGGCTCTGTGCTGATGCCTCACGCTGATGGCTGCTGGAACCTGCTTCGGATTCTGTGTCTCCCATTCTTTCTCTGCCCCTCCCCGGCTTGTGCTCTGTCTCTCTCTGTCTCTCTCTCGCTCAAGAATAAATCAAACACTAAAAAAAAAAAAAAATTTAATTACAACTTGTACGAGTCCAAACCTCAAGGAACTGGCAAACTCCGTGTGTCCTGGGGGCAGGCGGGAGGTGGGGGGGGCCGGGGGCCACGGGGGAGGGGGGGTGGTGATAACAGGCACCCTGACCATAATGGCGCGGCAAGTTACGGTGGTGGGGCCGCCAGCAGGGGTGACCTATTTCATAGTTGGAGCTGAAGCAGTGATCTAAAGGATGAAGGACAGGTAGGGGTGGTTGAGAATCCTAGCGGGAGGGCACGGCCAGGGCAAAAGAATGGGGTCATGAGCCAGTATGGTGGCACATGGGAATGACATGCAACTCAGCAGGCTTGGACTTCAGGCAGGACAGGAGAGGTGGGACCGGAGCCACAGGGTGGGCTTCTCATTGATTGGATGAGAAGTCATCACCGGAGGTGGCTTCTGTCACAGCGCTTTGCTCCCTCTCTTGCTTCCCCCCTCACCTCCTCCCACCAAGCCCGCAGCCCTGCCCTTAGGGGAACTGCCCTGTGCCTCTCTCAACCATGTGGTCACTATGACCCACCCCCAGCTCCAGGGGTGGGGCCTGGTTGGCTTACGTAGTCTGGCCCCGCCCATCCTGCCAGTACCTGATTGGTCAGGAGAGGGCACATGACCCAGCTCAGGCCAATGAGAGGCCAGATGTTTGCCAGGGGTTCTGGGAAAGGGTTCCTCCCCTCTCCTCCAAGGGAACTCCCAGATACGCCTGCCCTTTCCTTCTGGCTTCAGGGAGGGAGGGTGGTGGAGGCCAGGGGTGAAGAAGACATGGGGAGGAGGCAGAGAGGAGAGAATGTTGGAGAAATGGGGTCTGGGTAGACCTACCCCTGCTGTTTCTCAGCTGAGCCCGCAAATTCCTGTTTGCTTAGCCTGTTTCTTGTTACTTTCAGGTGAAACTTTCCTCGCTGGTGCCAGGCATTTCTGGAGGACAGCATTGGGTGGAGCTGAAAAGGAGGGGCCCGCGGGTGCCTGGACCTGGATGGGACGGGGTTGGCCAAATCCTTTCCTTTGGATTCCACCTCCAGGTACAGTTCTTATCATGAGTGAAGCTCTTTCCCCAGGAAACATCTCCTGACCCCTAACACTGGCAGGGCGCTGGGATGGCAAGTCCTGGTCGGACAGGCCAGCATCAGCAGTCCTGGGTTCTATTCTAACCCATCCTCTGTCGGACTGTCAGGCCCAGTGGAACCACACACCCTCTCTGGGCCTCCATTGGTGATTCACCCGCCAGCCCCCAGACGGAGCTCCCCAAGGGCAGGGTGTTTTCCAAGCCAGCCCTGCAGCCCTAAGAGCAGGTGTCAGTTGACCAAGAGCAGGGCTGTTGACCAGTCGGTGTGGGAGTTGCATTTTCCTGCTCTAACCTCCCACGGTCAGGACCGTGTGTGATGCTGACAGGGACCAGCTGCTCTTCCTGAGTCCACCCCCAAGAGCCTCCTGGAGCCCCCAGCCCCGTGTTGGCCCAGCAGGAAGAGATGTAACAGGAGAATTAGCATGCAGGCCGCATGGCGGAGGCCTCAGTTCACATAGAGTCTCTAGTGCTTTGGAAGGCGCACTGAGCCACAACTATACTGCAGGGTGAGAAAAATCCCCCCCCGCCCCCCAGAGCTCAGCCATGTACTTTTTAGCTGCAGCTGACCTGGGCAGCCAAGCTCTGGGATTCTCTGCTCGGTCCGCTCATTAGTGGGGGTGGAGAAGGAAGTCATAATGAGGGCCCATGCCTGGGGACGAGACCCAAAGAATGAAATAAATCAGTGGAGGCCAACCCAGAATTCTTCCCTTAAAATAGCAGAGCCACCGCTCTGCCCTGGTCGGGGGCATGGGCTGTATCAGAGTGCGGGACACATGTCTGCGTTCACAGGCCGGAGCAGAGAGGCCAGGCACGGGGAGACGGTGGCTCTGGGTCATCTCAGGTGCCTCAGCAGGAAGTAGGCAGAGCGCAGAGGGGGAGGGCTCCAAGCGGGGTGCGGTGGCCTTGGGAGGGTTATAAGGGTAAGAAGAGTCGCCACGGAACATTCCATTACTCATTCCTTCGTTTATTCACTGTCTCGCCTCACCAGCACAGAAATTTCCGGTTGCTGGTGAGGAAAGTGGCCACAAACAGAGAATCCCACGAAAATATATAATGGCCCAGTTGTAATAAGGATCATGAAAGCAATTATAGAGGATTGGAAGATGTTAAGGCAGACGTAATCGACATTCATTGTGCGTGTATCTCAAGCCTCACAGTAAGCCAGCAAGGAAGGGGCGATCACAGGAAGCTGAGGCTCAGAGAAGTTTCGCAACTTGCCCAAGGCCACCCAGCTTACAAGTGGCGATGTTGGGACCCCTGACAAGTTAGGTCTGTGTTCCTAGGACCACACAGGAGCGCCCCTCCCTCTTGCACCCCAGCCCCCGCCCCAGGAGAGGGTAAGTCCGCGGTGGAGAAGTCCACAGTACCTCCTAACAGGATCGGACCTGGGGACTCTGACTTGACCCTGAGAGTGATGTTCTTCTGCATGAGACCCAGTCTGGAGCTGTATTTGCCATCTAGAGAAATTATCCCAACTCAGTGGCCCCAAAGCATCAAGAGAAGATGGGCCTGTTAGGGTAGGCTTTGCTTTCTGGCTGCGGGGAGTCGTGCGGCTCACTCAGTGACCAGTCCCCTGGAGACAGGAAAATCGTAGAGCCCAGCCTCCAAAGAGCAGATTGTCGGTCTTCCATAGCCGAATCCCAGAACGGCTTTCAAGGAAGAGAAAGTGTGGTTGGGTTTGTCTCCTGCCTCTATCTCTTACTAGCTGGGTGATCTCGGGCAAATGACTCAACCTCTCTGAGCCTCTTTTCCCTCCTATGTGAAGACTCGCTCATCACCAATGTGGAGCCTGGCTATGGGGCACAGCATCACGGGTTTCCCCGCCCCCTTCACTTTCAGCTAGACCCCGTGGAGCCTGGTTTTCCCATCTCTGCCCCTCTGCTGAGCCGTTCGAGAGCCCCTACCCATGGTGAGTCAAAGCAGTGAACTGAATCAGGCTGAGATAAAACTAACTGGAGAGTGGGGAGGGGCCCCACAGTGACGGACCTCTAGCCGGTTGTCCTGGGAACCTGCATGGATGCTCGTGAGGACACGATAGGCTCATTCCCGTTGTGGGCTGGGGGACCCAAATGGCATTCGCAGTTTGGGCTAATGCAGGGGTGGGGAGATAGGGGAAGGATAAGTCAAGAAAGGGACAGATTGGAGGTGATTCGCTGAGTGTTGTGTCCACAGAGTCAAGGCCAGACAACCTTTCCTACCAGCTCCAGCCCCATCTTACAGATGGGGAAACTGAGACTCGGCAGGGGGACAGGACTCGCCCGGACCGTGCTCCCCTTTGGGGCAGAGCTGGCACCAGCAGCTGAGGGCCCCCCACCCCTCACTGCAGCCTCCTAAGCGGGGATCCACACTCCCAGCTGGCGATACTCAGCTCCCATCTCTGGGCGCTTCCGGGAACCCAGCCCCGCACTAGGGGGTTTTGCTGGCATTTGCTCACGGGGTTCTCTTTTGACCCGCCAGGAAGGGCGTGGAGACGACAGGGTGTTTGAGGCCGGATGTGAGTGGCAGGCAGACGCGGAGTCTTCGAAGGGGCGGAGGAGGTGAAACTCAGAGCCCCACCTCGCGGCTTCACTGGCGGAGCCGGGAGTTCAAGTTCATTACAGACCTCATCTTGTCCCTCCTCACACCAGCCTCCAAAGGCGAGGATTGCCCTCGCTATCGTGCAGATGAGGGAACTGAGGCCCGTGACACTTGTGCGACATGCCTGAGGCCAGCCAGCTGATTCCCTGTCTGAGCTGGGGTGCTTGGCTCAGGCCAGGCTCTCTGCCAGGTGTGTGGCTTGTGTGTGTTAACTCAGTCCACACAACCACCTAATCCGGGAGGGACTGTCATGATCCCCATGGTACCGATGAGCAAACACCAGCACAGGGAGGTTCAGCGACTGCCCCAAGGTCACAGAGCTTGTCAGTGACAGAGCCGAGCATCAACCCCGGGGCCACCCGATGTCAGAGCCGATGCTTCAGCCAAGGGGCAGCAAAGCTGCCTCAGAAGCTGGTAAATGATGGAGCAGGGCTCGAACCGCTGGCAGCCTGACTCCAGAGCTCCCACCTTCTCTACCACCAGACGCAAGGGACTGAGGAGAGAGGCCCAAGCCTGGGCCCCAGGCAGAGCCAGACGTGCTGTGGCAGGCATCCAACTTCCGGCCCGGCCAACGCTTTGGAGAAGGGCCAGAGGCAGGGGAAGGCCCCCAGTCAAGGCCTTCCCAGAGCTGGTCCTCAGGCACCCCCGGGGCTGGGACCAGTCTGAGCCTGCTGAGGGGAGGACGACAGTCAAGTCTCCCCAACCCGTCCCAGAACAAGGAACCAGCCTCTCCTGCGGTGGGGCTCAGAGACCTGCCGTTCCGAGAGCCTCACACGTGATTCTGAAGCAGCCTTCAGACCCCAGCTACCACCTGGGACCCGTGGCCAGAGTCCAGCTTAGAAAGTCTGGGGTATCAGACCCTATAGAGAAAAGTGACAACAACAGCCACGCGTTGTATGCGCCAGGAACATAGCCTGTCCTCCCGTAAGCCTCATCTCCTCACAGTGACCCATGAATGAAGGGGACTCTTGCCAACCCATTTTTCAGATGAGGGAACTGACGATCAGAGAAGGAAGAACTTGCCCGGGTCACCCAGCCGGTGAGGGAGAGCTGGGACTCACACTAAGCCTGGTCTTAGGCCTCCCTCCCTTCCTCCCTCCCTCCCTCCTCCCCTCTCTGCAGGAGGGCCTGGGGTGGCACTGAGAGAGGGAGGGGGCTCCCACCCAGAGAACTCAGGAAGCAGCTTTTGCCCCTCCTTCTCCATCCAGCTGAGGCCAAGCCCCCTCTCCCGCAGTGAGATCATCTCTGCTTCATTCATCGCTCATTCCATTCGTCAAGCTAATAATTAGAAGGTTCTGCTCCTTTGATAATCTCTCTTCAGCAAAAAAAAAAAAAAAAATGGGGCTGGGTCAAGGGTAGAGGTAGAAGACAGAGGCCCCATCCTGAGCAAGCCGCCCACATTGTGTGCTAGGAGGCGTCTCCGGAGAGGGCTCTGTTCTGTGTCCTCATCTGTAAAACTAACTGGGAAGGGACTGTGAGTACCTCTGTGGTGTCTGAGATCTGAGGGTGAGGCTGAGAGGAAGGGGGTGCCGGGGGCAGGTGGGGACATGGGGAAGGGAGTCAGGGGCACGCTCAGAGAAGCCCGGGGCTTATGCAACCCTGGGGAGCCTCAGTGAGAGGGAGACACAGACTCCGAAGCAGGGTCCAGGCTCCGAGCCATCAGCACAGAGCCCGATGCGGGGCCCGAACCCACGAACCGCGAGATCATGACCTGAGCCGAAGTCGGCTGCTTAACCGACTGAGCCACCCAGGTGCCCCTCGTGATGGTTTTTTTTATTTATTTTTTTAAGTAGGCTCCACGCCCAGCATGGAGCCCAACGAGGGGCTTGAACTCACGACCCTGAGATCAAGACCTGAGCTGAGATCAAGAGTCGGACACTCGACCGACGGAGCCTGGCACCCCTTCTCGATTGTTGTAATATGAAATAGAGCGCATTTCGTTTTTCCTGAACTTGGAGCGAAGTGGACACCCTAGAAGATGTCTCAGTCCTCTGTTCTGCCTCCTGGCCTCACCCGGGAATGCCGAGCCATGAGCGGTGGAGCGAGGAGGGGCGTTTTCCGAGGGCATCGCCTTTACTCCAAGATCTAGGAAAATGCCTGTTATTTTGTATTCAACATACCATGGATAAGTCCTAGAGGATAAAGTTGCATGGTTTTGAAATATCATTCAATTGGGAAGTTCGAACAACAAGTATGCTGGTAGCTGGTGGCTTCAGCCTCTGCCTCCTGACACCCTGGGGACACAGAAGCCGTCCCTCCACGTGAGGGGTGCCCCAGGGGAATCATCTGGGAATCACTGCTTTTCAGGAAATGAAGGAGTAGGAAAAAGAGCAGGGCTGTGATTTGCTCTAATGGGGGTGGGGATGGGGGTGGGGGGAGGGTTCAGAAACCTGTTCCCGAAGAGGGGCTGGAGGTGGGGACACTAGAGACCCAACAGGAAGCTGTGGCAATAACACAGGTGAGGGAGGAGCAGGAGGGGACAGAGGGGACCCAGGAAAGGGGAGGGAAGGATATCCTGTAGAAGAGCCTCTGCACTTAGGGAGGGAGGACTATAGGGACAGGGGAGGGAGGAGTCCGGTCTGCATGGGGGGGGGGGGTTTAGCCCGGAGTGTCAGCTGTGGGCGGGGGCAGCCAAGTTCAGGATCACAGGAAGAAGGGCGAGTATTTATTCTGCAGAGAAGGGGAGAGTGGGGGAGGGGACAAGGCCCTCATTGGTGTGAGCACCCATTTTTACTCAACGAGGACAGATAGTGCTGATGAAATAGAAAGGGAAACGTTCCCCAGGGCCTTCTACGAGGCCAGTATTAACCTGATACCAAAAGTTGCTGTAAAGAAAACTACAGAACAATATCCTTCATGACCCCACGTGGCCAGTGCCTGTCACCCCCTCGCCCATCTAAATAATGGTCACCCCCCCCCCGTCTCCACATATGACCGTCATTTACTCGTGGTTGATCTTGACATTTCTTCCAGATTGTTCTATCGACGCTAACGCTTGCCTTCAACTTACCATCACGATAATCGTTATCATCACCATTGGACAGTGAACCCCCGACCGAACTCTCCCCTGGAACGGCTGTTACTTACAAATAATTCCTGTTCTCACTAACATCGTGACAAAGAGACAGATGCAACCTGTTTGGGCTTGGTGGTCTGGGAATCTGTCCTGCTGCAGCACCCCGCGCACAAGCCCCTTTGTCCTCTGGTCCCCACGGTCTGGTCCACAGGGCGGGGTCCACAGCCCCTCCCTGAAGGAGGGGAAACCCTGCGTGGGTTTTGCTGCTGCCTTGCTAGCTGCTGCATGCTGGGAACTTGCCGACATCACCATCCGGACAGTGTTCACGACAACCCAGGGTTCGGACCGGCCAGCGACTTGACCGGAATCCTGCAAATACTGAGTGACGAGCCAGCCGTTGGCCTCGGGTCTTTCCGATTCCAGAGCCCACGTTTTTCACCGACATATGGGGCCAGAAGTGCTCCCTCTTCCGTTCCTCCTCTCTCCTCCCCAGCTCTTCGCCCACGGCCCAGCACCCCCAGCGCCCCTTGGACAGGCAGCTGGGGATCTGAGATGCCGTGTCACTTGCTGGGACTGTGAGAGGAACCTGGCTTTGGAGACGCCCTAACCTCATGCACCTGCGCCCCCAGGATCCGTAGTCCACCCCTGGTTTGGGAACCACCTGTCTGGGGATGACACACGGGTGCTCCCTTCACTTCTAGCAACTCAGACGTGCACCCAGGGTAACCCTGAGCATCACCTGCTGCAGATGTGTGAGTGACGATCACGCTGTGCCCGGGGTTACTGTCACACATTTGTTCCAAAGAGCATCTCTTCTGGGCGTCTGTGACCCTCACAGCATCCTGAGAAGTAGAGCCTCACTTAGGCCCCTTGAACGGGGAAAACAGGCTCACAGTGATTTTTGAAGCCAGAGGACTCCAGAGTTCCTTCAGCTTCACGTTGACAGATAAAGAAGCTGAAACCCAGAGAGCAGTGACCAGAGAGTGTGGGGACCAGCTGACACCAGATCCCGGGCTCCCTCGGTCCTCAGGCCGTTGCCTAAACAGAATGGCAGGCATCCCGCGGGCCAGTCCCGGATGTTGGTGGTTTTTTGTTTGGTTTTGTTCTTTAGCTTCAGCAGGTTCCCAGTCTGCCTGATCTCCTGAGAAGCTGGAAAGTGGGGGGGGGGAGGGGCAGATCTGCCTGGATTCAGATCCAGGTCGGCCACTGCCTTGGGGCGTGTGACCTTGGACGGCCCCTCCTTGGCCTCCACAGGCCTCAGTTTTCTCGTTTTTCTCATCTGTAAAACCTCTCCCGGGACCAAGGAGCTGAGTCCGCGGCTCTGGCCTTCTGGATGTGCTCCGAGCGCACCGTTCCCCCAGGGGTCTCGAAGCCGGACGTGGTCTACACCACTGCTTGGCTTGGCACAATGCTCCACTTCCCCGGCGACGATTTTCATTCCTCCTGCTGGAAACTTGGCTCCATGCATTCGGGCTGAATAAGTTGATGTGTAGAAATTACCCTTTCCTGGAGCTCCTCACATCAGAAGCAGCAGGTGGGTGCTCTGAGTGCTTCTGAATGCGCCCCGGAGTCCAGCTGGGACAAATCTATCCCTCCAAAGCGACATCTGCTGGAAGGTGGCATTGAATTCTGTCACACCGTAATAGCTTCTCACTCAGTTCCAGTAACCTTTATTTAACCGGCGTCGGAATCTCCCCTCGAGAGGCGCGCGCCCTTGTCTGGGACTTTTTCTGGGAGGAGGGGTCCTGGGAGCCCACTGTGTTACAGAGGACGGAACCCGTGATGCCGGCAGGGTGAGGGGCCACGGAGCCTGGCAGGGGGGCAAGGGATAGGCCTGATGGGGGAGGAGAGGCTGGTTGAAAGGGCCACACCGGTGGGATTGACTAACTCTGCAGGGTCTGTCACCCTGGATGGGCGCCCTGGAGACTGTCGTTCATCCATTCACTTTCTCACGCACTCGCTCAACAAACACTTGCGGTCAGGGATGGCCGAGGGATGTGCAGGTGAAGGGGGACACAGAGGTGAGTGAGAGCTGTTCTTTACCCTCAGAGGGCTCAGGATCTGTCACAAGAGATAGACTCTGCCTCAAGAAATACAATAATAGACACCAGGGAGCAGGAGAAGAAGCATGAACTCCCTTGGGGGGCTGGGTGGGGCAGATGGGGGGACAGGTATGGGTAGGTAGGGCAGGTGGGGGTCTGAGGGTAAGTCCCCGAAAGCAAACCCTGAAACAAGGGCTCTGGTACCAATAGTTTACCCGGGAGATGAGCCCAGGTAAGAGAACAGAGAGACCGAGCAGGAAAGGGAGTAAAGCTGTGAGTGAGTCACAGCGATGGGCACCCGGGACCCAGGGCCATGTGGAAAGCACCCCAGTGCCACCCTCCTGGAGCAGGGGAAACAGCACTTACCTGCTGACTCCCAGGACACTAACTGCCCCCTACACTTGGAGAGAACACCCAGTGGGTGGGCAGGGAGGAAATGGAAGGAACTCAGGGGGCCAGGGGATTTGAAAGGAAGGATTTATTTCAGGCTTCCATGTGGGAGTAGGGCTGGACAAGCTGAGGGAATGGGAGAGAGAGGAGATGGCCACACGGACAGGCCCCCACGGAGGGGGGGAAGCGGATTGATCCACGGATGGTTGGCCTTCCACCGGGGGAAGCGGGTCTCGTCCAGAGATGTCTGAGGACGCGAAACCACTCATCGGTGAAGAGACGGGCATGGGCGCGTCAGGGCGCTATTTTCCACGTGGGGAGGACGTCCGATCCAATGCCAAGAGTGAGGGGGCCGATGACTGGACAGAGGGCTTCAAGAGGGTGGTGGCCAAAAACGGCATTTGAGGAGCAGGGCGGTGGACACCACCCACAGGAAGGTCAGAGTAGGGACGGTGCCAGCTGAGGTCGGCATCTGCTCCGTCACAGCAGCACAGTCGTTTCCAAGGCAGCCCCCTCCACATTCCAGGACCAGAACGGCGAAAGCAAATGGTCACGTTGGTCCTCTGCTGGGCTTGGAAGGACATGGGTAGCTAAAGAGGACACCGGCCAATGGTGGGTGAGTGATCTGGGGCGGGACCTTGCTGGCTCCCCATCATCGCCTCTCCCACCTGGGGTCCAGGGAGATGGGGGAAGGGGGGTAGGCAAATCCCAGCTGGGAGTTGGAGGACTGGACTCTCGGCACTTGCTTCGTGACCTTGGGTGAGTCCGTTCCCCTCCCTGGGCCTCAGTTTCCACATCTATTCATTGAGATGACGAGACCTGACCAGCTAGTTTCACAGGGGTCCCCAGGAGAATCACATCAATCAATGTTTTGATGGGAGAAGTCCTTTGGAGGCTGATTACGGCGGCCCCTCATCACAAATTAACTTCCGTGGGAACCAATTAACAAATTCAGTAAAACTTCAGGATGCAAAATCAGCCTACAAAATTCAGTTGCATTTCTATATACTAACAATGAGCTATCTAAAATAGAAATAAAAGGGAGCCTGGGTGGCTCTGTTGGTTGAGCACCCAACTCTTGGTTTCGGCTCAGGTCATGATTTCATGGTTCAGTTCATGGGATCCAGCCCCGCATCAGGCTCTGCCCCTCCCCCACTCGGCACACTCTTGCATATGACATGTGCGTGCTCTCTCTCTCTCTCTCTCAAAATAAATAGACAAACATGAAAAATAGCACCAAAAACAATAAAATACTTAAGAATAAATTTAACGCAGGAGGTGAAAGAGCTATATATATATATATATATATATATATATATACACATATACATATGTGTATATGTATATATATATGTATATATATGTATATATGTATATATATGTATATATGTATACATATATATATATACTGAAAACTATAAAACACTCATCAAAGTATTTGAAGACAGAAATAAATTATAAATATATTTATAAATTTATATATAAATAAATTATATATAATTAAATTATATGTAATTATATATTTTATACATTTATATATATACATATATAGTATATATATACATGTATGTATATTATATATGCATATATAATATATATAACTATGTATATATATTATATATATATAATTCCATGTTCATTGATTAGAACAGTTAATATTGTTAAAATGTCCACACTGACCCAAAGCTATCTATAGACTCGATACAATCCCTATCAAAACTTCAATAGCTTTCCTCACAGAAATTTTTTTAAAAACTCTTAAAATTTATATGAAACTACAAAAGACCCCAAATAGCAAAAGCGGTCTTGAGAAAGAACAAAGCTGGAGGTCACACTTCCTGTTCAAACTACATCACAAAGTTATCATGCTCGAAACAGGATGACAGTGGATAACAGGCACATAGCCCAGTGGGACAGAATAGACAGCCCATGGGGCGCCTGGATGGCTCAGTCAGTTAAGCGTCTGACTTCGGCTCAGGTCATGATCTCGCGGTTTGTGAGTTCAAGCCCCGCGTCGAGCTCTGTGCTGATAGCTCAGAGCCTGGATCCTGCTTCGGATTCTGTGTCTCCCTCTCTCTCTCTGCCCCTCCCCTGCTCACGCTCTGTCTCTCTCTCTCAAAAAATAAATAGACATTAAAAAGAAGAAGAATAGAGAGCCCAGAAATAAACTGACATTTGACAAGGGAGCCAAGAACACTCACTGGGGAAAGGATGGTCTCTTGGTGAACGTTGTTAGGAAAGCTGGATATTCACGTGCAAAATAATAAAATTAGCCCCTACCTTCCACCACTCACAAAAATTCGACTTAAGACTTAAACATAAGACCTGAAACCAGGTCTCCCTAGAAGAAAACACAAGGGAAAAGCTCCTTGACATTGATCTTGGCAAAAAAAAAAAAAAAAAAAAAAAAAAAAAAAAACAGAAAAAAAGTTGACAATGATTTCTTGGATATGACGCCAAAAGCACAAACAGCAAAAGCAAAAATCAAAAAGTGGGACTACGTCAAACTGAAGCAAAGAAACAACGAACAAAATGCACAGGCGGCCCACGGGATGGGAGAAAATATCTGTACACCGTATACCCATAAAGGGTTAACGTCCACAAGGTATAAGGAATTCGTACAAGTCAACAGCAAAAGACCAAATAATCTGATTTAAAAATAGGCAGGGGACTCTGAATGGCCATTCTTTTCTCCAAGAAGACATCCAGATGGCCGACGCAACGCAGGAAAAGATGCTCAATGTCACTCATCATCAGGAAAACGCAAATCAAACCCACGATGAGGTATCACCTCACACCTGTCAGAATGGTTAGTATTAAAAAACAAACAAACAGGAAACAAGGGCTGGCGAGGATGTGCAGAAAAGGGAGCCCTCGTGCAGTGTCGGTGGGAGTATACGTTGGTGCAGCCACCGTGGCCAAAGGCATGGAGTTTGCTGAAAAATAGAAAATAAAAATAGAACCACCATGTGATCTAACAGTTCTACCTCCTTAGGTGTCTGGCTTAAGGAAACAGAATCGCTCTCCCAAAGAGAGAGCCCCGCGTTCATGGCAGCATTATTTACAGCAGCCGAGACACGGGGGGAGATGGTGTCCATCAATGGATCAATGGAAAAGGGAAATGTACATACAATGAAATATTACTCAGCTCTAAAAAGAAGGGAAGTCGGCCACTTGTGACAGCACAGGTGAACCTGGAGGGCACCGTGCTGAGCGAAATAAGTCAGACAGAGAAAGACAAAGGCTGCATAATCTAACTTACATGTGCAATCTAAAGAAGCTGAACTCATAGGAACAGACAGTCAGGGTTGTAGGTTGTCAGGGCAGGAGGGCGGGGAAACGAGGAAAGGTTGATCACAGGGTGCAAACTTCCAGCTGTAAGATGAGAAAGTTCTGAGGACCTAACGTGCCGCATGGTGACTGCAGGTACCAATGCTGTGTTACAGACTCGAAAGTTCTTAGGAGAATAGATCTTAAGTGTTCTCATCATCCCAAAACAATGGACGTTATCTGAGGTGGGGGATGTGTTAACTAAGCTTAGCGTGCTAATCGCTTTATAATATACGCATGTCCCAGATCATCACGTTGTACGCCTTAAACTTGCACCATGTTATGTCAGTTATATCTCAAGAAAGCTGGGGGAAAAAAATTTAAATACGGACTTTGGGGGGAAGACAGACGTGAGTCTGAGTCCTGTCTCCGCATCTTTCATTCATTCAACAAATAGTCCTCGAGCGCCTGGCATGTGCCAGGCACTGGGCTCAGGGCAGGGGACACAGGGGACCAGATCCACATGGCCCCGGCCCTCTCACAGTCTGGTGGGGGAGGCAGCCAAAACCAATCAACGGAAAGCCAGCAAGTCACCCACTGTGAGAGGGCAACAAGGGGCAAACATTCAGGGAGGGACCATCTGAGCTGGACCTACACACCAAGAAG
This sequence comes from Felis catus, assembly GCF_018350175.1. Lineage (NCBI taxonomy): Eukaryota > Metazoa > Chordata > Mammalia > Carnivora > Felidae > Felis > Felis catus. The sequence goes on from NC_058375.1 coordinate 22,957,084, forward strand.
GACCAGCCAGGCAGAGGCTGGAGAAGGACATCCAGACAAAGAGCTCGGATTGATGAGGTGACAGCAGGCAGGAGGGACATGCGCAGAGACAGGGCAGAGGCCACGTCGGGCAGGGCCTTGGAGGTCACGGCCAGGAGCTCAGCCTTTACTTACAGAGCGCTAGGAGGTCCCTGGAGGGTCCGAGCCCGCAAGTGATGTGACCTGGCGTATTTCTTTCAGTCACTGCGGCTGCTGCAGTGTGTGTGGTACCTGGGGGCTCTGTGACGTTGGGCAAGCCACTTATGCTCCCTGAGCCTTGATCTCTCCATCTATAAAATGGGGATAACAGTGCCTACCTCTCAGGCTTCACAGAGCGGACACGTGACAGCCCACACAGAGCTCTTGGCAATATGCCCCCGGCACCGTAAGTGCCCAGTAAGGCTTCCCTCGTTCAGATCCCCAAGTCCCCAGCCCTCGTCCTCCACCGACAGGACGCAGCTTGGCCCGTACCTGTTGAAACCATAGGTCCCCGCAACCCATCCCACCAGCCAGCCTCCCCTGCCCTGGGGGCACCACCACGCCTTGCCTTTTTCCCCTGTCACATCTCAGATGTGGCACTGAGGCTCGCGGAAGGTCAGGACGCCTCGGCGCCCCCGCGAGGACGAGGCCCTCGGACGGAGGCCTGACACCACGGTCCCCGCTCTCTCCACCACATGGCAAAGTAGGTTCTGTCTACGCAACGGACCCGTCATTTCTGAGCGGCCCTCGGCCATGGGGGTGTCTATTAAGCTCCTCTCCATCAGAAGTCAGTGGGGGGGAGGGGCAGGGGCAGAGGCCCAGTGACAGGCCCCGCTCTCAATTAGGGCCTCGCAAGCGGCTTTCGCATCCATCGAAGCCACGGCTCCGTCCTCTGGGTGCCCGGGATGGATAACATGTCCCACTCAGGGGCCGGCAGAGAGGTTGGGAGAAGTAATCGCTGCCTGGGCCGGCTCCCACGGCCAGATTGATTAGGACATAAAAAAGCAAACTCAGCTTCTGGCAGTACCAGGCAGCCGGCCCATCTGCACTTCTAGAAACCCTTTCTGCGGGGATCTGGGTGGGCAGGGGCTCCTACCCCACACCTGCAAGGCCTGCGGCCCCGGGGCAGAGCCAGGCCGGACCTTCCGTCCTCTCGTGCTACAGGCTGCCTTGTCCGAGAGGCCCCCACCTCGGACCCGGGCTATGCTAGTTCTTTGGAAACATTTTATTTACCCCTAGACGTCCTGCAAGGCAGGTGTGGGGAATGGGACGGGCCGCTGAGGCCGGAGGGGGAAGGCTAATAAGCAGAGGTTTTGCGCAGGCGGGCCGGCCCCCGAGAGAGGCCCGTGGTGCCGGCAGCTGGCTCCAGCCTCCTCGGGAAGCCCGGGACCCTGGAGGTCACCTCGATCTCGATCCTTCTGCGTACCTGTATGAGGAAGCAGCCTCAGGAAGGGGAATCTGGTTTAACTGGTCCTTGGAAAGGCCATCCAGGCTTGTCCAGAGCCACCCAGGTCTAAGGATTTTCCCACTCGGGTCCCACCGGGGCCCAGGCAGATCTGGGTTCGAGTCCCGGCTCTGCCCCTGAGACACCTTGTGTCGCCCGCAGGGGCCCCAACAATGGCTGCCTCCCGCGTGCTCTGCGTGCAGGGTGACAAGTGGGGTCTCCGGGCCCCCTCTCCCCAGGGCAGAAGCCATGCTGGGTGACTCCCCAGGCTACACCGTGAAAGACAATGCATTCCTCCCCCCTCCCCCCACCCCTGCAGCCCAGGAACTCCTAGCTGCCAGCTACCAGCCAGGCGAGTGAGTCACTTAGAAAAGGATCCACGGTCCCAGGTGAGCCACCCCACTGATGTGGCAGGGAGCACACAGAAGCCTTGCCAAATCCTGACGCACCGTGGAGTGTTGTTTTCTAAGCTGTGCTTTTGGGGGCGGTTTGTGACACGGCAGTAGACGAGCCTTTCCCCGGCTGCGGCAGCCTGCCTGAGCCCCGTTTTCCTGCAGCCGGGGTGGAGGGCACAGAGCACCGTCCTGGGGCGGTGGGGCCGGGAGAAGTCGTGCACTGGGAGTCAGAGCCTTGGCCGCCACACAGCAGGTGCCCTGGAAACAGCTGCCGGCGCTGGGCGGGGGCGCTGTCACACTGCCCTGGGTGCGCCCATCTCTCCCGCTGCTCCCGCACTGTCCCGGTGACAGTTCGCCCCGTCCTCAGCATCCAGCACGCGCCGCACGATGTTTCCTGCACGGACGCACAGGAGGAGGGCGCGGTGTGTGCCCGGCGCCCCTCTGAAAGGGAGGTCCCATCGCTCACAGCCGCAAGGCAGGCAGGGGCCCCCCACCCCTTGGCCAGCTCACAGAGGCGTCCCTTCTTGTTCCGTGCTCAGAGGACCATCCCAGAGTCCCCCGCGTGGGACAGAAGAGTGGGGCCATCTCCTCGCCCTCTGCCCAACCCCTGCCTCTGCACAGGACTGACTTACCCAGGTCACCTGGGTCTTACCCTGGTCTCTGTAGACCAGTCCTCATGGGGTCCCTGGCCCACAGCATCTGCAGGGAGGCCCCATGCTCCATGGTCCCTACACCTGCATGTGCCCTCCTGTCTCTGCTGGGGGGACGGATCAGGGAGATCTTGTGTTTAAAAAATCCCTTGGATAGTCTAGTCTTGCAAAAAGCCCCTCATTTCAGTATTTACCATGTCCTGACAGGTCAGTCTGCGCATATCCTCTCTGTCCCTCTCCGTCTTTGTCTGTCTCTCTGTGTCTCTCTTGGTCTCTGTCTCTCTCTGTCCCAGTCTCTTTCCGTATCTCTCTCTCTCTCTTCCCAACGACAATATGTCAAGACAATCTGTCCCCTCGCAGAGGGACCATCAAGCAACTTCAAGCAGAATTGCAACACATGTAACCAGATTACCTGGCTCTCCCGGTGGCCATGACGAGCAAAGGCAGTCATAAAAGCCGCACGTGACCGAGCTGTGTCTGGCTCAAGGCTTGTCCAGAAGCTCTGCCTTTGGCTCTGCTGAAAATAAGGTCCCTTAACAACAGGCGTTTTGTCTTTGCAGAAGGACGCGGCCGAGGGCAGGGGGGGCGCACAGGCAGGACTGCGGGAAGCTTGGCTGTGTGTCTTAGCCTTTCCGCCCGTAGCCACGGACTTGAGATGTGCCACTCACCCGGCAGAGCCCCAGCTTCCCCGCCAGCAAAGGGGGACAGTCACAGCACCCACCTTGTCTGGAGGGTTGAGATTATCAGCAGCGTGTCAAGAAACGATGGTTCTGGATGGAGGAGATGATGTCTTTTTGTTTTGTCCTCAGGGCAGCCTAGGAGGCAGGTGTCTTGAGTGCACTTGACAAATAGGAAGCGGAGGGTCAGCAAGATGAGCTGGGGGGCCTGGGGCACACTTCCTAGTGACAGGAGGTACTTACTGGGACCTCAGTGTGGTGTGTTTACTTCTGAAACCCGTCCCAATGGCCTTCGTGCATCTGTGGAGGGGACACCGGGCCCCCTGGGTTGCTCAGCTCCTGGGGTTCCGGGGCCACCGTGATGTGAGCTCGGCTGCTCTCCCTCACCTGAGCCCGGGTAGAGGCTGCGGACCTCGACAAGGACAACTCTGCTTCCAAGGGGGCAGAGTTGGGACATGTGAGCCACCAGGTACTAGGCTCCGGGCCCTGGAGCACGTCCCTTCTCCTCTCTGCCTCAGTTTCCCCCACTGGACCACGATGGGCTTGGAAGTGGTCCCTGCTGTCGACGGGTAGGACTCTGCTGAGACCCGACGCAAGTCACACAAACAAACAGGAGCAGACGCCGTGCACAAATGACGTCATGAGCTCTGGAGTCAGGCGCTCCTAATTCCAGTCCCTGACAGCTTGGTCCCTCAGTGGCTTCGTCTTGGGCAAGCCATCTGGTTTCTCTGCGCCTCCGTTTCCTTAGCCATAAATTGGGTACGATCACAGTACTTAGTGAACGGAAGCCACCAAAGCTCTTCACGCTGTTGTCAGTGAGTGAGACCTGAGATGGCTTTTCCTGGTGACGAGGACAACGATGGAAACCTCTGTCCCTGAGTTTCGCCTGTTGCCAGATTCCCCACCCGATGTGGACACAGAGTTAGACCGGACCACGGGGATTGTCTGTGCAACCCCTTCGTTTTATAGCCGGGGAAACTGAGGCTCAGGGGTCACGCCTCCAAGTAAGGGCAGGGGGTACTCTGCCTCAGCCCCAGTCCCGGTCTCTGCATCACCTCCAGCTGCCAGGTTCCTCCTTGCTGCCCCGGGGGCGTCCCTTGCCCTTCCCAGACCGATTCAGTAGCCCTAGCCCTCGACTCTGGCCTGTCCCAAAGAACGCTGACTCTGAGCCTTTACCATTAGGCTCAAATAACCCCGGAAGCACCCCAAGCACTTTCTGGGGCCGTGTGTCTGTTCTCTCTTCCCCATGATAAACAGGTTCAGAGTCATTAGTCTCTGGTCACACGGAAACTGAGGCCCAGAGGGGCGGGACCTGCTCGAGGCCACACAGGGCTCCCTCCCACTTGTCCCTGCAGCATGATCGCACCTGCCAAGCCACCGTGAGCTTTTGAGACTCCGTTTCCCAGGGGGGCCATGAAGTCAGGTTCACCTGTGCCTCACCCACACTCTGGCCCCGACTGTGGAGGCATCACAGGGTTTCTCTATGGCTCCCCAGCTTCCTCCTTCTGATCCCTTAAAATAAAAAGCTTCACCGTTTTCAAGTGGTTCATTCTTGCTGCAAAAAATGACATCAAAATACAAAGAATCTAACATCCCTACAAGACACCCAAGTAACACCGTTAACCCGGTCAGGAATATTCCATGCCTGGCGCTTCGCCGCACTAGTCCCCGTCCCTGACCCCTTTCCACCCGCGCCGTCCTGCTTTGTGCCCGGAGGAAGCCCACCCCCATGCACTGCACTGGGGGGGTTCCTGGCAGACGGGCTTTCTGGGTCTGGGACCAGCGGGAGGCCCCCAGGAGCCCGGCTGGGGGAGGAGGGGGAGGTCAGGCTCTCTCCTCCCTGCTCCGGCCACAGCCTGAGTGCCCGCGCCCTCCCTGCGACCACCGCTCCCGGGGCGGCCCTTCCACAGCCCCAGCGCTCACGGGGCTCCAGGAACGGTGCTCCCTGTCCTTGTCCCCTCATCCGTGGGTGCTGACAGCTGCCCGGTGCCGCCGCTCTTGGGGTGCCTGCCCTCGCCGCTTGCTCCCTTCACCCCGCCGTCACCTCCACAAGCAGCCCCGGCATGAAAGCCTCTGTGTTTGAACCGCCCAGAGCGAATGCGCTTCCCGCCAGGGGCTCTGACTGCTACGTCAGCCCTCAGCATAAATATCCATCACTGTGGTTTATCCAGATGAGATCCTGCTACCCCCCTTTCCGTGATAAATATTACCATTCACTCTCTCTTTTAGCGACATTTAGATATGTCATTTAATACACACCTACATATGGCATGTAACATACTCCTTACAGACTCTGGCCCGTGGGAAGAGCTTGGGGAGTGTCAGCCCCATGGGTCTCCCCGGGAGCAAACGGGCACTTTTGCTCCAGCTTCTTCAGGACCACCACTGTGGGGCGACAGGTGAGTCCCCAGGAGAAACCGAGATACTGTTGCCGTAAGAGGAATGGATACTCCAAACTGAAACAGTGGATGTTGTCAGAGGAGGGGATAGCTTTGTTGGGTTTTGAAGGATGAATAGGAGCTCCTTAGAGAGCCAAGGGGATGGGCATTACAGGCAAAAGGAAGGAGGCAAAGAGCGTCAGCATAAATAACTTGGAGCAAACCATTCCGTATCATCCTCAAGACAAGCCTGTGAGGTGAGTGCATTTGTTACCCGTACATTACGAATGGGGAAACTGGGGCTCAGGGCTCGGGCTTCTTGTCTTAGGGTCACATGGTAAGTGACCAAGCCATGATTTAAAGCCCAGTCTGTGTGCCCCCCAGGCCTGTGCTTGCTCTTTCTTTGGTCCCATATGCCTCTGCCATTGTCACCAGTGGGACTGATGACGCTCTGCCTGGTCCGCGTGACGGACTCAGGCTTGTCCCCAACCTGTGTGTTTCCAGGTGAGCCTGATCAGTGGGGCAGCAGGGCCGGCACACCCCGCAATGTAACTCAATAATTAATTACCCTGCAACAGACCATCAGGGCTGCTTCCTGACTGTGGGGACTCAACCCAGGTCCCCCAGAGTCTCATATTCTGTAACAGAGGATGTAGAGGGACCCAGGGGCTCAAGCAGGACAGGATCTGGTGACAACTGCCTCAAGGCCAGGCCGAGTCCCCACCTGCCCCCAGGTGAGCCCTGCCCACACTCCATCCCTTCCCCTGCTCACTGCCCTCTGCCTGGATCCCCCAGACCTTGGGAAAGGGCATCATGGCTGCCTCGTCCCCAACTTGCTCATGGTGCCTGGAGCAGAGCCAGTAGCTCAGCGAATGCATGAAGAAAGGAAGAACGAATGGGTGCACTTTCCCAGGCCCTGCCCTCTGCGTTCTCTGCTGGCCCTGGATGTCAATGTCCTGCTCCTTGAAGGGCAGGGACAGGGAAAGGGACCAGGCCAGTTCTTGGAAAAGGCACCCCCAGGAAGTGTGGGCTGACTTGGCTGCCCGCCTGGCCACAGCTTGGGCTCTGCCTACAAGGGAGCCCGACCCTCCCCACCTCCCCTCCTCATGCTCATCCCCGCCTGGGCCCCAACCACAGGAGGGGGGCTGCTGCTGTCTCCCTTGTCCCCACCTCACCTCACCTCGGCGAGGGGCTCTGCTTCCCAGGCCAGGCCTCCGCTTGCTTGTGCAGGGCCAGGGGTCATGGTCGAGGAGGTGATGACAAAGACAGCGTCTCCTCCACTCACCTGCTCCTCCCCAACCCCTCCCACCTCCCTCCCCTTCCCCCTTGCACCCTCACCCCCTGGCATTATGGGCTAGACTGCTTGGTTAGCCATCGATCTGACCCTCTAGTTTGAAAGTGCCGTGAGGCAGGACACTTTCTGGATGTGACTTTGTTCCCTTTCGTATCCATAGTGCCTTGAAGAGAACCTGGGATGTAGTAGGCACACAATAAACTTTGTGACGGGAATGAGTGGATGGATGGATGGATAGATGGATGGATGTGAAGATCTCCCAGTCGAGTGAGGGGCAATAGGGAGAGTTAAGAGGGGCAAAGGCCTCCCTGTGGTTACAGGGTGGTTTGAGGACACAGGTGGTTTGAGGCCAAGGCAGCATGGCAGAGAAGGAGCTCACGGGCTCCTTGCTTCACCCTTCGTGCCCGTCAGAGGTTTGCTGAGAACCTCCTGTGCACCCAGCCCTGAGACAGGACTAAGCGCTGGGCCCATCAGACCCCTGCCCCTCCAGAGAAGCCCGCGGCCAGGTGAGGGGGACCAGTGGGATCAGGGAGCTACAGGCCATAGCAGTGACACTCACAGTGGCTCCCGCTGGGTCCCGATGGTTTACGAGTGGTATTCCATATCATGATTCCTGGGGGTGGGCTTATAGTTTCCATCTGACAGATGGGGGAACTGAGGCTCAGGCCTCTTGATACCAAAATCCATGGCTTTGCTCCAGAATCTGTTCCCATGTGGATTCCTGGCTCACCAGCTCTTACTGAGAGCTGAACTGGCTCCGGGGCCACAAGGGGTGAGATGGGTGTGGCCACAAGGCGCTCCCGGTCGTGTGAGATACACCTGCCAAAATTTCCTCAACACAGCCCAGGTCAGACAGTGAGGCATGATCCAGCGGAAGACAGCAGACCCCAGGGGACCAGCCTGGAGCCCCAGGAGGGCAGGGTCCTTTCAGTCTCTACCTTCTTGGTAGAAGCTGAATTATAACTGAATGGATGGATGGATGGATGGATGGATGGAGAAATTGATAAGTCCTGACTTGCGCCAGGGGGAAGAGACCACAAGAAAGCTAAGAACATTAATGGCAGTGCCCCCACCTCCCTAGGTGGCCTTGGACACGCCCCTTTCCCCTTCTGTAGAACAAACGAGTCTGTCCTGAAAGTCCACGGTCACTCACCATACTGAGCTTCTTGCATTTGAGGCAGGAGGAGGAGCTGAGCCAGCCCAGAGGTCGAGGGGGGCCAGGTGCCTGCCGCCTGTGGTGGGAACGGTGTGGAGCTCAGCGCACCTGCATGGCACGAGCAGCAGGACCTCCAGGCAAGGCCAGGCTGGCAGGTGGTCGGCGAGGCTGTGATCCCCCCGCACGCCAGCTGGAACAAACAGGTCATTCTGTTCTCTGGGAGGAAGCCTGGTCAGGATGCCCGGACCCGTCGGGACCCAGAGAGGGGCTGCGAAAGGAACGGTGGCTCCGAGGGCCTGCAGGTTCGTCTCTGCTTGCCCACAGCCAGCCACGCCTCTGCTCACGCTGCTCCTCTCGCCTGGAAAGCCTCCTATTTTCTTCCCAGGTAAGGGATGTGAAGAACAGGGACCACAGAGGTGAGTGGCAGCCACTCCTGTGCTCGAAACAAACACACAGATGACTGTGACAACGGTAGTCATAAAAACCTGTGTTCCTAAGCATTCTGCTAAGCCCCTTACTACGTATTCCATTTAATCACCTCCCCACCATCCCCAGAGAATTAGGTCTGTTGGTTAGGATTCTTTTGTCACAGACTAAATCCAAAGTGGTCAAACTAAAGAGTGTTCCATAGAACGAGAATGAGCAGAGATACACCTGCTTCAGGCATAGCTGGATCCAGGGGCTCAAACTAGAGAACTGGGTCTCTGTTTTTTCTTACTATCTCTTTGCTGTGCTTCCCTTCCCTTGTGGTGAGAATTGGGGTAGCTCTTTCTTCCCCTTACTGCTGGAATCCGTCAACGGGCGGGCAAAGGAGGGAGGGGGAAAGGGAGTCATAACCATTGGCATCAGTAACCTTGCATCACCCTGTCTGGGACTCCTTAGGGAAGAAAGCACTGCTCCCTCCCAGTACCCGGATATCAAAACCCAGGCAAGGATTCTTCTTGGCTTAATTTGGATCCAGGGCTGACTCCTTGGACCAGTTACTGTTTCCAGGGGTCGAGATACTAGGAGTGGTCTGGCTGGACTTTTCACTGTCTTTATGGACAGGAGGTAGGTTAGGAGGCCTGTTGGAATCCCATGGCCTGGCAGGTGCAGGAGGCTTAGTTTCCTAAAGGAAGGGGAGAGGGTGCCATACCCAGACAGGGGAGGGGGTGACAAGGGGACAAAGCAACGCATGTCAGTTACAGTAGATAGTATTAATCCCACTTTACAAAGGAGGAAACTGAGTCTTAAAGAGCCCCAGTGACTCCATGAGGCAAGTAGCTGGCAGAACGGGAACTCAAAAATCCCTTCACTGCTAAGCTACAAGTGTTCCCAGCGACCCCAGCTGGGACCACGTCCCCAGCACCTCCCAAACCTGAGTTCCGAAAGGTTGAAACTCATTAATTACAGCCCAAAGAAGACAATCCCCAAAGTTCAGACACTCAAGCCCCTGGAAGGTCCTGGAGCTTACCGACCTAATCTTCGTGATGGATTTGCTTTGAAGTCCCCACCATAACCCCTCAGACGCCCCCACAGGGCACAGAGCACACTGCCCGTGGCCACTCCTTGTCTGCAAGGCAGGGCCGAGGGGGGGCACATCGAAAGGAACAGAGACCAGTGTGGTGTGGCCGGGGCAACAGTAGCACGGGGTGGGGGGGGGGCAGTGGCTGAAGTGTGAGCTAATATTTGAACACGTTCTCCAGTGAAGCACATGGCTCAGAACTTTCCAGAGCCTCCCTGACCTCTCCTTCCAGTTCCAACCTGCTCAGTGAAGGGATGTTGCACAACACAGCACAGCGGGACCTCAGTCCAAAACCCATTCGGTCTACAGGTGAGGCCCGGGCACGCGTGCGAGGTCGGAGAGCGAGTTAAGGGCGAAGCAAGGAACCCCAGGGAAAAGGGTGTTCTGTTCCAAACACCGTGATGGCACGTCCACACTTCAGTTAATTCAGTCTTCAATCTGTGATGATTCATGGGGAAACTGAGTCTCAGCGCCCCCTTCTCAGGACCCAGCAGGAAGCCACAGAACGGATTTGGCTGGTACAAAAGTCAAGTCTCGATGTGCTGGTCCTTCGTCCAGTCGTCTCGGCTCTCTGCTCGGTGGCCACTGTCTGTGCGATGCCGGACCCACAAGTCACATGTCCCTGTCTCCCTTGACTGCCAGTTCCAGCCAGGTTCGGACGATGAGAGGTGCTGGCCCAGGACCGGGAAGGCAGAGGTAAGGAATCTGTTCCTGCCTCTCTTGTCCTTTCAGCAGCGGCCTGTGGCTCCAGCAACAGCGGGGACTCGGGGATCTCCGCGGCCGTGGCGATCAGCTCCACCGGAGGCCACAGCAGGTGCAGGATTCATCCCGGGTTCCCCAGCCCCGGGTGGCAGCGTGCCGAGTCCCTAAGCCCTGGGGGCCCTTCCCTTCCCTTCCTGCTCCGTCGGCCCCAACAACCCTTCACGACCCGTGTCTCTGCGGACCGTCCTCTCTGTGTGGGCTGGTTGGAGATTCTGTTTTCCGGAATGAACCTTGGGTTTGCCTGGGGTGAAATGTCACTTGAGGGCATGGCTTTACACCGGGTGACCGCTGCACTTGACCGTTAGTGCTGCCCACAACAAGAAGCCTGGGGCTTGATGGCCACTTCTGACTGTTCCAGGGAGAGTGTGGAAAGAAAATAACAAGCTAAGGACTCTGAACTCTCAGATCAAAGTACCCTCGGGGAACAGAGATTTTATGAGGCCCTAAAGAAATGTTTTACCTTCTGTAGACACAGGGAAGACACAGCTGAAACTCAGGCCCAAAATTTAATCCAAGCACATTGGAGTCCAGCCCCGCGGATGGCAGAATTACGGTGTAAATTGAATTTGACTCCCAGCCTTGCCGAATCCCGTAGGTGAAATCAATCAGGCATTGATCGAAAAAGAAGGGCGTCCTGAGGACTGGAACGAGAACTCAGATGAATCTGAGGACCTTGAACCCCGAGTCTCCCCAAGCCTCCTTCCCCATCTATGGCAGACCCTGCTCCCTCTTCGAGGAAAACACCCTTCCCTGGCTTGAAGACCCTGTAACAATAAAAGACGTTGACGTGGTGACTCCAACTCTGCATTTTGCATCTGACTCGCCTGTGCCTTGTGTGCTAAAGGCAGATCAATCTTGGAGAATGACCATGAATTATTATAAACTCACTCAGGTGGTGCTTTCGAAGGCACCTGCTAGTCCAGATGTGGTATTTCTTCCAGCGGAGAAAGTCAACACGGCTCCCGACCCCGCGGGTGGCTGTTGTCCTCGCAACAGCAGAAGGAGTTCGCTATAGCTCAACAAGAACAGAACACCCCGTCTTGCCTTGCGACCATGTCACCTCTCCTGCTAGGACGTGATCTACACCAGAGGGCCTCGACGGTCAGCATGTCGCACAACGTCATGCTGACTCGACCAATGACACCATGCATTCTGGACCTGCTGGCCAGGAAGCGGACAACACCCCCAGAAGCTTGAATAAGACACACGCATACCAGCTGGTGGGAGCAAACCCCACCAAGTTCACGGCTCCGACACCTAGGTGAAGCTGCTGGGGTCCAACGTGGTGGGCATGTTTGAATATCGCCTCTGTGATGAGAGATAGCTTGCTCCTCCTGGCATGGTCTTCCACGGCTAAGCCTCAAATTGTCCACGATAGACGGGGTAGCTATGGAACCTGCAACAGGTCCCAATCGCCCAGGTCCTCAGGGAATTGGAGTAAATCTTTGCACCCTTAAAAGATAGTCTGCATGTGGCATCAGGTGACCCTGAGACACTGGAGGATTATCAGAAAACAGGAGTCACCTGACCCACTCAGCCGTAAAGCTGGACATGCATGACAGGTTCATACTCTAGCAGACCTGGGAGTCGCAAGGAAGTCACGTGGGCAGACGGCTCACACTCTGCCAGCCCCAACCCCTTCCCCGCTACTGTCCCCTTCACTCCCACCAGTGACCTCATGTGAGGCTCCTGATGCCAAGTCAGAAGAGGGAAAGTGCTCAGATGGTCGCCCCTGACGCTCTGCACCAGCCGGACCCTCTGCAGCATTTCAGCCCCACCCAGCAGTGTCCCTGAAAAACCACAAGGAAGGAAGGGCCTCCCCACGGTCAGAACTTACTTGGAGCGGCACATCTGTGTGTGTGTGCCCTCTGCCTGGGCAGACAGATGGCCAGAGATGAAGGTCTACGTTGGTTCCAGGGCAGCAGATTGGAGATACGATCAGGATCGTGGAAAAAACAGGATTGGAAACCGGGGGAGGTATGGATGTCCTCACACGCGGCTGCCCCGAGGGGCCACCAGGCTCGGCTGAGAACACCAGACACAAGGATTTGGCCCGGCAGTGCTCTAGGAGGGACGCTGGTCGGGGACACGGTCGACCTCGTCCCCACCCTCCAGGAACTGATAAATGTCGAGTAGTAGCTAGATTTCCATTTTCACGCATGATCTCATTCAATCCTCATGCGTGATTCCTCCATAATGGTGTCATGTCACAAAGGAGAAACTGAGTCCCAGGGAGGCTCAGTGGGTTTCCCGAGGGGCAGGAGGGGGGGGAGGGGGGGTTGGTATTCATTCCCATGTGGCTCCAGGCCCCATGTACCCAACTTCTATGGCAAATGTGGGAAATGAGATCACGCCGCACATTTCCTGGGGCTGTGAGAATGACCTTCACACGGATGCCTGGTGAACTTGACCCTTCCTTACCTCTCCAGTCATGTGCAGCTGGCAGTGGAGGAATCAGCACTTACTGAATACTGCCCGGGAGCCAGGGGCTTCGTGATGTGCCCCTCATCCTCCCTCACCACTGCTCGGCCAGTGGGTATCCTTATCTCTGTTTTACAGAAGAGAAAACCAACGCTCAGAGGATGCCCAACATCAGACAGCAGCCAAGGGGCAGAGACGGAGCCAGACTTCAAGCCCTGGACCCTTATCCTTGGGACCATGTCACCCTCTGGACAAGGGCACCACTGAGTCCCTTACATTCCATAACCCGGATTAGAGTCTCAGGTCACCGCCTACAAGCCCTATGCCTGTCTACGCACCAGCCCTGCCTATCGTACTCCTGCTCCTGGCCTGTCACCCGTGCCCTTGGCCCACCTGCACCATTGCAGGGCTCTTTGCTGGTCCCCAAACACACCGCTGCCCCCTACCCGTCCCTTGCTCCTCCCTCAGCCTGGAATGCTCCCCACCCCATCCCAACATCTCCGTTGTCTCAACTTCTTGCTCTGTTCAGGTCTCTGCTCAAATGTGATGCCCCGGCCGCCCTCCCCTTGTCCCCGACAGCCCTCCCCTTGTCGCTCTGGCTAAAACACGTCCCCTCCTTCCCCTCGACCATCTGGTCCTGCTTTATTATTCTCTGTAGCCCTTATCATCACGTGTGCCCCCTGTCTGGTTTTCACCCAACCTAAGACAGGGTGGGCCCCCTCCCAGAAGCAGAACTTGAGGGAAGGATACAGGGACACGTGCTTATCGGGTGGTGCAGGCAGTCCTAGCAGGGGCACAGGGAAGTGAGACAGGGAACAGATGGGTACCCAATCTTCGGGCCAAGTGACCACCCGAGGTCTGGGACGAGCCTTTCTTCCTGGACTCCAGGAGCCGACTGTCCTGCCCCAGCCTCTCTCGGGATCCGTTAGCACAATCGGTACAGGGTGAGAAGCCACAGGGACAGCTAGGAACTGAGTGTGAGGTGCTGGGAGTCCGAGAGTGAGGAGAGAGACCCCGGCAGGAGCCAAGCCTACACCTTCGAGTGGTTCTGAGCGGCACTCCTCTGGCAGGTGAGGACAGCTCCCGCTGTCCCCACCTGTCACCAGAAGGCCGTGTGAACCCGCGCAGGGCCCCCACCTGGAATGAAGGGAGTTTGAGTAAAGGACCCCGAAGGCCTCCTCCCTAGTTCCCTGGCATCCCTCCTGGTCTCCGGCACGTTCAGGGCTCTCCGGGGAGGTGGCGTCTCACGTCCCCCCAGGCCAGGGGCGCCTCCAGCCCGGGGCCCGCGTCTTCCCCGCCTCCCTTCTGTCCACCTGCCCTGCAGCTTGGGCCTGACCCTGCCTGCGGGGAGGCCTGCCCGACCCAGAGCCCACAGCGTCGCCGGAGGCCGTGTCATGAGAACAGAGCTCTCGCGGGACTGCAGGGGCTGTGTGTGTGACAGAGCGAGGCGGCTCGGGAAGTCATGGCCACGGCATCCATCAGCCAATGGGAAGCACACGGTCATCCCCAAGAGCACGTGGGGCCAGATCCACCCACCGTCAGGGCCAGAGAGCTTCAGGACCACCGGCCCCTGCCCCCTCCTGGTTCTGAGCTCTGGAGGCTCAGAAGAGAGGTGAGCGCCCCAAGGTCACGGGCCAGAAAATGCAGAGGGGGCAATGAGCAGACAGGGCTCCAGACTCCCATCCTGGGAGCTCCCGCCGGCCTGCCCACCCCCGCCCGTCAGCTCCCAAGCTTCTCTGGATGCAGATCCGGGTCTCAGCACTAAGTGAGCGCCTCCTCCGCGGTGCCGTGTCCGCGTTTGATTACATAACCACCCAGGGGAGGAAACCCGGATGCCCCAAAGAAGCCGGCACCAGGAGATGGGGGGTGCCCACCCCTCCCACACTCCCTGTCTGCTCTCAGCCTCCGCGCGGGGGCGGGGGGGGGGGCGGTGGGAATCTAAGTTTACAAAGTGTTCTTTTCACACTTCAAGGAATGTCGCCTGTGAAATTCAAACAGCATTTTTCTATACTTAACGCATAATAACTGGTCTTCTAAACCTAAATTGTCCCTATAAATCTAAATTAAATGCCCAGGTTCCAGTGTATTTAGGACACCTAATTAAACTGCTGGCAATAACCACTACTAATCTGGTCTTCAAGGCAACTTGCGTTTTCAAAGCACGTGTTTCTCCCTGGTGCGTGGTGCGTGGGTAGAAGGGGTGAGTGTTTTTCCGGTTGCTGTGGGCACTGCCCGTCCTCACGGTGCCCTCCAGGGCTCCCGGGGCCTCCCTGGGCCCGGCCTTCTCCAGCCTGGGCGTCACCGCCCTGCCAGCGCCCAAGGAGAAGGTGGCCAGAGCAGCGTGCAGATGGAGAAACCCTGGGGACGCAGCTCCTCGTGTGGGAGACACCCCAAGGCCGCTCCTCCGGGCCAACGCTGTCCTGCTCACCCCTCCTGATGCATGGCCTTCCGGACATCTCTGGCATGACTTCGTGGGCCTGGTCCCCTCCCCTCTGACCGCGCTGTGTGGCAAGGGCTGAAGGGGACACGGCAAAGGGCTCCGCAGACGGCAGGTCAGGGTCGGGGTCTGAGCCCTGAGGCCTGATTCCACTTGGGGCCTCCCCGCCAGGTCCCGCCAGCTGTTCCCAAGAGCAGCCCTCCCCCCAGCTGTGGGGCCTGAGCACTGGGCCGGTCCTCAGGGCACGGAGGCGCCCCGCTCATCCCCAGCCTCCCTGGTGCAGACGGGTGGGTGGCCGTCTGCCTGCCCTGTTCCAGAATCACCCGGCCTGGCTTGGCGGCTGCAGCCTGACATCTGTGGTCCTCCCAGGTCCAGCCCCGCCACCTTTGCAGCCACCACTCCTCCCCACCCCCCCAGCCCTCTCCTCCACACCACCCCCAACCATATCCCCCACACAGCTCCTCTCAAACGGGCACTTGGTAGAAATAACAGAATCGTAAACCCCACGTTGGAAGAGATCTCAGGAGATCACTTACATCCCCCAGGCCCTGCCATAACCCAGCTGGAGGCAGCTCAGTGCTTACTCTCCCCACTTTCCACAGACCCCCAACCAGCCCCTCCCTGGGGCAGTGCAGTGTCTATTACACAAGGAGATTCCCCCATCGGGGCTGATTGATGTCACCATGAACCACTCCCTGGCGACCATTGTCTAGAGGGGGAGAAGGACACATGGATGCACCCTAAGCAAGGGGGAGACTGATGCTTTCACAGAGGGACTCTGCCCCGGGATGGGGCTCTGGGAGCAGAGATCAGGGAAGGCTTCCCAGAGCAGGTGACACTTGGTGTGGCCCTTGAACCAAGAGCGTACTTTCCCTGATGGAAACGCCGTGGGGCAGGTGGAGGCCACCCTGAGAAGAGGACACAGCAGATGCATCATTGAAGCTCAGGGTCAGGAGCACAGGTGCCAGAGTCAGCAGTTGAGGTGACATCTGGTGGTCGGTGCTGGGTGACACCTCATCTGTAGACCCTGACAGGGCAGGCGTCCACGTGTGTTGGAAGGCCTGGCAACAGGCAGAGTCCTGGGTGTGAAGAGTCTGGGAATCAGCAACAGGAAAGTGATCATTGAAATCTCGAGAGTGGACGAGTCCCCTAGGAAAGAGTGTTAGAGGAGAAGAGATGAGGGGAAGTTTCACCAAGGGGAGCCCTGGAATCCTTGGCTGGATTCTGCCCACGGACTCCTCTGAAGTCAGAAGGAGGAACTGGACTGTGGCTGCAGCAGGACAGTGAGCAGTTAGACACAGAGAAGAACTTTCTCACCCTGGAGACAGTATAGTGGTTAAGAAGGTAGGTGTGAAGTCCATCTCCCCTTCTTATTCAACACATGACCCTGGGAAGGTGACTTGTCCTCTCTGTGCCTCAGTTTCCACGTATGAAAATGAGGACAACAGCTGTTCCTGCCTCATCAGTTGTCAAGAGGGTGAAATGAGGGGTGACCATGTAGAGCTCTGTGCTCAGCATGAAGCGGGTGTTTAACATGAGTTAGATAACGGAGGTGGTGATGGTAATGATGGAGGTGACGGTGATAGTTATGGTGGTGAGGATGAAGGTGACCTTGACAATAATGACGGAGTTGATGGCAATGATGGTGGTGATGATGAGAGTGGGGATGGTGAACATGATGATGATGGTGATCAGGATACTGGTAAGAATAATAGAGATGATGGTGGGGATGATGGTGGAGATGATGGAGATTTTGGTGGAGATGACAGTGAAGATGATGGTGGAGAGGATGGTGGAGATGATGATGGAAATGATGCTGGAGATGATGGTGGAGAGGATGATGGAGATGATGGTAGGGATGATGATGGAGATTTTGGTGGAGATGACAGTGAAGATGATGGTGGAGGTGGAGATGATGATAATGATGATGATGATGATGATAGAGATGAGAGTAGTGGTGGTAAAGATGATGATGGGGACTGGTATGGAGTGAATTGTGCCCCCCTCCAAATTCTTAGATTGAAGCTCTAATCCCCTATGTGACCATGTTCGGAGGTAAGACCTTTAAAGAGGTGATTAAGGTTAAATGAGGCCATAAGGGTGGGGCCAACACAACTCGTGTCCTTATAAGAAGAGGAAGAGATACCGGGGGTGTGCACCCAGAGAAAAGGCCATGTGAGGACACAGCAGATGGCCACCTGCAACCCAAGGAGAGAAGCCTCAGGAGAAACCAAACCTGCCAACACTTTGATCTTGAATTTCCAGCCTCCAGAACTGAGAGAAAATAAATGTCTGTTGTTTAAGCCTCCTCACCTGTGGTATTTTCTTGTGGCAGCCCAAGCAGACTGTAACCAAAGTCAGGTCCCAGGGGCCAGGATTCCCTCATTCTTTCCCCCTTTTTGCCAGAGATGCCCTCATGGTCCATTGTTCCACCCTGTACTGGCCCCAGGATTTGTGGGATGAACCTCAGTCCCATCACTCTTTCTATTTAGTCAAAAATCCAGGCTGAGAGCTAGGAGGGGATATTGAAAACCCATGAACCGTGAGGGGAGAGAGCACAGATCTGTTTCTAAAATTCTAAAATTTTAAAGTGGGAGGAAGCCCAAAAGTGGATAAGAACAGGGCAACGAGGGCGATGATGGTCGTGACAGTGATGAGGATGGTAATGAAAACAGCGAACACTGGTTGACTTGAACGGATTTAACGGGGGAAGAACACTGGTGGGGGACATATCTTGTTCCCACTGGGAAAGCAGAGGAGGCTGACAATCCACAGATGTTGTGAACCGTCCCCTACAATCTGTGTTCCTGCCATATCACCTGCTCTGCAGGAGAGAACCCAGGAAGCCTCTGGCTCTTCTGAATTCCCTTGAGGAGGACTCGGGGGTTGGCTAATTACATCTCTGGGGATCAGCCGCTGTTATTCCTCCCAGGGAAAGTCCGGGGGTAGAGATGGGAGTGGGCAAGATATAATAGTAGGTGTGGATAAGGGTGTGGCAGGTAAGGCTCGGGCTCCCTGGCATGTCAACAGAAGACCACAGTGCCCCCCTGAGATCAGCCTCCCTAATCTTCTTAACAGTGTGGATAATTAAACTCTACACCCCAACACGAGCCTACTCTCCTGAGAGTATTTCGGTTCCGCTACTGCTTGGCTAGGAGATGGTTCCTCTGGTCAAGGCCAGAGGCAAGGATGCAAAAACCAGAGATGGGAACTGTAATCACCGGTTCTGACTGCTCACGGTGAGTTAATACAAAAGCAAAATAAAAAACATCCTCCCCCAACAAATAAAAGTAATTGGCACTCTGTGTCCTTTCTTTACTTCTGCTCTGTTGAAAGGAGCAAGGTTGGGTCCGCAGAGCTGACTGGCTTCCTGGCCACGGGCAGGGGAAGAGGAAGGGGAGGGAGGGAGCAGGTCCAGAGCCATCACCCTCGGGGCGCTGACCCTGCCCGCTAGTGAGCGGGGCCGACCAGCGTCCCACCTCTGAACAGTCAGATCCACACAGTTTCCTTCCTCGGGGAGTGCGCAGGGGTCTCAGAAGGACACCAGACATGGGTCTGCCATGGGGTGAAAGTCAGAAGTCCTCTCCTTAACAATAACAATGAGTCAGACTGTGACAGTTGCCATAGTAATGGTTTGAAAAAGCGCACTGGAAACACAGAGGTGAAGGATGTTCGTTTCATTCAGGAGTCAAAGAAGTTTTGTGGAAGTCCTACCTTTGATCTTGCCCTTAATCATGAGCTAGGATTTCAATGGGCAGAGATGGGGTTCCGTGCGGAGACAGGACAAGGAGAAGTCACGGCAGTACGGGGCACAATTCAGAAACACCGAGGGGCCTGATGTGTCTGAGGGCAGGGTGCAGTAGATTGGCCTGGATTAAGGAAAAGGAGACCCCAGAGGAACAGTAAGGCTGGTGACAGCAAAGACAGAACATGTCGACAGGGCAGAAGGACAGATAGCAATACTCCAGGTCTGTCAGACAGCTGGCTAAAACCACGTCTGGGAGAGAGGGGTGAGGGTGGGGTTCATAGCATATTATTTGAAGCACCCGGCCTCACGTTACTAATAAGCTGTAGACAGAATTTGGTATCTTTTTTTTTAAAAAATCGAAGCACTAACAAACACCATTATATTAATTTCAAGGGTACGACGTCCATTAATATGTGCATCTATTGCAAGATGATCACCACCATAAATCTAGCTAGCATCCGTCACTATACCCAGTTATAGAATTCTTCTTGTGATGAGAACTTTTAAAATCTATTCTCTCAGCCACTTCCAAATGTGCAACAATGACAGTATTATTAACGATACCTCCGTCCAGTGCATTACATCCCCAGGACCTATTTATTTTATAAATGGAAGTTGGTATCTCTTGATTCCCTTCACCCATTTTGCTCAACCCCCCCAAACCCCCTCTGGGTTACCTCTGGCAACCACCAATCTGTTCTTTATATATCTACGAGCTCGTGGTTTTGTTTTTGGTTTTTGTGTTTTTAGATCTCACATATAAGAGAGCAGGCAGTCTTTCTCTGTCTGACTTATTTCATTTAGCATAATGCCACCAAGATCCATCCATGTTCCTGCAAACGGCGAGATTTCCTTCCTTTTTGATGGTTGAATAATATTCCATTATACAGTATTCGATTACATATGGTATTCATTTTATTATATATAAAATTATGTTTTATATTAGTATTATAGTATATATATATATCATATTACATATGTGATTAATTTAATTTTCTTTACCAATTTATCCACCGGTGTAGGCTTAAAAGTTGTTTCCATATTTTGGCTATTGTAAATAATGCTACAATGAACATGGGGGTGCATATATCTTTTCCCAGTTAATGTTTTCCTTTTCTTCAGATAAATACCCGGAAGTAGAATTGCTAGATCATATGGTAGTTCTATTTGAGGAGCTGCCATACTGTTTTCCATAGTAGCTGTACCAGTTTGCATTCCCAGCAACTGTGCACATGGGCTCTCTTTTCTTCACATCCTTACCAACACGTGTGTCTTATCTTTTTGACACTAGGCATTCCGACAGGTGTGAGGTGATATCTCACTGTGGTTTTGATTCACGTTTCCCTGGTGATGAGTGATGTTAAGCATCTTTTCACATACCTTTTGGCCACCTGTATGTCTTCTTTGGAATAAAAACGTCTATTTAGGTCCTCTGCCCATTTTTTTTTTTATTGAATGGTTTGTTCTCCTGCTATTGAATTGAATGAGATCTTTCGATACTTTGGATATTAACCCCTCATCAGACACGTGATTTGCAAATATTTCCTTTCATTACATAGGTTGCCTTTTCATTTTGTTGATGGTTTCCTCCGCTGTGCAGAAGCTTTTTAGTTTGACGTCATGTTCCACTTACTTTTGCCTTTGTTGTCTTTGCTTTTGGAGTCAAATCCAAAAAATCATCATCACGACTGATGCCTGAGAGCTTACCACCTGTGTTTTCTTCTAGGAGTTTTATGGTTTCAGGTCTTCTATTTGAGGCTTGAATTCGTTTTTGAATTAATTTCTATGTATGCTGTAAGATAGTGGTCAATTTTCATTCTTGTCCATGTGGCCGTCCAGTCAAACTCATATCCCTTTTAATGGCTTTAGTGAAGTGTGATTGATACTATCAATGTTGTATAGCACACCATTTGATAAGTTTTGACATGTTATCAAATATGGAAAACATCACCACACTCAAAATATTACCCATCACCTCCAAAGTTTTCCTGTACCCCTTCCTCCCATCCCCAAACTCATCCTGTCCCTGGCAATCATTATTCTGCCTTCTGTCGCTCTAGATAAGTTTTTATTTTCTGGAGTTTTATACAATGTAATCACATAGCACATCCTTTTTATGGGGGGGGGGGGTCTGGCTTTTTTCACTCGGAATAATTATTTGAGATTAATCCACGCCACTGTGAGTAACAGTTTATTCCTTTCTTACCGTTAAGTACTGTTCAGTTGCATAGATAGATAAACCACATTTTGTTCATCCACTCCACAAATATTGGATATTTGAATTGTTTCTAGTTGTTTGAGCCATTTTTGAAAAGGTGTTATGGATATTTGTGTGCATTACAGACCTATGCTTTCTTTTCTCTGGGGTAAATATGTGGTACTGGAATGGATGGATCTTATGGAGGGTATGCGTGTGTTTAACTTTTCATATAACACCAAACTCTTCCAATCATTTCACATTCCTTTAAAAAATTTGTTTAATGTTTATTTATTTTTGAGAGAGAGAGTGAGACAGAGCATGAGCTGGGGAGGGGCAAAGAGAGAGGGAGACACAGATGCCAAGCAGGCTCCAGGCTCTGAGCCATCAGCACAGAGCCTGATGCAGGGCTCGAACACGAGCCGTGAGAACATGACCTGAGCCGAAGTCAGACGCCCAACCAACTGAACCGCCAGGCGCCCCTCATTTCACATTCCTAACAGCAATGGATGAGAGTTCCAGGAGTTTCCCTCTTCATCAACACTTGGTATTGTCAGTCTTTTTCATTTTGGCCATTTTGATGGGTATGGAGTGGTAGCGGATTGTGGTTTCCATTTGCGTTTCCCTGATGGCTAATGATGCTGTACATCATTTCAATTGTTTATTCGGTATCCGTGTGTCTTGCTTAATGAAACATCCATTCAAATCTTTTGCCCATTTTTTAACTGGGTTATTCATTTACTCACTGTTGAGTACTGGTAGTTCTTTTTACGGTCTATATAAAAGTCTTTTATAATGGAGATCGTTTGTGAGTGTTTTCTTGCAACTGAGGCTTGTATTTTCATGCATCTAACAGTGTGTTTCAAAGAAGAAAAGTTGTAATTCTGATGTAATCCAACATACTAATTTTTTCCTTATGCATTTGGTGTCATACCTAGGAAATGTTTACCACAACCAAGGCCACAAAGGTTGCTTTTCCGTGTTTTCTTTTAGAAAGTTTATAGTTTTACATCTATGGTCCATACTGAGTTAGTTTTTGCACAGGGGGAAAAGTAGGGATCAAAGCCTGTTGTTGTTACTTGTTTGTTTGTTTGTTCACATGCATATCCAAGGGTTCCAAGCACCATTTGTTGAAAACTATCCTTTCTCCACTGAATTACCTTGAACCCTCATAAAGAATCAGTTGTCCCTATCCATGAAGGTCTATTTCTGGAATCTCTATTTTTTCCATTAATCTATGCATCTACTTAGATCCCCGTACCACATTTTTAAAAATTATTATAGCTTTGGGGCGCCTGAGTGGCTCAGTTGGTTGAGCGTCTGACTTTAGCTCAGGTCATGATCTCATGGTTCGTGAGTTCGAGCCCCTCATCGGGCTCTGTGCTGACAGCTTGGAGCCTGGAGCCTGCTTCGGATTCTGTGTCTCCCTCTCTCTCTGCCCCTCCCCAACTTGTGCTCTGTCTCTCTCTGTCTCTCAAAAAATAAATAAATGTAAAAAAAAATTATTAGAGCTTTAAAAGTAATGAAATGAGGCAATGCTGGCCCTTCAACTTTGATCTTTTTTTTTCAAAGTTGTGCTTGACATTGTAGCTCTTTTGCATTTCCACGCGAATTTTAGAATCAGTTTGTCAATTTCTACCAGAAGTCCTCCTGGGATGTTGGTTGAAATTGCATTGAATCTACAGATCAGCTGGGGACAATAGGCATCCTAATGACAGTCTTCCAACCCATGATTGTATTTATGTAAGTCATCATCTTTAACTTCTGTCAGCAATGTTTTGTGTTTTCAGGGTATAAGACTTACACGTGTTTTGTCAGATTTACCTCAAACAATTTCTTAACATTGGGCGCAATTGGAAATGGTATTTGATTTCAATCTCCAATCATTCGTCTTCAGCATATAGTCATAAAACTGATTTTTGTATATTGGTCTCTTGCAGCCTATAATCTTGCCAAACTCATTTATTCCTGTTGTCTGCTTTTTTTTCCTGTAGATCCCATTCCATTTTCTACTTAAACCATCATGCCACCTGAGGTTAAAGAGTTTTACATCTTCCTTTCCGATGCGGACGCCTTCTAGACTTTTATTAATTTCCTATGCCTGACTGCACCATCCAGAACCTCCAGTATAATGTTGAATAGAAGCAGTGAGGTCAGATATTTTTGTCCTTTTCCTGATCTTAAGTAGAAAGAATTCTGGTTTTTATCATTATGCTTCATGCTGGGTGTAGGGTTTTTTTCACAAATGTCCTTTATTAGGTTGAGGACATGCCCATTATTCCTACTTGGGTAAAAGTTTTAATGAAGGATGGATGTTGGATTCCATCACATTTTTTTATGTTTATATGATTTTTCTTTTTTTTAGTTAACATGGTGAATTATGTTCATTTATTTTCAAATGTTAAAGCCATCTTACATTCCTGGGGTAACACCCTCCTTGGTCATGATGTATTTTCCTTGTTTATATTGGGTTTATATTTATATATGGGTTCAATTGTTAAAATTTCATGTAGAATTTTTGCATCTGTGTTCATGAGAGATAATGACCTGTAGTTTGTTTGTTTTATCTTTTTCTTGTAACGCGTTGGTCTGGTTTGGGTATCAGGATAACCCTGCCTTCATAGGATGAGTTGGAAAGCATTTTCTCCTCTTCAATTCTCTGAAAGATTTTGTGCAGAGGTGGTATAATTTCATTCTTAAACACTGTGTAGAATTCTCCAATGAAGGCCTTTTGGGCTTGGAAATTTCTTTGTTGGAAGGTTTCACTACTAAGTTTATTTCTTTAATTGATAAAGGGCTATTAAGGTGATTTTTTTTCCTTGAGTCAATTTTGGCATATATATATATATATATATATATATATATATATATATATATTAAATGACTTGTCTGCTTCATCCAAGTTACTAAATTTATTGACATAAAGCTACACATGATATACCTTTAATAACACTTTAATGCTTATAGAAACTGCAGTGATACCACCTGCCTTGTTCTCGACACTGGCAATTTCTTTTTCTTCTGATTGGTTGAGCTAGCTGGTCATCAATTTTTTATTAATTTTCCCCAAATGTGAGCTTCTGGTTTCATTGAATTTCTATCTCTTTCTCCATTCTGTTTTGCTGGTTTCCAAAGTGATTTTCTTTTTTTTTCCTCTTCTTGTTTTAGGTTTAAAACTTCTCTTTTTCTCAGTTTTTTTTTAAAGTGTTTATTTTTGAAAGAGAAACAGAGCATGAATGGGGAAGGGGCAGAGAGAGGGAGACACAGAATCCAAAGCAGGCTCCAGGCTCCGAGCTGTCAGCACAGAGCCCGACGTGGGGCTTGAACTCACGGACCGTGGGATCATGACCTGAGCCGAAGTCAGAAGTTTAACCAGCTGAGCCACCCAGGCGCCCCTCCTTTTCCTACTTTTTTTAAGGTGGAAACTAAGGTCATTCACTTGTGACCTCTCTCATTAAATTTCACTGTGGACACAATATGTACAGTTTATGGCTTCAATGCATTCAAATTTTTTTTTTAATTTTTTTTTTCAACGTTTACTTATTTTTGGAACAGAGAGAGACAGAGCATGAACGGGGGGGGGGGGGTGTCAGAGAGAGGGAGACACAGAATCCGAAACAGGCTCCAGGCTCTGAGCCATCAGCCCAGAGCCTGACGCGGGGCTCGAACTCACGGACCGCGAGATCGTGACCTGGCTGAAGTCGGACGCTTAACCGACTGCGCCACCCAGGCGCCCCAATGCATTCAAATTTTTGAGACTTGTTTTATGGCCCAGAATATGCTCTACCTTTATAAGTGTTCCACATAAGACATAAAAAGAATGTGTATTCTGCTGTTTTTGAGTGGAGTATTCTATAACTGTCATTTAGGTAAAGTGGGTTGATGGTGCTGTTCACAGTTTAAATATCCTCACTGACTATCAGTCCACCTGTTCCATCAGTTATCAAGAGAGGATATTAAATATCTGACTGTGGTTTATCATCTATTTCTCTTTGAGGCTATTTCAGTTTTCCGCTTCGTGTATTTTTAAGATTTTTTAGTAGGTGTTTAAACATATAGGATTATTCAGTCCTCTGGAAGAATCGAACCCTTTTTCATTATGAAATACCTTTCTTTATCTTTGCTAACACTACTTGCCCTGAAATTTACATTGTCTAGTATTAACATAAACCCTCCAGTTTCCTTTTAATTAATGTTGGCGTGATATAGTTTCTATCCTTTCTTAACCTACTAATCTCTTTATATTTAAAGTATGTTTGCTGGAGGAAGCATGTAATCTATTTCAAGATTTTTAAAATTCTGATCTGACAATCTTTGCCTTTTATTTGGTGGGGTTCAGACCACTTATATTTAATAGGATCACTGCTATGGTTATGCAGAAGTCAGTCATTTTTCCATTGTCCTTTTGTCCCATCTCCTTTGTCCATTTCCTTTTCTTCTTTCTCTTTCTGCCTTCTTTTGAAGTTTTCATTATTCCATTTTATCTCCTCTTTTGGCTTATTATCTATAACTTTTCATTTTATTTTTGGCTGCCTTGGGGTTTATATGATATACCTTTATCTCCCAGACATATCTTCAAGCGAAATTACACTATTTCACATAGAATATAAGAACCTTACAGCAATACCCTTCCATTCCTCCCCTCCCAGCCCTGAATCCTATTGTCATGTGTTTTACTAATTCACATGTTATAAATCCACATACCTCGTGACAATAGAACCATATTGTTAAAATTACACAAACAGTAAATTTTCTTTTTAAAAGATTTCAATAATATGAAAAAATATCCTGGGGCACCTGGGTGGCTCAGTGAGTTGAGCATCTGACTCTTGATTTCAGCTTAGGTCACGATCTCACAGTTGGTGAGATCGAGCCCCGAGGCAGTTTCCACGCTGTTAGCGGGGCCTGCTTGGGATTCTCTCCCTCTGCCTTCCCCTCCCTCCCTCATTCTCTCTCTCTCTCTCTCTCTCTCTCTCTCTCTCAAAATAAATAATAAACATTAGAAAAATAAAGAAAAAATACCTTATATTTACCTGTGTAGTTAACACATCCATGCTCCTTATTTCTGGGGGTGGATATATATTTTCATATGGTTTCATGTCCCTTCTTCCTGCAGGACTTTATATGTCATTTTTTGCAGTGTGATGTGATGAATTCTGTCAGCTTTTGTATGTCTGAAAACATTTTATTTTGCCTTCATTTTCTTAGGAAGATATTTTTGCTAGGTATAGAAACCTATGCTGACAGTTTTTCTTTCGGTATGTTAAAGATGTTGCACCACGGTTCTCAAATCTGCATGGTTTATGTAGAATAGAAATCAGCTGTCACCATAATCTTTTTATTTTCCTCTGTCTGTATCATGTCTTCATTCCCTGGCTGTTTTCGTGATGTCCTCATTCTCACCGGATTATGCTGTGTCTTGGGGTGATATCCTTCACATTTTTTGCACCTGGATCTGTGGGTTTGTGGTTTTCATAAACTTGGGGGGGGGGACATTTAACTGTCATTGCTTCAAACGATATTTCTCTACCCTTTTCCCTCCTTTGGGAACTCCAATCGTATGTATGCTAGGTCTCTTGAAGTTGCCCCCTATCGTCAACAATATTCATTCTTTTTCAATTCTTTTTTCTCTGTGTGTTTCATTTGGGATAGTTTGTATTCACATTTGCTAATGTTTTTCTTCTGCAATGTCTAGCCTGCTGTTAATTTTATCCAGTGTTTTTCACACTATAGACGTTGGATTTTCCATCACCGGAATTCGATTTGGGATGTTTATGTACTTATGCATTCTGCGCCTCTGTGCAACTTTTTGAACACCTGACGGGCAATTTAATGGCCATTTTAATGTAGTTGTTTTCCAGTTTGAATACTGATGTCAGTTCTAGATCGGTTTCAATTGGTTGATTATTCTCCTCACTATGCGTTGTGTCTTCTTTGCTCATTTTATGCCTGGTCATCTTTGTTTGCGGGCCAGACATTGTGAATTCTACCCTGCTGCATATTGGATGTCCTTGTAATCCTATAAATATTCTCGAGCTTTGCTCTGGGATATATAGTTCAATTAATTGGAAACAGTTGCATCTTTCTGGGTGTCGCTTTTCGCTTGTTGTAGTAAGCTGCTAGTGTAACCCCAAAATTTGTGCACGCCAGAAACCAGAAAGCAGCCTCATTTGGACATAGGGTGTCTACGGATGTAATTAAGGTGAGGTCATGCCAGATTAAGGGGGGCCCTAAATCCAGTGACTGGTGTCCTTCTACGGCTCTATGAAGACACACAGAGGAGAGCGTCATGTGAGGGTGGAGGCGGAGATGGGACTAACGCATCTACAAGCCAAGGAGTCAGAGGGATTGCCCGCAGCCACCAGGACCCAGGAGAGGCGCTCACATTCTCCCTCACAGCCTCCAGAAGAAACCAGATCTGCAGACACAATGATTTCAGAGTTCTGGCCTCCTGAGTTACAGGGAAGAGATTGTTGTAAGCCGCGGGGGTTGTGGCAATTTGCTCTGTCAGCCCCAGGAACCTAGCACACGTGAGTCAGGCAGAGCCAGTGCACCAGTTGGTCTAAGACTCATCAGTCCCCACCACTGAGGCAAGGCCCTGCGAGTATGCTAACTGGTACCCCATGAACTCTGGGGCTTCTCAGTCCGGTTGGTGGGTACAGGCATCGTGCCCAGCCCTGT
Organism: Felis catus; assembly: GCF_018350175.1. Lineage (NCBI taxonomy): Eukaryota > Metazoa > Chordata > Mammalia > Carnivora > Felidae > Felis > Felis catus. Next base: position 22,984,825 of record NC_058375.1, read on the forward strand.
GCCTGTGCTGGCCACCGTTCACGCTAACAGTGTGACTATCAGATCACTCCTTCCCTGGCGTTTTCTCACACGCACGCGCCCTGATAACATACTCAGTGGAGACTTGAAGGACCCGCCCCACCACACAGCTCCGATGGACGTTCCCTCTCTGCACGGCTCCCTCCTCTCCGGCTCTCTGTCCTTGTGAGTCCGGGGCCGGCCTGGCCTGACTCTGTTCCCCTCCTCAGCTCAGGATCAGCCGGGCTCCACCTGGGCTCCCCCTTCCTGTCTGACGGAAAACTCTCCTGGGACCGTCAGCCTGCAGCCACCACCGGCCTCACCCCGTTTGTCCCCCTTCTTCTCAGGGCCCGCCATCCTTCACCACCGGATGTTCAGTGTCATAAAAACCCCTGTTCCATCTGCTTGGCTTTTTCCTTGGCTGTTCGGGTGGGAGGATCAATTCATTCCCTGTGAGTCCATCTTGAACAGGAGCACAAGTCACAGATCATAATATCTTAAAGCCCTAGAATCTAAAGGGGTCTTTTAATCTGGGGATGATTGGGAATCAGAATCTCAGAGGCTTGGGTTTTTAAAATCACAGTAGCTTTGTTTTGTTTTTTTTTAATTTTTTAATGTTTATTTATTTATTTATTTGGAGAGAGAGACAGAGAGACAGAGCATGAGAGGGGCGGGGGCAGAGAGAGAGGGAGACACAGAGTCCGAAGCAGGCTCCAGGCTCTGAGCTGTCAGCACAGAGCCTGACACGGGATGTGAACTCACGAGCCGTGAGATCATGACCTGAGCTGAGGTCGGATGCTTAACCGACTGAGCCACCCAGGACCCCCACAACCACACCAATTTTGAATCTTAGCACGTTCAAGGGAGTGGATAGCTTCTGATAATGACGATCTCCATTATTTATGATGCACAAATGGTGCCGGGCGCTGTGCTCAGTCCTTTGGTCTCTGTGACAATCCCTATAGTGGGAACTACTGCTTTGCCTGATTTTCCAGATGAAGAAACCAAGGCCGGGTGAGTGTGAGTCTTTGCCAAAGGTCGGACACCTTGCAATCGACATGGTCGGGATGTGCTCAGGACTTGGCCCGGAGCTCTCCACCTCCATAGTCCCACGCTCTCAGCCCCTCTGCTGGCCCGCCTCCCGGGAATCTCCACTAGATGCTCCCCATCTGTCGTGTCTTTTCCATCCAGGGTCAAGCGCAGTTTCTCCCTGATGTCTCTTCCGGAACACCCAGTCTCCAGGTTCAACATGGGGTCATCGGTGGGGGAGGTCTTGGAAAGCCTCCTTGACCTATTGAAAATAAGCTTTGGAATATTGTATTAGCACTTTAGAGTATGGGGCCCTATCAGGATCTATGCATCTGGAAATTCTGAGGTTATTTCTCCAGAGGAATGTTTCATTTGCCCTCTAATCTATTTTTTTAAAGTTTATTTAGTTCGGGGCGCCTGGGTGGCTCAGTCGGTTAAGCGTCCGACTTCGGCTCAAGTCATGATCTCACGGTTCGTGGGTTCGAGCCCCGCGTCGGGCTCTGTGCTGACAGCTCAGAGCCTGGAGCCTGCTTCGGATTCTGTGTCTCCCTCTCTCTCTCTGGCCCTCCCCTGCTTCCGCTCTGTGTCTCTCTGTCTCATAAATAAATAAATATTTAAAAAAATAAAAATAAAGTCGATTTATTTAAGAGAGAGAGAGTGAGTGAGGTAGGGGCAGAGAGAGAAGGAGAGAGATCCCAAGCAGGCTCTGTGCCGTCTGTGCAAATGCATGGCTCCGACTCACGCAACCATGAGATCACGACCTGAGCCAAAGTCAGACACTTAACCGACTGAGCCGTCCTGGCCACCCTGGTCTCTAATTTATTTTTTTCAACGTTTATTTATTTTTGGGACAGAGAGAAACAGAGCATGAACGGGGGAGGGGCAGAGAGAGAGGGAGACACAGAATTGGAAGCAGGCTCCAGGCTCTGAGCCATCAGCCCAGAGCCCGACGCGGGGCTCGAACTCCCGGACCGAGAGATCGTGACCTGGCTGAAGTCGGACGCTTAACCGACTGCGCCACCCAGGCGCCCCTCTAATTTAGAAAGTAAATGTCTTCCCAGGAGATTCACAGGTACAGTGTCACATAAAAGAACGGCATGGTTTTCAGCAAAGGGGCCAAGGGTAACAGTTACGGGCTCTGATAAAGGAGCCCTTTGAACTTGATGGACGCTCTCGCCACAAAAACATTTTTGGTCATGATGTATCACGGCAGGGATTAAAGTGGCAACAGCTGCTCTGGTATCTATTAGCCAGTGCAGATGTCTCCATTTATGCCAAGTTTCATTCCATCCTGATAATTTATAGGAGTAGCTGACTGGACATTTCCTCAGAGTTCCATCAGTGTTGATAATTACCTCGGGGACCTGAAGGTTGAGGGTTCCGTCTCGTTAGATAATTAGGGTGTTTGAGGAGACCATCCCTTTGCCAATGTCCCTTCTGTTTACAGTATTGACCAGCATCCTCACCAACGGGGGCGAAATTAGATCTAAAGTTTGGTCAAGGCCCCTGTAGTTGCTATAATCCTAAGGACCGTGAGTTCATCTGTTTGATGGCTCTTTTTCTGTTCTGAAATTCTTTTGAAATTCTCAGCGAGAGGCTGGAGCTCAGAAAGGGACTGATCTGTTCTAATGTATGCTTCTTTAATAAATCACAAGCTCAGAGCCAAGCCCGTTAATAAAACGAGCAGACAAGGCAAGATTAGCTTCAGAGTTCCCGAGACCAGAATGCTGTCTAAATATTTCTTTTAAGCAAATTTGAAGGTCTGCAACTGATTCATCCCTTTTTTGTTTACAGGATTGTATTATGGCCCAATTAATTCTCACGGGAAAAACACCGGGTAGAGCTTCAAGGAGTGATTGACCTACTTTTCTTGCTCTTTTCAACCCCATCCTTTGAAGCTTGCTGGGTAGGGTCCCCCAACTCTTGAGAGGAGTCTGTTCAATCTGCTGTGGGGAGCCACCTTTGGGTGGCTCTTGGAATTACCGTCACGTGAACGAATTGGTACAAACCAGAGGGCCCAGAGTCATAAGCTCTATGCATCAGAAATTCTTTTATAAATTCATTTTGATCCTTTTGGGGATCTGGAAGATCCTTTGTAATGACTTGGCATTCAGCTCAAGCCCAGGGTTTGAATTCTGCTGTAGCTGGGAAGCCCCGATTCGTGGGAAAGTCTTGCTCTCAAGGGTGTCAGGAACTTAGGAGGTTGGGGGGGGGTGCGGGGGAAGATGAAAAGGATTGTTGGAATCGGGACAGTCAAGTGGCAGAAAATAGCAAGACAGAGGGGCTAGCTGGAGGGTCTGTCAAGCCCTTACTCTTAGTCGGGGCTTTTGTCTCAAGTTTGTCATTGGCCCATTGTAATAAATCTTTAGAGAAGCTCTTTTAGTCATTCTGTCTTCCAGAGACCTCTGGAAACCAATCAAAGAATGCATTCCACTGTGTTCAAGAGATTCAGGCTCTTCTTTTTTCAAGGGCACCCCTTGAAAATGGGTTATTTTTACCTTTTTTTAGACTCTTTTTTTATCTTTAATTTTTTTTTAATGTTTATTTATTTTTGAGAGAGAGAGACAGAGACAGAGAGACAGAGCGTGAGTGGGGGAGGGGCAGGGAGCGAGGGAGACACAGAATCCAAAGCAGGCTCCAGGGTCCGAGCTGTCAGCACAGAGCCCGACGTGGGGCTCGAACCCACAAAGTGTGAGATCATGACCAGAGCCGAAGCCGGACGCTTAACCCACTGAGCCACCCAAGTGCCAATGGATTATCTTTTTTAAATTGCAGGTTCCCCAAAGTGACCACTACAATTGCAAATTATCCTTTGTGAAGTTTACCCATTCTTCCAGAAAGGTACCAGACCCTCGTCCACACTGGGTCTACACATAAGAGGCAGGAGTCTTTAAGTGAAGAGAAGGAAGATTTAGGCCAGGGGGAGGGAGCCCACCTCTGTCTTTAGATTCCCGAAACCAAATAATCTATGGGGATCCCGGTAATTCTACCCCATCCTTAAACCCAGCGAGTCTCAGGTTTTTCCCCTTTCCGACAGAAGGGTGCCTTACCAAGAAGCTTCAACTGACAAACAGAAAACAAGTTAAGTTGGAGGGCTCAGGACGCCTAGAGAGCACAGCTCAGACCCAAGAGAGACTTAGCAACAACTCCCAGGCCAGTGAGAAAGCCCTGAGGGAGGAGTTAGGTGGGCGTTGGCACCTGCTTTGCTCACCAGCCTCCAGGTAGCGGGGAGATGTCTTTGCAGGATCCCACGCCTGACCCAGTTAACCGTCAGAAGTTCATTAAAAAAAACAGAAGCAAAACCAACATCACATTAAGTGGTGATTAGTAAAAGTTCATTATGCACACACCAAAAAGACCGGTTGCAAAACAAGGGTACTCAAACCAAAACATGGACCGAGGCTCGGGAGTATATTGTTAGAAAGCAGCATATTTATATAGCATGCAGGCAGCAAGTTTTTATTCCTTATGGTGAGTGCTTACAGTATGAGAATTTTTGTAAATGAAAAAGAATTGGCTAGTGGTTGCCTCTGATCAAAATTGGGGGGACGATTTAAGTTTCACTTAGAATTTTCAGAGGCATAAACAAAACGTGACCCAGGTCAAATTAACCTCGCTTGTCTTGCAAACTAAGCGTAATTAAGCTCTGCTTCTGCCGACTACCTGGTTTTGTCTGCTCAGGGAATTTTCAAATCTGGTCTCCGTTTGTGTTTGATTTTCACAGTGCTGTCCCTTTAATTTCTTGGCGTTTCTCCCTGAAAACTTATTCTGCAAAAATGTGTCTGTGCCATCCATCCTCCCAGATGGCTTTTTAAGTGAAGCTGTTTGTTAAGCGGGAGAAGAAAAGGGAGGGGTGGGGAGGGGAGGAGCGGGCGGAGCCTCTGCCGCCCCAGGAGAAGACGGAGGGGGGAGGGGGAAGGGGGGAGGGGGGCAGGGAGGACCCTGTGGTCCCGGAAAGGCTCAGAGCTCGGCCTCCCGGTGTGGGTGGGGCCACCGGCACAGCCCAGTGCACTTGGCCAGAGTCCCAGTGACAGTGGCCCCTAGTGCCCGGGCCCCCCCTGTGTGCCCAGCTCCGGGCTGAGCACTTTGGACTCATTGGCCCAATTCATCCTCACCCAACCTGTGCAGCAGGTCCTGTGAACCTCTCCATTCCATAGAGGAGGAGCTCAGAGAGGGGCAGGCACTTGCCCAAGGTCACACAGCTGATGAGAGAAAAACTCAGGATTTGAGCCCGGCTCCCAACCAGGCTATCACACAGCCCCCTACTAGACTCTTAGCTGGAAGGACCCCGGAGACCAGACGCACCATGGAACTCAGGCTCCCGGACCCACTGTCTCCATTTGTATACCGAGGCAGTTGGTGTGGTCCTGTGGTTCTCAGGTCTGACTCCACATCAGAATCTTCCGGGGCTTTTCAACAACGCTGGTGCCTGGGCCCCACCTCAGAGTCTAGATGGTTTTAAAGCCCCACGCTACCCCGGGACATTTTTCTCAACACACCGGCACAGGGCCACACTACAGTCAGAGGGTCTAGAACCTGCCCCCACTCCCCAGTGAATTGTCAGAGTGTCTGCAAAGTTGATCACGGGAAGGGCTGAGCGGACAGAATTGGTTGGCAGGAGCCCAGGGGGAGCACCCGCGAGGGGTTCCGTTTCCACCAGGGCATCTTGAGGCCTCTCTTGCCCCACCCCCACCCCCGCTCCTTCCTCGGCGCCCCCCACCCCCCTCTAAGCCCTGCCTGCAGAGACCTGGATGGATCACCTCTGACCCCACCACAGATGGCTCCCCTGCGCCAGCTGCCCCAGCCTGGTGTCGCGGTGACTCTGGGAGCGATCAGGGATGGGACAGAAGGAGGAAGTGCCTGGGAAGGGGTTCCCCGGGGACAGGAATGCCGCAGCAGAAATGCCAAACTGGCTTCCTCCTGGGCCCTTTTATAGGCCTGGCACTATGTTTTCCCAACTATCAAATGAAACACACACACACACACACACACACACACACACACACAGAGTCTTTGTTGCCTTTTCTTCCCTAAGGGTGATATGGATTTGTCAGTTTCCTTAGCAATATCCAAATAAAGGGGGGAGGCACGACTGGCTGAGGAGCACCCCTGCATGCCGCAGGCAGGCAGTGCCTGGCTTCTCCCGGGGGAGGGACAGCTGCCCCATTTCCCAGAGGGGAAGTGAAAGGCAAGGGGTGAGGCCACAGCCAGAGGCTCTCAAGGTAGAGGGAGGAGGGGAGGACGCAGCCGCCTCACGCCTGCCAACCTGGCCCAGGGGCCTCAGAGCCACTTCTGTCCCCAAGCTCGCTCCTCCCTGAGGTTTCCTGACCCAGACAGTCCCTAGGAAGCCCTGAGAAGCCCCCTACTTCATCATCCCCTCCAAAGTTGAATTAAACCATTCCTGCCCTCAATTGTCGCAAAAGGTACCCGTGCCTACTGTATGCCTGCGACATAGCCACGACCGAGGCAATTACGTCCTTGCTTTGTCACCACGGAGTTCACGCTCTAAAAAGGGAGACAGGAACATGTAAGCCACAGTAACGAGGTGCTGAAAGCTGCGTGGCGGGGGCGGGGGGGCGGGGGGCGCTAGGTCTCGGGCGACAGAGATGCCCCACCAGCTTCCCAGTGATCAGGGGTCCTCCCAGGTAGACTTTCACCTGACTAGCCGCTGTGACCCGAGTTCCGGTCTGCACAACGGTTAATTTCAAAGGCTCAGTCTGGCCACGCCCACATGCTGGGATGGCCCCACCCACAACCAATGGTAGCCCCACCCAAAGTGGGCCTGGCCACACCCACTAGCCCCAGGGCCGCTGGCAGCCTGGGTGTGTCCTCCCTGATCTCAGCCTACTGACCTCTCCCAGCCTCCTCTGTGGCCTGAGACCCCCCCCATCAGGGACCCTGACTCCTTTGGGTCTGTGGGGTATGGGGACAGGCTCGTGTTTGACGCCGTGTCTGAGAGGCCACTGGTATTTCCCAGGTCCTTTTGGGGGCAGTGTTCTGGTCTGTAAATGGGCATCATCACCCCTCCGCACACAAGGCTGCCAGACTGGGAGGCAGGAAGCCCCTTACTCTGTGCCAGCCCAGGAGGCCCGGGAGTGGAAGGAGCTTCACCCCGTGAACCCACAGGGACCTGGCCCCAGACTCTGAGGAGCAAAGGTCCTGTCTTCTCCTGTCCTGAGCCTCCGGGTGCTCAGGTGAATGGGCCCCTGCCTTCTGTTTCTCTGTCCCCAGACACGGGGCCTGCCTGGACGGGCACCGCGTAACTGGACCGTGGCCAGAGCTCAGGAGCATATTCTGGAACCCCTGGTAGCCAGCAAACAGCGGGGAAGTGGGTGCAGACACAGCCAGAGAGCACGGGCTTCAGTCCAATGCATTTGCTCCCCCTTATTAGTCCCGATTCTGCCTCTGGTCCCGGGCGTGGACAGGCCAGTAGCTCTGGGAGCTTCGGAGGATGAGGGACAGGGGCAATCCACAGCCCATGGGCATCTGATGCTGCTTCTGCAGACGGTGATAATCAGTGTGCCAGGCACCGTGGCCCTCCGCGTTCTGTCTCCCGCCACCCTCAAAACAGCCTCGGGGGGAGGGGCTCCATCTACCAGGGGGAGGGGTAGATGAGGAAGCCTGAGACTCAGAGAGGAGCTCTCCCTTGCCTGTCCCCAGTGCGGGTCCCCTCGGCTCTGATGCTGCCTGAAACCTCCCCGTTTCCCGGCTGGCACCGCTGTATCTGTAAGATGCAAACTCTGCCCACGTTCCGAGGGCGGCATGGAAATGGCACCTGTCCCTTTTAGAGAAAGTCTGGGGAAGCAGGTGTCAGTGACAATGGAGTGCCGCGTCCTCCAAGGCCAGCCTTGTCTGAGGTGCCCACTAGGGAACAAACGTGGCCCTCCCGCACACGGGCTCGGATGCACCGAATGGCTACAAGGACAGTGGAGTGAAGGGAGAATCCCATCAGACCGGAGTGGGGTGGGGCCACCACCCTCTCTCAGCCCGGGGGTGGAGGGGTGAGGGGCCAGCAGGGGGCCCTGGAAGGGGCTGGCGGAGGGGGGGGCGGGGAGGGGGACAAGACCTCCCAGGGCCTCTTCCTAAGACAGAAACTGCTGGGTTCACAAGTTTCTCCTGAGTCGAATCTGTCCCGAGAAATCCAACTCCAAGAATGTTCCAGAACTCCTGGCAATAGAGAATGTCTCCCTTCATTGTGAACTTGAAATGCTAAGAAGACGAGTCTGGAGCTGTGGGGCCCCCCAGGAGGAGAAGAGCTGCCCCAGGTTCAGGCCTGAGTGGATTTAGGGCACCTGAAGTCCACTGTGGCATGATAATAACCCAAAGTCCACTGTGGCATGATAATAACCCATAATAACCATAATAATAAATGGTAATAGCACGCATTTACATAGTGACTGTATATATGTGCCTGGAGCGGTTTTCAACGCTCCCCACGTCCATCCCCTTATTTATTCCTCAGCACAACTCTCTGAAACTGTCACTATTGTTCCAATTTTACAGACCGAGGCACCGAGGCACAGAGAGGTGGAGTAAGATGCCACAAGTCACACAGCGACGAAGTCCCAGAGCCACATCCAGGCTGTCCGGCTTCAGAGTCTGGGTCCTTGATCACCCGAGCACAGTGGTACCTGCATGAAACAGAGTGAAGAAGACAAGGCAGGTAAATGGAAGCCATGGAGAGCTTGAGCAAAAGACATATGCCCGAGAATGACGTAGCTAACTCATCTTTTTAAAGAGCATTTCATAGTTTGGACTTCAACAGATATTCGCTGCACACCTGCAGCGTGTCGAGCCCTGTGCCGGGCCCTGGATGGGCTGGAGGGAAGGGGACCGGATGGGAAGTTGTTCCAGCAAGCGGGTAACTGGAGACCCAGAGAAGGAGAAAGGACACACCACGGCACACAGCAGGTGGAACGGGACCAGCTCCTGTTTCCTGCATGGGGGCTGCCCTCTCCCCTGGCTTCTTCTCTGGCCAATCCAATCAGTAACACCCAAACAAAAACCCAGTAACACGCAATGCTGGTGAGCGTGTGGTGGGACAGGCAAGTCGTTTCACCTCTCTGAGCTTTGAGTTGCTCGCCCGTGGGATAGGCACGACCGCACGGGCCCTTCGTGGCTATCGGAGGCTGAAATAAGGCGACCGACGCGAAGCCGGCCTGCACAACAGAGTCTCATCAATGGCGGCGATCGCATTGCCCCCTCCGTGCAGCAAGCTCCTAAAGGCAGGGACCAAGCCCGATTCAATGTTGTATCCCCAGGGCTAGCTCGGGGCCCAGAGCACCGTGCGCAACCAAGAAAGATGCCCATCGGGCGGCCAGTTTATTCCACGCAATACGTGTTGACAGGCACTGTTCCAGATGCTGGAGATGCAGCCATGAAGCCGACAGACACAAATGCTTATGGAACCCGGAGTTGAGTTGCCTGGAAAGAAGGAAGGATCCAGAATGTTAGAGCAGCGGAGGGCTTGGAGATGGAGAGGGGCTCTTGAGGTCCAATCCCAGAGTCCTTGCAGCCGTGCCTGAGTTCACCGCCGGCCGAAGCGGACAGCTCCCGAGAACCCCCACCTCCCACTGCAGGAACCGCATTTCTCCGGGCTGCTCTGGCTTTCTCTGTCCCACGGGAGCTTGCTCAGCCCGGGAGCTGGGCCAGCTGGAAGGCAGGGATGCTTCGGGCTCATAGAGGTGGCTCTCGACCAATAAGGGGCAGGTGGGGGCCAGAGGCGTGTACCACACGGCTCCTCTGAGGGTCCCCATAGTCGTGGGCCCCCATCGCCCACGCTTGACGCACCTTTATGTGACCTTTCTCCCTCCCCGGCCCTCTCTCTCCGCCCCCTTGCTGCGTGTCCTGGGGTGCCCTCCCAAATACACCAGCGGCAACTCAACACCTTGCTTCCAGAACAGTTTTGGAGGAGCCCGACCAGAACAGAGGCCACCTAAATCCGACCCCATCTTTGCGCTGCTGAGGAAACATGTCCAGAGAGGGCCAGTCACCTACCCAATTCAGACAGCAGTATTTGGGGCAGCTCGGGCTTCCCACAAATACCCCCGCCATGGCCACCACCAAGGGCGGAGTCTGCAGGGCCAGCCTGGGCTCTGCCTTCCCTTCCCGGGACCACAAGCTGGGCGTTTAGAAATTCTCGAGTTTTGCAACAAAAAGCTACAGAGAATAGGTAATGGGACGGCTTTTACATAAGCGCGCTTGGGCACAAAGTGCTCCGGCCCCCTCGCTCCCGCTGCCGTGAACCCCTAAACGGAGCCTGTGTTTACTTCCAAATAGGGAACCTCCTCGGCATCTCAGCGTGGGCCGCCGTGCTGCTCTGTAGAGCTCGAGAAAGACCATCACTTCCTCCTCGTCCTACCCTCCTTTTCAAGGAATCTGGGGCATTTCCCACATGCCTGGTCTTGGAAGGATCTCCAGGCTTCATCAGGCCCCACCCCCTGGGTCTTAGGAGCAGAGGGGTGACTTCCTGTGTCCCACAAGGTACATGGATGGTCAGGGAGGTGCGGGGACTCACCCGAGGCACACAGTGAGGCCAGAACAGAGGAGAGGGTCAACTCACAGTCTCCTCCAATTTCTGGTTTCACTGATCTTCCTGTCGCACCACACATTCAGAAACCAGCTCAAACACAACCGGTGCATTCCTGCCCCAGGACCTTTGCACTTGCTGTTCCATTTGGTTGGAAACCTAATTTTTTTTTTTTTTTTAATGACACGCTCCTCTTCTCACTCAAGACTCAAAGGTCTTCTCATTAAGTTAATGGAGGGTCAAGGAGGGCTGCCCTGAGGAGGCAGCCCTGGGGTGGACCAAAAGCCTGGGAGCCACCGCTGATCAGCGGTCTGGCCGAGACCATGATTAAACCCCAAAATCCTGTGATTCTGACTTGAAATGTTATGGTTTGAAGATTCTACGCAGTGACAATTCTAAGCTTGGGAGGTCTGAGCCTCTAGGATTTTAGGACTGTGGAGCACGAAGGTGTTGGGATTCTCACGAGCCTTTGCCACTGAAGAGAGGCCTGTCTTCCGCTGGCTGAGAGTCGGTTTTTCCTTCTTCCTGCCCACCTCCGCCCGTGCTGTGTGCAGCTTTTTGCGGCGTGGAGAATGCCAATTTTTTTCGGCAGCCCCAGAGTCAGGCGCTGGCTTCATCTGCATGTTCCAGTTTCTGGAATAAATATTAGAAGACAAGTCCGCGGAGATTTTCTGTGTGTACATGAGTTAATTCCTCCAGCCAGGGGCTCATCCAGACACGGATTTTAACACAGGGTGCCAATCCCCCGGGCTGATGATGGGGCCGCCGCGAGCCCAGCAGAGGCAGAAGGGACCGAGAAGGGCCTTTGTGAGCCGAGGCTTCAGGCCGAGGTGGGAGGAGGCGGGAGGGAGGGCAACCCCCCCCCCCCAGTTAGCCTTGGCCATGTGGGCGCAGGAGGGGCTGTTCTCTGCCCAGCATCTGGGGTCTCCCGTGGACCCCTGGGCCTGGGCTCACTCAGGCCGGTGCTCTAGGGCAGCCCCACCGCGGGTCAGACACAGCACTGGGCACCGGGTAAGCTCTGAAGTCAGACTTCTGTCTGAGATCCCAGATCTCACGCACCAGCTCAGCCACGTGACCTTGAAGAAGCCATTTCACCTCCTTGGATTCAGCTTCTTCAACGGGAGGGATGGTCCTGACCACCCTCCGCCTAGAAGTTCTCAGGACAGGAGGAAGCCCCCGGGCATGGGGACCGGAAGGAGCATCAGTCCCAGCAAACACCCTCATGACAGCGTGGGCACCAGGCATCACCTGAAGTGCTTGACACGGGTTCATCCCCACCCCCAGCCAGGGAGGGGAGGCTCTCATGACCCCCTTCACAGATGAGGAGACTGAGGCACGGAGAGGTTGAGTATCTTGCCCAACATCAGGGAGTTGCTCTAAAAGCCTGCAAACAGGTTGTAAACCCTTTAAATTTCCCCCACAACCCCCCTCGCTGGGTGCCAGGCATTGGCTACATGCCAGCACGGGCACCCTGGGATCCAGCCCTCATTCTGCTGCTGTGACAGATATGCTCGGGTTACAGCCGGGAGACGGAAATGCAGGTGATGCCCCCAGCCTTTGTTCATGCTGTGCCCCGGAACACCCTTCCCCTGCCTGTCCACCCGGGGCACTCCTGCTCACACTTCAAGGCCCAGGCATCGTGTTCTCCGTGGGCAGCCCCCACCCCACCCATCCCTGCACCCTCTGCGTCCTCCCTCATTGCCCATGGGGGCTGGGGGGCAGGATCCGACCTCGGGATCTGTTCCTTCTCTGCTCGCTCCTCCCTCCTTCCGGCACATCCACCAAGTTTGGCCCCGGCCCCAAGACCCACTATCCGGGAGGGAAGAACAACCCTGTGTGGCCTTGGTGTTGTTCCCCATCTTCGGAAAACTCCCACTCACGAAGGTTTCGTAATTTCCTGAGGCAGTCCCCACTCGCAGGTGGCAGTCTGGGACCCCTGACCTTGCTCATGGTCACCAAGATCACCTGGCGGGGTTAAGGGAGGCTGTAAGGTGCCCCTCCCCTCTCCCAGGCCAGCCCCTCCTTCCTGCAGCCCTGAGGGCGGGAATCACGCCTTCTTCGTGTCACAAGCCACACCCCCGCCCTGTAGTCGTGGTCACTAACCAGGAGCAGACTCCAAGAGCCTTACTTGAGATTTACAAGACGTGCACTCAGGGAGTGAACTCAAAACAAGCGATCAGCATGGACCCACTTGAATGCACTCACTGGCGGGCATCATTTCAGTTCTCTTACCCTTCACTTTGAGACTCACCAGGACCGGCTGCCCAGTTCCTATCGATTAGCAAACCGTTAAAAATTTATGACAAGTCGAAACTAATTGGCCACAGTGCGGGGTGAGTTTGACTCGGGCCAGGGTTCCATGGCCCGGCCTTCGTGAGCCTGGAGCCGGGACGACGCTATAAAGGAAGCACCAGCCCCACAGACACCCGGATCCTTGTCCTCCAAATGTTCCCGTAGGGTCTGTTCCCGCCTGGGTTCAAGGCTGCCATCCTCCACGCCTGCATCGCGGCCCCCGCCTCCCGTCTGGCTGGCTCCAACCAGCCCTCCTTCCCCCCAGCAGCCACCCTGTCTCCCAAGACGGCCTCAGCCTGGCACCCACCCTTGTATCAGGCCACACTGGCCCAGCCAGCCTGCAGGGGGCAGGGGGAGGGGCACAGCCAGAGCAAACACCCGGTCTGTTCATAGATCTGCCAGCCCCTGGAACTGTGCCCCAGGCTCAGGGAGAGGCACCTGGGGCGCATGAACCCTCCGTATTAGTGAAGGGAGTTGCTACGGCATCGTTCATAAGTTGGGGTCAATCTTCAGTCTTCATGCCCCCTGTGCCCCTTCCGTTGCCCCACGATGGGCATAGCTTGGATGGTGTCGGTCCCCTGGTTCCAAGGATGTCCCGTCTTCGGTGCTAGGCACCTCTGGGGCTATGGAGACACAGGCCTGTCTGCAGAGCCACCAAGAATCATTCAGATGTACCAGCGGGGAGCCAGTGTAGACCTCTTGGGCCTGAAAACCACTCCTTTCCCTTCTCCGACCCCTGTATGACCCCCACCCCCCACCCCCCATCGCCCACATCAACAATGTCTGTGCGTCACTTGTAAACCCCGCGATGCCGGGTGAGGGCAGGTCAGGACCACACAGACAGAGGCACCAGAAAGGGCTCTGGCTCAGGGGCTCGTCCTGCCCCTCCACGGACCTTGGCAAGCCCCCTCCTGTGCCTAGGCCTTGGTTTTTTCACAGGACATTTAACCAGATGATGTCTCGGGACCTTGCAATTCAGAGCGTCTCTGAAGCGGCGGTAGAGGGTAACGTGGTCACTAGGACTACAGGGTCACGGGGACACTGCCGAGCGCTGTGGAGCACGCGCTCTGCGCTGGGTGCCGATCACGCAGCCTGTGCGTGAGAAGTATTCTCGGTCCCGTGTTCCCGAGGCACAGGGAGGCACAGAGAGGTCCAGTGTCCCACAATGTCAGACGGTCCCAACCATGAGGGCAGCAGCTCCCCTGAGGCCCCGTACCCTGCCGATCCCACCCCGGGATTGTCCCACGCCAGCACTGACATCCAGAGGCCCCAGCCCCTGAGCCCATTCCCCTGGTGGTTGGGCAGAGAACAAAAGCCCCGCTGCTGGTTTGCCTCGAAACCAATTTGGCCGCTGGTTGCTCAAGGCCCATCTCTCCCTCGGCCTCAAATGCCTTTCACGTCACATCATTCTCTGTAGTTAAGATTCGTCACGTTTAACTTCTACAAGGGCACACCCAACATGCCATAATCCAATTAAAATGGGCAGAAGTCACGAACAGGCATTTTTGTCAAGAACACATCCAGATGGCCAACAGACTCATCAGCGGGGAAAAGCAAATCAAAACCACAAGGAGATACCACCTCACACCTGTCAGAACGGTGAAAATCAAAAAGACAAGAAACGACGGGGCGCCTGGGTGGCTCAGTCGGTAGAGCGACCGACTTCGGCTCAGTGGGTTCGAGAGACTTCACGGTCTGTGGGTTCGCGCCCCGCGTCGGGCTCTGTGCTGACGGCTCGGAGCCTGGAGCCTGTTTCGGATTCTGTGTCTCCCCCTCTCGCTGCCCCTCCCCCATTCGTGCTCTGTCTCTCCCTGTCTCAAAAATAAATACACGTTAAAAAAAAATTAAAAAAAAACAAAAAACAATGAACGACAAGTGTTGGCGGGGATGTGGAGAAAGGGGACCCTCATGCACCATCGGTGGGAAGGCAAACTGGTGCAGCCACTGTGCAAAACAGTAAGGAGGTGCCTCAAAAAGTTAAATATAGAACGTCCCTACCACCCAGCAATTGCCCTAGTAGGTATTTACCCAAAGAAAATGAAAAGATATATGCACCCCAGTGTCAACAGCAGCATGATTTACAGTGGCCAAGACAGGAAAGCGATCCTGTATATACACAGACACGCACACACACACGCGCGCACACACACACACATGCACACACACACACACGCACACACACACACACTGGGATATTATCCAGCCATAGAAAAGAACGAAACCTTGCCATTTGCAACAACGTGGATGCAGCTAGAGTGCGTAATGCTAAGCGACATAAGTCAGCCAGGGAAAGACAAATACCATACGATTTCACTCCCAGGTAGAAGTTAAGAAGCAAAATGAATGGACGGAGTAAAAAGGAGACAAACAAAAAGAAACAGACTCTTACATGCAGAGAACATACTGGTAGCTACCAGAGGGGACGTGGGTGGGGGGATGGGTAAAATAGATGAACAGTACACTTCCGATGAGCACTGAAAAATGTAGGTGACTATTCGATCATTATATTGCATGCCTGAAGTTCAAATAATGCTGTATGTTAATCGTGCTTTAAGCAAATAAAAGAATTAAGAAGAGAGGCGCCTGGGTGGCTCAGTCCTTTGTGGTTGAGCGTCGGACTTCGGCTTGGGTCATGATCTCCCGGTTCGTGGGTTCGAGCCCCGCGTCGGGCTCTGTGCTGACAGCTCAGAGCCTGGAGCCTGCTTCGGATTCTGTGTCTCCCTCTCTCTCTGCCCCTCCCCCGCTCACACTCTCTCTCTGTCTCTCAAAAATGAATGAAAGTTAAAAAAATAAAATAAAATAGGGGCATCTGGGTGACTCCGTCCATGAAGCGTCTGACTTCGGCTCAGGTCATGATCTCACAGTCCGTGAGTTCGAGCCCCACATCAGGCTCTGTGCTGACAGCTCGGAGCCTGGAGCCGGCTTCGGATTCTGTGTCTCCCCCTCTCTCTGCCCCTCCCCTGCTCATGCTCTGTGTCTCTCTGTCTCTCAATCACAAATAAACATTAAAAAAAATTTATAAAAGACATCTTCAATTCTAGCGTGCAATACAGGACTCTTTTTGTCCCCCTTTTAGTGGTTCTTCCTCAGGCTGCCCCAGCACAATACATAGCCCCACCCCGACCCTGCACTGACCAAGCCCGGGCCGGCGACCCCCTCATGGTTCCCGTCCTTCGCTTCAGCATCTGACCCATCAGCCAGCACTTCCCCCTCCAGAGTACATGCCTCTACCTCCCGCCCTCTGCCCAGGTCCAGGCTCGTCACCTGCTCTAGTGCCCTGTCTGCCTGGCCCCCTTGTGGCCACCCCTGCCAGGTTCTAAGCCATTCCTCCCACAGACGGGTAGGACCACATCATTCCTCCGCCTAAAACTCATCCCCTAAGCTTAAAATAAAACTCCAGCTCCACACCACGTGGCCCGCACATCTGGCGCCCATCTGTCTCCCCATCCCTTCACCCCTGCTGTTCCCTCCACCAGGGACTCCCTTCCCCTGGCTGGTTCCTTCTCATTCTCAGACGCCAACTTCAACGCCCCCTCCTCCAAGCCCTCTTCCCAGAGCACAGTGCCAAAGCAACACTTCTCCCCTGCTCCAGGGGTCCCTCCTGGCCCCCTCAGATCCTCAATCCACCCTTGCGCCCGTCCTCTGGGCTCCCACAGGGAGCATCAAGCAGTCCCCGTGCCCTTTTGATTTCCAGGTGGGTTTGGTCAACAGGGAGCCCCAGCAGGAGATCAGGGCAGGAGGTGAGGAAGCCCGGTTGTTTAGCCCTGCTGGTCCCTCCCTGCAGGGCTCCAGGGCTGGCTCTGTCCCAGCAGACTGGGAATGTCAGCTGCTGTCACGCGGCCCAGCCCCTTCACCCCGCTCTCTCTGTCTCTGGTTCCACTCATCACTCGTCCCCTGGCCCTGGCAAGCCTAAGGAGGCTAATGTAGCCCCTCTTCTGGGGTTTTCTTACTCTCCGCACCCCCCTTCATAAACAGGCTCCTTTAAATACCCTCCTCAAATACCTGATTGACTGTCACTTCATCTGTCTCCGGCTGGGTCCCGGGCTGCTACACTACCCACCCTCACCACCGCGTTCCATCTCCCCCCAGAACTTCTCACTGCCCGAACACACTGCTTGTTCGCTACCTGTGTCCCCCCACCAGAATAGAAGCCCCATCCGAGACAGGGGCCTTTATTACGTCATGTGTCAGAGGAATAGGGCAGACGAGCTCACACCGTGCTCAGACTCTCGGGGAAACCCAGCCAATTCTGTGACGGTTCCTCGCTAAATGGCACTGACTTTTAAGTGTCTTCACACGGCATTTCCCAAGCTGGGATCAGGTGACATTCAGTTGGGAGGTGGTAACAGTTGGCAACCTTATACCATTTGCCTGATTTTTCCTCATTTCACTTGAGAGCCTGACAATCTCGTCCCGGGCTGCCCTGACATCACGTTCAAGTCTGTCCATGGGCCCAGTCAGGGCTGGGGAGACCCTCATTCCCCGTCCCTCCAGAGCCCGGGGGGCCCCGGCATGAGGCCTTTACTCCATGGGTTTAATTCATCTTCCTTCACCCAGGTCCAAACTCGCCCTCCCTCGTCTGCTCCAGGCTTGAGATCCAAGGGCTAAGGCAGACAGAGCGCCAGCCCTGGGTCTGTTCTGTCACCCACTCACTGTCCGACCTTGCGCAGGCCGCCTGCCCACTCCGGGCCTCAGTTTCCCCAACTGCTCCAGCCGTTCCTCCTGCCTGGGACTCCCCTCCCACGAGCAGATCAGACCACCTGCTCTCCCAGCATGCTCCCTGCTCTGGCCAGCTCAGTGCAGATCGTGTTGATGGTTATGTCTCTCTGGGAGGTGACAGAGGACATAACGCCCTGTGACAAAGGCAATGTTATCACCACCTCTGCTTTCCAGGTGACAACAAGGCTTCAAGAGGTTACACGACTCACCCCAAGCCACCAAGCTTGTGGGAGACTCTAAAAAGCCCATGGCAGGACTGAGCCCCAGCCGTGACCTTACATGCCTGTTCTAGAAGATGATGTGCTGACACCTCACAGCCCTCACTGTCCCCCAAGGACAAGAGCCCAGCTGCCAACAGAATCAGGATCCAGGTGGGGGGTCACCGGCATCACACCTGTCACCTGACACATCCTGGCACCTGACCCAGGTCAGGAGGCCCAATGCTTCAGGACTGGAGGCGGGGCCGGGGGAGGGACTGTCACCAGGCAAGTGGCTGGGAGCTCCCTCCCAGATCCCTCCCCATTTGCCGAGCCTGGAGTCCTCCCACCCATGGGTGGCCCGGGGGCCCGGGGAACTGCTGTCCCTTGCCCTCGGCCTGTCTGTGGCAACGGAACAGGATTCTAGATGATGTAAGAAAAAGAAACAGAAAAGGCAGGCATTGAACGATCGGCTGATCCTAGAACTGAAGAAAAGGGGACAATTCGGGCCTCAGGGAAGAGTCGCCAGGGCAGCCGCTGGATCCGGGAGGAACCAGTGCCCCGTGTTTGTGCCATCTGGGCAGGGGGAGCCGCTCCCCACCACTGCTGCCTGCCCCCCTTTCCCTCCAGGGCAGCGAGAGCATCTGGGCAAGATTCCGGGCCAGTCCCTGGCTGCGAGCGGAGGGGCCACCTCCCGTGTCAGCAGTCAGGTGATTCGGCCAACAGAGAACCGGGACGCTATCACGAAAAGAACAATTGGGAACAGATGCTGGGTGGACAGAAGCGCCATCTCCCCTGGGTTACCCCCCCCCGGGGGGGGGGTGGGGACACAGCGCCCAGGACATGCAGGAGCCTGGTAAACATGAGCTCTGCACGCGCCTCCAACACTTTACAACAGATGCACAGTGAGCCCCACAGAGAGGGCCGGGCTGCCATCCCCATGTTCCACCTGAACACTGTGCCTTCACAATTACGTTTACAGCCATTTATTCGTCCGTTGACCCAGGGAACACGGAAAAGGTCAGACTCGGTCCCCACTGTGAAAGCCTAATTATTTATCCCACAAAGGAGGCGGACCTGGAAACAAAGGGGAAACAGCCTGGTAGTTTTCTCTGCTATTAGTGCCCCCATTTTACATGGAGGAGATGGGGTCCCAGAGAAGTCTAGTGATTTGCCCAAGGCCACACAGCTCAGGATGGGGGAGCGGATCCAAAGCCCAGACATCTGCCACTAAGGCCGAGGTTCCTTCCCCCCACCTCGCCCTGCCCCACAGAACATGGGAGAGGAGGTAGGAAAGGAAGAGGGCAGCATAGGCTGGAGGCATCAGGGAGGGCTTCCTGGAGGAGGGGGACCCCAGACTGGGCCCTGAAGGACAGACCAGAGAAGAGCACGTGGGGGGATGAAGCAGCTCCTAGTTTGCTGCCCCCAGTTCTTGAGGCCTCTGGGTCTGGAATTCTCCATGAGGAGGTTCAAGGTCTTCCTGGAGCAGGTGCCCCAGGAACCTCTCCCCAGAGCAGGTGGAGTTGAGTCCCTCCCAGGTTGGAGGTGGCTCCCAGGTAGGGAGTGGTGGGCAGGGCGGAGCAGGAGCTCCTGGGCACCTCTGTTCTCTTGGCTTCTGTCCCAGGTGCTGCTGAACGGGAGCGAGGAGGGCAGCGTCCTTGCCTGTCTGCAGTGCGGGGACAGTGGTCTCACCCACGTCCCAAGGAGGCCATCAGACCACGTTCCGTCAGCGCGTCAGCCCCACACACTGTGCGCCCAATCCCGCAGCGTCTCCTCGCGGGACACGTGCACCGCCTGGGGCCCTGTCATTTCCCTTGCAAATCTCCCCGAGGGAGCAGCATCCCAGGGAGGTAAGAACCCCCCTCATTATGTCCCCAGTCGGGGATAGGGGTCCCTTTCCCTCCCTGCTCTGCCCCTGAACCCCACTTCCCGGTAATGAGCCTATAGAAGTAAAACCCCACGCGGCACAAAAACACAGCAGCTCGATGCTGGGGGGGGGGGGGGTTGGGGGGGGGGTTGTTCTCGGTGAGCGGGCGGAGCCGGAGAAGTCGCGGCTATTTTGGGAACAGATGTCTGTGTGCGTGGGCGCCGCGTCCCCTCCCTGCCCCCCCCCACCCCCGGCTTTCCAGACTGGGCCGGAAGCTGAGTCAACGAGTCTTCAAACCCCAAATCCCCCCTCCCCTCCTCCCTTCGTCTTTTCCTTCAAAAGATATTTATGGATCCCAGTTAGGCACAGACCTTGAGTTGAGCACCAGAGCATGGGAACCACTAAGACCATCATCCCTGTCGTGGGGAGAGAAGTTCACTAACCGAAGGGGACCCTGCAGTGACAATATGCATTTATTTATTCAATGCGTTTGTTGGGCACCTGCTATACGACAGCCACTGCATCAGGGGGATTCAAATTGCCACAGCTCCTGCCCCATTGAGCTCACAGTCTAGAGGGAGACACAGAGATTAATTAATCACATCAAGTGTAAGGTCAGAAGTGTCGTCTAGGGGACACGGTGCTGGGTCAGCATGCCCCAGAGGGTTCCCTGCAGACCAGAACAGCAGAGCGGAGGTATGAAGAATACAAATTATCATGAGAGTTTGGGCGCGAAGGAGAGCATTCGGGCAAAGGAGCAGCATGTGCAAAGGTCCTGTGGGTGGACAGCTGTTGGCAATCACAAAGAACTCCAAGGCCTGTGTGACTGGAGGGCAGACGGTGGGCGGGAGCCTGGTGTGACATGAGTCCGAGGTGGCAGAGGCGAGGGCCAGGCTGGGTGGTGCCTCAAATGCCACATGAGGGATTTGGGGCTTTGCCCCAAGAACAGCAGGATCCCACTGGAGTGTGGAGTCCAAAGGTCAGGGAGGGGAATTGGCGGGACAGGAGTTGTGTTTCCAGAACAATCCCAAGACGATGTGAGGTGAACTGTGATGGAGGCAGGTGTGGAGACGGTGAAAGCTGACAGGGGCGTGGCCACCTCGGCTTCCAGGGAGCAGAACGGCTGGGGAGACGAAAGGAGACGAGAATAAGCATCTACGTGAGCCTGACATCCATGTGGTCGCTCCACTGAGATTCTCCGAGCACCTACTCTACTCGGCCTTGTGCGCGGCACCAGGGCCCCGGTGACACATAGGGGTGACCGAGCCACTGGCCTAGTGGGACAGAAGGAACAGGCACTTTTCTAATGCCTCAAGGAGGTCCGGCCCAAAGGGATACACCAGGAAGCTGCGGAAATCAGCCGTCTCTCTCATCTGGTGAGAAAGAAGACATGGGCCTCATGTCTCAGCCAGAGAGGTACCCACGCAAGCGAAAAACCCTTCGTGTGGGCACACGTCTGAGGGTTTTGGTGACGGGGCGGAGCAGCTGTTGTGGGATCCATCGAGGCAGACCCGGGCCTTACGGAACCTGGAGAGTCATCGGGCTCACCCTGCCCACACTCCCTGAGGAGCCCCATGGTCTTTGCTGGAATGTGATCCATTTTGAGCTCTCCCAAATGGTGTCCTTCTGGCTGGGTGGCACACATGTGCCCCTTATCTGGACGCCACGTCTGCCGTCCAGAAGCAGGAACCTGCACAGCTCAGCCCGGTGGTCTCAGCTGCAGAAGGAGGCTCCCAGCAACTCTGCAAGGCGGAGATCTTCATCCCCACCCTGAAGTCAGAGAGGTAAAGGCGCTTGCCCAAGACCACACAGCTCCTGGGTGGCAGCACCTGAGGAGGAATCACTGTGAGCAGAGGGCACGGCCCACCTGGATCTTCAGTCTGATGACAAAGACAAGTACCCCCGAGGGCCAGGTAGCCCCAAGGTGATACCTACGGTGAATATCGGTTGAATGTTTACTCTGTGTCCACAGTAAAGATATAAAGCACTTTATACCTACTAGTTTATTTCATCTTTACAAAACCCTATAAAGATGTATCAGCCCGTATAATGCTGTGTAACAAACAACTACAAAAACCACTTTAAAGCAGTAGGTATTCACTTATCTTACAAGCCTGTGGGACGGCTGGGTGGTTGGATTCTGAGTTTGGCTGGCTGGCCCAGGCAACTTCACTCAGCCCGGGGATTGGCTGTAGGTAGGCTTTGCGGATCTTGGTAGAAACAAACGGGATCTCGTCCTCTGGCCCACTGGCCCAAGCTGGAGCACTGGAGACTGCAGAGTTCCAAGACAGCCGACAGAAGCTCAAGGCCTTTGGAGGTCTGGGGTCCCTTGTCTCTTCTACCATAGTCTGTTGGCCAGAATAAGCCACAGTCCAGCCCAGATCTTAGGGGTGGGGAAGACACCCCCATCTTTCTATGGAAGAGTTGAAATCAACATGGCGGGAACATAGGCCCTGGGAGGAATAGACGTGTAGGGTCCTTCAGCAACCAGCCGCCCACAAGTCCCCATTACCATAATACCCCACTGAGACTCAGAGAGTGTAGTCACTTGCTCGAGGTCACATACCTATGGAGGGGCAGAGGTGAGGTTTGAGCTGGGTCTGTGCCCTTCCCCACGACTCTCCAGCCTCTTGGAGGCTGTGAGCAAACCCACGGAGAAACTCAAGACGTTGGGCTTTCAGTATGGAGAGCCCAAGACAGCCCCAAGATGCAGAGAGGCTCCTGTGAACCTGTGTCAGGTGGCCTGAAGTCTCTGGCAGCTGGGGGTGAGGGACTTTCTCCTCCAGGAGGGCAGAGGGGCTGTTGGGACAGAAGGGTGTGCTCCCCAGGCTCCGACAGAACCTGGAGGCACCAGAGCCAGCTCTGCTTCCAGAAGGAGGGTCTGGATTAGATTCATTCATTCATCCATTCATTCATTCAATAAATATGACCTTGGAGCTGAGTCCTCTAGACATGACAAAAGTCCCCTGGCTTTTAAGATTCAGCTCACATGTCTTCTCCTCCAGGAATCCCTCCCTGATTCTAGGGCTAGGTGCTCTTTTGTTTTACTTCCATATGCCACTGGGAGTGTCCTTGGATTGTCAGTGCTGATTCCTGGGCTGCCCCCTGTCCCCACCCCTACTCCCACCCCTCTGGGGTCTCAGGAGGGAGCCGGACTCTGGAGGACAGGCAGAGTCACCTCTCAAACTCCTGCTGTTGTCTTCCCTCAAACAGGAAGCCTCCCTGGACCCAGAACATTCCAGCGCTCGCAGCAGAAGCTCAGGAATACCGAATGGGAGGAAGAAGAGGGGAACTAAGGGACCTCGCTTCAGAGACACCAATGGAACCGGAGGCAGAGAAGCCAGTGGGAAATGAGCAGGGTGTGGAGTGAGGTCATCAGAAAAGATTCAACCTTGGGGCGCCTGGGTGGCGCAGTCGGTTAAGCGTCCGACTTCAGCCAGGTCACGATCTCGCGGTCCGTGAGTTCGAGCCCCGCGTCGGGCTCTGGGCTGATGGCTCAGAGCTGGAGCCTGTTTCCGATTCTGTGTCTCCCTCTCTCTCTGCCCCTCCCCCATTCGTGCTCTGTCTCTCTCTGTCCCAAAAATAAATAAACGTTGAAAAAATTTAAAAAAAAAAAAAGATTCAACCTTGAAAATGGTCACACAGTGACCTATGGCGTTTGCTTGATCAGGAACAAATTACTCCGCGCCCCAGGAAGGTCTGAGACTTTCGGGTGCAGAACGTTTCTTACATTTCTTATGTTTTGTACTGAGCTGGACAAGCCCCAGATTCCAGGAGCCAGAGAGAAGGCCAAGCACTGGGGCCACCGGTGTATCAGGGCACCCAGGCACAGTGAGCCCTCGGGTCCTGTCTGCCCTGGGGGGCTGGGGGGACAAGTGTGTGGACCCCAGAATGCCTACAAAGCCACCTCCAGAGAAGGACCTCACAGAAGCAACAGCAAGCCCTGGGAAGTACTTGGCAGAAGGGTCTGGAAGTCCAAAAACCATGAGGCTTCGAGAGGACGGCCATGTGGGTCCCCTAGGAGACCCCTGCTCAGGCAGGTGCCCGGGGAGGACAGTCACTCCCTGTGGAGGGATGGTGGTGCAGACACCCTGGCCCCGGAGCCAGAACCACGGAGCGGGGGGGGGTTGGTTCAGGGTGGGCTCTAATCCCCCTGCAAACTGCAGGGTGAGCTTTGATGTGAGACCCCCCCCCCCCCCGCAGAACCCAAGTCTTCCAGAAAAGAAGCTCCCAATTCCACCAGCTCCCATGTGTCCCTCCAAGTGTGTTGGAGGAAGGCAGAACTCCTCCCCTAAGCTGGCCGGTGGCCGGTGGAGCACCCCCAACCATCCAGCACCCCCTGTCCCATCACCCTCCTTTGTGGTCTTCATGTAGCACTCTCACAATTGAACTTGTCGTTATTTTCTGTAAAGGTCTCAGGTTCGTTTTCTCATGAGAGCGGGGACGGACTCTATCCTATCCACTGCCGTATTCCCAGCGCCTCGCACAGAGCGCAGCGCGTAGCAGGTGCTCAATGAATGGGTGCTGAATGGAGCCCAGACTCCCCTCTAGTGACCAGATGGTCACATCTCACCGGCGCAACCTCTCCCTTCCTTGGGACACGGCAGATGGGCCTGGGCCCTGAGGGCAAGGGCGGTCGGTGTCTTATCCACACCTGTGTCCCCAGGGCCCAGCAGGGGACCCCAGCACATGGTAGGTGCTCAGCAAACGTCTGTGGCCTGAGTGGATATGAACGCCTTTCTTGTCTCTGAGCCCTATTTCCAGAGCTGACTCGTCTGTGCGTGGTAACAGTCACATTGGGAAAATGCTCCTGGGACCTGAAGACAGGCTGCCCTCTGTTACAGGAGGCAGAAGGGTGATCACAATGCAAACGGAGGCAGTGGAGTCAGAAGTATGCTGTGTGACCCCGGGCCGGTCGCTTCCCTCTCTGAACCCCGGATTTTTCATCTCTATGAAGGAGATGGTAACTAACTGCTCGAGATTTGGGAGCTTTGAACATCCACAAAACAGCATTGCTCCCCTCACAGCGAAGCCTCGGAACTGGGCAGCCCCCCCCCCCACCGCTTTCTGGCTGGTGTGACGTCCACAAATTCTGCTCACAACCAAATGCACCCTGATGTCAGGGTTCGGGCTCCCCCATGGCCGCCTCTGGGGAGGGGGAGCTATGCGGAGCCCAACCCAGTCCAGCCTCCCTCCCACCCGCACAAGGACGCTCCGCTTCGTGAGGATCTGAGGCTGCAGCCCGCCGACCCTGCCCTTGGCCATATCCCTGTGACCGGCTTCCTGACCACCCCCAGGGCCCCTGGACCTCAGAGAGTCCCCTGTCTTCTCGGATTGCTGCAAAGATGACCCACCCACCCCGGCAAGTGGGGGTGAGCCCCATGCTGGCAGCAGCTTAGCCTGGGTCAGGATCTGGCTTTGCCCTTCTAGCCAGCTCTGTGACCTTGGGAAAGACCACCCCCTCCTCACCTGTTTTCTGTATCCTGAGCCTTTTCGATCTTCCCCTGGCTCCAGGCCTTCGCGGTGCTGTTCCCTCTGCCTGGGACACCCTTCCCATCTCTCTTCACTGGCTAACCGCCATGCACCTGCCACCCCCATCTAGCATTCCCTTTGGAACCTTCCAGGAAGCTCCGAGCCTGGGTTTGGTACAGACCCACTCCCCCCTTTTGCCTTCTAAGTGCAGGGACTGGTGTCTGGGTCGCTGTCACCCGCCCCAAGCCAGTACAGCGTCCAGGATGCAGAGATGCCCGGCAGAAGGGAAACAAATGCAGGGATGAGGGAGTGGGCCCTCTCCACTCCCTCTCCTCCCTGACACGGTGGCTGTAGCGATCTCGAGAGATACTCCAGGAAAGGGCCTGACCCCAGGAGGCTCTCGGCAGGTGTCACTGCCCCGGAGGACCCGGGAAAATCAACGGCACCCAGCTGCAGACTCCGAAAGGTGGTGCCGGCTGGTTCGTGTGGCCCAGGGCCGGTGACTGTCCTGCAGCCCGCCCGCCGGCCGGCAGCTGGACAGTGAGGCGTGAACTCTGTCCCTGGGGCAGCATCCGGGCAAGGGCAGCGTCTGCAGGTACACCTGTAACATGTGGCCTCCCAGGTTCCCAATATTTATTTCAATCAATGAAAGTCTGGGCCGTTTCCTCTCCCCTGTTCTCTGCTGTGAGCTGCTCAGGGAGTAGCGGCGAGAGGCGAAGGGTTGACGCGCCGGGAAAAGGCATCTTTAGAGGATTCGATCAGGCTCCCCCGGGGGCCATGCTCCAGGCCGAGCGGAGCTGAGGGGCCGGACGGCTGGGAATCGGATGGATGGGGCAGCAGGGCAGGCAGATTAGGTGGGGCCGGAGGGGAGGACGCTGGGGGTCGGGGGGAGCCCTGCACGGGCTTGTCCGGGTCTCCCAGCTTAAGACAAGGGTTGGGGGAGGAGGCGACACGTGCGTGTTCTCTAAGGTGACTACTGCTGCTGTGGCCACTGGTGGTTGTCACCCTCAGAAGCAGACTCTTGATTCCTTAGGACACTGTGCCCAAAGGGAGCGCCGGGGGAGAGTATGTAGACTTTCCCCCCACACCCCTGTTGAGCACTTCTCGGAGGACCTGGGCTCGTACCCGCCGGTCCAGACCAGATCAGCTGTGTGCTTGGCTGCCCTGGCGCCCAAGGGCAGAGACTCTCTTTTCATTGCCACGACAGATCCGGCCGTGGCTCCATGACCTCAGCACAAATGCGGGGGGGTGGAATGGAGCATCAGTTTCAGGGGCCTAGAGATACGCTGGTTAAATCAAGCCTCCGGGAAAGTGCCTGGAACAGAGGCTGCCCCGGTCAGAGCTGCCGCAATGATCTTCTCCCGGCCCGGTGACCCTAGCCAGTAGCCTCCCTTCTCTGAGCCTCAGTTTCCCCATCTGTACAATGAGGAGAATAATAGCTTTCCTCATAGTTTCATCCTAAAGATGAAGAGAGGTCATTACACCGCCCCGGTTCGCCCCCTGCACCTGCAGAATTACGCTCTCCCTGGAGCCCAGTGGGTGCTACAAATGTTTGCGTTATAACCGACGAGGTCGGGGATCGCGTCGTCGTGGGATAGCCAGACAGACCCGGGCAGGCCAGGGCCCGGGATCCAGTTAGACCCAGGGCATGGCCTGGCAGGAGCACACATCCCAGGGTTGGGGTCACAAGCCAGCCCTTAGGGATCTGAACCAGCCGACCTGGGCCAGAGCCCCAGAGGTCTGCAGAGACAGCGAGTGGGAACCCACAATACGGACTAACAGTTAGCGGCCAGCATTTCCTAAGCGCTTTCGATGGGCCAAGCACTATTCTAAGATTTTTTTTTTTAAGTTTATCTATTTTGAGAGAGGGAGAGTGAGCATGAACAGGGGAGGGGCAGAGGGAGAGGCAGAGAGAGAATCCCTAGCTGGATCTGTGCTGTCACTGCGGAGCCCAGCCCACGGCTTCCTCCCCCCAACCGTGAGATCATGACCTGAGCCAAAATCGAAAAAAGGATGCTTAACCCACTGAGCCACCCAGGCGCCCCTCTAAGATCTTGATATGTATTCATTTAATTCTCCCTAGAACCCATAAAGGGTAGGTTCTATAGGTGTCCACAATCAGCAGAGGAGAAAATGGGGGTGAGTAGCTTTTGGTGACCTGCTCAACGTCCCATAGTTGGTGAGGGACAGAGCTGAGATTTGAACCCCGGGCATCTGGGGTGTGAAAAAGGTCTAAGTGTCCCGAAGGAGGATTTTACCAAATTCACAAGCTTTCCTAGTACACTCTGATAAGATTCTTCTAAAACTCAAGAGGACTTTCTGAATATTGTAATTACATTTTCATATTTTCAAGGGCCATATGGAAAGATTTGTCTTTAAATAATGTTTGTATTTATTTTTGAGAGAGAGAGAGAGACAGAGCACAAGTGGGGGAGGGGCAGAGAGAGAGGGAGACACAGAATCCGAAGCAGGCTCCAGGCTCCGAGCTGTCAGCACAGAGCCCGACGCGGGGCTTGAACCCATGAACTGCGAGATCATGACCTGAGCCAAAGTCGGCCGCTCGACTGACTGAGCCACCCAGGTGCCCCTGGAAAGATTTGTCTTTATTTTTATTTTTTTTTCAACGTTTATTTATTTTTGGGACAGAGAGAGACAGAGCATGAACGAGGAAGGGGCAGAGAGAGAGGGAGACACAGAATCTGAAACAGGCTCCAGGCTCTGAGACATCAGCCCAGAGCCTGACGCGGGGCTCGAACTCACGGACCGCGAGATCGTGACCTGGCTGAAGTCGGATGCTTAACCGACTGCGCCACCCAGGCGCCCCGAGATTTGTCTTTAAAGGTACAACAGAGTCTCATTAATTCAAATTAGTGCTAATTCTGGGCACCTCTGCATTACTTAGAAAGAATGTTTTGCTAAACCTCTTAATGTAAACAAGACAGAAGTACGAATCTCTATCCTGCTTTAGCAAGCAAATAGTTGTCCAGCCTTTCACCCAGAAATTCGCCAGCCTAGAAGGACCCCCGCCATCCTCTCGCTGGTCTCCACCCTCTGTTCTTGCCCTGTGTTGCCTGTATACACAGGTCAGCTCTCCGAAATGTAATAATGGCCCACATTTGGACAGCACCTGCTGTGTGCTAGAAAGTAGACGAGTACGTGGACGACCGCTTTACCCGTAACTACAAGACTGTGATTCTGCTGTCGGCCTCATCTGACAGATTAGCAACCTGAGACACAGAGAGGTTGGGTCACTTGCCCCTGATCACACAGTCAGCGGCTGAGCTGGGATCCCATCCCAGAAAGTTGTGCCCCATGGCACTCTCTCATACTCTCCAGTGCCACCCCGCATGACAGAGCTAACCAATTCATTCTCCTGCATAAAAAAAAAAATCTTCTAAAAGCCACCTCTTTTCTTTAAAAACTCACCTCCGGGGGTGCCTGGGTGGCTCAGTCAGTTGAGTGGCCAACTCCCGACTTTGGCTCAGGTCACGATCTCACAGCTCATGGTTTCGAGCCCCACATGTACTCTGCATTGACAGTGAGGAGGCTGCTTGGGATTCTCTCTCTCTCTCTCTCTCTCTCTACTCTCTCTGCCCCTCCCCTACTCCTTCTCTCTCCCTCTCTCTCTCTCTCTCTCTCAAAATAAATAAATAAACTTAAAAATAAAATTAAAGAAAGAAAGAAAGAAAAACAAACTCCCTTCCGGGACTATGCATTTACTGATCCCTGCCTGGCGTCCTCTGCCCCGGGTCCCTCATGGCCAGCGCCTTCCCACATCCAGGCCTCTGCTTAATTGTCACTTCATCCTGGTGAACTTACATGCCCCCTCCCCAGCCCCCCCGCCGCCCCAGGCCTCCTTCCCGCGCATGGTCCTCGTATGTCTCCTTCAAGTGCACCACCACTGTCTGAAATCATCCCGCGACTGCTGATCGTTTCTTAGCTGCCTTCCCCTCTGGAATGTCACGGCAAGGTGAGACCCTTGTCCCTACTTTTTTCATGGTTGTATTCTTAGTCCCTAGAACAGTGTCTGATGCAGAGCAGGTGCAAGATACCTATGGGTTGGATCAATAAATGAATGAAAGAAGAAACGAATGAATTCCTATGATCCCCAATCCTATCACACTGCCTAGCACATGATGGTTTCCAATAAATGCCGATTAAGTGGACCAGAATCCTGGCTGGAAGCACAACTGCCTCAGAAGTTATCAGACATCAGGTGTGACGTTCACCTTGGATTTGCCCACGGAACGAGTTCCGCGGAACTATTTGAAAGAGTCAGTAAGACGGTCAAGGAGCTGTTTGTCCTGTTCAAAGAAGTACATTATTTTCTAGATTTTTCTATTCCCAAACCTATTGGCCTGGAGGCGCTTTAGTGGTCAAACAGGACCACAGTCCCCTTTAACAAGGGAGCGAACTTGGGCTCAGAGTGAGGGGAAAGACTGCTGCAAGAATATACATGAATTGGAAGCAGGCGCAGGACAAGAACCCAGCTCTCCTGCCTCGTTCACAGTCGTTTCTGCAGCAGTCAGAAATGCTCTCATAATCTGCCCGTGAGCACATCAATCACAAGTTTCCCATGGGCATCCTAATTACGATGATAACCATTTTAAAGATAATAATGGCAAATGCTTTCGATCATCAGGGCAACCCTAGAAGGTGGGTACTGTTATTATCCCCATTTTACAGATGAGGAAACTGAGGTCCAGAGAGGTGAAGTCGTTTGCCTACGGTCAAATAGTTTACAGACGGCCGAGATTTGAACACGGACAGTCTGGCAACGTGCTCCGAAAGCTCTGGATTTGATAACATGTACGTCTCGGAAATTCTAAGAAAGGACTACGATCCGGGGACAACACATTCAAAGTGAATGCCGCCATGTTTCCGTGTTTCTAAGAACACAGACCAGGCGTGCTGTCTCTCCACTAACCAACAGATACCTGCTCCGGGTCCGTTGATGTGGGCATCACACACGCGGTTTGCCAAACTCTTGCTCTGACACAGAGCATTTAAAGACACTGAGAAGGGGCGCCTGGGTGGCTCAGTCAGTTGGGCGTCCGACTTCGGCTCAGGTCACGATCTCACGGTCCGTGAGTTCGAGCCCCACGTTGGGCTCTGTGCTGATAGCTTAGAGCCTGGAGCCTGTTTCGGATTCTGTATCTCCCTGTCTCTCTGACCCTCCCCCATTCATGCTCTGTCTCTCTCTGTCTCAAAAATGAATAAATGTTTAAAAAAATTAAAAAAAAAAAAAGACACTGAGAATGTCTGTCTCTCTCAGGATCAAGACCAAAGACCCCTCTCCTGGATCCCAGTGCGGTCAGCCCCCGCAGTGTTCAGCCGCAGGGTGATGGCATCCTGAGCGCCTGCTAAATGGCCCACTCATGTGCAGCACGTGTCTCACTATTTCTGGGAAACCGACGCACAAATGGGGAGGAAGGGGGTGGCAGGGGCCACAGTTCTTCAGCCTACAAAGATCTGTTTTGCTGACAGGAGATGGACGACAAAAGGACCAGCTTTCGCAGGGCTAAGAAGGCAGAAACTCTTATCAGGGGACATCACAGCCTCAGTGCTAATGGGGGATGCCAAGTGTGAGGACCAAGGGCAAAACTCTGCACGTCAAGCATCCTGACAACCTGTCCCAGCAGGAGGACCCCGGTGTGGTCCCACCTTCTCTCATCTGGCGTTTTGTTTTTCAAGAAATTAAGGAGGCTCCTAACGTGAGTTCCCTGAAATTTCTCCATGCTATGGTTTCCAGCAAATATTATGTCTCTCTCACACTGGTACTTTCTTCCCTTTTCCTACAACCTTAAATGTCAAGTATCTCTTCTCTAGAAGCACTGAATTGAGATAAAGAGGATTAGGGGATATTTTGATTCCATTTAAAGATAGCTGGGAGCAAAAGGGAGTAAACAGACATGCTTAGAGGCCCATTTCACCTCACTTCTCCCTCCCGATCCTCCTTCCCACCCCCTCAGAGGTTGCTCTGACAGCTCCTGACACAGGGGGGGATGAATGCACCCTCCAGGGCCTGCCTTCTGGAACTCTAGTTCCCGCATTAACCGTGATTGGAAGCCAGTTACCATGAAAGGCTCTGATTTCCTGGTAAACTGGAGGGAGGAGCCTGGTGGGAAAAACAGCCTCAGAATGAGATTCCAGCAATAGCCCCTTCATAGAGACACCTCGGAATTCACGAGGGGCCCCTTGGAGCCACCCGAGAAGATACCATGCTCTGAATGGGTCAGTGGCAAGATGTTAAAACCAGCCGACAGGAGCTCAATAGAAACTTACACACTTTTAATGCAGAGCAACCAAGGCTGCTTAAATATTTACAAGTACAATCCATCACTTAAAGGGCCAGTTAAGGCTGCAGAGAGATAGTGGTCTTCTGGGATCTTCATTACCAGGATTTAGTTATTGTCGCATCTTGTAGAAGCCCGGGGACCATTCTTATTCATAATAATGCTTTTCATCTATTGAACACTTACCCACCATGTACCGGCCATGTGATGCATGTTCCACATGTGACGTCATTTCATCTCTACAATCGTACGGACCAGTAACTATTTTACGTATGAGAATATACAGGTTGAGAGGCCAAGTGACATGCCCGAGGTCACACAGCAAGTAACTAGCGGAGGCAGAATCTAAACTCAAGTGTGTTCGACGCTAAAACCTACACTTGTGACTTTGGCTTTGGTCGCGATGGAATATATACACTCCCTCCTGCTGCCCCTGTAAATAAACAAAGAAGTGGGCAAGACTCATGAAACGGTTATTCCAGATAGTGGACAACAAGCAGTGAAGGACTGTGATCTCTGAGAGAAGGGAAGCAAATGAGGGGAGGCCTAAAAACACACCAGCTTTCAACCGGGAGGCGTTTGTCAGGCCACAGCACAAGCAGGGGGTAACGGAGCTAGAAAGGGGCAGTCTCACTGAGTTGAAGAGACAGATCTGAGTTCGGGGAGGTAGGGGTGGCTAGAACCTACCAGAGCAGTAGCAGAGAAGAGGGGGCTACACAAAGAGAGAATTCCAGAAACCTGCACCAATGGCCGCCTGAGTCTGTTTCTGGATACCAAGCTGAGCAGGAACAGAATGGAAGTCTACGCAGCCAAGCAGAGAATGACTTCGGAGCCCCAATCCCAGCATTCACAGCACTGTGCAACACTTGAGTCTGACAATCCGGGGTAGAGAGACTCCACTGAACGTTTGGGATGATAAGGAGAGCCTTTTTAGGACAATGCCTTAGAAATGAGGCGAAATTAGCCCTCATGTAAAGGCTACTCTAGCCCATCATAACAAAGCTATGACACAAGCCCAAATAGATCAAACTGATTTTCAAGCAACCCGACTACCTGCCCAAAACAATTTCAATACTCTTTAAAGGAAGACAACAAAATCCAGAAACTCAGAAACAAAACCTGCAAAATGTCCAGCATACAATCCTAAATTGCCAGACACACCAAAAAAAAAAAAAACAAAAAAACAAAAAAACAAAAAAACAAAAAAAAAAAACCACAAAGATGTGACCCAAAACCACCAGGAGAAAAAGTTGCCAATAGGAACCAACTAAGAAATAGCAAATATGATAGAATTAGCAACCTAGAATTTTAAAATAACTGTCATATAACTCATCACCTAATAACTAGAGAGAGAGAGAGAGAGAGAGAGAGAGTGCCCCCACTTAAGGGAGGGGGAAAAAAACTGAAAAAACTAAGCTTGGAGGAAAACAAACTATATATGTAAATAAGTTCACAACCTTAAAGTGAAACATGTACACGATGAAGAGAAAAATGAAGCCTATTAAAAAGAATCCAATGGAAGCAAAATGAAACTTTCACTAGGTGGGAACAGTAGCAGAACAGACACTGCAGAAGAAAAGTTGAACATACATGTAGAGCAGGAGGGACACCTGGATGGCTCAGTCAGTTGAGCATCAGACTCTTGATTTTAGCTCAGGTTTGTGGGTTTGAGCCCCATGTCGGTCTCTGTCTGCGTTGATGACGCAGAGCCTGCTTGGGATCCTCTCTCTCTCCCTCTCTCTCTGCCCCTTCCCTGCGTGTGCTCACTCTCTCTCAAAATAAACTTAAAACAAAAAAGAGAGAGCAGTAAAAGCTATCCAAACTGAAGCACTCGGAGAAAACAACTTATAAGAAAAAAAGGACTAGAGTTATTACTAACCAGTGGGACAGTGTAGACAAGTGTCACTTAACCAGTGGGACAGTGTAGAAAAGTCTACCATAAACAACACCAACACACATTACAAATTGCTGGAAAAACAGTGATAGAGAACAGAGCAGTAAGACACCTACTGTTCAGGGAACTAATATAAGACTGACCACAGACTGTGCGTCAGAAACAAGCCAAAAAAACTAGGCAAATTCATCATGACACCTGTGCAGAGACAATCAATCAATCAATCAATCAATCAATATTACATATCATCTTAGAGTTCCATCTCCAGAGGAAATATCCTTCACCCATGAGGGCAAAATAAAAACTTTTTCAAACCAAAAACCAAAGAATGCTTTTGCTTCCAGACCTGCCCCTACAGCAAACGTTAACACAAGTCCTTCGGGTCGAATGAAAATGGTGGGATTTCCAGTCCCTTACTCCATCCCAACAAATAAAAAGCTGAACTGAAAAACCAATAACTTTCCTTAGACGTACAATAGATGAGGACAAAAATAACAAAACGAAATGAAATGAAATGAAATGAAATAGAATAGAATAAAATAAAATAAAATAAAATAAAATAAAATAAAATAAAATAAAATAAAATAAAATGGCTGAGGACATGGGGAAAACAACTACATCCAAGACTGGAGAGACAGACAGGCATGATAAGTCATCGCAGCTTACCTGGGCAGGGACTCCTGGGTGGACACCATTATGGGAACCAGTGCCTTGGTAGGAAAACTTGAACAGTAATGTTGGAGGCTCAGTGTGGACAACTCCGAGGATGAAAATCCACAGGGGAACCCTGCCTTAGAAGGGCACCCACACTTTTGTGAGTTTTACCTCCAGGTGCTCAAACCAGGTTCTCACAGTGAATATTAGAAGTCCCCTCGTGCCTCTGGCCGGTGGAGGGGGGAAGGAACCATCTTGAAATACACCAGAGAACTCTGCTCTTAGCAAAAAGCCTGCCCTCCAGAAAAACTAAACAGAGCTTCACTTGCCCAACTCCCTCTGTTCAAGTGCTAGCCATCTTGTCCCCCCCATGAGGGGAGAAAAAAACTAAGAAACACTTGGGAAGTTCACACCCAGTCCAGGGGCACAAGCTCACTAACAGACTGAGCACTAACTGTGGACCTACAGAACCTTCCCCTCTCCCCACCCCTCGCCACTGCTTTCCCAAAGGCCAATTTCCAGTGGTTTCCTTTACCCAATACGTCACGCTGGACTATCAAGAACAAGACCCAAGATACACTAAAAGGCAACAGCAGGATTTAAAGACACAGAACAAGCAACTGAATAAGACAAGGCAGGGGGCTTCCTGGGTGACTCAGTCGGTTAAGCATCCGCCTTTGGCTCAGGTCATGACCTCACAGCTCGTGGGTTCGAGCCCCGCACAGGGCTCTGTGCTGACAGCTCGGAGCCTGGAACCTGCTTCGGATTCTGTGCCTCCCTCTCTCTCTGCCCCTCCCCCCTGCTTGCGTTCTGTCTCTCTCCCTAAAATAAATAAACATTAAAAAAAAAGAATGAGACATGGCAGGGATGTTGCAATTACCTGGCCAGGAATTGAAAACTATGGTTAACGCGCTGCAAGTTGTAGCAGACAAAAAAGACGGCACCCAAGAGCAGGTGGCCAGTGGAAGCGGAGATAAAAATCCTAAGAAAGGACCCAAAAGAAATGCTAGGGATCCAAAACACTGAAATGAGAGGCCTCTACTGGGCTTGTCCGCAGACTGGACACAGAGGAGGAAGGAAAGGGGTAACAAAGGAAGGCTAAGATTTACCAAATGAATGCAGAGCACTGGAAATGGTAAATATGTGAATGAACATATTTTCTCATTTTTAGGATTCCCTTAAAAGGGTAACCCTCGGGGCGCCTGGGTGGCTCAGTCGGTTGGGCGTCCGACTTCGGCTCAGGTCACGATCTCGCGGTCCGTGAGTTCGAGCCCCGTGTCGGGCTCTGGGCTGACGGCTCAGAGCCTGGAGCCTGTTTCCGATTCTGTGTCTCCCTCTCTCTCTGCCCCTCCCCCGTTCATGCTCTGTCTCTCTCTGTCTCAAAAATAAACTTAAAAAAAAAATTTTAAAGGGTAACCCTGTAAAGCCAAAAGTGATAGCAGTGTACTAGAGAATCTAGAACGTGGCGACGTAACACAGTGGCAGAAAGAATGGCGTGAATCGCAGACGTGAAAGCCGACCGCTCTAAGGCGCTCACGCTGTGTGTGATGTGGGGTGATAATCACTGGAAGATACGCTATATACTATGTGAAAGTCACATATTGCAAACCATAGAGGTGCCCCTAAAAAACACATCCCAAAAGGTGGAATAATAGGAAACCCTTCACAAACGGCTTGTTGAAAGGTGTGTCTGATGACGTGGACCCCAAAGGCTTGTGAGCAGCACATGACATCACAGCTTCCCAAATTGGAGGGCGGGGAGGGGAGAGGAACCCATGATTTTGCGTTGGCGTTTGGTCTGGTTACTGCCTAGTGCCCGCTTCGTGGCCCCTCTGGACTCCCACCCAGGCCTTTGCTCAGCAGAACACACGCTGTAGGTCAAACCCTGTGACCAGAGATGGTGTTCAGAAGAAACACCATTTCTCGAGAAATGAAGAAAAAAAAAAAAAAAAAACCCACCACCTACCTCCATGGGGTACGACTCGTGTTAGTTAGCATGGCTCAGAGAAAGCAGGGCCCCATCTATCTGTTCATGAAAAGCAGCATTTTAAGATTAAAGTCAATGCATTTTGGGGCGTCTGGGTGGCTCAGTCGGCTAAGCGACTTTGGCTCAGGTCATGATCTCCCGGCTCGTGAGTTCAAGCCCGCGTCGGGCTCTGTGCTGACAGCTCGGAGCCTGGAGCCTGTGTCGGATTCTGGGTCTCCCTTGCTCTCTGCCCCTCCCCCACTCACGCTCTGTCTCTCTCAAAAATAAACTTAAAACAAAATCATAATAAAGTTAAAGTATTTCTATTCTACAAAAGCAGGTTAAGTGCGGCAGCTAAATGAACTTGACACTCTTGGCGGATGGGAATGTTCGAATGTTCAAATTCACCCTGATTTCCAGTAACACCTGGACGCCCCTTCCAATGGACGTCCAAAGAACCACAGAAGCTTCTGGTATTACCAAATGGTTTTAATGGCCTTACAGATCTGGTGAATCAAAATGAAACATCTCCCCTCCACATCTCATCCTTTCTTTCTTTTTTTTTCTTTTTTTTCTAGATCCAGGTGAAATTGATTCTTCTTGGCATGGCAGAGTTTTCAGAGTCCACATTCCTTAAGCCCCCCCCCCCTCCCCCCGTTAACAAGATCGCTCGCTCAGTTTGGCTGTTGGCCCATTCAGTCTGGTGCACAAACCGCCGCAGACTTAGCGCCCAGCCAACGTCTTCAGATGTTCTCCGAACCAGATCGGCCATGCTCAACACCGTCCGCGTCCGTCAAAGAGGGGGTGGAATTCGTAGATTTCGTGAGGACCTGTGGCTTCCTTTTGCCACGCTAGATACGCGGGGACCATTAGGATGGGGTTGCGAAGGATGAGCTGGAAAGGTGAAAATGTTTTTCGGCCTGAGTTTCTCAACAGTGGAGGTGGAGAAGAAGGAAGAGCGACACCAGCACAACGCTGACCGTAGACTGGAGGGCGCACACGCCTGACTTGGTGGTAGCGGCCGTGGCTGAGGCCTTGGTGGTGGTGGCGGCGGCCACCGCCGCCGCCGCGGTGGTTTCCTGGGAAGAAACCTCCTGGGGCAGGAGCAGCGCCAGAAGCAGCAGCCCCAGCTGCAGCCTCATCAACATCCCTCTTCTCATGTCCCCTGTGTCGCGCTTGGTGCTCAGGGGAACGAAGGATCCGGAGCTGCGGGTGGCTGCGGGCGAAATGGCGAGGGCGGTACCGGCAGGGTCTTACTTAGGAGGGGGCGTCACAGAGCCTGATGCGCCAAGGGCCTTCCGGCGCCAGCAGCGTCACAAGGCCCGACCCCGAGGGCCCCGCCCCCTGGACCCTGGGCTCCGCCCAAAGCCCGCCCCCCTCCGCCGCAGCCTCAGATGCCGGCAGGTGCTTCCGGCCTACGGGTGACCCCATTCCTTTGCTTTGGAAACAAAAACGTCCGTAACTTGTTGAGAGCGCCCGAGCCCCATGACTTAGAAATCTAAGGATCCCCCTGTCTTCCAAGCAGCATGTGATCCCTCCAGATCCTTCAAATTGGCCCATGTTTGTGGCTGGTCAGTAGCACAGAGCATGACCTCTGAGTTTTGTCCCCCGAGGTAATCACTATTGATACGTGGCACGTTTCTATTTTTGTATCTTCCCACTTTTCTATCCTGGTTTTACCTGTGGAGGTTGAACTAGTAATTGGGGAGGCAGGATTTTTGTTTTGTTTTCTTGAAGAGTCGGGCGGGGGCGCCTGGGTGGCGCAGTCGGTTGGGCGTCCGACTTCAGCTCAGGTCACGATCTTGCGGTCCGTGAGTTCGAGCCCCGCGTCGGGCTCTGGGCTGATGGCTCAGAGCCTGGAGCCTGTTTCCGATTCCGTGTCTCCCTCTCTCTCTGCCCCTCCCCCGTTCATGCTCTGTCTCTCTCTGTCCCAAAAATAAATAAACGTTGAAGAGTCAGGCTGGTGGACTTCAAGCTAGAAAAAGCCAAAGTGGAAATTGCTTTTAAAACAAACAGACACAAAAGATTATGACAGTGACCATTTTAAAAAATAATGAAAGGAAGTCCATGGTTCATAAAGGGCACTTGGAATCCGAATGGGAAATGATCCCGTCTGCAGGGCTGGGATGGGGAAAAATAATCCATTCACCGCTGTTTGACATTTGGGGTGTGACTGCTAATAAGAAATTTACCAGAAGATTTGTAAACTTTTGGCCGGGATTCTCTCATCAGCCTGTAGAGAAACTTTAAAGTCACTCAATGCCCTGTCCTGTCCTTTGTGTTCAAGAATTCGAATATTTTTACATTACAGAAAATTAGATAAATATTTTCTTTACATTCCAGAAAATTAAAACCTACTTCCTCCTTGCTTTTTCCAAGTCACTACCTCCTGCCTCTTCAAGAACCCGAGTCTCTTTTTCTGAACGTTGGGGGCGGCGGGGGGTGGGGGGGGAGAGCAGCCTGAAGAATTCTTATTCCTTTTTGCCATTTGGGAGTTGAACCCACCCAAACTGGATCCCCGCCCCCCTGCCCCCACCTCACTTATTTTTTCCAAAAATGATACAGAGGTGGTGGCAGACGTGGAGAAGGCTGGAGCCTCCCTGGGGGCTGGAGAGGCCACCACGTTTGGGCAGGTGCCTGTGTCCACTTTGGGCCACACATGGTCACGCAAGAGCTGAGAGCAGTGAGTCATTTAGGGTGTTTCAAGGACAAGGACCCTCATGGATGGATCTTTCCTCCCAACTTTTTTGATTCGAACAAACACGACGAATCCCCCGGCCCACCCCAGCCTCATTCGTTTTTCTGAGGGTTCAGTCGGAGCCATGATGCATGTTTTGGTAAAAGCAAAAACTTGTTCTTGTCTTTCTGTTCCAGCTGAACAGAGGGGCTAACCCGGGTGTGTCTGGAACTTTTCCTCCCTCCACACAAAGGTCCTCTATTGTGGTGTGGAGCAGTCATCTGTCATTGCGTAGCAACTGAAGCCCCTGTCTACACTTAGGGAGAACCCACCTGCCGGAGGCCGTCTTTCCCCATCTCCTCGGACGCTTGGACGCAGCCACGTTTTGAGTTTCCTGCTAATCAGATGTCTCCAGCCCACACTTTGGAAAGAAAGTTCCTGACAACTTCTCCGCTACATTAGCCACATTGAGTTTGTGCTGTGTGAAATAAAAGCCTTGACTGACAGGTTAAGTTTTGCCTCCTCAAAAATTTGCCACCTTTTAGGACTGAGTCAAACTGCCACCCTCCCCAAAGAAGCCTTTTTCCGATTCCCAACAGCCAGAAATGAAGTCTCCCTTCATCCAGTCTGGGCTTGCAGCTCCCTGAGGGCAGTCACTTTATTTATTTTTTATTTTTTTAGCGCTTATTTATTTTTGAGAGAGAGAGAGAGCATGCGCGCACGCAAGTGGGGGAAGGGCAGAAAGAGAGGGAGACACAGAATCGGAAGCAGGCTGCAGGCTCCGAGCTGTCAGCACACAGCCTGATGTGGGGCTCGAACTCACGAGCCATGAGATCATGACCTGAGCCAAAGTCGGATGTTCAACCAACTGAGCCACCCGGGCGCCCCGAGGGTAGTAACGTTAGAGGCGTCTCCTAGAATAATGGTTACAACCACGGACTCTGTTCAGTCCCCAGCTTTGCCACGAAGTGTGTCCTTGGGCAAGTTACTCAACCTCTCTGTGTCTCATCTGTAAAATGGGGGGGGAAAGAGCATGAACTTCACAGGACTGCTGCAAGGTTTATTCCATGTGTCCACATAGAGCAAAGGGACAACGCCTGGCCTGTCACAAACACTTCGTGGGAGTTTCTATCACGGGACTCCATTCACACCACCACCACCGTCACCTGTGGTCCCTGGGGGCGGGGGGAGGGGTGAAATGCTCCCCGCATTGTGTGACTCATCCCCTGCAGAGTAGGGACCGTCCTGAGCACCATCAGGACGTAACTGGCATGTGGATGGATGACGCCAGCAGTCAGTCCTCCCAGCTCCGTGTGTCCCCAGCCCTCTGGAGCCGGCGGCCTGCCCCCCGGGTGTGGAGGGAGCCTCTGGCAGACTCCTGGCCCGGCCATCCTCCGCTGGCTCCCAACGCCCAGCTGTGTCCCCCAGCCTCTGAGGGCAGAAGCCGGGCTGGGTCCCCACCCCTCCCAGGACCCAGATCCCAGGGACCCGGGCGAGTGTCGGTCTCCGCTGGGGGGAGTGGGGACCGGCTGGGAGCGAGGAGGGCTTTCTGCTCCCAGGCCACACAGGGAACCAGAATTCCCACTGTCACTGAGGAATCTGAAGAAGGGAGCAGGGGTGGTGAGGGGCGAGGTCACGTAGGGCCAGGTTGGAGGTCCAGCGTTAAGATTCCCTGGAGCCTCGAAGGCGTCGCCCTGCCCGTGTTCCGCTCAGCCGGCCCCTTGTCTCTGGAGAGGGCAGGTCGTCGTCTGCCCCCTCAAGAACGCACAGACACCTCACCCCTTTGTCACAGCGCCTGGAGGGAGGAAGCCGTGGGAATCCTCTCTGCTGCTGCTGCTTCTCAGGTGCTCGACTGGGTGACAGATGATGATGTCCAGGTGAGTCGCAGGCCTGTGAGACGGGAACGCCCGCTGTCCCCTCCTCTGTGGCTAGGGTGTGTCACCAGAGGCTCCTCTGTGCCCGTCCTCCTTAGAAGCTGCCCCATGTGCCCCGAGCCCCATTTCACCTATTTCAGGGGCAGACCCCCCAGGTGGCCTCTTCTAGAAGGTTCCTAACTCCACTCCCATCAGGGCAGCCTGGACGCTGCCCCTCCAAGAGGCAGACCGGACCTGGGTCTAAAGGCAGCAGCCCTTACAGCCATCTGGTCTACCTTCCTTCCCCCCGTTTTTCAGAGGGGAAACTGAGGCTCAAAAAGGAGAAGGGGTCTCTCAAGGTCCCCCTGCAGTTTGGGGACGAGATGTCTCTTTTTCTCTCCCTCTCACTTCTCTACCTCCTTCCTTCTCCCCCACTTTTTCTTCTTGCTGTCTCGTATCTGGGTCTTGCCCCAGTCACACGGGGGACCCTACTGTGTTGTGATCGCAAGGCCTCGGGAGTCAGGCAGACCTCGTTCCAATCCCAGTCCTGCCGCCTCCCGGCCTCGTCATCCGATGGGGTCTCTGAGCTTCTTGGAGCCTCAGTTCCTCCTGGGGCCAATCCAAGAGCCTGCCGATAGAAATCAGGGGAGGATGAAATGAGGGAACATGTGGAAAAGACTTAGCATGTGCCTGGACCTACTCTCATGGCCAAAGATGAGGCAAGGGGAGAGACAGACAGACAGACCATCAGAACAGAGCCAGAACCAGGCCTCCTGACCCCTCTGCCATGATGATTAAGTGGTGAGGAAGGACTTCCTGTGTGCCGGGCCCATCCTAGGTTGTGTTTACAGGACAAGCAAGGGGCTCCTGGGTGGCTCAGTCAATTAAGCATCCGACTCTTGATCTCGGCTCAGGTCATGATCTCACGATTCGTGAGTTCGAGCCCCACATTGGGCTCTGCACGAACTGAGCCTGCTTCAGATTCTCTCTCTCCCTCTCTCTGTGTCCCTCCCCAGCTCGCACGCTCTCTGTGTCTCTCAAAATAAATAAACGTAAAAAAATAAAGCGTCTTTAATAAACTAACTTAAAAAATAAAGGACAAGCAGACGTGACTGGGGGAACCTGGATCCTGTTTTTCTTGGCCAAAACAGAGTGCGCTGTGGGCTCCATGCACATCAGTGTTGGGGGTTTTTCTACCAGCTTGCAGAGAGGCGGGAAGTGGCATCCTGAGTTCTATGCGGCACGGCCGGCCTCTGGCTAGGGATGAATCCTTCCCTGGCCTGAACGTGGGGACACTCTGCCCCCCACGAAGCCTGGCCCAGGCGCCATCAGCCCACCCACCACTGCCGTGTCCTAGAAGAGGAACCGGGGGAAACGTGAAAGAGGTGAGGGGCTCAGGGGGTCAAAGAAGGCCTCTCGGAAGAAGTGACATGTGAGCTGAGACAGTCATAGAATCCCAGGGCTGATTCTCCAGCCCAGCATCACCACCCAGAATCCTCCCCAGCTCAGGGGGTGACACTTTCAGGTGACAGGAACGCAGCAGAGTAGACACGACGTTGCGCTCAGTCTTAGAGCCTGAAGGGCTGTCGGGGGTGCCCTGGGGTCTGAGCAGAGAGCCCGAGTGAGGCCCGTCCGGAGGCGGGAACCACCAAGCTGCGAGCGACTGTCCGGCCACACCCCGTGTGATCAGATCGCCCGATTCTTTAGGCGAGAGGAAAATCGAATTTTTATGGGGGGATCCCCCAACTTTTAAACACTGGGCCTCCCCCCCCACCTCCTCCTTTCTCCCCCACCTTCCTTTCTTCTCTACTGTGAAGAGTGTTTATTTCCGGAAATCTTACCAAGCCTCTGCCATTTACACTTTGGAGTTAAATATTTTCCACTTCTCTTTCCCAGGGTGAGATTCTGCTGGGGTCGGTGCCTGCCTTTCTGGAGGCGACGTGCCGTGGCATCAGTGGCTTTTGTGAGCGAACCACAGCCTCCAGTATTCATTGAGCACCTGGTGTGTACCAGGCCTTCTCATGAACGATCGGTTTGGTCCGTTTCAGGACCCTGTGAGATTGATGGTACCATCAGTTCCAGCCTGGTGGTAAATCAAGGCTCTGAGAAGTCCAGAACTAAGTCCGGGGTCACACAGCAAGGAAGGGGCGGGAGAGGAACAAAGATTCGTATCTCTACCCAAGTCTATTCTTCCTCTACACCAGTAGTTCTCAGCCAAGCAGGGGATTCTGGTCACCCCCAGGGGACATTGGGCAAATTCTGGGGATATTTTCAATTGTTGTGACTCAGGGGCACTAATGGCACATAGTGGAGAAGGGCTGGGCATGCTGCAAAGCCTCCTATAATGCATAGGAAAGCCTGCACCCACCCCCCCCCCCCGAAAAATAATCTAGCCCAAATGTTCATAGGGCTGAATCTGAGAAACTCTGACCTAGGGGTCAAGGTCTGTGAGCTTGCTGGGGCCCCGAAGGATGTGCAGCATGTGGGCGGAGCAAGAATTCTTTTTAATGTTCTTATTTGTATTTTTGAGAGAGAGGGAGAGAGAGAGAGAGAGTGCAAGCAGGGGGCTGGAGCAGGGGGTGGGGAGGGGAGAAAGGGAGACACAGAATCCGAAGCAGGCTCCAGGCTCCGAGCTGTCAGCACGGAGCCCGACGCGGGGCTCGAACTCACGAACTGTGAGCTCTTGATCTGAGCCGAAGTCGGACGCTTAACCTACTGAGCCACCCAGGCGCCCCTAAGAGCAAGAATTTAGAAGCGGCCGTTCCAGAAAGCGGCAACTTCACGGAAGAAAAGGCACAAAGTTAGGAACAGCAGGTGTTTGAGGGAACAGTCAGGGGGGCTGCGGCGGAAAGTTCGGGTCTGGGAGCAGGAAGGGACCCGCTCCGCTGCCGAGGCAGACTTGGCCTGTGCGGGCCTGGGCTCTTTGGCTGAACCCCTCTCACTGCAGCTGAGCTTAAAGGGAAACGCGCTGGCTCATCTGAGTGGGCAGTCTGACGACGGACAGGCAGGGATGGGAGCGGAGCCTGATTCCAAAGGGAAAAAGTGCCGATCAGACGAAAAGAAAAGTGTTTTCATGCGACAGCCCATACCGAGAGCTTGTCGGCACGACCCGGGTCTAAGCAACAACAACAACAACTCTCTGGGTGGTTGTTATTATTATTGTTATTATTTCCAGTTTACGAATGAGGAAACTAGGGCTCAGAGAGGTTAAGTAACGTGCCCAGGGTCCTCCTGGAAGTCATTCATCACCTGCTGCTTGGAGGGAGCGAGAGGGGCCGGGGCCTGGTGGCAGGAAAGGCAGCGGTGATTCTTTTCCCTGCAGGGTCGAGGGAGCAGCAGGCTCCCTCTTTCCCATTACTGCACAGCGGGAACTCCTGAAGTCTCACATCCCCGGGCCGGTGGCCAGGACACCCCTCTCCTCCTAGAGGGACTCAGCCTCACTGCCAGGCTGGGGTGTCTGAACCCATCTCCTCAGATCCAAAGCCTCCCGTGGCTCCCCTCTGCCCCCTCTGCCTTTACCGCCCAGGGCTGGATTCTCAGCTTCCCTAAGCGCTCAGCCCCACCGCTGACCTGCGCCAGGAGCCTGCCCTGCCCCGCCCCCCTCTGCCCTGGCCCAGCCACTGAGCTCCGGGAGTTGCCTTTTTGAGGACAGGACGCTATTCCATGAGGCTGCCCGCCTGCCTTTCCTTCTTTCCTTCCTTCCTCCTTTCCTCCAACGAACACCCAGCGAGCCCCATGCTTGAGGAGCACGTACACCAGACAGACCAAGGCCGGCCTCTCGGGGCTCATGGCCCAGCTGCACCCACAAAGAACGTTGCACGCTCACTGGGCCTCCGGTCCTTCCCTTCTGAACCTCCTCCTCCAGGTCCCATCTCGGCGATGGCCCTGCCAGGCACCGCCCACCTAGACCCCCGGGCCCCAAACCTGGGGTTCACCTGCACTCCTACCTTCTGCCTTGAAATCGATCACGAAGTCCTGTTGACTGGGAAGCCTGGACCCGCCTAAATGCCGCCCTCCCTGCCTGCCCTGCATGAGCTGAGCCTGACCCCTCCTGGTCTCCTGGTTCCGGCCTCCCCCTGTCCAGGGCCAGAGGGCTCATCTTAATACAAATCTGACTGCAGGGTTGAGACATTTTACCAACCACCAGAGCACTGGGGATCATTCACAAGCTCCTCCGTCGGGCACAGGGGCCGCTACAGTTCGGCTTCCACCCCCTTCCCCAGACCCAGCCCTTGCCTCTGTCGAGTGACAGGAATCCCTCTGCTCTGTTGAAGAGGTTCCGCAGGGAATCAGGCCCCCCAGCA
Organism: Felis catus; assembly: GCF_018350175.1. Lineage (NCBI taxonomy): Eukaryota > Metazoa > Chordata > Mammalia > Carnivora > Felidae > Felis > Felis catus. The sequence continues at coordinate 23,029,571 of NC_058375.1, forward strand.
ACCTGTGCCAGCCCCTTGCACTCAGCACGCCTTTGTCAGCATCGTCAACCCCACATGCTTAGCGACACCACCACCACATTCGCCTCGGCACATCACCGCGAGGTCCTAGGGGAGCGGAGAGGGCGGTGAGGAGGCCGGGCAGTCGTGGGTTCGTATTCCGGCCCTGTTCCTTAGCAGCTGTGTGGACCAGGCAGGTCCCATCACCCCGAGTCTCAGGCTGTGTGTCTGTAAGTGGGGTCCTGAGGCCCAGCTCACGGGGCTGCCCTGAGGCTCTGTCGGGGCACCTGCTGGACAGTGGTCAGAGCGGGGCCTGGACCTCAGTGACCTTCCACTAGTGGGAGCCGCTTTCCCGGGGGACAGGGACCTGCCCACTGCGGGGAGGGGGCAAGAGGGGGCTGGGGAAGGGCGTGGGCTCAAAATATGGCCTTTCCAGAGAGGAGTTAAGACGGCGGAGAAGTATGCAGACCCGGGGCTTCCCACATCTCTCAAACACAACTGTATTGAGGTCAGAATACTTGGAACACCCAGGAAAGCGATCTGTGGTGTAGACGAAGCATCTCTACAGTTTGAGGGAGACAGCTTGGCAGGTGCAAGGTGCATAATAATAGGAGTTTGGGGAGAGAAAAACAGCAGGGCTGCAGATAAGAGGGAGTCCCTTCCACGGAGAGACACGAGGGGGAGAAAGAGAGAGGGGTCGAGATAGTGCGGCCTCAAAAACCCCTCTGGACCACAGACCGGGGAGCGAGAAGTACTGAGTGCCCCAGTTCTTTTTTGCATACAGGGTGTGGAGCTCAAACTCTAAGGTTTGGGAAGTGTACGATTTTCTCCAGAGCGGAGCTGAGGCGGGAGCCCCTGGGGAGGAGGGAGCCAGCCCCACAGGGCACAGTGCGGTGTAGCACTGGGAGAGACCCGTCTCCCTCCTGGAGTACTTTTGGCAGAGGACTTATTGCCTCCCCAAGGACAAATGACCCTGCAGGCACCGGCCAACGGCCTTTGATCAGCAGGGTGGAAAGGCTCTACCACGGAGGAGGAGAGATCCGCACTATGCCCTTAAGACTGTGGGTTTTGAATCAAAACACGGCCTTTTCAGCTGGCCTGCCACGCTAAAGGTTTTGAAATTTGATTCAGAAAGAAGCAGAAAGACGCCACTGAGAGGGGAACACGTTAGGACAGGTGACGTGGGAGAGAAGAGACCCTGTGCGTTCTGTAAAGACATGGTTTGCATCTGTCCCAGGAGGACGTCCTCTAATGAAAGCAACCCCGATGCTCACCGGGACGGTGGAGAGGAGGGAGCACCAGGTGCCCGGGAGGAAAGATGCCAACAGTGATGTGGCCGCTCACTGTGAGTCCCAGCTGTTCGGGGACACCACCCAGGGAAGAGGGTCTCACAGTGATCACAGGGTGCCTGGAAGGAGCCAGAAACCCCACTGACACCGACTTGCCGAGTGACCCAGGGGACGTCATTCAAGGATGCTGAGCCTCCTTCCTCACCCGCCTCCAGCAGCCACACCCATGCCCAACCTCCTTCTCTGGGCAGAAGGTCAAGGGCCATGGGGCAGCTGTGTGCCAGGGCAGAGGAAGAAGGGGCACCAGGACGTAGTGACGTGGCAATTACCTGCTGTTAGCTACAGGTGCCCTGCGCCCCTGCGGGAGGCCGCAGCACCCAGGGCTCTCCTCCGACATCGCCCCCTCCAGGCAGCCTTCCTCCAGGCGGTGACTCAGAGCCCAGGGAGGAGGGCGGCCCCTTCCCGCCTCTCAGGAGCTGGTGATCCCTACACAGGTCAAAGGGCGAGTCTGTGGGGTTGTTCAGTGGTGAAGTCGGGGAGGGGGGAGGGCAGGAGACTCACGGTTCAGCAGGGATCACCATTTCTCCACGCGGGGTCACTCATCGATCCCTTACAGCAAACCCACACCATCCCCATTCTGCGGATGAGGCAACTGAGGCTGGGGAGGGCCGCGGATGTCACACAGCAGGAGAGTGAGGAGGCAGGCCTCAAACTCAGACCTCCCGGCTCCGAAGCTGGTGCCCGGTTCAGCCTCCCACTGAAGGTCCTGATAAGGGGGCATCTCCCCTCCAGCCTGCGTGTTCCGTTAGGACAGCGGCTCCACTCCATGCACCTCTGGGTCCCTGTTGTGCTGGTTCCCAAGCTCCAGCCCCACGACCCCCTGCGCCAGCCTCCCCTGGGGAGCTCTTTGAAGATTCAGGTTCCTGGGCCCCCTCCCACAGCTGCTGCGTCAGCGTTTCTCAAAGCATGGACTCCGGAGCCAGACAACCTGTGTCCAAATCCCAGCTCACTAACTGGGTGACACTTGGCAAATTACTTAACCAGCCTGGGCCTCAATTACTTGGCCTGTAAAATGGAGACATAATAATAATAACAACAATGGCAGACACGTAAAACGTAAAATTCCAGCTGTGACAGATATTAGAAAAGGGAGGTGCGTGGCGCGATGTGGGAAAGCCAGGGAATGGGTAATTTAGCAGGACACTGAATAATTTAACCAGGTGACGATGGGCAAAAGCAGCATTCTGGTAAAAGGTATAGCAGGTGCAAAGGCCCTGTGGTAGGAGATCAGCAAGGCAATAGGTGATAATAAAAGAAGGTAGGTACGGCTGGAGCAGATCAAACAAGGAAGGAAGGAAAGTGAGACAAAGCAGGAAAGAGGCTGGGCTCAGGCCAGGCAGGTCCGTCGGGGCCACATGGAGAAATTTCTTCTTTATGGGACCAGCCACAGAAAGCCTTCAAAGGCATTTGGGCAGGGGAGTGTGGGCCTTGCGCTCAGGCATGTCTCCCAGAACTTGCTCCACATCTGGGCAGGGACAAAGTTCGACAAGGTTGGGCTGAAGAAGGCACGCTGTCTAGATGTCCTGGTATTTATTCCAGACCTCGCTGAAGCCCTGAATTCTGACCGTGTCCACAGGACCCCACGGTGCGCTCCGGATCACTCTGTCCTCCATGGGTTACAAGGAGGGAGCTCAGGACTGAGCTTAAGGGGCCTCCCTTGGCCGTCAGGAAGCAGCCGGGCTCAAATATAATCTACAAGAGCCAATGAAAGCTTAGGAGCTATGACATATAGCAATGTAATGATCGGAGTGGCTGAGACCCAGGGTCCCCGTGGAGGTCACCATTTTGTCAAAAACAGTGAGTCTGTGACAAGCGTTGGCTCTGACAGCTCATCCCAACACTGCATGGCTTGTAGCAGGTGGCAGCAAGTCTGGGTCCCTGGGCAGAAATCTCCAAGGAGGACGAAGTAGATTCATCGGATGGCCTCATGTGACGGAAACACAGCCTTCGGACACCACCTCTATTTGCTCAAATCTGTGTGATCTACGCTTTGGCTCCCTGAATAAGCCACGCCCTCAGGGAGCGAGTGTGTTGGTTCCATAACCTCTTGTCCTCACCAACTCCTGGGCAGACGGACTGCTTACAGACGGACTGTTACAGACGGGCTGGTTGACCCGGGATCAGGCTGGGACCCCAGGAGCAATAGGACGGAGGCTGTAAAGGGATCTGTCGCTCCAGGGAGGGGAGGGGAGAGGAGGGCAGCGCCAGCTGCTCCTTATGGGTCATTTGCTCAAATGCTACACGACCGCGAAAGGCCTTTGCTTCTATGAACCCCACTTTCCTCGTGTGCACAATGGGAAAATGACAGCCTGCACCTCCCAAGTTGTCAAGAGGCTCAATGAGACGACCCATGAATCCCTCTCTGTAGCACCTGGGGGGCAGCGAGCACCCAGTAAACATCAGCTTTTATTAGTGGACAATGTCGACGTGGTCCATGTCTAAATGCTTTCGATGATTCCACTGGTCCCTGAATTTCCTGATGCCGCTAGTTCAAGGAGCTTCAGGGCTCATTATCGGAGATGGAGAAAACGCCATCAGTGTGGATATGGCACCCTCAGGATCGAAGCTCTCTAAACTTGCAGGCTGGTTTCACTAGCTTAGAGCATCCCAGAGCTAATGTTTATAACCAGAGGGCCAAATTAAGGCAAAACGAGAATCACATCAGTGTCAAGGCTGAGAAAGTTCACAGAAGCAGAAAGGAGTCCCTGGGGAAGGAGGCAAGGAAAATGAGACAAAATGGATGCATCTTCTTCCCCTCCCACTACCAACCCCCACCTCGATTCCCAGAACACAATGGCAGAGCCCACCTAATACCCCTCAGTGTAGGTTCTTTGATAACAGAACCTCAAACGTCAGCTGGTAACGCCACTTCAAATAATAAAAGACTACATTTCCCAGCTTTCCCTGCAACAAGGTAAGGTCATGTGACTAAGTTCTGCCAATGGCATGTGAGCAGGAGCAGGGGCGCACATGCCTGTGTACGCGAAACTTCCCAGGTCGTATCCTTTAAAGGGAAGTGTCCCCTCACATCCCCCTCCCTCTGACTGAAACGTGGACAGGGAGGTGAGGCAGATCCGATCAACGGATGGGATTAACCCCTTAGAAGGGCAAAGCAACAAAATGGAAGGAGCTTGGTCCCCAACACACCGGAACCATCACATGAGCCCCTGATGGCTAATACCAGGAGTTTACTAAGAAAGAACACATTTCCATCTTAACCACTGATGCGTTGGGCTTTCTTAACCTTATCGTAATGATATATACAGATCAAGGCCCTCGGCAGCTTCACGCAGTAGCTGAACTCTCAAGAAAACCTATGTCAAGGTCCCGTGTGTCAGCTCCCTCTTCCCGCAACACAAACTACCCCAAACTTAGTGGTTTAAAGAACAATCTCTGATTTAGTTCACGTTTCTGAGAATTAACGACTCGGGCTGGGCTCAGCCAGGCGGTTGTCTCCCTCTGCGGGCTGGTCTGGGGTTGGCTGGCTGCCTGTGGGGACAACGAGGCACCAGGGTTCCTCATCCTCCAGTAAGACCACCCCGGGATTGTTCTCAGTAGGTTTCTGACCGGGTAACCACGTGAGCACTGACGTCACTGCTTCCCCTGCCGTCTATTGGCCCAAGTAAGTGGGGAGGAAAGAGACTCCACCTCCCGGGGGGAGGAGCCACGCAGGCCCGCGCGGCGGCCTCACTGATATAACCCAGTCTTCCTGCCTCTGTCCTCAGGGCTCCTACACGGGAAACTCTACTTTTTACCATCCTGACTTCCCCCAGTGTTCTGTCTTTCCTGCTTGACTCTGAGCTCCATGAAAACAAAATTACTGTTTTCTCCACCGCAGTCTCAGCAGCGCCTCGCCCACTCAGAGCTAGACTTAACAACAGGGACTCCGTATAGAATTGCGAATGAGTGAATGAATGAATGAGAGAGAGAGAGAGAGAGAGAAGGAAGGAGGAAGGAAGGAAAGAAAGAAACAGGTGCTGCTTAGCCGTGCCTCCCCCACTGCGGGCACAGACAATGGGCTGCGTGGACCTTTGCTCAGGAACTTCCCTTCGCGCATCGGTGCTCCCACTCTCCTGCAAAGGTGCGTGGGGTCCCCTGCCCGAGCTGGCGTTCCAGGGAGGCCACTTCCTGTCCCTGTGCCCTTGAGCAAGGCGCTCCACCTCGCCTGCCCTGGTACTTCATCTGTGAAATGGGGCTGTCATGAGGAGTGGGGGAGGTAACTTGGGTGAAGCACGTGACACCCAGCCTGGGACCAGGGGAGCCTCAACCGTGTTAGTCCTCATTAGTGTTTAGAAGGACTCCGAGTCCCAGCGTGCCTTCCTCCAGTCCAGAGTCTCGCTGGGCAGATGGGAAATACTCACCGCAGAGGAATTTGGGGTCCCCTTTGGAGATGCCCCCTCTCACCCAGCCCAAAGATTCCCCAACTCAGCCCATTCACAGCTGCCTCAGATTTGGATTCAGCCATCCCCAGAGCAGGGAAAGGGAGGGGAATTTACGGCACCACTGACAATTATGAACGGCTGGCTGGCCAGCCACCACCCGTCACACCCACAGGAGAACCCTGGGGTGGGCGGCTCATGGACCGGGTCCTCCTTACTGCAGGGCAGGCTGGGCACCAGCCTAGTGGAGTCATCCAATAAACCCAACATTTAGAAAAGGAGGGTGTGTGTGTGGCGGGGAGGGGGGGGGGGAGCTTCAGCAGACACTTTCCTGAAATGTAATGGTAATAAAAGAGAAAAATGGACGAGATTGCTCCAGATCACCAGCGCCAGAAAAGTAAATTTCTCTGCCCTGAATCAGGAAGCCTGTGGCAGAGGTACCTGCCCTTGTAATTCATCAGCCTCAAATTAATGGACTTCTCACGAGTCGCCTGCATATGTCTCCATCCAGGGTTCTCAGAACACCCCCATTTAGATTTTATCAAGACCATTTTTCTCTCTCATCCTTGATCAGGGAGGCAGGTGCCATACCGGGTGCCACAATTGAATACTGATTTACCAACAAGAACCCAGAGTAAAAAAAAAAAAAAAACACTCTAATCAAGTGAACCAATTGTTCCCAACTGCCTGAGACCTCCCCAGGGCTTCAGTTTCCCTCATGAGTCACTGAACCGCTAATGTTACACTAGGCAAATGAGAGCCCAGCGTTGCGCTCATAGGGAAAAGGGCTGCGTTAGGCAGAACATGCCTCCGTTTCCTCAACTGTTTAAATGGGGATAAGGGCATGGGATGAAGGGAGCTCTCATCTTTAAAATAAAACACTGCTTTCCTACCTAGAGGCAAAAGGATGGACTGAAAGACTATCAAGACGATGCAAAAAGACCACCTCTGAAGAACAGTGCAAAGAAAAAACCTAAGGCTAAGGACTCAACAGACTTTGTGCTGGCAAACCAACCCCACACAAGGTGTTGCTATAAGACTTCAAAGCCTAAGATAGCTGAGGCTAACCAGAGCAACAAGTCAGTCCTACCCCGAACCCTTTCATGATAAAAAAAAAAAAAAAAAAAAAAAAAAAAAAAAAAAAAAAAAAACACTTAACAAAGTAGGAAGAGGAAACAAAGTAACTTAACATAACAAAAAAAGTAACTTAACATTTGAGAAGCCCACGGCAAACATCATACTTAATGGTGAAAGACTGAAAGCTTTTTCTCTAAGAGCAAGAAAAAGGCAAGGATGCCCACTCTTGCATTTACATTCCATAGAGTACTGAAAGTCGTAGCCGAGGCAATTAGGCAAGAAAAGGAAATAAAAGATCCCAAACTTGCACGTGGAGGTTTATAGCAGCTTTGTTCATAATTTCCAAAACTTAGAAGCCACCAAGATGTCCTTCAGTAGATAAATGGATAAGTAAACGGTGGTACGGTAGACAATAGAATAGTATTCAGCACTGAAAAGAAATGGGCTATCAGGCCATGCAAAGACAGGGAGGAGCTTTAAATGCCTGTCACCAAGTGAAAGAAACCAATCTCCAAAAGGGAAAAAAAAATAGATTAAAGGGAGAATTCCTCCCAGGGATTCAAACACACACACACACACACACACACACACACACACACACATGCACACACACACACACCACACACACACACACACACACACACACACATCAGAGGCATAAGTAGGTTCGAAAATGGGGCGGATGACCCTGGATATGGGACTCATTAAGGGGGAAGTGTCTGCTCATAGGGGGACAAAATCCTAAAGGTGCCATCACTCTTCACCTGCCTTCTCAGGATGAACCTGGGACTTGCTGCCACCTGCTTTTGCTAATGGCTTTTTGTGGTAGCTTCAAAAGCCATCGTGTCAACATTCTGCTGTTTATCAAAAACTGCCACTTCTGTGAAGCATGCCCAGTAGTGGGGGAGAGAGCAGAGGAGCTGTTGTTTCTCTCCTCCCTCTGTCACAAGCCGTCTGGCCTCCCCACCAGCCAGGGACATCAGAGGCACCTCTCCAGACTCAACTCCTGGTGATGTTTGTGGACAATGTTCAAGATTTTGCAGGGTCACCCTGATGCCAGCTTCGCAGGCACAGTGTTCTTTAAGAGCCACCTCTGGGGGCTCCTGGGTGGCTCAGTCGGTTAAGTGTCGGACTTTGACTCAGGTCATGATCTCGCAGTCCATGAGTTTGAGCCCCAGGGTCTGTGCTGATGGCTCGGAGCCTGGAGCCTGCTTCCGGTTCTGTGTCTCCCTCTCTCTCTGCCCCTCCCCCGCTCATGTTCTGTCTCCCTCTCTCAAAAATAAATAAAAACGTTGAAAACTTAAAAAAAAATAGCCACCTCTGTGAGAGCATTTAGGATCCATCCCCCTTTCGATATGGATCTTATTCATCTCTGTCCCTGCACTGTGCAAAGCACAGCGTCTAGGACTTAATAGGAGCTTGGAAAAACACTGGTTGGATCGAAAAGAACGTTAAACAGAAATTGAACATGCTTTTAAAGTTGCACTGGAGCATGAAAAGAAATGTTTGAAAATCAAAGTCCTTTTCTGTCGCTCCCTTGAGAGCACAGCACTTCAAGAAAGCCTTTGGCAAATCCTTTTGTAAAGTGCAGAAGTGTGGGATCCTTTTGTACCATAAATACCCCTTTCTCATGACACCGTGAATGTATATATGTATTCATATGTGTGTTAATGTTGAATATATAATATTAACATAAAATGTTGTGAATAATTAAATATTAAATAAAGTATCTAGTGGATACTTTATACTTTATCTAGTTGTCATCTTTCCAGTCTTGCCCCTTCAGGACACACACTATTAAATTTGGGATTTTATTTAGGAATTGCTCATGGTTGCCTGGGTGGCTCAGTTGGTTAAGCGTCCAACTCTTGGTTCCAGCTTAGGTCATGACCTCACAGTCATGAGATCAAGCCCCACGTCGGGCTCTGCACTGACAGCTTGAAGCCTGCATGGGATTCTCTCTCTCCTTCTTTCTCTGCTCCTCCCATGTGCTCAATCTCTGTCTCAAAAATAATAAATAATTTTTTAACAAATTTTTAAAAAAGGAATTGCCTGGGGACACCTGGGTGGTTCAGTCAGTTAAGCGTCCAACTTCAGCTCAAGTCATGATCTTACGGCTTATGGGTTCCAGCCCCGCGTCGGGCTCTGTGCTGACAGCTCAGAGCCTGGAGCCTGCTTCAGATTCTGTGTCTCCCTCTCTCTCTGCCCCTCCCCTGCCCATGCTCTGTCTCTCTCTCCTTCAAAAATAAATAAACATTTAAAAAGAAAGGAATTAGATCAGAAACATTTCATCCTCTCAGGATCAGATAAAATTTGATAACTTTTTTATTACGAGACAGAAAAGTTGGGAAACCAAGAGATGGAATCTGGCCCACAGGGTTTCTTTCTCTCTCTCTCTGTCCCCTAGGAAGTGCCCACAATATGCAGCTATCCCCCCACCATCCCCTCCCTCAGCCGGCAGGGGGGTGTTGCTAGCTATGGGATGGTCCAAGGCCCACAGTCCCTCACATCACTGGGGGGACTACTGTTCCCTAAGCAGGGGTTCTGACTGCAGGACAGAAGTGAGGCGCAGGGTTCACACGTACTTACAGCTCTCTGATCTCATCCAGGACACTCAGAAAGTTTCTATCCTTGCCAGAAGCGTTAAGAAGCAGGAAGACACTCAGAACCCTATGGAACTTTACATGAGAATGATATACGTGGTCTGTGGCAGTGTTAAAACATGTCTGCAAATTTGCCGACACTCCTCCCGCCGAAGGCTGGGTTCTACGCTCCTCCCCCTGGATTTGGGCTGAGCTCTGGTGACCCTGCAGCCAGCAAATGGAGGCAGAACATCCCCATCCTTTCCCCAAACTCTCCTCAAAAGGCTCATCATGGGGGTCATCGGGCTCAAGCAGGGGTCCCCTCCTCTAAAGTAGGACCAGGTGTGGGTGGACTCCTCGGGCACAGCCCAGCAGGCACAGGTGCCCTAGGGGAGGAGGAGCAGAGGTGGACAAGTGTAGGAAAGTCTGCCAAGCAAAGTGACAAAAACACGAAGCCGTGCGATGGGGTTATAGCAGGACTGAGTTATGGAAGAAAGGATGGCACGTTTTGCTGGATGGGGATGAGCCCACTGAAGGAGGAACGTTGATGACTCGGGAAGGTCAGTGCTGCTGGAAGAACGTCCTTGACAGGTGGAAGGGGGGGAGCCATGTGCACAGGTGGCCTTGATGGGGCACAGAGAGCACCACTCAGAGGGTGCCAGACCCATGATGGATTTTCTCTGGGGTTCTCTCAACACAGGAGCACAGCCTTCCTTTGACAGGAGGCTGATTCTCACTTGGCGAGCCCTGGCCAGGAGAACCTCGATCACGCAGGGCCATTGAAAGCTGAGGGCTGAGCTGACCGGGGCCGTGAAGGTCACCTGGCTAAAACCTCTCAGCCTGCAGATGTTGAAGTCCAGGGCCCAGGCCCACAGTGACCCAGAGGTCACCAGAGTGACCCAGGGGCAGAGTCTGGCCCAGAACTCCGTCTCCCAACTCTGAATATGGTTGTTCTTCCTCCAACATTAGACCTGTTTCCTGCCCAGATCCTCAACCTTCCTCCTTCCCTGTAGATTCCTCTTCTTTCTGAGGTTTTGTGTTTTGTTTTGGGTTTTTTTTTTCAGTCTTATTGATATGTAATTGCCATCCACCACCGTATCCCTGTAGAGTCTTGGTTCCCTCCAGAGCGGGCCCCATCAGCTCCTTGCGTTGGAATCTCTGAGTCCGGGTCGCACTGACCAGCCACAGGAACCTGGAGTCAGCATGTCGGGCCCGCCGAGTGAATGTCAGAGATCATCCCTGGCACGGAAGGTCAGGACTTCGTGGGCAGCAGACACGTGTGAAAGTCCAGCCCCGCTCATGAGAGGGCTTGTGTGACTGACGGTCACCACGCATTGTGTCCGCGGGAGGCCACCCCGCTCCGGACTTCAGGGCCATCACGGGAGGGCTTGGTGATCAAAACTGATTTGTGGAGGTTGGAAGGCTTCGCATGAAGCTCTCAGCAGTGGGTGCTGGACTGAGGCAAAAATGCAAGGCCATCATTTAGCTGTTTGGGTAGAAACAATGACTGTCATGAAATCCTAATGAAATTCTTGTTTGTGTTAAATAATTCAGCACTGGCTGCCCAGGCCTGTCTCTGGAAGGGAAGCTGCGGCCTGACTGCTCCTGCAGGGAAGTGTAAGTATCAGAGGGGCCGTGTGGGGTGAACTTGGGTCTTCCCCATCACCAGCCCCGCTGGTTACCTGGCTCCCTGCATCCTGCTCTGGTCACCCGCAGAGTGAGCAAGCTGGAGGAGCAGACGGGGGGCGACCTACAGAAGAACTCTGGGGCGGGCAATTGTGGAAAGACCACGGAGCTCAGGGTCCAGCAGAAGAGGCTACAAATCCTGAGTCTACAACTTGCCAGCTGCAAGATCTCGGCACGTTGCTCCCCTCTCTGAGTCTCCGTTTCAGTGTCTGTAAAGCAGGACTATCACACCCATCTGTATAGAAATGCCAACTATTTTTTTTTCCTGCACATCTCTTCTTATCAGCCCACAAGCCTGCTAAGGATCTACTCCAACCCCCACAGTTTAACAGGCCTGGAGTGGACACTTCAGGAAAAATCAGATCCTCTCTCTTGGGAATTGCAGTTTGGAACACGAGGGCAGAGTTAACATCTGCAGAGAACCGGTCACGTCAGCCCTGGGGTAGAGGCATTATTGACTTGGGTCACCAGTGTGCAGAGAAGCCAGTCTGCGAGGAAATTTAAAAGATGGGCAAAGGGAGGGGAGCCTGGGTGGCTCAGTCGGTTGAGCGTCCAACTTTGGCTCGGGTCCCGATCTCGCGGTCCGTGAATTCGAGCCCCACATCAGGCTCTGTGCTGACAGCTCGGAGCCTGGAGCCTGCTTCGGATTCTGTGTGTGTGTGTGTGTGTGTGTGTGTCTCTCTCTCTGCCCCTCCCCTGCCCTCTCTCGCAAGTAAATAAACATTTTAAAAAATTAAAAAAGTAAAATAAAATAAAATATGGGCAAAGGGAAATAGAGATGAGCCACCCTGCAGACCCAGTGAGGGAGAAAGGCAGAGAAGGAAGGGGGAGTCAGAGAGGGTCCCTGCCAGGTGACTTACAGGTCCCAGGATACCTGCTGGTCTTCAACTTTGGGATCGAGGCATCCTAGCCCTATTTCTACTTGAGTTTCTTTGCATGGGTTTGTTAACTCCTTTCTGGCTCAAGCAAAAAGAGAATCAATCCAGTGACTGGTGTGATGGGAGCTTGTGGGATTAGACTTGAGTCAGGAGCAACTTGCTGGGGTCCCCATTGATGACATCAAGACCCGAATTCTCTCTATGTCTCCTCTATACTTTGTCTTCATTGTCAGGCTACCCCTGAAATGGTAGCAACCACTCTAGACCATGAACTTCTGGGTTCAGGTTCAGTAGGAGGAATCTCGTTCAAGTCCAGAGGGAAGAACAAAAGCATATTTCTCAGAAAGGCCAGTAAAAGGCTTATTGTAAACCAGTGGTTCTGGTTGGGTCACATGCCCATCCCTGAGCCAATTCCTGTAGCCAGAGGAATGGTCTGGATGGATTGGTTTGAGCCTAGACCGTGTGGCTCACCTCTGAGCTATGGGGGCTGTCTCCTCCATGAACTCAAAGCACAGAAGGGGATGTCCCACATAAAAACTGGTTCTGCTCATAAATGACTAAGGAATGCAAGAAAACAACCCTGACAAAGACACAACCTCATGGGCAGATAGTGAGGGTCAAAGGGAGTTCCTTATGAAATGTGTCTTAACAAGGCTGGTGCTTAATAATGCTGGCTTCTCTTCTTTCTCTCCCTTAAGTGTGTAGCTTTTCTCCCTAGCTCAGTTAGACTAGAAACCCAAACTCCTCCCATTCCCATCCAATGGTTTGGCCCTGTGAGGCCAGCAGGCCAATCTCTCCACCTTTTGCAGATTTCACACGTGACATCCACTGGTCCGGAGGCTCACCCTTTCCAAACCATTGTCTGTTCAATACTTGAACTCAAAGCAGAATTCAAGTCTCACCTCCTTCCTGAAACCTTCCCAGAACTTTCTGGTGGACCCTAATTTGTTATGTGAGGCTGCAATCTCTCAGAAGAGGGAGGTGTTTTTACAAAGCGCTTTGCCTGCAATTCTAGTAGCTGCCATAGGGAGGTGGTATATGACAACAGTCTTGGATACCAGTGAATCTCTAGTTTTTTTTTCTTTTTCTTTGTAAAGCTGTATTGTCAGTGGAATGATATCAAAAGGTGATGATACTATTTGTAGGTGTGATGTGTCAGAAAGATCTGGGTTTCAATTCTAACTCCAACATTTAATAGGTAAGACATGTGGGCAAATGTCTTAGCCTCTCTGAGCATCAATCACTTCTTTCCTAAACCAGGATTAACGCCATCAGTATCATTGGGTTGCTGCAAAAGTTCAGTAAAATGACACAGGCAATGTCCTTGGCATAATGTCTACTACACAATAAGTACATGGCGGATGTTGGTTTTTCTCTCTAACAACTTAGAAATGTGTTCCAGAAGTTTTTTGAAACTCACTTTTTATTGTTTCATAAAACTCTGCCCTAGCTATGATTAGTCCAAATAAAAGCCCCAATGATTTCTACTACTAATAGCCATGAATAACAATGTTTCTTTGGGAACATATAGTTAAAACTCCAGACATAAGCAGACAGTCCTCCCTCCCCTAGGCAGCTCCCAAGAAAGAAAATGTATTTAAGGTAATACCCAGAGCAGAGACGGGACCAGGCTCTACATATATAGAGGCTCAGGGCTGACGGACACCAGGAGTGGGAATGAACCTCAGGCTCTTTCATCCATGATCATTATAATAACAATAATTTATAGCACTAACCACATCATCGCTTGGGGGCTTACTGTGTGTGCCATCGTTTCCTTAATGCTCACGGTCACCTTCAGAGGAAGGGAGCCCACTACCCCCATGTCACAGCTGAAAGAACTGAGACCCTGCAATGGTAATAAATCTGTCCAGTCTTCACCGGTCTGAGTGAACGGGCTCCAGCTCCCTGCCCCTGACCACTGCACTCAGTGCCCCTGCCTCCACTCTTAGGTGTCCATTTCTGTAGCTTTTAGGGCTGAGGAGCCACCTCTATGGCCAGCTGCAGAGCTGGACCAGCCAGCACTGCCCCCTCTCCCTGACCCTCTAGGAACAGACAGCAAAGACAAAGAAATCCTGGGCCCCCCTCCAGGCTCCCTCCAGGCAGTGTCCCTGGAGGGACAGTGGGGTGCGTGTGCAGGCTCGGGGGTCATACCGCCAGGTGTGCATCCTGCTCAGACACTTACTGTCTGTGTCACTCAGGCCAGTGGCTAACCTCTCTGAGGAAAAATACTCCCTTTTCCCTCTGCAGACCTCAGTTTCCCCCTCTCAACTGCAAAATAAAGCCCATGTCCATTGGCTCACGCTGTCTGTGCTCCCAGCGGGCACGTGAGCTCCACAGGGCAGGGTAGAGCCCGTCCTGCTCAGCACCGTGTCCCAGTGCCCCGCACACAGTAGGCTCTCCGTGAACACTTGGAACAGGAGCGCACGAGCAAGATGACCTCTGACCGCCCCGCATCCTTCGAGAGCACTCCGTGGCCCAGACGCAGCAGCAGCATGGCCTGGGATTTGTTACAAAAGCAGTAGCTCAGGGTACCACCACCACACCCCCCAGCCTTCCCGGGCCACAGCTGCACCTGCACACCCCAGAGCAGGTGCGTCCAAGTCTCAAAAGCGCTGAAGTCTCGGCCCTCCCTCCCTGGCCACCCTCCAGGAGTGGGCGCCAATCACCTCCAAGTCTCTCCCGGCTCCAGGATGCTGAGTCTCCTCATGCCTCCAGCCAGGCCCTTTCCTGTCACAGAGTCCACGGGGACAGCAGGTGGAGGGGGCATGCCATCCCAAAGCTCTATGCCAACACAGGGCAGGGCGGGTGCCCAAACCAAGTCCTCCTAACTCCCTCAGCGGTGCTAAGTGCCTCATTGTCATGCGATGTCAACCACCGTGGGCCGGACATGATGAACACATGGAATCCAATCCCCACGGCAGCCCTGCAAGGCAAGGACTGTCATCCCCATGCAGAAACCAAGACTCAGAGAGGTTTGCATGGAGTCGGGAGTGCCCCTGCTGCAGAGCCCATGAACTGCCCCAGCCCCACTCAGACACTGTGGAGCTGGGAGCTCCAGACCTCCTCCATTTCCTGATCCTTGATCTTGACCTCCTCTACAGTCAGCAGCTTGGTTCTCCCCACCTCGCCCCCATCTGTCCCCTTCGCCATTATGGACCTCTGGTTTTTTTAAGGAGGGGAGAAGCAGGATGTACCCCTTCCATTCTCTGTGCCTGTGGCTGGGATAGACTCCACCCTGGCCCCAGCCTGGACCATGGGACTGTGGTCTGGCCAATGAAAGCCCTTCATTCGCCTGGCTTTGTGGAGCTCCTATCCCAGTGAGACACCACAAAAAAGAAAGGAATATATAACTTAATGTCAGATTAACACTACGAAGAGAAACCAAGCAGGTAGGGGATAGAGGGCCATGGGGGAGGGGCCTGTGGCCAGGGATGGAGATTTGATAGAGACTTGAAGAAAGCAAGGGAAGGAGCCAAGGTGAGAGAGCATTCCAGGCAGCGGGAAGAGTGAGTGCAAAGGCCCTGAGGCAGAAGTATACCACGTGACTGGAGAGGAGGGAGCGAAGGAGAGGTGAGCTCAGAGGAGTGGGCACCATGAGACCATCCAGGACATGGAGTTTTACATTAAGCAAGATGGGGAACCCAGTGAGGCCTGTCAGCAGGGGATGGATTTGAACAGCTATAAATTATAATAATAATAACAATCACCTACATATGCTTATGAGGACCAGTCCCTTCTTTTAAGCTCATTAAATATGTATTCATGTAATGCTCACAACAACCTTATGGGCAGGCACTATTATCTCCACTCACTAACAGATGAGAAATTAAGGCTCCACGAGGACACATCAACAGGTTCAAGGTCACATGGCTAGTAAGTGGCAGAACCAGGATTTGAACCCCAGGCAATCTGGCTCCAGAGCCCTGGCTTTTCATTACTCTTCATTTAAAAAGGTTGATTATTGGGGCGCCTGGGTGGCTCAGTCGGTTGAGCGTCCGACTTCAGCTCAGGTCACGATCTCGCGGTATGTGAGTTCGAGCCCCGCGTCGGGCTCTGTGCTGATGGCTCAGAGCCTAGAGCCTGCTTCGGATTCTGTGTCTCCCTCTCTCTCTGACCCTCCCCCGTTCATGCTCTGTCTCTCTCTGTCTCAAAAATAAATAAACATTTAAAAAAATTTTTTAAAGGTTGACTATTCTTATTTTTTAGACAAAGAAACTCACGTGATTTCAGGCTTCCAGGTGGCAGAGCTGGGAATCGAACTCAGGTCTGTGTGGTCCAGAGTCCAGGTCTTGAGTGCTGAGCCTGGATCCCAGCTAGGACCTTGCTGCCTTCATCCACCCCGGTGGGACCCAGGCTGGTTTCCCTACCCGAGTCCAGACACGGAAGTGACACCCCCTCAGTCTCCCTAACCAACTGTCTCTACGGCCTTGAGCCACCCCCGTCCAGGACTTGGCACCTGCCTGAGCCCACACGAGCCCCCAAGGTTGCAGCTGGTGTGGGCCCTGGGCCCCGGGTGCCTCTGTGCTCCCCCAGGTGCCTCCTGGGATCAGCAGTGGAATTCTCTTATTAAGCCCCATTAGCAGGTGCCATGCCGGCTCCAGCGTTTGTCAGTGATGAGGTTCAAAGCCCGAGGCTCATCAAAGCTGCCCCATGGGGAAGAGCCACCTTCCATCGAACACTCTGCGTGGTTTCAGAAAGAAGCGGCCTCTCCCTGAAGGGCTCAGCTGGGGGATGGCCAGGCCAAGCCTCCAGTGCCTCTGCCATCTGACTCACAAAGGATACAAAATACTGAGGCCCATGCAGAGCAGAGAGCAGAGGGTCAATGACCAGCGCAGCTCAGAAGCCCCAGCGGCTCCACTCTCCCCCTGCGGAGAGGGGGCTGGGGTTGGCCGTGGCCAGAGGATCCACAGAGCCTGGCAGCGGTGCGAGGGCACTTCTGTCTCTGGTGGGGGCTGCGCTGACATTGGTCATGGAGGGTGGGGCTTGCTGGCTCTGATCCCCGGGCGCTCCGGGCGCTGGAGGTCTTAGTGTGGCAGATGCCGTGGGTGCCCCGCCCATGTCCCCGGCTGGTCACCCTCACACACCAAGGAAGGCTGCCCACGGAGGACACCTGCGACTCTCCGTGCCCCCCGTTCCCTCCATCAGAGCACATCCAATGACGTTCACAAAACAGCATCCACTACGTGCCGGGAGCTGTTCCAGGTACCGGACAGAGAAAGCCCCATCCTCGTGGAGCTGACGTTGGGAGGGGTGACAGACATTAACCGACACAGCTGTATCTGGGTCGGGTAGTGATACGTGCTAAGGGGACACAAAGCAGGGTGAGGGGACAGAGGTGACGGCGTGCTGGTTGGAGGCTGACGTGGCCTCACTGCGTGCAGAGGGAGGGTGAGGACCAGGGCCCGTCCAGCCCGGATCGCCAGCCCAGGCACAGAGCAGGACACGGGCTGGCCCTCAGCAAGCACCTGCTTACCGCACATCTAAGGGAACAGAGCCCCCTCCTGGGGCCCTTGTCCCGGAAGGGGTGGCGGGGGTGGGGGGCTGATCTCAATTCTCCCATCTCCGGTGAGACGTCTCCACACGGCCACATCCCTAGAGGACTGGGCTTCTCCTTTTCCCGGTGTCTCCAGGGTTCATTCCCCAGCAGATAGATGGAGGAGGGATTGAGGAGAGAGTAAGACCCGTCCCCACCTCCGTTCTCCAGGCAAAGCCGGAACCCCCCACCCGAGGGGAGCGAGTGACTCAGACACCCCTCCCCCTGTGGGGGCAGAGCCGGGTGGGGACGGGATCAGAAAAAGCCGCCTCCTATGACTAAGAAAATGACCGGGGACATCACACTCCCCTGGGAAGAGCCTCACTCGGTCCCCTCCTCGCCTCCCAGGCCAGGAAACCCTCAGTTTCCTTGTAGCGCATGTTTCAAGCACATTGTTTTCCCCTCTTGATGAAGTGTAATTGGTTTAAGGCTCTCTGACGGTTATTTCATGTCTCCAAAGCATACTTTTCACGGGCAGATCAATTGCAAGGAAACACCCAGAGCCTGTGGAAGTTAGATCCATTAACAGTGCTAACTGGCCAATCACTCACTGAGGGGCCTTCGATTAAGACCGAGAGATGATAAAAATGGGGCCGATCTACCTGGAGCCCTAGAGCACTGTCCACAACAAGGCTTTACAAGCCTTAATTATCTTTCCTCCAGCTGAAATGAAGCTTCATTTCTGAGTCTGGAGAGGACGATTAAGGAAGAGTCAGAGAGCAAAACAGCCCCATGTAGGGGACACGGAGGGGCCCCTCACAGGTCACCCCCAGAGGGATCTCTGTTCCTCAAACCCCGGGAATGTCGGGAAAGAGCCTCTGGTTCCCACGTTTGGACACCGTGCACCCTCACATGTGTGGGGGCCGTGGGAAGAGAGGACACCCGAGATGCCACCTCGACGCCACAGTCCATCAGAAAGGGAAGCCAGGCAGGGACTCTGGACCAGCAGAGACCTTTCTAGAGCCAGAAAGAGTACTGACTCTTTTATACCAGCTACTTGATTCTAATACATGAATATAAACATAGTTTCTGAAGACCCTGACCTCTGGGAGTGGATAAGGAAGGGCCCAGGGGCTCGATGTTGGAATGCCCTCAATAAAAAAGTACAGCACGGACCTTAGTATTGCCATTGACTCGGCCGCTGGGAGTGTCTGTGTGCCTAGCCCTATGTTAGCACTTTACTGTCATGCCTCCCCCTGACTCCCACTTGCAGACCTCCACGCCCTTGCCCTTTGCAACATGACTTTGCAACTCTTCCCATCAAGAGGGTAAAATCTGTGTTCCCCACTTCTTAATCTGAGCTGGCCTTACAACTTGCTCTGGCCAATTCGATGCCACAGAAGTGACATTGTGCCATGTGTGAGCTTAAACCCCAAGAGACCTTGGGGACTCTCACTCTCCTTCTTGTTACATGCCTTCACTATG
Organism: Felis catus; assembly: GCF_018350175.1. Taxonomy (NCBI): domain Eukaryota; kingdom Metazoa; phylum Chordata; class Mammalia; order Carnivora; family Felidae; genus Felis; species Felis catus. The sequence continues at coordinate 23,048,480 of NC_058375.1, forward strand.
ACGACAACTTTGGGGAACTACTCTCTCATTACCGCAGGACGAGAAAACACAAGGAGCAGACATAAGCCGTCGCCGTAGAGGCGTCCCAGACCCCTCCAGCCAACATCCCAGCCAACAGTCGCCCTGAGATGCTAATAAGTCCAGCCAAGTCCAGCCCACAGCCGCGGAACCACCCAGCAGGCCTACAGATTCCTGAACTAAGTAAATGCTTGTTATTTTAAGGCACCAAGGTTTAAGGTAGCTTGTTACGCAGTGATAGCTAACTGATACACCCCACCTCGGACACCAGAGCAGTAATAGTCAGACATCTTTCAACCGTGCTAGTACCTTGCCTCTTCCAAATTCTCCCTCCACCACCATCTTTACTCCTGAAGGCCACAAGAATTTTTCCCATGTCCAGAAAGACCAGGAATAGACAGTGGCCAGAACGCATTTCTCTCTCCAGGGATTCCCTCATCCGGTCATTCAGCAACTACTGACGGACGTGCTCACTCTTTGTACAAGGTGCGTGGTCCCTGCCATCCTGGAACACATGGGGAAGAGCAGCATTAAAGGAACGATTGCAGAACATAATAACATTGGAAAGAAACAGCATTGCACTGAGTTTGCTTGTAGATATCTCAGCCCGATCCAAAGTTGTGCCCTCAGTGCTCAGAGGCCCTTTATGAAATAGCAGGTGCTCAGAGGGTGGGGGTGGGGGGAGAAAGGCTGGCTTGCCCTGCACTGTGGGGGGGAACACCAGCTCTGCATCACAAGAGTGGCTCGTGGGCTTAGCAAGTCCTCAGGGCCATGCGGGCACACAAAGGCTTCTGTGGGCAAGACGAGAAGAGCTCCGTGAGCCCTCGTGTCTCCCCCACAGGACATGTCCTGACTGGAAGGCAATCGAGGGAGGAACAGGAGGTCCACGGGGAGAAGGAACACTGTCCGACAGGACTGTGGCCATTAGAGCCAGACTCAGGGGGAGTGAGCCATAGCTCTGCCACCTGTGAGTGGGACCATCCCCGTGCAGTTGCTGGACATCTGCGACCCCCGGTCCTCACTACACACGTGATGTTCACTCCTTCCTGAACACATCTGTAGAAGACACAGTGTGTAGGCACCGAGAGAGGGTGGGACGTTGGAAGCTGCAGATGCAGACGTTGGAGGGCTGAATGTCCCCTCTTCCTCCTACCCCGGCAGCCTTGGGCCAGGCGTCTAGCTGTCAGTCCCCTGGATCTGTGCCTTTCCCAGTGTTTTACCCTCACGGCCAGATGCTTCCCTTGCTCCCTGGCCCACCCCCAGCCTGGATTCTCTTTGTGCCATTTCCCCGTGTTGCGCACTGGGCTGTGGACCTCAGGGATCAGAGAGCCATCTCCGTGTTCTCCCCAGCACCGCAGGGAATGTGCATGGACCATGGGGCTTAGGGCTGGACAGCTCCTCAGTCACCCATGGGGCCCCTCCATCAGGGACCAGACCCCACCTGGAGGGACCAGAAACCCTGCTAAGAGCAGCCGGGACCAGAGCTCCCCCAATGCCTGCTGTGTGTCAGGGGCTTTGCTTATTAGCTCGTTTAGGCCCCCCAACAAGCCTGCGGGGCAGGAATAATTCAAACTCCCTGTTTGTTGATAAGGAAACTGATCCAGAGAGTAAGCTGGCCAAGGGCTGGTGGCTGGTGACTTCCTGAGCCAGACTCTGTACCCAAGTCAGACGGGCTCCCACGTGCACGCAATACCCCCTCCACCTTGTGGCTGCTTGTGTGGTCGCGTAGACCCTCCCCCACGCACGGAGAACAGTGGATCTACAGACCCCACACGAAGATCCTCCTTTACTCTTATGCCCTACTTCAGTGGCCAAAACTGCCTGAATTAACCATGCATCGTCACCCACAGGGACAGTCAAGCCTGCAGGGGCATCATCTCCCGCTCCCTCTGTCTCCCTTTGTCCTCTCCCCCGCCCTCCCTCTCTCCCTCAATGACTGTCCCTCGCGCAGTGGCTGAGCGCGTCCACAGAGACCTCGGAGTGGCCGGCGGGGCCCCTCTGTGGACCACTGTGCATTCCCTGTGATGACGTTCATTAGTCTGGCTGACCTCAACACTGTTCTCAAGTTCATCTGTTTAACTTAATGAGGCATTGTTTTCACTTTGAAAACTATTGAAGAAGCATGTTTTCTCCCCGTGAAGTAGGCTGATGAATAGATTAATCCCAGACTCCGGAAATGAAAATGGTGGCTCGTTTTTACTCTCCAGTTTGGGCTGGCCTTGAGTTAATTTGACTTAACCTGATTATCGCTTCTGGGAGTAAAACAGGAAGACGTTCCCTGCTTGGCCCCGTGAGGTTTCCTCTGAGGAAAGGAGAAACTAATACCAGCACCTGATGAGGGGGACACAGTGCCTGAAATCGAGCAGGAGGGGGCGCCCTTGCTGGCTCACCATGAAAATGAGGACCCAAGGCTTAAAGGCGCGGGTGAATCCTTGCCTGGAAAAATGAACAAAATACTGGGTGCTGCCCACAGCAGGGCGCACATTCTTAACCACCCTGTGTTCCCCTCCAAGGCGAGCTGTTTTGCTAACCTCTGGTTTCCTCCACATTCTAGATGCAATCACTCCTCCTGCCTTGCCCGACACTTGCTTGGCTGTGGCATGGCAGGTCCGGTACTCCAGGAAAGCCCCCAGTGCCAGGCAATCCAGGACAGCTGGCCACTCTACCATAGCCCCGGGCTGCGCCCAAACCGCCCCCTGTCCCCACATCCCCACTTTTCCAGCTGGTGGACTGCCAGGCGGGGGGACACCTCCCCAAGGTGTAAATATTACTCAAAGATTCAGATGGCAACATTTTCAGTAAGGAAATACAACTATGTTATGGGGTGGACCGCAAAATCCACAGGGCTTTTAAAGCCATCAGCCTTTAGAACGTTTTCTTCGTGGGGAACATCCCTGGAGAAGCACTCGCCCAGCCCTAGAAGCATCCTCACGCAGGGAGCACCTCCATCCCATCCTTAAGCTCCGTGTTTCCATCGACCCCGCCCTCACCTCTGTCCAGCACTAACCCAGCTCTGAACATGCAGTCCACATGGCCCATCCTGACTTTGCCCTTAAGCGGGTCCTAATCTGTCTCAATCAAAAGCCTAACTCCTGAGCTTAAGAAACAGACAGGGTGCTTTGTCTGGCGTCAAACATGGCTGGGCTTGAGGGATGCCACCTCACCAAGTCTCTCTTTTCTCATCCTTCGAATGGGGCTAAAGACTCCACCCGGAGAAATTCCTTACATCGCCACACAGGATCGTTCACACCCAGCGTTCCAAACAGGGCCTGGCACATGGCGAGGGCTCAAAGACTTCCTGGTGGTAACCTAGCCTTCGCCTTAAACTTAACTGAACCCCATCCCAGCCCTTGCCCAGCCTGTCTCCACCACGCCCCGTGACGACGGCTGGAGCCCAGACCTCAGCTCCTAGCCCTTGCCACCTCCGGATTTATCACACAAGGGGACCAGCGCCCCACACTGCGTCAGGATGCTTTCGTCCTCTCTGCGCACTACGTCTCATTGAGAATCTTTCCAGAAAAGCCCCCAACAATCTCCCAAAGAGCAAGCAGCTTTGAGAGAGCAGCTGCAAGGGGACAGGAGGAGACTGATGTCAGGAGCTCCGGAGGGGAACGAGCCAGTGCGCCGCTGTTTTGGTCTTTCAAAGTCTCTCACCCTAACAGTCGGGGCTGGGCCGCAAGCTGGCCAGTGCCCCAGCCCTGCCCCCCACTGTCCACGTCACCTCGGGTGATCTCTCGCCCTCTCTGGCCCCAGGTTCCCCGCCTCTGTAGGGAGTCACCGGGGCCTGAATCTAAGACTCCTCCAGCTCCGCCCCCCAGGGGACTCTAGCTGGCACGGGTCTCTAGGGACTTCTCCGATTGGAGGTCTTTGGAGACCTCATCAGCTGAGCCTTGCTTCTGTCCCCATGCAGCTGTGTTCCTCACACATTCCCAAGAGAGGCAGGAGCCCAAGCTTTCCCAGTCACCTGGCTTCCGGCGTCTGCAGCCAAGCTCCCCGAGCCTCCCTTTCTCGGGCAGAAGTGTGGGAAGGACCAGGAGCAGGAGACCAGAGTTCAAGGCTGAATGCTGACGCCCGCTCACAGAGTAACCTCAAGCACGTCTGGACCGATCCCGGGGATAAAGGATGCATGAGGTCCCATTGATCTCGTTAAGTGATACTCTTGGCCCCATGGGGAGGGGGACCCCGTGGAGTAATGACCCCAACATGGGGGCAAAAGGCCCAGGCCAGGTCAGCACAGGGCACCGCAGGACCCAGGACTGTGTCCATGCTGGGCGTTCAGGAGGAATCCCCCGGAGCCGGGGCGCACCTCCCCCCATGGCCTCCAAACCTCCATGACTCACCACCGTCAAGGTCTTGGGCAGGTCGTTCCCTCCCAGGCCTGCCGCCTGCTCTGTAAAACCCAGGACTCAGCTCAAACGCCACCTCCTCCAAGAGGCTCTCCTGAATCCCAACCCAAAGCAGCCACACAGCCCCGTTTTATTTCCTCCATAGCACCCATCACGATCAGAGATCATATCACGTTGTTTAAGTGCTCACTTGATTCCTGTCTGAATGCCTTTGATCCCCTGCGTGCAAAATGTGAATCTTTCTTCATTCAGACACTAAGGGCTTCCGTCTTCATCGGCGTTCTAGGAGCCCGATACTTTGCAGTGGACAAAAAGACCAAAATCACTACCCACATAGAGTCCGCATTCTATGCGGCGACCGTCAGACCGTGCTAAGTGATCAGGAAAGAAATCAGGCAGGAGGAGGGGTGAGGGGTGGGCCCAGGGAGTCAGGGTGCAGGTTTATGTGGTTGGTCAGGAGGGCCTCACCTGGAAGGACTCACTGAGCACAGAGCAGGAGGACGGAAGGATGAGGGGGTGCGTGTCCCTGGGGAGCAAATCCCTGGCCACAGGAGCCACGGGCTCAGAGGCGGGAGATGAGGTCAGCAAGGAGGACCGTGTGGCTGCAATGGGGTGGGCGGGGAGGCCAGGGGCCTGTGGGGGACTCTGGCTCTACCCTGAGGAAGATGGGAGCCATGGGGGGCGTGAGCAGAGGAGAGAGGCAGCCACACTGGCGTTTTTAAAGGCTCTGTCCTCCTGCTCGGTGGAGAAGACACCACCGGGGACAAGAGTGGAATCAACGAGGCAATTGGGAAGAAGATTCCGGGCTGTCGGTGACAGCGGTTCCGATCAGTGTGGGGATGTGATGGGTAGAGATGAGGAATTTTTTTTAGGTATGTTGCACGGCACCTGGCACAGAGCAGGCCCTCAGCGACGGTGGCTGTGGCGGCAGTACGGAAGGTGCCGGAAATCCAATCCTCTTGGCCGCCTGCGTTCATCTCTCTGCGGCCCAGCAACTGTTTTCAGACTCTCAGAGGGGACTGAAAAGGACAAATTCTTGGGCTGCAGAGAGCAATTGCCAGCGACACGACGAGGGCGTAAGTCACTTGCCGAGGTCCTCAGGACCGTGGAAAAGACAAGAGGCCTGGATTATATAAGTGATAAAACACTAACATTCACACATCCGACATGTGCTTAAAGATGCACATCCAGAATATTTTTAAGGGTAAGGTAACCTTTAAAAATGATTTGCTCTTTCTTGGTTTAAAAAAAAAGAAGAAGAAGAAGAAAGTTTGAGAGGGAAAATAGATATGGGTGTGCGGGGACTTGAATTTTCCCAGATGGAACCCTTTCCTCCTGCAATATATTCTGTCACTGGGATTTTAACCGGATGTAATTACAGCAGCAACCATGCTTTGTTCACACGGGCGAGCGATCACACACATTTCTTTTCGAGCGAAGCTGACAGCCAGGTTAGGATGGAGACTATGTGTGTGTGTGTGTGTGTGCACGCGCGTGTGTAGTTTAAAAAGAAAAAAACATCAATCCCTGAGCAATTCAGCCACCCAATTGGTTGGGATGGGATGAACCCACCGGAGAGACCGCCAAGGCAAGGTCCGAGGTGACCTCGGAGAGCGGAGAGGTGGAACCCAGCAGAGCAAGAAAACGGGGCTCGAGCTCTCGGGTGGGGGTCGGGATTCGGTGGCGGGCTGGCGAGGTGACCTGGAGCCCCCTGCTCCTCCTCGGTGGGCCTCGGTTTCCCCGATGCGTGAAACAAGGGATTGTTTCATCCCTAAGAGTCCTTCCTTCCAGTTTCTAGAATTATAAACAAGTCAAAGATGAATAGAGAGAAAGGAGGAAAGAGGGGGAGGGGAGGCAGGAAGGATACGCTGCTCTTGGGACCTTGATTCATAGGACCTGAGTGAGGAAGGCATAGTCTGCCCTGACAGTGTGGCACCAGCCCGGGGACGGGCTCGGGATGAGGCAGCAGAGTCCGCGAGACACCTTCCCCTCCATTGTCTCGCTCAACCCTCGTGTAGACCCAGGAGGTGGGTGGTGCCATCCCATTCCGTGGCCGTGGCGATGAAGCCCCGGACAGGTGGTAAGGCCTGCCCAGAGCCCCTCGGTTGCAAGCCTCCTGCAGGGACTGGTTTCTGTTCTCTGACTCCAAATCACGCAACCTGTCCCTGCCCCAGATGCCCAGAGTCCTGAGTTCTCAACACGAAGACATGCATGTAGTCGCACATCCTCACCCCTGCACCAAACGCTAAGGGTGAGCATCTGCGGTGGGGGCTTGCGGGGCGGGCATCCCTCTCCCGGGGGCCCATCGCAGAGGCCCCACCCCCCTGCCCCAGGGAGGACCAAATGGGAGAGGGGCCTTGTCCCAGGGGGCCACCCTCTGGACTCTGTACCTGCTGGAACTTGGCTGGAGAAAGCTGACGGGGGCAGCGAGGCTTCTCACTCTCCCCTCTAGGTCCTGACAGGGCCCCCCCCCGGGGGGAAACAGGGTTTCGGAGCTGACACCGGGCCACCCACAGCCCTCCAGCCACCCTGAGAGAGGGGGCCGTACCCGCCCAGAGAAGAGGGACCCCGGTCCACAAGCCGGGGGAGAACCGGGCACAGGCACCATGGCGGGATCAACTTTTACGTCTGTCTTTTACAGACCTCCCCGCGATGACCCATTTCAGCCCGATCCCATCGTCCCAGACTCTGTCATCCGCACGGCAGGTGCTCAGCGGCATCTGAGGCAGCTCGGCGAGGCAGTGAAGTTCACCCTGACCGTTTGAGGAGCCCAAAACCAATTTCGAAATCGAACACATCACTGACAGCTGCTTCCGACCTCGCCGTGCCTCGCTTACGCCGCGTGCAGCGGGGGGCGGAAAGGGCAGGAGAGGTAAATCCCGCTGACTGCAGCCCGGGAGAGGGCCACAGAGGTGAGACTCACCCGGCTTTCCCGCTCCAATCCCAGGCCTTTTCCATCGACCTCTGCATTTCTAAGCACCAGACATCTCTCCCTTGGGGGTACTATTGGCACCTTCAAATGCACCTTGTCCAAAAATGAAGTCATCTCCTCTGCACCCAACCTGTCCCTCCCTTGTGTACTCAATCTCCAAGATTGGACGAACTCCCCCAGCCACCCGAGCATGGGACCTCAGCGTCGTCCTGTCAGTCTGACAAAGATTTCGCCTAAGAAAATGGCCAGGAGTATTTTCTAGGGGACGCCCAGAACACACGGAGGGATGTTTAAGGCTGGATCCCATCAGACCAGACATCCCTCAGACATGGGTTACGAGCACACGGTACGTATCTGAGGAATGGATTTTTTAAAAATTAAAGGAAGGGACAAATCCGGGAACGAACGAAGGCGTGGCCTTTGCGTGAAGCCTCGCACGAAGGAGGACACGCGTAAGCAAATGCCTGAGTGAGCCAATCACGGAAGGAATACATAATATAATTCCATTATACATTCCATAATTCTAGTGACGGAGTGCGCGAGCAGAAAAGCGCACAAATGGGAGACAGAGGAAACCAGGGACCAATGAAGTGCAGGCACACGGAAGAAGAAATGTGTGAACAAACGATGGAAAGGAGGAATAAATTCACACAGAGTGAGGGTGAGAAACCAGTTTCAGATGGATGGTAAGGCTGGTGGAGGAGGGGAATAAAGGAGCGAACGAGTGAATGAAAGAATGGACGTGGAAGCAGGAAGATCAGCCCGTGCATGAGTAACCGAGCGAGCACGCGAGCCGACCGGTGGACAAGGCGGCCCGGCGGACCCCAGGGGACGGCGGGTTGTAGGGCAGGACACGGCCACACCCCGCGGGCATCCATTCGGACCCCCTGGAGCGGAGGTCTTGGCAGACTGGCCACACTCCTCTCCTGCAAGGGCTTTTAAGTGGCTTCTGTTTGCATTCGATAAGAACGTTATTAAACAACACCGGCTAAAGGTGGCCGCTCCACAGGATTTACTCCGGGCTCTGCGGAAAGAGCTAAGTAGAATCGACTGTATTGTTTTCCCAGTTCGGTTGCAGATAATTACCCATTAGGTAGCAACCCCCCCCCAGCCTGATTTTAATAATCGCTATTAAAATAGCTGCTTGCATCATCTCCTTACAAATTAACCTCCGGGTGCTGTAATTACTTGCCGGCGTGGGAAAGTTTGCCGAGTGGCCTGGGGGTGAGGGGGCCATGGGGTCCTGAGAAGGCAGCGGGAGGCCATGCGGCCCAGGGAGGAGGCTGGGGAGCTCAGAGCCTGGGTCCCAGGCCCCATCTGTTGCCATGCGACATTAAACAAGTAACTCAACTACCTGGGCCTCAGTGTGGGGCCCTATAAAGTGAGACGGGTGCCCCAGTTCCCGACCTTCCTGGGGGACTCGGGGGCTTGTTCTAGCAGAGTCAGTCACCACCCTTGACCCCCAGCAGGGGCTGGTCCTCAGCGGAGAAACGGGGGCTCCTCCTGACCTGCGCTTCTCCCCCACCAGATGGAGGGCGGGACCCGTCTGTGCACAGCAGGTGCTCAGCACACAGCAGGTGCTCAGCAAACGCCGGTGGGAGGGCCGGTCGGATCCCACCGCGCAGCGGCTTTTACAAGCGGCCTGGAGTCCCTTGCAGGATAAGGAGGTTTGATAAGCAGACGGCCCCTCCCCGCGGTCCTCGGGGAGCCTGTCTGAGTCTCTCCAGGTGTCGTTGCTTCCCTTTACTCCTCCGCTGCCAGCCTGTCTGGGCCCCTCTGTCACCCCGCTGTGTGCCCCCTCTAACATCCGGGGCCTGAGACGGAGGGAGCCCGAGGGACGACCGCGTGACTGTGCGGGACGGGAGCGCCAGGGCTCTGACCAGGGGCCCAGGGGCTCTGCCCTGAAGAAGAGCGCCCAAGGGGGCATCTCGTCTCCTGTCTCCACTGCCCCGACCCGCCAGTGACCGGGGTCAGCTCGTGGGCCTGACACCTGCCGAGCCTCACGGGAGCCCGGAGGAGCTTGTGCCTGACAGTGGACTCCATGCCTCCCTCAGTCCTGCATACTGAGTGCTGTGTCTGCAAGTGGGAATCTGGAATTTCTGCCTCCTTCCAGAAGTCTGCCTTCCTGAATAGCCCAGCTCACTCAGACTGTCTCCTCCATCTCTCAGACTGAATATCCTGCACGGATAGGTCCCCACCTGCAGACTTTTCTCTGGGTTGGACCCCCACCGGACTGCCTCCTTTCTCTGCTCTGCGCCCACCTCCCGCACCTGGGTGACGGCCACCCTCTTCTAATCCCACCTGATGGAGTTGGCCGTGAGGAGGGTGGGGGAGGAGGCTGGAGAAGGCCAGTCGAAACTAGAGAAGAGGGGCGCCTGGGTGGCGCAGTCGGTTAAGCCTCCAACTTCAGCCAGGTCACGATCTCGCGGTCCGTGAGTTCGAGCCCCGCGTCAGGCTCTGGGCTGATGGCTCAGAGCCTGGAGCCTGTTTCCAATTCTGTGTCTCCCTTTCTCTCTGCCCCTCCCCCGTTCATGCTCTGTCTCTCTCTGTCCCAAAAATAAATAAACGTTGAAAAAAAATTTTTTTTAAAAAAAGAAACTAGAGAAAACTCCAGACATTTTTACAGGGCTGCTCAGTGATCCCGACAGCCTCACTACCAGCTAAGCCTGGTCTGGACTGGGCAGCGTGGTACATATCTACTGATTGATTCCAGAAACACTGGCTGAGAATCCTTCACGTGCCAGGCCCCAGGCTGGGTTCTGGGGACAGAAGGGCCGATGCGAACGCTCCCGTCCCTCTCACTAATAGAGAAAGGACAGTGTGACTGAATCATCACATCCACCCTCAGTCTTTCAGCAAATATGTGTTGGGCGCCTCCCACGTGCCCTCGAGCAACCCACAGTCTGGAAAAAATAGTCCCCAAGCGAGCGCTGCCCAGAGGTGGGTGCCCGGATGGGGGCAAACACGGGCCACTCTAGGACACGGACATCTGAGTTCAGAAGCACAGAGGAAACAAGAACTAAGTCGTGGAGGACGAGGATGGGGAGTTTACCTGGCAGACAGGTGGGGGAGGAGGGCCTTCTGGGAAAAAGGCAACATTTGTGAGAAAGTGGGGAGCTGGGTGAGAGACAGGGGTGTTTTGTCTTTGTTTGTTGTTTGTAATTTTTTATAATGTTTATTTATTTTTGAGACAGAGAGAGACAGAGGGTGAGTGGGGCAGGGGCAGAGAGAGATTGGGAGACACAGAATCCGAAGCAGGCTCCAGGCTCTGAGCTGCTGGCACAGAGCCCGACTCGGAGCTCGAACTCACGAACCACAAGATCATGACCTGAGATGAAGTCGGACGTTCGACCAACTGAGGCACCCAGGCGCCCCGAGCCTGGAGTATTTAGAGAACCATGAGTAGCATATGGATGTAGCTGGGGTGTGTGTGTGTGCTCAAGTGTGTGTGTAAGAATACACGTGTGTGCATGTGGGAGAGGGTATGTGCGTGTGTTTATGTGAGACTGTGAGAGTGTGTATGCATGTGTGTGAGAATGTGTGTGTGAAAGAGGGTGCATGTACATGCGTATGTGAGTGTTGTGTGCATGTGTGTGTGAGAGAGAGAGAGAGTATTGTGTGCATGTGTGTGTATGTGTTTTTAGGAGAAAGGAAGACAAAGCGGGAGAGTCCCAGGCAGCCATAAAGGACCCTGCTGGCCATGCCTAGCAGTGTGGACTCTATCCTGTATGAGGAGTGGACGGGCTCCTGAAACAGAGTCCGTAGTAGTAGATAATGCACAACCAGGCGGTCGCTCCGCTGAGCAGGGCCCTTGCTCTGTGCTCAGGGAGGTCAAAGACCTGGAGGTGGCCCCTTGGTAGCCCCATCCCCCAAGGGTGGCCCCTTGGTAGCCCCACCCCCAAGGGTGGCCCCTTGGTAGCCCCAAATTGCCTTGGGACATCTTGCCTAGAGGACCCTCTACCAGTTCTAGAACCTTCCTATCTCCCATCTCAGCCAATGGTGTTGGGCATAGAGACCAAGGGATCGTCCCTGCCGGTCATCTGCTAAGCTCTACCCGGCGGGACCAGCCTGGCTCAGACTCGTCTACACCCTCTGCTCTCCCACAGCAAGTCCAGCCTCCCGGGAGGCAGCCCCAGCAGGGTCACCAGGAACTGGATCGAGGGATCCCTGCTCACCTTCCCAAGGCAGCCAAGGACACCCCCAAGGACACCAGCAACCAGACAGGCAGCTGCATGGTTTGCTTCTGGTTTGTTCCGTTCTTCAAATCATCCCTAAGCATTAACGAACCACTCTTAGAGATCAAGGAAGAAGTTCTAAAACGAGAAGGAAAATAGACAGAGGTGGCTCCTATGAAAAAGATCAATAATTAAACATAGACATTAAAATATCCTTTTCATATGATGCATTAACCCCTGGTTAGAGCCAATCCTTCAATAGTTAAGTGAGTAGGGGGTTCTGAGTATTTAAGGAACAAAGAACAGGGCTTCAGAGTCAAGCAGACCTGGGTTTGAGTGTGAGCTCGGCCACATCCGTGGGTAGGTTGCACTTCACCTTCCAGACCTCCGACTCCCCATCTCTGGAGCGGGAGGGGGCGTCTCTCTCACAGGTGTAAGTGCAAGAACGCGGGTGCAGCATGGGGCCCTGGGAACATTCCAGACGGGTCGCCGCTGTCATTGACTGTGTGAGGAGCAGAGATAAAGCAGGAGGCGTCCTGGGAGAGACGCTTCTCGCCTCTTGGTCCCCTTGGAAATGTCCTCAGTGGACTGCTTCAGCCAGTGTGATAATCTCTTATTCTCCTGACAAAACAAAGCTTGACTGCAGAAAGCTTTATCACCAAAGAAGAAAAGAGGAAAAAAAAGAAGACGCTCGCCCGCAATGTCCATAAAATCCATTTCTTACACAAGGCCCCTGCTTGCAAAGAGGCGAGGGCTGTCACTCGCCCTCCATGTGTTGTGTCGCCCCACAGTAAGGGCCAAAGGGGCAGTCTCATCACATCCCCACAGCAAGTGCAAGGGGGCATCATCTCCCCACTGTGCAGATAGGGAAACTGAGGCTTAGAGAGGCGACATCATTAAATCCTTTGCCCAAAGTCACACACAGATATGAGTGGCAGGGCCAGGATTCTTTCTGCCTTCTTTGCAGTATCAATCAGCTTTTATTCCCTTCCCCCCACCACGGGTTTGGAAATTGTATGTTCTATTTCTCTTCTTCACTGGTTAATCTTTACATTTTATTTTATTTTTTTTAATTTTTTTTTCAACGTTTATTTATTTTGGGGACAGAGAGAGACAGAGCATGAACAGGGGAGGGGCAGAGAGAGAGGGAGACACAGAATCGGAAACAGGCTCCAGGCTCTGAGCCATCAGCCCAGAGCCTGACGCGGGGCTCGAACTCACAGACCGCAAGATCGTGACCTGGCTGAAGTCGGACGCTTAACCGACTGCGCCACCCAGGCGCCCCAATCTTTACATTTTAATAGGCACACGTAACACAGTCTAAAGTAAGTCAGTACCTCCCTCTCCCTCTGGTAAGATCTTAGACTCCATCAGTTCTCATGCCTCTTCCCATCTTCATGTGATGGTTTCACTCTCCTTTACACTCCAAGTTAGTCACATCACGATTATTGTTATCATTGCTCTTGTGTTGTATCATCAGTGCATGTGGCCTGGTTTCCCCGCTTGGCACTGTATTCGTGATTTACTCCTTCCTTCTGATAGCAAGGTCCTCCACAAAACATGTCATTTTATCAGTTCTCTCAGCAAGGTCCTGTGAGAGACATCTCTCAGACTTTCTTGGAAAATATCTTTCTTTCTCCCTCAAAGTTTTTTTTTTTTTGGATTTCAGATATTTTTTATTCCTTCAAATTTGTTATTTATCAAGAGTGACTGAAATTTTAAAAATACAGTGGAGGGGCGCCTGGGTGACCCAGTCAGTTCAGCGTTCAACTTCAGCTCCGGTCATGATCTTGTGGTCCATGAGTTCGAGCCCTGCAGGGGGCTCTGTGCTGGCAGCTCAGAGCCTGGAGCCTGCTTCCGATTCTGTGTGTGTGTGTGTGTGTGTGTGTGTGTGTGTCTGCCCCTTCCCAGCTTGCACTCTGTCTCTCTCTGTCTCTCAAAAATGAATAAATGTTAAAAAAAAAAAAGTTTTAAATACATGTAATTGAGCCCCATCAGCATCATCAACATGGAAATGGCTTGAAGAAAAAACTGGTCAGATGAGCATTATTTCCCACTTCAACCAGGATGTCCCTCACTGTGCAGTGACAGTGTAGCTGACACCAGAATTTGACAGCCCGAGCCCTTGACACTGAAGGCATTATCCCATTGTCTCCTGATCTCTATTGTTGCTGCAGAGAAGTCTGTGGTCTTTCCTTGGCAGGTCATCAAGCCTTTCTCTGGTTGCTTTGTGTAGTGCAAGCTTTGTATTGACGCATATATAACACACATGCAGAAAAACGTCCAAACCATAAGCATTCAGCTGGATGAATTTTCACACACAAAGTGAACACACAACTTACCAGCAAACCAAGAAGCCTCCTTGTAATCCCTTCACTACACCCCCACCAGGCCTCCTAACTTCTACTGGCAGAGAATCCTTTTGCCTGTTTTGAACTTGATGTAACAGAATAAGGTGCTATGTACTCTTTTATGCCTGGTGTCTTCTCTCCACATTGTATTTGTGACGTTCATCCGTGTCGTGTGTCGTCATGGCTTGTTCATTCTCATGGCTGTTTAGTACCATATTTTATTTATCCATCCTGCTTTCATTGGACATTTGGTTAGTTTCCAGTTTGAGGCTATGAGGAACAGTATTGCTGTGAAGAATCTCATACATTTTTACTGCTAAACAGATGTAAATAGGTGAGAGTGGAATCTGTAGCTGGGTCATAGGATAAGTGGATTTTAACTTTTGTAGAAAGTACCAAAGTGTCCCCCAATATTGTACCAGCAGATTGTCCCCCTGGCAGTGAATGTGAATCCTGGCTACTCCAATCTTCCCCAACACTTGGTACTCTATTCCCATCTTAGCTGATTCTTGTACGTATATCACAGTATTACATCATAGTTTTACATTTTCCCAGTGGCTAATATTTGAGAAACTTCTCGTATGCTAATAGATCATTTGCATAACCTCTTTCGTAAAATAAGTCATTTTCCAGTTTTCTGTGGGTAGTCTCTCTCTTCATCGTTGTCTTATTTATTCTGTGTATGACCCCATTGTCAAAGATTTGCGGTAGCGTGCTGGGAGACCAGCACGGTGGGGAGGGGGAAGATAGGCTTTTTGCATTTGCCAACTTCCATGGTGTTAAAACTCCCACCATGGCCAACTTCAAGCTACTGACAGCTTAACAACAAACAGTTCTCCAAGTTTCTGAATATTTAACTATGAGTTCTCACAAGATGGTACAAACCAGTCTCATCACCGCATATATATTTTTCCACTCTGTGGCTGTCCTTATACTTAATTTTTAATGAGGTCCAAGTTATCATTTTCCCTTAATAGTACTTTTTGTCACCTCTTTAGTACATCTTTGCATCCCCCACGTTCCTGGAGCTACCCCTCTATAGAGTCGTCTAGAAATTTTACTGCTTTACCTTTCATATTTAAATCTATGAGCCACCTCAGCTGATCTTATGTGGTGCAAGGTAGAGGTCAAGTTCCTCTTTTATTTAGTATATGGATATTCTATTGACCTCGTTCCATTTATTGCAAAGGCTATCTTTCCATGATACTTCAGTGTTAACCTTTGTCATAAATTGGAGTTTTCTAATTGGATTTTTGGACTTTCTCCCGGTCTTTGATTTACTGCATTTTCACTGTGATGTATCTAGATGTGGATTTATTTTTTAATAGGATTTTCATTTCAGGACAGCCTTAGATTTACAGAATTCTTGCAAAGACAGTAGATTTGTATGGATTACAAAATGATCCCCATGATAAAAGTTAATATCCATCACCATATATAGTTACAAATTTTTTTTCCTTGCGACAAGAATATTAAGATCTATCTGACTTCTCTAGTTTTAAGAGAGCCTTTATATAATTCCATTTGATCTTGTCTCTGCATGTATCAACTATACTTCTTTTGAAAATAACTTCTGGGACGCCTGGGTGGCTCAGTCGGTTAAGCATCCAACTTTGGCTCAGGTCATGATTTCATGGTTTGTGGGTTTGAGCCCCGCATCAGGCTTTGTGCTGACAGCTCAGAGTCCAGAGCTTGCTTCGGATTCTGTGTCTCCCTCTCTCTCTGCCCCTCCCCTGCTCATTCTGTCTCTCAAAAATAAACTTTGAAAAAAATTTTTAATAAGATAAAATGAGTTGTAGTGGCTCTCCTAGAGTTTATTATATATACATTCAACTAACCCAAACGTACCTGCAAATAACACTATTTCACTTCACATGTAGTACAGGTACCTGAGGGTATTCCCAGCTCCCCACTGCCATCGCTTACGACAATGTGGTCCTGCATTTCACTTATCTATATGCTATAATCACCCAACATAAAGTTATCGTTATTTCTTTAAGTGGCTTCAGCAGTTTCCAACTAAGAATAAGGAAAAGACAATATTTACTTTTACCTTCATTTATTTCTTCACCAATGCTCTTCCTTTCTTTGTGTAGCTGCCAAATCTTGGACCACACCCTCCTCCTTCTGCCTAAAGAAACTATCTTCACATTTCTTGCTGGGCAGATCTCCAAGTGACAAATTCCTTCAGCTTTTGTTTGTCCCATAAAGGAACTTCCTTCTTCTTCACTTCTGAAGGACCACGTGGCACCCAAGGAGTTTCTCACCTTTACACGCAGCCTCTAGCAATTTGTCAGAATTATCCCATAAGTATTCCTACCTGATTATGGCTCCAGCAGCTTCTGCCCCAGGCAGGTAGGGCTCAGCGCTAACTCTCCAGGTTCACCTGCCTCCCTAAACTTTAGGGTGGCAATTTTCTCTGCAACCTCCGTTCCCTGAAGGGGCCAAGAAAAGGTGTTGATTTTCCGTATGTCCAACTTCTCTTGTAAGAACGGAAGTGACGAGTCCCACACTCTTGACGGGTTGGAGCCGAAACAGGAAGTCCTGTGGATTTCTGTATTGTACCTGCTTAGTTTCTTGAAACCATAAATTCAAGTCTTTTGTACGTTCTGTAAGAGTCACGGTCCTTATAGATTTGAGCATTACTTTTTCCAGTTGTTCCTGTTTTCATGTTCTGGAACTCCGAATGGAGGTCTGAAGGAACTTCCCCTTCTCTCCTCTGTGTTTCTGAATCTCTCCTCCATAGTTTCTTCTCCATTCCTTTCTATGGTGCATTCAGGGTAATTTCCTCTTGTCCACATTCCAGATAACTGCTTCTAGTTCTACCTAATCCACTAGCCAATCCACCCTTGAGGACTTTTCCAATTGCAATAATTATCGATCTCATTTTTAGATTTGCTATTTTTTTTCTAGTCAGTTCTTTTTCATAGTGTCCTATTCTATTCTTGGCTTTTGGTGTTGTTTAATATGTTTAATCACTTTAGATACATGTATGTTTCTATCAGAATTGCACTAACTTGAAGTTCTTTGGGTTTTTATTGTCCTGGCTTACATGGATGGTTGCTAACGCTCACTGGTGGTAAATTATTTTCTTATTTGTTTATACCTGGAGTTTTTAGCTCATCTTCAGTCAGGCTTTACCTGTGGGAATTTTGAGCGGGTGGTGTGCCCCTCCTGAACTGTTGTGTATGGGCTTCTGCCAGATGCCCCAGAAGCATCACAAGCCTGGGACCGACTGTATGTTAATTGCTTCAATTGGGGGTTCACAGACAATGCCTACCGTATACATTAAAACCACAAACCCAAGCACAGCACAGGCTTGTGGCCACTATCACCCAAGAGGTGGTCAATTTTCTCGGAGTCCAAATGGAAACTGACACACTTCCCTGTTGTTTCCCATTTCTTGGAAATGGATTGTTTTTCTTTTATACCTATCTCTAAGGTTCAGCCCTTAGAAGGTCCCGACTTTATGCACCTTCCAGCACTGCACTCCAAGCATCATTTTCTGTCCCTAGAGGGCATCAAGCCTAATCCCTCAGCCTGTGACTGTCCACCAACAACAACCCACAACATGGCAATTGCCATACCCGTTCACATGCTTGCCACCTGGTTCCCAGTTCCTTTCCACTTCCAGGGGATGTCCCTTTCCCTTTCACTACATTTGAGCAAATGTTTCTAGAGTTCACAGAAGGAAGGTTTTTAAGAGCAGAAGTCGGAACCCAGTCCTCCTGTTGGGTCCGTCCTCTGTCCACCCAAGGCTCATCTGGTGTCACTGTGCCTGAAGATCCCATGGGTCATTCAGGGCCAGGTGCTCAGGGAGGGCAGTTAGATGTATGGATCAGGGCTCAGCATGTGGGACCGGGGGGTGAACAGATTTGGAGCACAGTGGATGTGCTCACTAACATCCTTGGGAAAGTGCGAACGTCCGTGTGACTGGTCTGGGGTTTTGTTCCTTTGCCTGTGTGTGCCTGGGCTTGTGTGGGTGGAAATGGGTACTTTTGGGTCTGAAGTCTAAATCAGTGACAAATATGACTATAGATTTAGGGGGCACTACATCCTGCTACCTTCAGAGGCGGAACCAAATGGATTCATATAAGCTAAAGATAAAAAAGACAGCTTATAGCTGTGCCCAGGCTCTGGCATTGATTAGCTATGTAACTTTGAGCAAGTCATTTCTCCTCTCTGAACCTCGGTTTCCTCGTCTGTAAAAGGGGGATAATATAGATCAGCTTACAGGGTTAGGATTCACTGGGATGACACACATCTAGATGTACCAAGCCAAGCGCATAGTAGGGGTCTAACAAGTGCACAGAGAGCCCCTGCTCCATGTTTAGAGTCAGGTCAAATAGATCCAAGATCAAGGTCATCAAGATTATGTCTGAGGGGTGCCTGGTTGGCTTTGTCAGTTAAGAGTCTGACTCTTGATTTCGGCTCAAGTCATGGCCCCAGGGTTGTGGGATCCAGCCCCGCGTCAGGCTCTGCCCTGGAAATGGAGTCTGCTTGGGATTCTCTCTCTCTCCACCCCCTGCCCCCCTCCCCTGCTCGCTATCTCTATAAAATAAAATGAAATGAAAGAAATGAAATGAAATATAAAATAAAATAAAATAAAATAAAATAAAATAAAATAAAACAATATAGATGATGGTGTTTGAATTGGGTCTCCAAAGATCAAATTTCACCAGGTGGAAAGTAGAGGGAAAGGCTTTCCAGGCAGAGAATACAGCACGGGCAAAGGCTAGAGATGTTAAAGGTTATAGAATGTGCCAGGAGCCGTGGGTGGTTCTGTGTTGCTGTTGGGAGCTAAACTCTGAGGTGGGTACCATTATCACTCCCATTTTACAGATGAGAAAACAGAGTTGATTGAGTTGATTCAAGGAAAGGAGGAAGGTGGGGTGAGCGGCACAGATTTAGGACTCAGACCACCGTGCCAGTCTCCATCTGGCCCCTCGCCGGCTGTGGCCTGGAATAGGTGACTCCCCCATCTCTGAGCCTCAATTCCCCCTTCTGCACAATGGGGTTTGGGATATGAGCCCTGCAGAACCTGGGGCGCAGTAGAGGCAGGAGAGAAGAGAGCTCTCCCTCCTTCCCTGAGGCTGAGGTCCGCACCAAGCCCCCGGCCAGGCAGCTCCGGGCACATTTGGGTCAGAGATACCCAGAGGAGGATGCTGGATCTTTCGGGACATGGTGTGACTGAGCTGGCCTCCTCTGGAAGCCTCTCTGGAGATCTGCACCCCTGTCGCTTTGGGGGTCCACTCCCACCTGGCCAAGGACAGTGGGCACTCAGTGCCAGCCCTGAAAACCAGCGGAGGAACCAAGCTCCCGCCGCTGGAGGCTGGATCGCCAGATGCAAGCACCTCTTTGATTACTTTTTAATGAAAAACACGTTTGCATCCAAACTGAAATTATATTGTCAGCAGTTAATTATCACTTGTCAAACAAGCGTGTGTCCAGATTGCGGGTTTAATTTCCATATAGGTTTGCAAGAGCCTCGCTCCTCTTATTTGATGAGGCCTCTCTAAGCAAGAGACACTCGTTGTTGGAATTGTTCCTTTTTTAAGCAGTTTTGTGCGTGTGTGTGTGTGTGTGTGTGTGTGTGTGTGTGTTTAATAAGCAGGTATCCTTGCCATCTGAGTCTGGGCTCTTCGCAAAAAACAGAAAAGTACTCGGTGTAATTTAGGCAAAGAAAAGTGGGGAGGGGAGAGTACTAGGCTGCGAGGTATCTCTGGGAACTTAGGGAACCAGGGCCCGATGCAGGCCGGGTACAAGGATCTGGAATCCCAGTGGGACCCCAGGTATCTTCCCTGCTCACCCTTTCCCAAGGGCTCCTGGTCTCTTATGGCGATTTCTCTTAACGCACCTGTTTCCTTTTTCCCACTGCTTCTTCGTTTCTCCTATCTTGTTGCAGGAATAGCCCTCCCTCCTCTTAAAGACCCAGCAGATCTGAGTTCAAGTTCTGCCCCTGACTCACCAGCGCCCTTGGGCCAGACCGTCATTCCCACAGAGCCATTCCCTTGTGTGTGAAACGGGACCGGTCCCTGCCTCGCACACTCACTGTGTGGATTAAATGACATCCTATAAGCAAAGCGCTTTGCACATCGACAGTGACAAGGAGGGATAACGGTGGCTGTTTCTGCCCCTGCCAGGGTTGTTACTTGTCATCACAGTGATAATGAGACAGGCTCCCGGGCAGAATCGGAGCCCCTTCCTGGGGAGACAGGGCTGGGGGAAAGGCACAGTCTGCCAGACCCTCACTGGATGGCCAAGAGACCCAGAGCAGGTGCTGTGTGACCTCAGCCCTGAGCCGTGAGCCCCGGCTTCCTTGCCTGCAAAGTGGGGAAGAGCAATGTCTACTTTGCAGCCTCGTTGTGGGGACAGAATGAGACAACAGTGGCAGGCGACAGGTGCTCAGTAAACCCTCCCCTGCTTTCTGGCACAGGCCCTTGGCCACGGGAAAGAGCAGTGAGTGCCCAACGAATGAAGGAAGAATAAATTAACGATATTTTTAATGGGATTATAGACCACATTACAGCTCAGTTCAGAATCCTCTCCAAAGGCCTGGAACCGAGAGCTGGAATCTCTTGTAATTTTATTTCTTTGTTCTTTTGGCTGATGTCTGTTTTCTCCAGTGAAACCCGAATTTCCAGGAGGCCAAGAAGTGAGAGTCTGTTCATGATTATCGCCAAAGCATCTGGCACAGCATGTGGCTCATAGAAAAACATCACAAACACGTTACAGAGATGAAAGAGACAGTGCGTGTAAACTACTCGGCTCAGCACCTGGAACATTCCACGCCCTCAGTAAACATCACGCGCTACGACTGTTAACTTTCTAGAGCTCGGTGTGTCTGAGGGCTGAGAGGTGGGAGAGAGAGGGGGTGAGGGTGAAGGGGGGCGAGGCTGGAGAGGTTGGCTGGCCTCCGTGGCTGAGGGGGAGGGAACCCAAGAGGAGGACTGGGGAGACGCGGGGATGGGCCTCCAGTTTTAACTCAGGGGGTTCCTGGGAGGGAGGCGCTGTGTGTGATACGGCAGAAACACCCAGCCTGGGAACGAGGCGGAGCCCAGCTCTGTGGAGAGAGAGCAGGCCTCAGTTTCCCCTTGTGTACAGCCCCCGCCATCCCCCCAGCTCTGACAGCCGCTGAGTCTCCAATAAGTGCAGCCGCCTGAGTGTTTCAGGCCACAGCGCGGAGCCGCGGGGACGTGCAGTGACACGTCTTGTCCTGTCCGATGAGGACCCAGAGACGCAGTGTCTGTGGGCGGTCAGTGGGAGGACAGGGGCCAGGGCTCCGGGTAGGGATCTCGTCCGCACCGGGAGCAGCATCCACTTTCCACTCCAGAGAGGGTGAGGACAGTAGCCGCAGCCTGCATTTGCACATCCCACGGTCGCCGGTCGGGTCAACTCCATTGTCAAGACCGACACTCCAGAGAAGGAGTGTTGGCTGAGGCAGAGACACGGCACGGAGGTGGGGGCAGGGAGGCGGTGATACTCACACCCAGCCACCCACTCCCTTCCGCCTCAGACAGCCTCACGGCTTGCCTTCCTCCTCAGACCCGCGTTCTAGACCTACCCCTGCCTCTCATCTGGGCCAGAGGGTTTCTGCTCCCTGGGAAGAGGGGGCATCGTGTTTGTCCCTCTACCATCCACTCCAGGCCTCCCCCTTTGGGTGGCAGCCTTGACCCCACCCCTACCTGCAGGACTGGGAGAGACAACGTCTTCCAAGAAACAGCAAAGACGAAATACGTGACCCGCTTCGAGCCGTGAGAAGCCAGACTGAAGCCGAAGTTGATACTCTGGGAGGCAGAGCCGAGGGATGGAAAAACACGGGTCCTCGGTCGGGTCGCACAACGGAGCTGCTAGATCAAGCCTTGCCTGAGACCCTTGCCTGAGACCCGATCCACCCTCGGCTTGATAGTTTAAGCCACTGCGCCCTGGGCTTTCTGCTGCCTGCCCCGGCTTATCCGTCTGCAGCAAGAAGCAGTTAGTCTGCTGGGCTCAAATGTTCGCTGGCTCCACTGGGATGGAAGTTTCCAGGAGTTAGCAAGTGCTCCCAGCCCCTGCCCGGGAGCTTTTCAACTGCGAAGCTCAGAGGGTATTTCTGGTATCGGGGCAGCATTCATTCACTCATTCATTCCTTCAGAGTAAGTCCAGGATCCACCACCCTCCAGACCCTCTGCAAGGTGCGGGGTGAGCCTCCAAGGGAAACGGGACAGGCGGGAGGGGAGTGAGCTGTGGCGGGAAAGCGTGGCCCCCGGGAGACACTGCTGCCTCCCACCTGCCCGGACAGCACCTGTGACACAGCAGGGGCTCAACAGACGTGGCCTGAATGAGTGAGTGAGGAAAGGGAATAGGCAAGGAGGGCATTGCAGGGACCCGGGTGGGAGCTGATGGAGGTCCCACGATGTCACGGCCGCGGGCTCAGACAAAACAGGCAACTCGAGAGGGATCTCAGAAGAGGGGTGGACTAGATTGGGTGGCATGGACATGTGTGTGCGGGGGGGGGGGGGTGGTGATTACAGGGAAATGAGGGGAGCGAGTCATTTAACCAAATTCTATTTTAATGAAGGATGAGCCCTGTTCACTTCCTAAGGCACCAGCCCCATTGGCTCCTGCGGTACATGCCCCGCAAGGAGGGCACGTGACCTGACTGCTCCCCACCCCCCACCCCTGCTAACCCGGGCACGAGGGGCTTCGTCCGCAGAGGGCTGGGGCTTCTGGCTCCATCCCCACCACCCAGGCAGCTGTGAGCAGAGCAGGGAGACCCTGCTGGCATCCCTCGGGGCCCGCGGGCCCAGGTCCCCTATCCTTATCACTCCCTTCCTCCACCCACAAGGTCCTCCTGCCTCCCGGGGCCCTGGACAGGCTGGGACCCCAGTACGCTCATGCTCCTGCCGTGTACCAAGTACGGAGCCAGGTTCCGGGGTGCGGGGTGACTGAGGCAGACACAGTCCGTGCCCTGGGGTCTCCAGTCATGAAGGACAGGCTGACGTGAGAGCAGTAACTGTATAAATAATCAGCTACAACGTGATGAGGGCCACAGGGGACCCACCTTGTTGAGTGAGCTTCCCGGAGGAAGTGACACTTCTTTGCACACACATGACCGCCACATAGAAGCCAGCCAGGTGAGATGCCCTGGAGGATGTTCCGGGCGGAGGGAAGAACATAGGCAAAGGCTCAGAGGTTCGAGTGGCAGAAGAAAGGACCGTGTGGCTTGAGCACCTTGAATGGGGGGACCGTGGTGGGTGGTGAGGCTGTACAGACAGGTGCAGCCAGACTGCCCTTGGCTTTAAGGCCTTTCAGAGCCGATGACACTGGGGCAAAGACCCCTTCAGGAGAGGGGTAGATGTGGGGGAAGGCTCTAGCTGGAGGGAAGGGCAAGGGCGAGTCTTGAGCTTGACCATGCAGAGGGCTCCAGGCCCAGGAAGGAGCATGGGGGTTGTGGGTAGGGGAGGGCTGCGGGGGAGTGGGGAGGAAATGGGGGCTCAGGGTCCCTGGGAGACTGTGCCCGGTGCGGCAGGGGCCTGGGGCCGTGGGGCAGGACAGTGTCTGAGTCTCCCGGTCACCTGGCTGCTTTGGGGAGAGTGACAAGAGCAGGGTCAGGGCAAGAGGCCCCTGCACCGGTCCAGGCAAGACGGTGGAGGGGTCGGGGGGGAGCCTGCAGAGCGAGAGAACGTCCCAGATCTGGGAGTAAGTGAACGGAACCTGAGGATTATTCCCTCCCCAAATATTAACCGTTATCGGTTCTTCAAATGTCATGCTGTTTCACCCAACGTCTTATGGGAACCTCTTCTAACAAAATAGAAATTTAGAGGATGATGAAAGAAGGAAGAAGTCCCTCGCCGTGTCACATATGCTAGAAAGAACGAAACCATCCAGACGTCGATAGTGGGAGGTTGGTGGGGACATTAGTCAAATGGACTATTTCCAGGAATGGAAGAGCCAGAAAAGCGGTCAGAGCGGAGTGTCGGGTGAGGACCCAAATCTGCGCGTGCAGCATGCGGAGGGAGGTCGCGGCCGGGGTTCGCTGAGACCCGCGTGTCCTTCCGGCGCCCCCACAGGACAACCCCACGTCCCCGTCGCCTGCGTGGCGGCGTGTCTGCGACACCCGCGTTGGCCAAGGAACGAGAATAGAGGCGGGGAGAGAACCTTCCAGGAGGGAGCATTTAAGGGTCAGGGCTCAATTCTCCTGTCCGTTCGTCCCCGTCACCGAGACCCGGAAGCACACGAGGACACGCTGACGCCCCAGGACAGTGGCGCCCCCGCAGCCTGGCCCCTGGGTGTCTGTGGTGAGCAGAGCCCTCCCGCCGACCACAGTGGACGTGTGACGGGAGCAAGAAGTGACCCCCGCTGTTCTGGAGGCTTGGGTGCTCCCGCCTCACGTCCTAGCTCGCCTGAGGGACGTGGAAACCACGCACGTGGAGAAACAAAGAATAGAGAAAGACACCGATGATTTCATGGCCACCGTCTCTGGGAGGCAGGGGCATCAGGCGACCTACGCGCTGTCATATTTACCGCTTTGCACTTTCCAGACGCCTCCCAGCGCCCGTGCCTGACTTGCGTCGCGGGGAACGACGAGCATCCTTAAGGAGAACGCGGCCACCGACCGAGGCCAGCCCTGCCCCCCGGGGCTGCGGGCGCCTCTCCCTCACCCCTGGCTCCTGCGCCCCGAGCCTCTGTCCTGCCCGATTAGCCCTTCATCATAGACCGTTTCCTTCTCTAATCGTCCGCCCCGCATAAGTTAGCACGGCGTCTACTGTCTCGTCCCCAGACGTTTCATCTCGTGTCCCTTGGCCTGGCTTTCTCATCTCTCGGTGCGGCGGTGGCAGGAAGGGAGCCCGTTAGGGGCCGCTCGGCGCCGCACTCCCTCGGGGCCCGGAAGGGTAACGGCATTCTAAAAACCGACCAGGATGTGGAGAAATTCCCGGGCAGTCAGAGTCTCAAATGATTTGCGCTTAGGAATCCGCCTCCCACCGAGAAGGCCTTTGTCAAATCCTTACATGACCCAACGTGGCCAGTACTATTGTGCCCATTTGACAGAGGGGAAACTGATGAGGCTCATCTCTTTGTCCAAGTCAGTCACACGCTGAGTGAGTGCTGGAGGCTGGATCTGCACCCCCCAACCCCGGCCCGTGGGATGGGAAGTTCACTCTCTTCTCACCGCTCCTGTGATGAGAGGCCCAGGTGGGGTGGGGCCACCCTCCAGGTTCAGAAGAGGCTCACCTCCGTGCACTTGGGCCAGAGAAATCACCAGCGTTTCGGGGATTGTCGAGCCGATGACTAGACTACCCCATTCTCGAAGTCTGGCTTCCATCCCATAAGGCAGACGCTTTCCTTGTTTTTCAACTCGCCTATAAGGGCACTGAACTCAGAGAGGTTAAGTAACTTTCCTGAGGTCGCACAGTGAGAAAACGCCGGAGCCCAGACTGGAAACCAGGGTGGGCCAAAGGCTGTGGTCTAACCAGTGCCCGGGGCTCAGAACCACTAACGGGGACTGAGCCTCCACCGTGGGGGTCTGGAGTCCGAGTGCAGCAACACCCTCAGGAGAGGCCCCAGCGGAGATGCTGTCCTGAGAGCCGGGAGGGGAGAGAGACGGAGGTTCCAGTAGGGAAGGGAGGAGGAGCCTGGAACCGAAGCAGCCAACGAATCCCAGTCCTTGGGGGACCCTCTGCAGGGGCCCCCATGACACGGGGCGGCACTGCTTGACAGGGGCAGTGTCACTCTGTGACGCGGAGACCCATCAGGTGCGGCCCGCGTGGATGGTAGCCGCCTGGGACTCCGGGACTCGCTGCGGGTCCTAAGTCCGGCAGGAGTATCTCGCCCAGCTTGATTGGTCTAATTGTCCCTGTCGTGGCCACTAACATCTCGAGACAGCCATAAACTCAGGCCATCTGAAGCAAGCTTGGAGGAGGGAGTAGCTAACAATGGTTCGGGTGGGATTGGAAAGGGAAGGGGTGTAACCAGGGGCCCGGGGGAGAACTCAGCTGCAGGGACAGGCTCCCTGCTCCAGAGGAGGGACATTTCCCAGCCCCAGGAGGCTACACTCCCCGAATATTAGAATCGCAGACTACTGAAGGGAAATAATACTAAGTTATAATCGTTGGGCATGAAAAGTGCACAGTGTTAAGACAGAATTGTCAAAAATCAGAAAGTATGGTTCACAAAACAGTAAAAGAGTGGGATGGTAGATGGGACGCTGTCCGATGCTTAGAACATCACAGACTTCAGGGGCGCCTGGGGGGCTCAGCCGGTTAAGCATCTGACTGCGGCTCAGGTCATGATCTCGCGGTTTGTGAGTTCGAGCCCCGCGTCGGGCTCTGTGCCTACAGCTCAGAGCCTGGAGCCTGCTTTGGATTCGTGTCTCCCTCTGTCTCTGCCCCTCCCAGTATACAACTGGGGTGTGTGTGTGTGTGTGTGTGTGTGTGTATCAGGCATGACTGCAAGGAAAGGAAACCTCAGAAATAGAGCAAAATCTAGACCGGGGCCCTCACCTCAGGCTGCCGATTAGAATTACCCGGAAGCTTTGAAACAACCTGATGCCTCGGCCCCATGAGGACAGGGGTGCACAGAGCAATGGCTGTGCCCTGGTTCCCTGGCCACCTTGTACTCTCTACGCAGGCCACGAAGGCAAGACGGTCAGAGCTGGTAAGTGTTGGTTGAGTGTCCTGAGGTCCTCTCAGCACACGGGCACGTCTTCGTCGGGGCGATAAATCTGTACCCACGCGACTGGCTCCTGTCACGTTGTCATCTGGCCCTTTGGTTGTGGGGTCTTCCCGTGGGACGTGGGACGTGAGGAGCTGGCACTTGATGGCATTTTTGCCGTCTAACGAAGAAACGGCCTGACTCCTGGCCGTATCTGGCAACCTTCTTCGGCAGGCGACATCGGCTCTGTGGCCCCCGTGTCCTGAGCCCCTGGAACACGGCCGAGCGTGGAGTAGGTGCTCAATAAATAAGTGTCGAACGGACAAACGAAAAGAATTACACGTAAGGGGCAGAAGCAGCAGCAGGTGTGGCCGTGGACAGAGATGGGAGTCGACCCCTTCCCCCCGCCCCGCTGCACCTCTGTCTCGCCAGCTGTGAAGTAAGGGAGCAGCGCCAGCCTCCGAGCCCAGAGACCGACATACAGAATCCGCAGCGAAACTTTTTGCCTAACGCAATCACCTCAGACCGGTGTTCCCGCCAGGAAGCCCCGCAGGGAAGGGCAGCTGGTGGAGTAGAGTGAGGTGAGCCCGGTTCCGGGGGACCTAATGCTAGGACGAGGAGCTGGATTTTTCCAGCAGGCGACAGGGGGGCAGCGGGTGTCTCTGAGCAGAGCAGGGCTGGGGATGCCAGCCCCCTGGGCTTAGCAGCCTCAGCAGGACCCGGTGGGGGCAGGGGGGGCGGAGGGAGGTGCCGCTGCAGCCCAGCCAGCCCTCCCCCCGCCTGGAGGTCTCAGGGGGCAGAGCCGGGGGTCCCTGAGCTTAGAGCTCCCCAGATGGTCCCGACGAAGCCAAAGGTCAGGTCGGCATCAGGGAGATGTTGCGGTGGGGGATTTCTCTTCGTTCTGTGCAGGGATGATCTCCTCCTGGGAGGGAGGGGAAGGGCTGGGGTGGAGAGGCCGCCTGCTCCCTGGGCCTGCTTCCGAGGGAGGACAAGCAGCCGGGTCCCTGCCGCGGCCACACCATCACTTGAGATCGACGGAAATGGCTGCTTTACGTGCTTGACTAGCAAAACTTGTATCTGGTGGCTCGGCCCAGTGCGTTCCTTTCTGCTGCATCGACTGAGGGACCACGAGTAGGGGTGTCTCCGGAAATGAGGGCTCCCGATGGAGACCCCCCCATAACAGGAAATCTCCCTAAGGGTCCAGGCCTGGACACCCCCCCCATCCCTCCTCCCGCCTCCTTGTCCCCAGCACCGAGTGCTCAACTTCTGCCCAGATCCTGCGAGTTGGGGTTCATTCCTCACCTCCAGCGGGGAGGGGACCGGAAGACAGAGGGAAGCCGCCCCTCCTCACCCTTCCTCACCCCTCCTCACCCCTCCTCATCCCTCCTCACCCTTCTAACCCTTCCTCACCCCTCCTCACCCCTTCTCACCCTTCCTCACCCCTCCTCACCTCTCCTCACCTCTCCTCAACCCTCACCCTTCTCACCCCTCCTCACCCCTCCTCACCCTTCCTCACCCCTCCTCACCCCTTCTCACCCTTCTAACCCCTCCTCACCCCTCCTCACCCCTCCTCACCCCTCACCCTTCTAACCCCTCCTCACCCCTCCTCACCCCTCCTCACCCCTCCTCACCCCTCACCCTTCTAACCCCTCCTCACCCCTCCTCATCCCTCCTCACCCTTCTCACCCCTCCTCACTCCTCCTCACCTCTTCTAACCCCTCCTCACCCCTCACCCTTCTCACCCCTCCTCACCCCTCCTCATCCCTCCTCACCCTTCTCACCCCTCCTCACCCCTCCTCACCCTCCTCACCCTTCCTCACCCCTCCTTACCCGTCCTCACCTCTCCTTACCCTTCACACCCCACCTCACCCCTCCTCACCCCTCCTCACCCTCCTCACCTCTCCTCAACCCTCTTCACCCCTCCTCACCCCTCCTCACCCCTCCTCACCTCTCCTTACCCTTCTCACCCCTCCTCACCCTTCCTCACCCCTCCTCACCCTCCTCACCCTTCCTCACCCTTCCTCACCCCTCCTCACCCCTCCTCACCCCTTCTCACCCCTCCTCACCCCTCCTCACCCTTCTCACCCCTCCTCACCCCTTCTCAACCCTCCTCAACCCTCCTCACCCCTCCTCAACCGTCCTCATCCCTCTTCACCCCTCCTCAACCCTCCTCACCCCTCCCTAGTGCAGCTCATCTTTCCTCGACCTAGCTCCTGACTCTGTCTGGAAGGCCTGCCCTCCCAACCTTCTCCAGCCTCTGTGCCCAGCCCCCCACCCTGCCCAGCCACACGGCTTGTCTCAGCTCCTCATTACTGAGCCCCCACCCCAGTGCCCTGGTGAGTGCTGCCCACTCTGCCCGGAGTCCCCCCACGGGCTCCCTGTCTCTGGGAAGCCGGGAGGACCGGAAGGCTGGAGAGGTGGCGACGGGCGCAGGCCCGAGTGCGTGCAGGGCTGGGCCGCACATTTGTCCCACACCGGGCGCCCCGGCTCACGTCGTGGGGCTGGCCGGCAGCCTCCCGTGCAGTTATTAAATTGTGATGCGCCTGTAGGTGTATAATTGTCAGAAGCGGCTTTGCATATGTTGGTAAATCTATAAACATGGAGTATAATTATCCATCGTTAACATATGCTTATGTTCTGCGTAAGCACATATTGTTTCCCCACGAATGCAGGCTGCCAAGTCGCGACCCGGACACCGTGACACCAACCATCACTGATGTCACAGAAGGGGTCCATTCGTCGTCCTGGAGGGGAGGGGCAGCCGGGACGGTGGCAAATCTCCCACCAGGCGCCCTGGGGCCCTGCAGGTCCGGAGGGACAGAGGGCAGGGTAAGGAAATAGGTCCGGCCCCGCCACCAGCCTGGGACCCTGGTGACAGCCAGCCGGGTGGGGAGGGGTTCCTTGAGCACCTGCCTGTGCTGGCTCCACGGGGCCCTGCAGTGAGACAGGGCACGGTGGCTGGAATCTGACAATCCTGGAGCCCCGTTTGCCATCATTTGACCTGGGGTCACCCTCCCGAGCCCCAGTTTCCTCGGCTGTTAAATGGGGATGAAAACAGTGCCCTCCTCACAGGATTAAGTGACCGAGGACGTGTGAAGGGTGCCCAGCACACACAGGAAGTGTTCACTCGTATGAACTCATCCTCCTGCCGTTGTCACCCCGAGGACTGTCACAGAGGAGGCTCCCTGGGCCCATTTTGCAGATGGGGCTAATCACTGCAAAAGCCCATTTAACAGCTGTTAACACCCCTTCACACCAGGCGCCTACACGCACGACCCTTGTCACCTTCACGACCTCCCTGCTCGGCAGGTGCCGTCACGGCCCCCACTCCACAGGGGAGGAAGCCGTGCCAAGGACCAGATGCCACAGCCCATGGAGGACAGAGACTCAGTGCAGGGCCTTCTGCCCCCAGGGCCTGGGCTTGGCCCCCACCCCAGACCCCACACTGCCCGGGACACTGAGTCACAGCACCGATGAGAAGGTGGTGCACACGGGTGGCCACCCGCCCAGCAGCCCGCCCCCCCTTCCTTCACTCGCAGAGCCCTGGGCTTGTTCTGCAGCCACAGGCTCAGACCCGGTGGGCCTCCCCAGCCCAGGGTGAAGGCAAGCCTGAACACCCCCTCCTTGTCCAGACATGGTTTCAGGAGGGGGCGTGTGACCCAGATCTGGTCATTGAGGAGTGAGGGAAAATCTGCTGGTGCAGGGAGTGCCCCTGGGAAATATCCTGCCTCACTCTGCTCCCCTCTTCTAGACTTGAATGCTGTTGGGTGAGACGATGTTCGGAGCTGTGGCAGCCATATTGCAACCCTGAGGCAAGAAGCTAAGGAAGAAGGCCACCACAGCTGAAGATGATAAATAGGAAAGAGGGAAAGACTCTGGCTCATTAGCATCACCGAGCGTCGGACCAACCCCGGAACTGCCTCCTTCCAGAATCTTCTTATGCACGATCATTACACGTCTCAGGTGACTGAGGCATTGTTGTTGGATTTTCTGTTACAAGGTGCCCAGTGCATTCTAGTCAAGGGAAGCACCTGCTATGTGCCCGGCACCACATCTCTCACAAGAGTCATGGTCATTCGACTACACCCCATCTCTGTCATCAAACCCTGCGGTCCTAAAGGCAAAGGTTGTATCTCGTAGGTCTCTGTAACCCCAGACCTTGTTACAGATCATGACCCACAGTGAGCCCCAACTCCACAATGCGAATAACATGAACGAATTCATGAATTCAAATGCAGTTCTTGGCGAACTATGAAGGGCTGGGCCCAAATGCAGGATTCAGATCCGAAAGGTGGGTGGCAATGGGGGACGGAAGAGGGGCCGGGTGGGGAGCGGGGGTCAGCAGAAAAGCGACATCGGGGGTGAAGCACCGCCATCCCCCCAGAAGCTCCCCGTCTCTCCGCCCGGCCGCACGGCACACGACACCGGGTCTGTGAATCCCCCTGCCTACCCAGTGCCCTGTCTTCCATCCCCCGGGCTGCTGGAGCCTCTGACAGCGAGCGCCCCTCCCTAGACAGACCCCACGAGGCCCGCTTTGTGCTCTGTCATTTTGCCCCTAAAAACTGTCCCGAGGAACCAAGCGGTCGTCGGCACCCCAGCTGCGCTCCTTTGCTGCGTTATCCCGTGAGAGCTGGAGGACGGGGCACCCGACGAGGAGGCGGTGGGCCGTTGAGGTTGACGGGGAATAAGGACCAAACATCCAGGGTGCATCATTTCAAGTGAATTTTGCCATCAGAGTAAGAGATCTGTCTTCCCCCAAAGTGCTTGACTTTGGGAGCCGGCTTCAAGAGATTTGACAGAATCCATTTATCCAGGCGACAACGGATCAAGGTATTAAACAAAGTGCATTCCACCAGGAGAGCTCTGTTAACCACCTGACGCAAAGGCGCTCCGTCCAGAGTTGAGCGTCCGGACTCACCCTTCCTTCTTTCCTACTTGGCTTCCTACGCTGTTGAGAGGTGAGGCCGGGGAAAGGCCCCAAGTCTCTCTGCCGCCAAGGTCTCCACGCCCCCTCGCGGAGAGGAAGGAGCCAGAAGGGGATGTGAGGTGCCCACGGGGACGTGACCAAGAGTAAACAAGGGGAGGCTGGGGGAGGGATGATGGGGAAAGTCAAGGAATAAAGGGCATCCCCAGGCCTGAGGGCCCAGGGGACACAAAGGGACAGAGCTGAGATCAGAACAGGCTTGGGGACAGGGCAGGGAGGGGGCTGGGCCACATTTGCTGGCTTCTGACAGGCTGGGCGCCCTGGTCCCCCTCTGCTGCAGGCACTGCCGGGCCAAGGGGACAGCCACGAGGAGGAAGCCAGCTCCGGTGACAGACTCTGCTCCTGATCCATGACGGATCCTCGATCCTCCTCGTTAGGACTAATTAGCTGCCACATAAACTGTCGCACTGGGTAATGACGTGTCTGGAAAAACACTCCCAGGAGGAGTGCTGAGGAGGCCCAGCGGGTCACAGGAGGTCCCCACCTTGGCCCTGGGACCATCCATGTAGGCCAGGGAGGCTCATCCGCAGGATGGCGACTTTATAGAGTCAAGCAAACCGAGGTCCCTCTCCTGGCTGCGGCCAGGTCCTAGCCCTGGGAATCCGGGCTTAATCTGGCTGAGCCTGTCTCCTCGGCTGGAAAAGAAGCATCTCCCTCCGAACGTCAAAGGGGGAATGAGAGACGATGCCTCAGAGGGTGCTATCCTGCCCTGTGAGCCGGTACCCGGCAAACCAGCCACCCTCTGCTGCCTCCCTCACCCCTTCCCACCACCACCACCCCCCCACCGCCCACCCCTCCTTCCCTGGTAAACACAGCATCAGCATCGCCCCAGCCTATGATTGTGCCCAGTGGGGCCCAGGCCCCATCCAGGCCTCCCCACCACCCTGGCATCTCTAGGACCGTTACACGGGTGATTTAGGGACCTGACATGTGGGTTTGTATGAGCTGTGCCCAGGCCGGTTTAACGGTTCCCGATAAAGATTCTACCTGTGAACAGCTCCTTCCCCACAGAGACACCTGGGAGCTCCTTGCTCATCAATTACCCAAAGGTGGTGACAGCCAGTGCCCCAGACCTGTCACTTGACACCCAGGCCTGGAGGAGGCACAACCGGGGACTATGCCAGGCTGGCCGACGTCTCCCCTGATTCCCCTTGCCCACTTTCTCCCCCCTCAGGCTCATGGCTGAGAGCTGGACAGCGGAGCAAGAACCCCTGGGTCCAAACCCAGCTGTGTGACCTTGGACAGAGAGCTTGAGCCCTCTGGGCCCCGTCTGCCCATCCGAAAATGGAAATGCGTTAGCTATGGTTATGGTTACCGATGCCCTCAGCCCCACTTCCCCAACCCCCACCAACCCCGCCCCACCACTCTGGGACCCACACCTCTCTCCTGGACACCTGCCCCCAATCCCCAGGGGGGCACCAGCTCCCAGAGGCTCAGGGGTGAGACCCCAGGGATGGTGGCATTTCTCAGGGGCCTCTGGAAACAGGAGACGCCTCCGCGGCCCACAGGGATGTGCTCCTCAGAAGATGCGACTCTCACCATCTCCTTTAGGAAGAGGCCCCCTGACAGTTCGGATGTCAAGGGCTCTCTCATGGGGCTTTAGGAGCGAGGACCCACGGTGGGAGCCAAGCCAGGATTCGTGACTCTGAATGCTAAGATCTTGCTGCTGTGTGCCCCATCGAGGGGTCCTGGGTGACTTCCATGCCCGCATCCCCAGGCCGGCCACCGGGGCACTACCAGGAGGAGGCGCCCGTGACGCAGGACCCACCCCCTCCTTCTCCAGGGAAGTTGGGAGCCGGGGCCCATGGCAACCCACGCCTCCTCCGCCACCCGCTCTGGGAGCCCGCAGGGGTGACGGTGACCTGTCTCCTTCCCTGTGTCAATCACGGGACCCGGAGAACCGAGAAAGCACGCAGGTCCACGCCCAGCAGCGGACCCCAGCTGCATGCAGCCGCTTCTGCAAGAACCCGCCAGACAGGGCCCGAGCAGACCGCCGTTCCCAGAACGCAGAGACACTCATCTGTCCCCCGGGAACCTGGGAAGCCTTGTGCCCCAAGCGCAAGGCCCACCCAACCACCCCCGTGTACCCCGTCCTCGGGCAGCCGAGACGACGTCCAGGACTCCCCGGACAGCCCGCCCACCCCCCTGCCCTCTCCCACTTACCACCAACCTGCTCGGCTCCCACCCGCCTGCCCTCCTCCCTCCACCCTGCACCACTCCTACGAGCGCCCCCCTCCGGCCAGTCTGCGGCGCGACTCTGCGTTCTTTCCGTGAGCAATTATCACAGGACATACAGAGATGAAAAAAAAAATTAATGTCCGTGGAGGCAGCCGGATCGCGCGCTCTCTCCAGCTCCACGGCCTCTTCCCACCCCATCGACTCCTCCCCTGTCCTTTCTGCAGCCTCCTCCGCCTCCTGCCGCTGTTCCCACCCCACCACCCTTTCCCGACCGCCGCCCGCTGCCCGAGAGAGAGCAGTTCACCGCAGAAATCTTGTGCCTCCCTCACTTCGAACACTCAGTGGCTCCCCGGTGCTCTCAGGATGGAAACAGAGGTCCTGGCCCTCTGCCTCCTCCGCCTGGTGGGCCTCCGCCATTCCCCTCAGCCTCTCGGAGGCGACGGCACCGGCTCTGGCTGGTGCCTCTGGCTCGCCTCCTGAGCTGAACCCACGGTTTGGTCACAGCCGGGGCCTCCCTGCTGACCCTGCACGCACTGAGCGCCCACCGTGGCTGCACCAAGACTCCGTTCGCCGGGGGAGGGTCCCGGCGCCCCTCCCAGGCCCACACAGGGTGCTGGCACAGGTCCCGCTCCTCGGGAACGTTGTTCACCAATCACGGGACCCAGGCTGTGAAGTCAAGATCTTTCGTGTATCTCCGATGAGCAGGAGCCACAAAGCCACTGGAATTTCAGAGATTCTGGGAAGGGGGGGAAACACTCAGACAAAAAAAAGCGGTGGGAGGGAAGGAAAAACCAGGGCTGCGTCAGGGAGATTAATCCATCGCTCAGACATGACAGAAATATGCTCAATTATTTTGTATTGCATTTCATTGGAATGTACACGTCGTACTTAGCTGCCTGCAAGCCTCAGATTACCCAGAGAGAAAGCACAATGAAAGACAGGGAGAATAAAAATACTGACAAAAGTGTTCCTGAAATTGGAATTATTTAGAGAGAAATAAAAGCCCGGCTTGAAACAAAAGAAGCTGCTTGGTGTCGACTGAGGCCTTCGGCACAGGTGCCTGGTCCCCTGGCCGGATCGGCCAGAGGCAGGGGGTCCAGGCTGTCATCTTGGAGTCATCACCGATGTGCTGTGTGGTTTGGGGTAGGTCGCTGCCCCTCTCTGGGCCTCATTCTCCGTAAGTCCTGTGGGGCTTCTCAACAGCAACGCTGCTGACATTTGGAGCTGGATGGAGACTTCTTTGTTCTGGGGACTGTCCCGGGCACTCAGCCGGCCCCCCCCCCCCACCGGCCTCTACCCCCTATGTGGGTGCCTACGACCATCACTCCAATTGTGGCAACCAAAAATGTCTCCAGACTTTGCCAGAATGTCCCCCTGGAAAGCAAAATCACTCCTGGCTGAGAAGTCTGAACCAGGCACCTTCTGAGTTCACGTGGGGAAGGGTAGAACAAGAAGGGGTCACAGTGGACCCCAACCCAGAGCCAAGGAAGCTCCAGAGACTTCCTTGGGTGGGGGTTGGGGGGGGTATGACGACTACCTGAGCTAGGCCACTGTGTACCTAATAAATCAGGCTGGGGCGCCTCCCCCCGACTCCCAGCTCCTTCCCTTTGCCCTGGGAACCCCGCCCCTGAACCCTCGTCCCCTCCCTCATCAACACCCCTCTCGCTGCAGCCGCGCAATGGGGTGAGTGGGGAGAAGCAGGTGCCCCACGGCATCATCTTCGGTTTTCCGAAGGAGGAGACCTTGGAGGGATCCTGACCCTGGGCCCGCCTACCCTGAGAGTGCTAGAAACCATGAGGGCGCGGCCCAGGCAGAGAAACTGCTGTGCCTGAGAGAGGGGCCAGGGCCTCAGGAACCTTGCACAGCAGGAAGTGGCTCAGACTCCCCCTTTGAGCCCTGACACCGGCTGTGCAGAGCGGGAGTGAGGCTCCCGGGAAGGCTCGGGAGACGGCGGTGAACCAAACCCAGCCCTGCGCCGGGGAAGGGCCGGCAGTACGGCTGAGCCCCCCACCCCTCCCACCACCCCCCTGCTGACATCCAACACCGTATTCATCCGGCAAATAGGACTCAAGTATCTACCGAGTGCCAGGCTCCGCGCCAGCCGCTCCCCGCAACACAGGACACAGCACAAACATCTCTGGAGCCTTCTGCCAGCCGCACACGGCGGCCAACGTTCTCTGAGCGCTTGCTGCGTGCTGAGCGCAGCACGTAAGCACTTTGCGCGGCCCGTCTCGGAGTTAGGTGTCACGTCCCCATTTTCGAGAGGGGAAAACTGAGGCTCCGAGAGGGTAAGTCGCCTACAACCGTGATTCTCATTACCGCTACTTAATCAGACTGGCAAGAACTCTGTCAGCCCCACCACCAGGTCCCCAGCAGCCAAGACTGTCACCCAGCCGGGAGGTCTGGCCGAGCCTTCCAAGGATGTGACAGTCGGCACTGATGGCCGCTGAGCAGGACCCCCTGGGCACCCTCCCTGGACTCGGCGTTTTACGCGCCTCACCTCGGCGAATCTGCACAGCGATCGGGAACCGGGGCATGACCACCTCACTTGCACAGTGAGGCGAAGGGGCCTTGACCCCACGTCACCGGCCACTAAGTATGGAGCCCACACTCCTGCGTCTTTGGTGCTCATCTAGGCCAGACACCCTCGGAAACACAGAGAAAGAGCCCAGAGACTCCTGGAAGGTTCCCATCTGGACTCAGGCGTGCCCCCAGGGGTTCCCTGCTTTCCAGCCGGGGAAACTGAGACCAGAGGGGGAAAACTGCTTTGTAATCAAAACACTGATGTGTTGCAGATTTGGGATTTGTACCGGGTCCTCACCTGAAACCCCACACTCCCCCGTGACACCAGTCCGTCCAACTTACCAAAGGGGCACTGGACTGGGAAGCAGAGAGCCTGGGCCCCAGCCAGTACAGTAGGTCATGAACTGATGTGAACTTTGCCATTTCCTGAGGGTATTCCCCACCTTTCACACGGTGCTCGCCTGGGATGCACCCCCTTCCTACAGGGCCCAGTGCTCAAGAGCTTGGCTCTGGGGTTACACAGACCCAGGTACAATTTCTGCAACTCCCTACTGCCTAGCCTCAGGCAAGTTGTTCAGCCTGAATGACTCCAGTGTCCTCACTGTGAAATGGGAATAACAGTCCCGTGTCAGAATGAAACGAGATGGCCAGAGGAAGTACTCAGTGTACGTGTGTTGTGGTTATGATTCTGCACCGGCTCTCCATCCTTCAAAATACAGCTCAGGCATACCTCCTGGCAGGGCTGCTGACTGCACAACTCTAGGGGGAGCCGTTCATGTCATGGGACAGGGGTGAGTTGCACAGTGCACAGCCTGGGCAACAGTACACTATGGCCCTGGATTCTGGAGAGCTTTCCTGGCTTGGTCAGGGGCCACTTCGTCCTTTATCAAATCCCCTCTCCTTACCAGACTGTGAGCTCCGTGAAGACAGGGACTTTGTCTTACCCGCCCTGGGGTCCCCAGGCCCAGCCCAGAAACTAGCCCCCAACGCCAGCAGCCATCTACTAATTTCGGGACTTACCAGCAGCCATTCCCACAAGTAGTAAATGGCTGAGCGGGATTGACACCTGAATTTAGGCTCCGAGGCCCTTCCCTGTAGTCCGGGGAGGCCAAGTAGCTGAAGCACTTAAACCTACCCTATGCGGACACCTGCAAAGCCAGACCTCTGAAGGTGGCCACCTAGGCCCAGGGTCCAAACGCACACTCCCTGCTTCTCATCGCCAAGCCGCACGGCCCGGAGACACCCTCGTCCCCTCCCCCTCCCCGGTTAGCTGACGTCTCCAGGACACCCTCGTCCCCTCCCCCTCCCCGGTTAGCACGGGCTGATGTCTCCAGGAGACACAGGCAGGGTTCCTGCCTCGAACGTCACCGACTTCTTTGGAGCTGCGCCAGGTGTGAGGGCTCGGGTTTTAGGGCCGGTCCAAACGTTCTGATGTCGCCCCAAACCGCACGGCAGACGCTCCTGCTAGCCCACCGAGAGAGAGAAAGATGCTCTCCCGGACCCGCGGCACAAGCAGGTGTGAGCAGCAGACCCCCACCCGCAGGGACAGGGAGCTCCGGGTGCAGGAGAGCCTCGGCCCTCTGCCCCCACCAGGGCTGTGCGGGGGTCGGGGCTGGGCACCCGCTCGCCTCGGGCGTTTTGCTTCGGTCCCGGGCTGGTTCCTCGTGACGCTGCCCCAGGAAGGGGGCGTCGGACTCGGGTGGCCGTCGGGGGCAGCCGGGGTCTCTGAGCTGGGCCCTGTTCTAAGGGCTCATTTGTATTCACGCATTAGAGCCTCACAATTAACCCCGTGAGGGTGAGGTGCATACTACCGCTATCCGCATCTGACAGGTGGGGAAACCGAGGCACGGGAAGGTGTAAGACCTGATCAACACCCAGTGAGCGGCAGGGCCAGGTTTCAGGCTGAGAGGGTCCGGCCCCCTAAATGCCATGGACGGGGACAGGGAACAGCGGCTGCAAAGGCTCAGAGGCAAGCGCGAGGGGCATGGCGGACTCGGGACCTGGAAGCGGTTCAGCCTGTCCTGGAGCGACAGTGTGGGGAGCAGGGGGCTGGCTCATGGGGGGCCGCACGCCGAGTTAGGGAGCGTGGACCCACTGTCACTGCCCTGTGTGGGAGGACAGGGACAGAGGGGTGCCCGGCGTGCTGGGTGGGTGACCCTTCTGCACGTGTGACCCGCCCCCGGGGGCTGTGTCATTGTCATCCCCCCAGGCCCTGGCACAGGAGGGCACGAAGCCCAAGCTGAATGAAGGGCATCCACTCTCCCCCTCCCCGGGCTCAGCATCCGCTCTCCCCAGGCTCAGCCTCAGGCAGGCACCGAGGGGCCAAGACGCGATGCCCGGCCCTCACTCTGGCTCTCGGCGGGGTTGACTTCTGCCCTTTGAAGGCAGATGTGGCCTGTCACTTGCTCTGGCCAAGGAGATGTGACAGGCGGTGTCCGTCACTTGGAGGGAACTTGGAGAGCCAGCACCCAGGTGGCCGAGGCAGTCACGGAACCCCGTGTCAGCCCAGAGCGACCTTGCCGAGCAGAGCCCGCGACCTGCCCCCAGCGTGTCACCGCGGAGAGAGGACCCCCTTTCGTGTCGGGGATGGCCTCCCGGCTGATGTCACCACTGGACACACATGACCACGAGGAGGGGGGGAGCCCGGCGCTCCCCAGGCCCCACGGATGCTGGTCCCTGTGGGACGGGTCACTTGACGCCACCCCAGTCACAGGCCTGGGAGGTCCTGCCCATATCCGGGAGGCCGACGGCCTCGGCTCTGACTTACCCAGATCTGGGCCAGACCAGCACATTCCATGACAGTGTGCAGATCACCCGAGAGCCTCTGGGCTCCCCGCTCCCCTCTGTTTACGCATCCAGGCTTCTGACGTGTCCTTGGTGAAGATCCCAGGACAGAGTACCCAGACGTCCCCAGTGAGGTATTGATGTTGTCCTTACAGCAACAAGGGTCCAAATGTTCTAACCCAATGCTAGGATACCTGAAACCAGATTCTCGATTTTAAAAAAAGGCATCGAGAAATATTTCTATCTGGAAATCAATGAACGTTCGTGAAAAAATATTACTCACTAAGTAATAAGGCAGGACAAGTCCATAGAACTGAGTAATGGCGGAGGAGAAAAGTCTCAACTCTTCCCCCCGTTAACGGGATCTAAGACATCAAGTTGACAAAACAGTAATATCGAAATATTAGTAACCATGCAATTTCCTAATAAAAGACCAGCAAGCCAGCTAACGTGACAATAAGCAGGACTGGGACACATCGGAGTCTGCGATTCCCGAAGGTTTTGACCGTGTCCCCAGAGTGAATCCAGTCCCCGCCTGGACTCACGGTCTGGCCCTCAGGGACACAGAGCTCAGTGTCCCCAACACCGTGCCTGCAGCCTGTAAAGTATTTACAACATGCCTGACAGAGCATAGTCACTCAGTAACATCTGGATCTTTATCATTCCCCCCATTTTACAGGTGAGGAAACTGAGGCTGAGAGGCTGAGACACGCATCCGGGATCACACAGACCATGGCCATCGGCATCCAGAGTCAGGTCTCTACCTGGGATCCGTCACCCCAGGGTTCAGTCCCCTCCCCCACCCCCGCACGTCGTCTCGTGTCATCCCACAGCTGTGCTCAGAGGGACATCTCCTCCTCTCCCATTTCGCAGGCGAGGAAACTGAGGCCCAGGGTGAGCACAGAGCTAGCCCAGGGTCCCACAGCCATGGGCCGAAGAAGCGCGTGGAAGTCAAGCCTAGGGCTCCCTTTCCCAAACCCACCGTGAAGGTGGTTCCCTCCTCCCTTCCTAGTTCAGAGCCTGCAGGGGGACCCAGGGGCCCAGCTGAGGGGAGGGGTTGCAGGGCAGGGGCCGGCGGGGGACTGGGAGGAGGTGGGCCAGGCAGCCAGCCCCTGGGTCCCCAGAGATCACCACCGAGTTCTGAAGCGGTCAGGACTCTGCAGACCTCGCCCTTTGCAAATGAGGGTCTCCTCCGAGACAGGAGGGGAGGGGAGGAGAGGCCCACCTTCCCTCTGTCCTCACCCCTGCTTCTGCAGAGCTGTGCACACGCACAGCAAGTAGCAGTTACATGTCCAAGGTCCCCAGGACGAACCCCACGCAGGTGGATTTTCCTTCCCTCATTGTCTTCCCCCTCGGGTCCCGGGTCTGGGACTTCCTGCCTGCTGCCTGTGCCCGTGCCCTTGACACCGCAAGCCTGTTCCGGGAGCTGATAGTCCCCTCCCCCTCCCCCTGGGGATCGATTGGAAACCCAGTCGTTTAAGCCACCGAAATCCAGTAGCTCACAGATCAAAGGCCTCCTCTGGGCTCTGCGGGGCTGGCCGAGGCCCCATCTCCCCAGCCCTGGGTTCCATCCCGGGTCCGGGAGCAGCGGGACCTGCGGGAGCAAGGCCCACAGAGCCACGGCAGCGGGAACACCTCAAATGTCAAACCTCGGAGGTGAGTAGCCGCCGTCCCAGCCCCTGGTGAGTGGTCTCACCACCCAGTCCGAGGAAAGTCCCAGGGGAGCCTGCAGACAGAGAAGTCCCCCCCGCCCCTGACTCTGAGCTTCCCCCGCAGGCAGGTCTCTTGTCAAACACCTGCCCCAAAGAACACCTTTTCTGGAATTTGCCTCAAAGCCCCATGGCTTTGTGAGGCCTGAGGGCTTAAGGCTGGGCCTCCTCCAGGCAGGATCCGGGAGTGGAGCTCATTCCCAGCCCCCCCTCCCCATCTGTCCCCAGTTGTAGCCCCGTCCGCCTACAGACCCAGCACAGTCCGCTCCAACCTCCACAAACCTCACGCCGTTCCTGGAGCACATCACTCCGTTCCCTCTGTGGGAATTCCTTCCTGCCCATCCCTGGGCTCCGGGAGAGAAGGACTCGTGTGCCTGCCTGGTGGGTGCTCAATGCACATTTTTAAACACATGAGGGGCCCCTGGGTGGCTCAGTCGGCTAAGCGTGCAACTTCTGCTCAGGCCATGATCTAAGGGCTCGTGAGTCTGAGCCCCGCGTCGGGCTCTGGGCTGACAGCCCGGGGCTTGGAGCCTGCTTCGGATTCTGCGTCACCCTCTCCGTCTGCCCCTGCCCTGCTCATGCTCTGTCTCTCTCTTTCTCTCCCTCAAAAATGAATCAACGGTAAAAAAAAAAAAAAAAAAAATTGAACAAATGAACGAGAGAGGGACCGAGGGATGGAGGGGGTGCAGAGGCCATCTGGCCCAGGGCACTTCCTGTGAACAAACTTGACCCCCAACCACTGTCCTCATAATGGCAGTAACAGCCCTTCGGGTGGACCCAGACTTAGCGTTAAGGCATTTTCCCTCCATTCCTCATTATTGAGGAAGCTCCCCCCAGAAGCTGAAGCTATTCCCTCTGAGCCTTACTCTCTGCTGGGGTTTTATTAATAAAGATTTAGCATCAGATTGAGGGAGAGGAAAGTCTTCACAAAGGACACTATCTGTTCTGGGCTTAAGAGGGACCCAGCCTTGAGGCCATGTAGCAAGCAAGGATCGGACTGTAGGGCAGACAGGAACCCCCCCACCCGACGCCTCACCCCACCCTCCCCTGGAGTGCCCAAGAGTTTCTGAAGTCACATCGCCGTTTCGGCGTCCTTCACTGAGGCCAGGGTCATCGGGCCCGCACTGGCCCAGCTCTGGGCAGCTTGTGGACCAGTGAGTCGTGATCGGAGTGGGGGGCTGGCAGCAGGGTCCCGTAAGACCACGAGAGCCCCCCTACGGTCACGTGGAAAGGGATGGGAGCAGATGCCAGGCAGAGGGAGGACGACCAGGCAGACGGCAATCCCCATGTTACAGATGAGGCAACTGAGGCCGTCAGAGCAGTTGGAACTTGACTGAGGTCACACGCAGGACCCGGAATCCGGGTCTATCGCTCTGCACAGCGTGTGCGGGAAGGCCCAGACAGCACTGCGCGTTCGGCAGAGCCCCCGGCCCAGGACACCAGGCCAGGCGGGCCCTCTGCCCTCGGCTGCCTCAGCGCCTGCGGGGGGCCCGGCTGTGTGAGCGCCCGGGTGTGGAGGCTGAAGGGACCCATCAGGAACCTCCCATGCCTCACAGCCCGGGTCGGTGCCAATAAACTACTCCTGGTAAGGGGGCTGTTTGCCAAGGGAATTAAAGAGGGAGCAAACAGTTGCCACAGTGATTAGACATGAACGATAGCGTGCCAGGCTTCTTAACACCCTGCCAAGCCACCTCCACAGCCCCGTCCCCTCCGCAGGGCGAGGTGAGGCCACCAGGCTGCAGGGCCAACCTGAGCGGTTAAGACCTAGAGAATCAGAGAAGAGACTCCAGCAAAGGGAGCTGCCTCAGAAACCTCGGTGTACAGACGGAGAAACCGAGGCTTGGGGAGAGGAGGCTCCCGGACATACAACCCCAGGCTGAGAGGTGGGCCTAGAGCCCAGGTCAGGCCTGTTCCTGATACGCCCGGTCAAGTGCAGGTCAAGGTTGTGGGGCGGGGGGGGGAGGGAGGCTCACAGGTTGACAGGCAGCGAGGACACAACAGATGGCCACAGGGGACACTGTGGGCAGATGTTCATTCGTTCATTCCCTGACCATTTATTGAGGGCTTGCTGTAGCCCAGGCCGCCGTTCTAGGCCCTGGGGACAGGACAGCGGACAAGACAGGCAATGAGCAAGTTCACCGCAAGGACGCCGAGCCCAACGGCAAACACGGGTCCTGTTTCGCGTTTGTAATCAGCACTGGGAATCCAGGGAGCAGCAGGCAAGCCCCAGGGAGCCGGGAACAGAGCCAATCCTGCCTAACCCAATAGCTGGAATAGGCAGAAGGGAAATTCTGCAGAGGAGAATTGGAGCCCTGGACAGCCAGGCTGGTGGACGCCACGGCCCTGTGCCCTATGGACTTTGTCTCTTGACAAGCCGAGCAGAAGCAGCACAGGATCAGAACTGTGTTCAAGAATGTTCTCTCTGGGGGGCGCCTGGGTGGCTCAGTCAGTTAAGCGGCCGACTTCGGCTCAGGTCATGATCTCGCGGTCCGTGAGTTCGAGCCCCTCTTCGGGCTCTGTGCTGACAGCCCAGAGCCTGGAGCCTGTTTCAGATTCTGTGTCTCCCTCTCTCTGACCCTCCCCCGTTCATGCTTTGTCCCTCTCTGTCTCAAAAATAAATAAACGTTAAAAATAAAATAAAATAAAATAAAATAAAATAAAAAGAATGTTCTCTCTGGGCCAGCATGGAGGGCAGACTGCTGGAGGTGGGGGAGGGGGTAGACAGGTGGGGTGGGAAGTCAGGACACAGCGGTCACGTTCCAAGTGAGCCTTGACAGGACCTAGGACAGGAACGGGGCACCTAGGACAGGGACAGGAAGGAGGCACGTATGAGCATCTCTCCTGCTTCCCCGTGACCCGGGAAGGAGGTGTCTGGGCCCGTGTGGTTCAGGACCTGCCTCGTGGGCCCTCCCAGGGGCAGTGGGGAGATAAACCAGAGCTGTGGGCCCAGCAGCCCCTACCTCTGCAGTCCCAACCTCAAGGGCAGGCCCACGGGGGGCCCCGACCCACAGATGGAGCAAAATGGATTAGTGTAGAGGGGTCTGAGGCAGCACAGCAGCCCTAGTGGGGGAGCGGGGAGGGTCTGCCGACAGGCCACAGTGCAGGCCTTTGGTATCTCATGGACCCGGGTTCAAATCCCAGCCCTGCCATTCACTGGCTGTGTGACCCGAGGCAAGTTATTGACCTCTCTGAGCCTCTGGTTTCCTGGCTGCAGAAAGGCTAGAGTTAGGGTGCCTGGGTGACTCAGTCAGTTAAGCGTCCAACTTTCGATTTCGGCCCAGGTCACGATCTCACGGTTTGTGAGTTCGAGCCCCCCTCTGCACTGACAGTGTGGGGTCGGCTTGGCATGCTCTCTCAGAGGCCGCCTCTCTCTCTGCCCCTCCCCTGCTCGTGCACTCCCTCTCAAAATAAATAAATAAACAAACAAACAAAGGAAAAGAAAGGTTAGAGTGGATGGTCTGTAAACTCTGGCCATCATGATTCTTCAAGCAACAGACAGTGAGCAGGGAGGTTAACGCCGAGAACCACAACCGATACTGTGCCTTTCCCATCATCCAACAGTGCGAGGGGCGTTTCCGGTACATCGGTGTTATTCAACTGTCAAAACAGCCCCGTGAGGCCAGACCATTCCCTCTGCCTGTGATACCACGGTGCCTTTTCCCTCCGTCCCAGTAAACCCCAACCCATTCCCCAAAGCCCTGCTTAGAATAAGCAATTGGCCATGGGACCAGGTTCGAGGCCCCCCTCTGTCTCTTTCTCATTGCGGGACCCAAGGCCGCGATGCCCGAGTCGCCCCCTCTATACAGTGGGTGCTCATCTTGGAGATCTGTAAGGACCTTTCCAGCATT
Organism: Felis catus; assembly: GCF_018350175.1. Classification (NCBI taxonomy): domain Eukaryota; kingdom Metazoa; phylum Chordata; class Mammalia; order Carnivora; family Felidae; genus Felis; species Felis catus. The sequence goes on from NC_058375.1 coordinate 23,092,961, forward strand.
CATGTTCTGAGCGTGGGCTTAAATCAGCTGCCCCCGCAGTGTGACTTTGGGGGAGTTACTTGAAGTCTCTGGGCTGGGCTAAGCTGCTCACCCAGCAGCCTGCCCTCGGAGCCAGGGTGCTTTCTCTTGCCCACCTTGATCGGCATTCAGTGCCCAAATTTAGAGACTCTGGCCCTGGAATCAGGGCCCCTCGTGGTGACAAGCAAACTCAGCTTGTCCTTCATGACAGGAGACAGGGACACATCTGTCCTCCAGAATTGATAAGCTCAAAAATAGCAGCCAGAGCCCTGGCAAGGGACCAGAACCCTTGGACTACGTTGGTACTTCCATCCCTTGGAGGAGAAGGAGGGGGTGCATCTTCCTGAGCCGTCCAGACCTTCAGAGCCTGGATACAAGCCCCAGGGGCGGGGGGGGGAGGGGGTGCGCAGAGAGGTCGAGCCAGGAGAGGGGATGGGTCCAGAAGCCAGGCCCTGAGCGCCCACTGCACAGATAGAGCGACTCAAGACATGCTGGTCTCGGGTCACACCCGAGGCTCCGGACCCATGGCCAATTGCTTATTCTAAGCAGAACCTTGAGGAATGGTGGGGGCTGTCTGTTTGCTCTCGTTTCAAATACACTTGAACTGTGTGCCCCTCAGTTGCCCCACGGCGATGCAAAAGCTACAACGGATCACCCTGACGTTCACAGTACAAGTCTGTGAAGTGCCGGAGACTATTTTTTAAAAAGAAAAGAGCAGGTGTTTTTCTTCAGACCGTGTGTGCTCACGATAACCAAAAAGAAAATGATGGCTTCCACTATTTTGGCCCATGTCAAAAATACGCGTTAAAATGCGCACCATCTCCTTATAAGCAGGTGTCTTAAGGTAAATGGCTGGGTCCACTGTTCAGCATCCCATCCGAGGTGTGACCGGCCTGGGACATCCCCGCAGCTCAGGGGTGTGCCGAGCCCAAGAGCATGGGAGCGGGGAGGCTTAGGGACGATTACTTACAATTTAAAAAATAATACTAGGGGCGCCTGGGTGGGTCCGTCGGTTGAGCGTCCGACTTCGGCTCAGGTCACGATCTCGCGGTCTGGGAGTTCAAGCCCCGCGTCAGGCTCTGGGCTGATGGCTCAGAGCCTGGAGCCTGTTTCAGATTCTGTGTCTCCCTCTCTCTCTGCCCCTCCCCCGTTCATGCTCTGTCTCTGTCTCAAAAATAAATAAATGTTTTAAAAATTTTAAAAATAATAATAATACTAGCTGTGCCTGGATGGCTCAGTCCTTTAAGCGTCTGACTCGATCTCGGCTCAGGTCATGATCTCAAGGTGCTTGAGATCAAGCCCCGAGTCAGGCTCTGTGCTGTCAGTGCTTGGGATTCTCTCTCCCTCTCTCTCTGCACCTCCCCTTCTCGCTCTCTCTCTCTTTCTCAAAATAAATAAACTTTAATAATAATAATAATATGTATTTTGTTATTCTTATCTCTATTATAAAAGCAATGCCCGCCCAGGCCTCCCATCAGCTGGTGGGAAGATAAATGGGTCCAGTTTTCTGGAAGGCAATTGGGAAACGTTGATCAAAATTGAGATGCGTGTGCCCTCTGACCCAGCAAGTCCACATGCGGGAATGTGTCGTCCAGAAATACACACAAATACCAGAAAGCACACAGGCAGGGGTGTTCCCGGCAGCCCTGTACCTGGAGAAACTGGGAACCCCCAAATGTCCATCAGGGAGGGACCAGCTAATAAATCACCGTGGTCCACACCACGGGATGACACATGGTTGTGTCTTTTCCAATAACGTAGGGGAGGGTGCGGGGCTCACTTCCTACAGGGGGCAGGAAGAAGCCTTTGAAGTCTTCCACCAACTCCTTAGAAACACAACAACAGTGAATGATACTCGTTGTAAAATTAAGTTGAATCGGGGCGCCTGCGTGGTGCAGTTAGTTAAGCCTCCGACTTCAGCTCGGGTCACGATCTCATAGTTCTCAAGTTTGAGCCCGAGTCCCGGGTCTGTGCTGACGGTATGATTCTATCTCTCTCTCAAAGTAAATAAATAACGTCTTTTTTAAAATTAAATTAAACCAGCGTACTCTGGCAATAAAAAAAAATAATTATAAGTGTTTTGTTTCTCTTTTCACTGTGTATTCTCAACACCCAAAGGTGTATTTTTAACGTTTGGTTGCGTTTCTTCCGGTATTTTTTAATCAGTTTTTCCGGCACGGTTATTATTGATCTGCATGAATAATTTAGCATCCTAGGGTGTTTTAGAAACTTAATATTATAGCATCAAGCATTTCCCCTCTAGTATGAGCGTAAACAATGTTTTTGTTGCCTTCAGAATATTCCGGATGGTTCACAGTTTAGTTAGCCAAGCCCATCTTGTCGAGTTGTTTAGATTATTGTTGTCGGGGTTTTTTGCTTTGTTTGGTTTTGTTTCCTATTGTAAGTAGGCCGGTGGTAAATTTATTTATGCCCGAAGCTTTTGAGAAGAGGCATATGGGAGTCCCTCCGCCCCACTAAAAAAATACAAAATATATATGACATCGGTCTATTGAATGGGCTGGACCTGATGGAGACACAAACAGAAATGATATCATCCTCCCCCCAGTCTGCCTTCAGAGGTGCTCTGCCGAGGCCCACCTCACCCCTCCAGGCATCCCAAGTGGATCCCTCAGCGCCGCCGTGGAACTAACCCTGTCCACAGGCCAGCACTGACCGGTCCTGTCTGGGCTGGTCACACACCTGTTCCTGCCCCCGCCCAGATGCGACCCAAGTTCAGGGACCCCAGCCGGGAAGAGGGCGGGAAAGGAGGAGGCACGGGGCCTGCTCGTCCCCCCTTCTTTCTTCTTGCCTTCCCCACTTCCAGCCCCTCAGGGGTCGTACGGCCCAGAACTTAGAAGCAAGCGGTCAGGTCCCAGCGCTCAGCCACCGTGCTTCGTTGGACGGAAGGTAAGAGGCAGGGAGGAGCAGAAGAAGGGACCCGTCAGCCCCAGTCACCCCTTGACCCTGTCTCAGGCCATCGGCAGGTCACTCTGGCCCCGTTGACTCAAAGAACTTTCAGCAGGAAACAGAGTGCAAACTCCTGACTTCTGAGCAGCAAAACCTAGGCTCCCGGGGGAGTTAATATGGATACAGGGACACACAGGGAATGTGAGCTGGGCTCCCCACGGGCACAGGAGCAAGATACCCCCGGTCAGGGGAGGAGGGAGATGGGAGGGCACCCTCACTGCTGCCACCCTGGTCCTCTGGGCCTCCGTGGTCTCCCCCGCCCCTGCCCTGAGTTATTGCCGCAGCCTCTTCTCTGCTCTCTCTGCTTCCACCCTTGCCCCCTACAGTCTCCTGCAGACACAGCGGCCAGAGGGACCCTGGAAACCTAAGTCGTATCGTGGCAGCCCTTCACAAACCCTCTGACGACTCATTCCTCACTCAGACTCAAAGCTCAGTCTTAAGAGGGGCCTAGGAGATGCCCTCCTGATTTGGCCACCTTTACCTCTCACCCTCCCATTCCAGCAGAGACACTGCCTTGAATACACCAGACGTGCTCCTGCCCCAGGCCCTTTGCACTGGCTAGCCCGTCCACCTGGGACGCTCTTCCCCTGGACTTCTGCATGGCTCACCACTCCTTTATTTATATACATCCAGCCTGTGCTTGAATGTCCCCTTCTCAGTGAGGCCATCCCTACCCACCCTCTTTAAAATTACACTTCGTGGGGATTCCTGACTGGCTCAATCCATTCAGCATCCAACTCTTGATCTTGGCTCAGGTCATGATCTCACGGTTCATGAGATCGAGCCCCATGTCGGGTTCTGTACTGACAGCAGAGAGCCCAAGGCAGGGCTCGAACTCACGAACCGCAAGATCATGACCTGAGCCAAAGTCAGACGCTCAACCGACTGAGCCACCCAGGTGCCCCCATACATTTTTTCTTTAATAACACTTAATAACACTTCTCTCCCCTCAATCCAGCAACTCCAGCCCTCTTTAACCCGCACTAATGTTTCATGCACTCACTGTCCTCCCAGATACTATGCAGTTTTGCTTTGTATTATATTTAGTTTCTGCCTTCCCTTAACCACAATGTCAAGCCATGCGAGGGCAGGTACCTTTTTGTGTGTTTGTTTTATTTTCTACAGGATCAGCGCTCAGCAAATACTGTGGGGTGCAGACTGGATTCCTAAGCAGAAGACCTCCCCCCCCCCACCCCCAGCTGCCCCCTGGAGTTGTGCCCCAGGAAGGAGAACACACACACAGCCCCGGGCAGCGTGTGGGAGCTGAGAGCCGAGGGGTCCTGAGCAACTTGCCCTAGCACAGCCCGAAGAAGGGAGGAAAGACCCTGGAGAAGAAAGAGACAATGACACATCCAGGGGCCAAGGCTGCAGGCGTCCCGATCAGGCACAGGAGTGGCCGGAAGAGGGCTGGCTCGGGGCTCCGGCTCCCTCCGCATCCCAGGAGAAGGCAGGGGATGCTTCCACGGGTACCCAGATGGAGGGTGGGCCCTGGAGTGGCCACGATCCTGGGGAAAGGTGGTAGCCACCCTGGAACTGAGCTCAGATTCCCTCCACCCTGCAGAAGGGGGCCCCAGATATGTCAAGACCAGTCACGGAAAGAGAAAATGCCTTAACTCTTGCGCTTCCGAATTTGGAAACTGCTGCACGTGGAATTCTTCCATTCCCTTCAGGGCTCAACCTCAGCACAGAGGGCAGGCCTCAGGGTCCCTTCCCGGGGCAGGAACAATGCTTGTCACGCCTTTTCTCCCGAGGACCCTCAACAGAAAAAGAGAGTGGCCCACACGGGGCTGAGGGGTTGGAATCCAAAGCTGATGCACTCTGATGGTTGATTTTATGTCCACTTGGTTAGGCCACAGTGCCCAGACAGTCGGTCCGACACTATTCTGGATGTTTCCGTGAGGCTGTTTGGCGGGGGATGAGACTGCCGTTTAAATCACGGAACTCTGAGCAAAGCATATTGCCTTCCCCAATGTGGGTGGGCCTCATCCAGTCAGTCAAAGGCCTTGGCAGAAGAGACTGACCTCTCTTGAGCAAGAAAGAATTCTGTCAGCAGACCGCTTTTGAACTCGAACCACAACGCTTCCCCGAGTCTCCAGCCTGACGTACTACCCGGCAGATTTGGATTTGCCAAACCTCCACCATCACATGAGCCAGTTCCTGAAAACATGTAGATAGACAGACAGACAGATTTTTAGAATGAGCTACAGAAAGTGGCAGATTAGAAAAAAATGAAAGGGTCGGTGAAGCGTCCGTCTTTGGCTCAGGTCATGATCTCACAGTTCGTGGGTTCGAGCCCCACGCCGGGCTCTGCTCTGACAGCTCAGAGCCAGGAGCCTGCTTCCGATTCTGTGTCTCCCTCTCTCTCTGCCCCTGCCCTGCTCACGCTCTGTCTTTCTCTCTCTCAAAAATAAATAAACATTACAAAAAATATTTAAAAAAAAATAAAAAGATGAAGAGAGGGGCACGTGGGTGGCTCAGTCGGTTAAGCACCTGACTCTTGATTTGGGCTCAGGTCATGACCTCACTCTTCGTGAGATCGAGCCCCCCCATTGGACTCTGCACTGACAGCATGGAGATTCTCCCTCTTGGGGTTCTCTCTCTCCTCTCTCTGCCCTTCACCCACTTACGCACGCGCGTGCTCTCTCGCTCTCTCTCAAAATAAATAAATAAATTTAAAAACCAAACAAGTGAAAAGAGTATCAGTGAGCTGAAAGAATGCGGCACAAGAACACAATAAGAGGGACAATAAGAAGAGGCTGAAAGACAGTGACAGTGAATGACTGCTCGAAGACAATTATCCAGAATTGTTGGAAGACAGCAATTTCGTCCCCAAAACGTTAAATGAGATAGATTTTAAAATAGTCACACTGAAATAGATGTGGTCAAACTCCCAGATCCCAGAGAAAGAAAGAGAAAGAGAATGTTAAAAATAGCCCTGCCTGGGGGCACCTGGGTGGCTCAGCAGGCTGGCTCAGGTTACAGTCTCACAGTTCGTGGGTTCGAGCCCCACATTGGGCTTGCTGCTCTCAGCACAGAGCACGCCTCGGATCCTCTGCCCCGCTCTCTCTCTCTCTCTCTTTCTGCCCCTCCTCCCTCTCTCTCTCAAAAACAAATAAACATTTTTTTTAAATAGCCAGAAGAAAGACAGGTGCCTATAAAGTAAGGATGGGTAATTTCTCAGCAGTCACGGTAGAGGCCAGGAGAAGACAGTGAGATACGATCTCCATTGTGCCAAGAAAAACTAACTGTCGACTTAGAAAGGCTAGCGAATCCATCTTTCAAAAAGGGCAAAATAAAGACATTTCCAGACAAACAAAAACAAAGAGTACCCCCAGGAGGAGATAAATTCTGAAGCAAGCCCTTTTCAGGCAAAAGGTTATTCTACTCTAAAGGATGTGGGTTAGGAAGGGAACTGAGTCGCCACATAAGGACTGAGAGACAAAACGGAATGATGATGTCCTGATTATCACCCGGAAAGCCCGAACTCACATTAAATGTGTGGGAGAACACATTTCAACAGCAAAATCTAATCTCATCTTCAGAGGTTAGAAATTAACAAGAGAGGGGAAAAAATACCAGAAAAGAACCCCAGGTGAGTGGCGATCAGAGCATTCTAGGCTTCTCGTATTATTTGGGAGCGGTGTAAAAATACCGATTAACTTTACAACTCGCTAAACGAGGTAGGCATCTGAAAGCATGCAGAAAACCGCTGGGAGAACAGATCCTATAGACCGAAGCCTGGAGCTTGTGCCAGGACACAAAGGAAGCTCCACAAATTTCAGAGGATCGGGACGCGGTCTCAGATGGCAAAGCAATTAGCTTAGGAAGTAGTAACAAAAGAAGTAACTAGAAAAAGATGCCCCTGTGTGTAGAAGTTAAAACCTATCTCCCAACAATTCACAACTAAGGTAGAAATAATCATGAAAATTCTCCAGTGTACAGAAAAAGAACAGAGACACTACAACAAACTAAAACGTATTGGGCACCCTAAAAGCACCCTTCGGAAGATCGAAGTGTTAAGCGCTTCCGGTAAAGAAAAGCATTCTAAACCGAGCCAAGCATTCAAAACGAGCCGTTAGGAAAAGAACAATAGAAAAAAAACCTAAAGGAAGGTGGGGAAGGAAATAAGAATGTGCGAAACTTCTTGACAAAAGCAGAAATGAAAGCAAACATTTAGTGAGCACCTACTATGTGCTGAGCACAATTCTAGCGTGAATTAGCTCAAGTAACCTTCCCAAAAAGCATGCTCGATGCATACTGCTGTCATTTCTCTTTTTACAGATGGGGGCGCCAGAGCACAGAGTGGGTAAGGCAAACATACAAGAGACAGGAGTCGCAATGCCGAGAGTCGGTTCTTTAAAAAGATTAAAAAAAAAAAAAAAAAAAGAGTCGGCCCTGGCACGGTTGAAACAAGAAAAGAAAATGAACGAAAGACACAAACACACAGCGTTAACCATGGGAAAGAGACCAGATCATAGAAGCCACAGGGGTTAAATAGATCGATACAGAGGTGACTATCAGGACAACTTTACGACCGTAACTTTGAAAACAGATGACACAGACACAGCCCCATAAAAACACGAGTTACAAAAACCGACTCAGAAAGACATTTTAAAACCTGCATAATTGTATAATGTGATGACCGAATTAAGGAAGCTGGATTAGAAGTAGAAACCTCCCACGAAGACGTTTGACCCAGATGGTTTTGTCACATGCTTTCTCAAGCATTCCAGACAGAGATCAATCTAATCTTTCAAAAACGTTTCCATTTTCCCAGACAAGAACAATATGAGAATGAAAATTTACAAACCGAATTCCTGCAAGAACAAGATTACACACACACAAAAAAAAGTGAAAACCAAAAAACCACAAAAGAACAAAAATGTAAACTTCGGAAACATAAAATTTGCCTATGAAATCCAGCAATGTATGAACAATAAACATATCATGACCAAGTTGCAGTTACTTCAGGAATTCAAGGTTGGTTAAATATCAGAAAATTAATGGATGTAAAATCATCACATTGAAAGGTTAAAAGAGACAAACCACATGCATATCTCAGCAAATGTAAATAAAATCCGGTATCCTTTCAAGGGCAAACTCCTAGCAAACTAAGAATAAAGTCGACTTTTTTAGCAGGATAAAGAACATTTTGGAAAAATCTAGCACAGACACCATACATGATGGCTCGGTGGAAACAGCTCTCCCTCTAAAATCAGGAATAAGTGGGGCGCCTGGGTGGCTCGGTCGGTTAAGCGTCCGACTTCGGCTCAGGTCACGATCTCTCAGTCCATGAGTTCGAGCCCCGCGTCGGGCTCCGTGCTGACAGCTCAGAGCCTGGAGCCTGTTTCAGATTCTGTGTCTCCCTCTCTCTCTGCCCCTCCCCTGTTCATGCTCTGTCTCTCTCTGTCTCAAAAATAAATAAACGTTAAAAAAAATTTAAATAAATAAATAAATAAAATAAAATAAAATCAGGAATAAGAGAAGAGTACCCGCCATCACCACTGCCAGGAAGGTTAGAAAGAAAAACAAAAAGGTGAGAGGAAGAAACAAAACTGTCACTATCTGCAGATGATGTGATTAGTCTATGTGGACAGTCTGAAAGATAAATAAATAGAGTGAATAAAGAAGTTGACACCTATATCAAATCATCACATTGAACACTTTAAATAAATGTCTTACTGTTTTATTTGTCAATTATGCCTCAATACAAAATAAAGAAACGCAACAAGTTTCCTGGATACAGAATCAATATATAACGCTAATTACGCGTCTATGCTTCAGTGAAAGAAACATGATACCATGCACAGTAGGAAAAAAACTATAAAATACCTATCAATAAATCGAATGAAAGTCATTGAAGCCCTTTCTGCAGAAAATTAATATACTCGGCTCCTTTAATACAGACTTTGGCACTTTGTAGCCCTCAGTGTACATGACTTTCTTCCCCGCCCCCCTCCCACCGTCCCCTATAGCTCAGGTGTTTCCTGTTTTCACCCTGAGGGGGAGAAGAGACCAACAAATTTTCCAAGACGATTTCTGTTTATTGATTCTCATTGACCTGTTGCTTAAAAAATAAAGCTCACAAGGGGCGCCTGGGTGGTTCAGCCGGTTAAGTGACCAACTTCAGCTCAGGTCATAATCTCGTGGTCCTCGGGTTCAAGCCCCGCGTTGGGCTCCATGCTGAGAACTCAGAGCCAGGAGCCTGCTTCGGATTCTGTGTCTCCCTCTCTCTCTGCCCCTCCCCCTCTCACACTCTGTCTCTCTCTCTCCGTCAAAAATAAATAAACATTAAAAAAATTTTTTTGTTTTTAAATAATAAAGCTTATGAGAGGCGCCTGGGCAGCTCAGTCGGTTGGGCGTCCGACTTCAGCTCAGGTCACGATCTCACAGTTCATGGGTTCGAGCCCCGCGTCGGGCTCTGCGCTGACAGCTCGGAGCCTGGAGCCCGCTTCGGATTCTCTGTCTCCCTCTCTCTCTGCCCCTTCCCCGATCACGCTCTGTCTCCGTCAAAAATAAATAAACACTAAAAATAATAAATAAGTAAATAAACAATAAAGTTTATGGTTGGCATAATGCCTTTGAGGTCTCCAAACCCTGCCACCTCCACTGTTTTCCTCACAATAGCCGCCAGGTGGGCAAGAATACTGCCATCTGCACTTTAGGAAACGGATGCTCAGAAAGATGATGTAATTTGCTAAGGGACAGCCAAGTGCAGGCAGGATCACAGCCCAGGCCTGTCTTGTTCCAGAGTCGAGCTGCTTATACCATACCCTGTGCCTCTTGAACTAGGACACGCGTGTTGATGAATTCCCCGCCTAGGTATTAACAATATGCTGGAAGCTGGTGTGCACGAGAGCAGGAATGCACAAGATGGACATCAAGTCGCCTTCAGAGAGCCCGGCGTTCACTGTAGAGTTGGATAATGTCGTGCTGTGGGAGCTCAGAGCAGGGGAGCAGGCAGGCTTCCTGGAGGAAGAGGTATTTACTTCCAAACCTGAAGGGGAGTCGGAGCCATCCTGGTAAAGAATCAGGGTGAGGGTCAGGTAGAAAAACAAAGGAAGGGTATCCCAGGCCGAGGGAACAGCGTGTACAAAGGCTTGGAGGAGAGAGAATGGCCTGTGCCTGAAGATCAAGAAGTCTGGTACGACTGGAACCTAATTTGTGGTCAGTGAGGGGTGACCCTGCAGAGCCCAGGGCAAAAGGCTAAGGAGTTTGGGGCTTGATCCTAAAGAAAATGGGGAGCCATTGAAGTGTTTTAAGAAAGAGAATTTCACTGTTGACTTGGGTTTTCCAGGACAGAATGGACAGAGGATAGAAAAAGAGCCTCATACCCATCCCACCTGCTTTCTGCCCGTTTGGAGCCCTCATAACCTCGTGAGCCTCCCCCCCCCAACATTGGTCAGAGCTCTGGGCCACAGCAACAGACCCCAATCCAGCCCCTGAGGTCTTTTAGAAGAAGGATGTTTGGCCCCAGGGATCGAGAAGCAGCTCAGGAGCAGAACAGCCAGAAACAGAACCTCAGTGCTCCCTCTCCATCACCTTTCATTTCCGTCTCTGCTTCTTTCTGCAAAAATGGCTTCAGGTTCCCCCACTACACCTGGGCATGCCCCATGAAGCCAGGAAGGTGACCCCAAGCCTCCACCTCGAGCTCCACCCCTCCTGGGAAAACAAGAGGGAGTTTCTCCCACCAACTCCAGCAGAAAAATCCCAGGGAAGGCCTTGATTGGCCGGTTTCTAGGGCTCACGGATGCAGCGCTCTGATTGGCCGGCCGGGGCCACATGTCCGTTCCTGTGCTCACAGTGGGAAAGGGCGGGGCTGCAGAAGGAACCGGACGGGGAACAAAAACACGGAGGCTGTACCGTTCGTTACCAGAAGAAGGGGGAGGCTGGTGACCGGCTGAAAAACGAACCAACCAACCGTAAATCACCAGCGCACAAACACATGAACACACAGACGTCTGAATATGCACACGCACGCGTTAAGACCCGCTGGGCTAACCCTTCCAACAGGACCCTCCTGACCGCTCCCCTCCACCACCTGCTCCATCGGAAGCACCCTGGAGTCCCCATAGCATCCTGTACTTCCCCCTGCCACAGCCCCAGTCAGATGGCAGAAGTTTATGTCCCCACGCTGCCACAGCTCCCAGAGGGCCGGGGCCTGCCTGATCCCCATCCAGGTAACTTTTGGTACCTTATCCCCCAACCTTCCCTAGAACCAACTAGTAGGAAATGGGCTAAAGCCACCAAAGTAACTGGTCAGTCCGGACCGGCCAGCCCACCCACCCCCCTCAAGTGAGTACAAGGAGGAAAAGAGGGAGTGGGACCCGCAGGGCTGTTCCCACGGTGCTGTCCATGTAGCTGCATAGACCGCAGAATTTCTTGGAGCCGCCAGTGCCCCCAAGAGCCACCCGAGAACACGGCCCCAGCGAGCGGGTCCCCCACCACGTCGCCTCACGCCGCGGCAGCAGACAGCCTCCCCCCCCCCCACCCCGGAGTCCCCCAATCCGTGTCTTCCCCCAGCCTCCTGTGGCCTCAGACAAGACCCAGCCTGACAACCCCTTCAACCCAGCAATTCTACATCCGGGTATCTGTACTAGAGCCCTGCTCCCACGTGCATAGACTGAGGCGCGCGCAAGGATGTTTATTACAGACGGGGGGAAATGGAAGGAACCCATGTATCTATCAATAGGGAAATGGTTTTAAAAAAAGATGATGCATCTGCGCCATGGAACATGACACATAGCCTCATTAAAAAGGATGAGGAAGCTCTATATGTACCAACGTAGAAAGATGTCCGGGTTGTCGCTAGTGGGGGAAAAAGCCAAACGCACAAAAATGCATATTGCGTGATACCTCGCATGCTTTTTTTTTTTTAAGAAAAACACCCATAGCAAAAGCACATGCATATGCATGCATACAAATGCATAGAAATAGGTCTGTACGGATTATATGCCACCCTGATAAGAGCGGTTACTATGGAGAGGGGACTGAAAATGTGGAGGTGACTGCAGAACAGGGTAGCCCGGGGAAGTTTTTATCTAAATCATTCAACTATCTGACAAAGAGGAGGTATGCATACAGCACTTGTAGCCAATAATAGAAAACCCAACCTCAACATTTGCCTGAAAAGGACAAGCTAAATAAATGTGGGGGCCTCCGACAAAGGACGGTGGGGGCACAGGACCACGCAGGAAAATATCCTCAAATTAAAAAGCAAGCTGCAAAATGATGCGTCGAGTCTGATCCCATGTTCACAAAAGAAAGACGGGTTTTTATACACTTAGGAAACACATATTTATGCCAAACCATTAACAGTCAGGGCGGGGTGAGTGGGAAGGGCATGCCCTTGGAGCCACAGAGTTGTGGGTGCAGCCCCTGCTTTGAAACCAGCTGAGTGGCCTTGGAGGTCACCCTGTGATTCTGAGCCCCTTAACTGTCCTTAAAAAGGAAGAGTGGCAGGGGCGCCTGGGTGGCTCGGTCAGTTCAGCGTCCGGCCCTTGACTGTGGCTCAGGTCACGATCTCATAGTTGGTGGGTTCGAGCTCCACATCGGGCTCTGTGCTGACGGTGCAGAGCCTGCTTGGGATTCTGTCTCCCTCTCTCTCTGCCCCTCCCCCCCTCGCGTGTGCTCCCTCTCTGTCTCTCTCTCTCTCAAAATAAATAAACTTAGGAAAAGTAGGGGAGGGGCACAAATTCTGCCCCACGGGGCTGGTGACTGGGTTGAAGGAGCAGTGAATTCAAAGGGTCCTAGCAGACCATCCAGCAAGCTCACTGCGATCCGTATTTGCAGTGTTTCCCCTGGGAAGCGGTGTTCCAGCAAGGGGACAGGACATGTAAGATCCTTACACGCTCCCACACGACTCGGGCTGTCAGAGTGAGCTGGTATCACTTTTATATTTTTTTTAATTTTTTTTTTCTTTTTCAACGTTTATTTTATTTTTTTGGGGGGGGGGACAGAGACAGAGCATGAACGGGGGAGGGGCAGAGAGAGAGGGAGACACAGAATCGGAAACAGGCTCCAGGCTCCGAGCCATCAGCCCAGAGCCTGATGCGGGGCTCGAACTCACGGACCGCGAGATCGTGACCTGGCTGAAGTCGGACGCTTAACCAACTGCGCCACCCAGGCGCCCCAATATCACTTTTATATTAAAAAAAAAAACTAATAAAAACTAAAAGGAGAAGAGAAGCCAGCCCAGCGGCCCCTGCGATGTATCGGCTCAGCTGGGCACTCCCCACCGGGCGCTGTCCTGCCACAAAGCTCCTGCTCCTGGTCACCGTCAGCTCTCACCTCGAGAAGACTGCTTCCAGGTCCGAGATCGTGATTACAGGGAAGCAAGGATCCAACAGGCCGGGCCTCAGAGCACAGCGACCTCTCCCTGCTACGGACTCAGGGCCAGGGGGCCGGTCAAAAGGCGGGTGACCGGTGTTGCCCTGTCACCTGCCTGCATCCTGTGATTTAATATGGTTTCGACATTTCTCCAGCTGAGTCGGGGCCGGGGCTCCAGCCGCCTGAAATCAGGCAGATAAAAGCCGGAGCAGAGGGCGCCGAGACCTTGGCCCTCCCTCGTTCCGCCAGAGCACGGAAAGCCGCTGAAGTCAATAAGGAAACAGATCGGGGCTGAGAGGGAAAAAGAGATCGAGAATTCCAGAAACGGCACCTTCTTTGAGAGTCACGCGGGGTCTGCTGCTGTCCCTGTGGCAGGAGGGGGGTCAGGGAGGCTGCATGCGGCCGCGCAGAGGGGACCCCACCCCCATCGCCACTGGCAGTGACTTCTGAGCACCTGCTGTGTGCCCGGCCAGCTAGCTCGGTCTCCAGAGACACAGCAGGGACTTGACAGGCAAGGCCCCCGCGCCATGAGCAACCATCGTGATAAACCACAACAATTACTAAAATAATAACATCCTCCTCCCTCGGTTGCCTGTTGCCTGGCCAGCTCTATGCTAAGTATTCCACATGCATTTTTATCATTTACGCCTCAAAACCATCCTCTGCCATAAAGTTTTATAGGAAAGGAAACTGGGGCTCAGACAAGTTCAAATGTCTCCCACTATGACACGCTTTGTAAAAGGTCGCTTTACAGTTTGAACCCAGATGCCCTCTACCTCCAGAACCTCCACCCTCCAGCACTGCGGGAGACGGAGTCTGGAACTCTAGAACGGCTCTGGGGCCCCGGGACCAGGGTGCCGGTCCCAGGGGAGCCCTGTATGGCCCTGGGCGTGTCCTGAAACCTGGCACAACTGGCCGAGTCAGCCCTGCCCTGGGTATATACTTGAGTGAGTGTGGGGAGGAAAGGCCGAGGGTCTCACGTTTTCTTATTCATCTACTATGTGCTTGGCCCCATGCAGAGCTGGGGGGCGAGCAGAGAACAACCAGCCAGTCCCTGCTGTCAGGGGGCTACATTCTAGAGGATTCAGGGACTTTAGAGAAACGGGGCCATCTGTCCCCAGGCAGCCAGGACAAAGCCACCCTGCCCTCTGCGCTCCAGAGGCCATCAGTCACAGAAGCCTTTGGCAGCAGCCCCCTGGGAGGGCGGGAGGACTTTCTAGAGACGGGGGCCAAGCTGCCTCCCTCCCTCTGCCAGGCACGGGGCCCAGTGCCCTCCCTCTGTCCCTACGAAGTGACAACGGCACAGCACTTCACCTTTAGGAAGTTCTGGGTCTCCCATGCAGACCAGATACCGTGTGGATTCAGACTTTGCCAGGTTCGGGCTGCTGCTGAGAACCTCGCTTCTCTTCAACCACCTGTCCCACATCACACCAGCGTGACCTAAATTCCAAGGCCAGCTCCCTCGCCGCCCTCCCTCCCCTCCGTCACCCCGGTAAGCCCCCCGGCCCCCTGCAGAGGACCCAGCAGCCTGTCCACATCCCCTCCAGGCCCTGCGCAGCGGCCCGGTTCCAAGCCCCTCACCCGGCATCCTCCATGAACAAATTGCCAGGCCCACCTGGCGCTTCTGCCCTTCCCCTCCCCCTCCCGCCTCCTGAAGGGCCCGGAGGCCCTGTCACGACAGGCAAGCCCCTGCCCTAGTCTGGGCCTCAGTTTCCCAGTCTGGGGAGTGAACACAGGGAACTACCCAAAACACACTCTTCAATACTCACGGTTGGTCTCAACTCCCCAACTCACGGTGTGACCCTCATGGGGCAGGACGCCATCCCTCATCCCTGTGTCCCAGTGCAGGGCCTGCATGCGGTGGGACAGACGGCACGTGCTTCCCGGCAGGGACCTGGAGCCAGACAGACGGAACCTCAAGTCCCAGCTCTGCTCTTTGCCCCTCACCCCCCCACCCCCGCCCCATGGCCTGGGCATCGCCCTCTGCGGGGCTCCCTCCGTCCTCTGCAAGGCGTGAGAGCCCCACCTTCTCCACAAGGTTGTTCTATCTAAATGCCTTCTCGACGTCTCCTCCCGGACGTCTAATGGGCATCCCAAACTTAACCCAAAACGGAACTCCTGATGCCCCTGTCCCCGCAGTCCCCGAGTCTGCTCCTCCACAGTTGTCCCATCTCTGAATGGAGACCCCAGCCTTCCTGTGGCCCCAGCTAAAGTCTGGGGTCATCCGTGACTCCTCCCTCTCTGTCACACACCACACCCAACGCACCAGCAAGTCCCAGTGGCTTTACCTCCAACATCCCGCAACGTTCCGACCCCTTCCTGCCACCCGCATCTCTGCGCTTCCCCGTGGGCTCTCCCCGCTTCACCCTCCCCGCCCTCCAAGGCTCTGCTCTACCCCCTCCCAACAGCTGGCACATCAGTAAGAGCTCACCAGCCGGCGGCCCAAACCCACCAGGGCCCTCAGGAGAACGTAGGGGGGCCCACCTCCCCCCCACCCCCACCCCGCCCGGGCACCGGGCAGGACAGGGAAGACAGACAGGAAGGCAGGGGTGCAACTGAGGGGCCTGAGCCGACGAGGGACTGTGTGCACCTGCGAGCGGATGTCCGGGCACAGCTGTGGCTCCGCCCACTGGGACACACGTGACGGCCGTCGAGGGAGTAAAGAGGAGACAGCAAATGGAGGGAGAGCAAGAGAGAGATTCGTCTCACTTAACCAGCCCGAGTCAGGTCTCACGAGGGATGTGCGTGTGCTTGTGTGTCTTTGTCACACGTGGGAACTCACTCTCCACCAGCCACCCAGCCCCCCTCATGGCCCGTGGCCTGACCTTGCTCCTCTGGGATTTGTGAGCCCCAGTTTCCTGAGAGTGGTGCCCACTGTGGGTCCTCTGGCCAAGCAGGTGGGGAGTGACAGAGAGAAACTCGGCGGAGGAGGGGCGCCCGGGGGGCTCAGTCGGTCGAGCATCCCACTGCGGCTCAGGTCATGATCTCATGGTTTGTGAGTTCGAGCCCCGCATCGGGCTCTGTGCTGGCAACACAGAGCCCGCTTCAGATCCTCTGTCCCCCTCTCTCTGCCCCTCCCCTGCGCATGTTCTCTCTATATAAAATAATAAACATTAAAAGAAAGAAAGAGAGAGAGAAGAAAGAAAGAAAGAAAGAAAGAAAGAAAGAGGAAGGAAGGAAGGAAGGAAGGAGAAGGAAAGAAGGAAAGAAGGAAAGAAAGAAAGAAAGAAAGAAAGAAAGAAAAAGAAAGAAAGAAAAGAAAAGAAAAGAAAAGAAAAGAAAAGAAAAGAAAAGAAAAGAAAAGAAAGAACAAAAAAGAAAGAAAGAGGGGCGCCTGGGTGGCGCAGTCGGTTGAGCGTCCGACTTCAGCCAGGTCACGATCTCGCGGTCCGTGAGTTCGAGCCCCGCGTCGGGCTCTGGGCTGATGGCTCAGAGCCTGGAGCCTGTTTCCGATTCTGTGTCTCCCTCTCTCTCTGCCCCTCCCCCGTTCATGCTCTGTCTCTCTCTGTCCCAAAAAATAAATAAAAAAACGTTGAAAAAAAATTTGAAAGAAAGAAAGAAAGAAAGAAAGAAAGAAAGAAAGAAAGAAAGAGAAAGAAAGAAAGAAACAGGAAGGAAGGAAGGAAAGAAAAGAAAGAAAGAAAGAAAGAAAGAAAGAAAGAAAGAAAGAAAGAAAGAAAGAAAAAGAGAGAGGAAGGAAGGAAGGAAGGAAAGAAGGAAAGAAAGAAGGAAAGAAAAAAAGAAAGAAAGAGAGAGAGAAAGAGAGAGAGGAAGGAAGGAAGGAAAGAAGGAAGGAAGGAAGACCGTGGAGGGAGGCGAAGGGAGAGATTCCAGAGCCACCAGATCACAGCCGTAGGAAACCATCGTTGGTGCTCTGGGGCCCAGAGGGACAGGGGAGGCACTGGGGCAGCTACTGAACGCCAGGCACCGAGTTTCCTGCGAAGCAGAGCTCAGGGGTTTGTGGAGAGCATTAGAGGAGGTGAGCTGGCTGTGTGAGCAGGGCTGTGGGCACCTAGCAAGCGCTTGGCGAGGCAGCTGCCATTATTATCTTGTCACCTTCGCCTCCTCCTGACAACTCCCGGGAGCAGCATTACGACCCCAAGTCACAGGGGAGGCTCAGAGAAGCGAGTCGGTGACGGAGCTAGGACTTGAACCCGGGTCTTCACGGCTCCAGACCCCAGGCTCTCGACACGGCTCGTCGGCCCTACTGCAGCCCTCCGGAGCCGGGAGCCTCTGCCGATACCACCGGCTCGGGACTGACCCATAAGCAACAGAGCTCGTGGCCAGAGAACATCTGGAAAAGAGGGTTCAAGGGGATAGGGTGCGATCTGGCTGGGCAGACAGCCCACTGCTGGCTTCAATCTGAAGGGGACAGGCAGGAACAGAAACAGGCCCAAGCGTGGGGGTAAGCAGACACCCCTTAGCCTCGTACTCGAGGCCCATCTCGACCTGGCCTCCCCTCTCCCCTGGCTGGCCTGCTACCCTGGAACTTACCGGGTTTCTCTTCCCGCCGTACATTCCGCTCCTCCCAAGATGGCTCGTTCCACCTTGTCCACCCGGCAAACTCCTATCCATCCAGCAAAGCCCAGATTCGAGTCGCCTGTTCTGGAAAGCCTCCCTGCCTTGTCTCTACCCCTGAAGAGTAGACCTTCTCCTCTCTTCTGCTTCTGAAGTACGTAGCTTCCTCCACACAGGTCCTTTTTGACTACGTTGTGATTTCTTTGTGTCTCCCCCATCTGATGAGACGGCAGGGCTCCCACTGTAGTGAGAGGCCACCGGGCATCCTCCAGGACTGGAATCAGAAGCCCGCAGCGGGACATGGTGCTTCCAGTCCCTGGGAATTTGAAGGGGTGGCGGGGCCATGAGCCTCCAGGCTGTGAAGACACAGGGATTAAAACCAGGCCTCTAATCTCCAAGCCTCACTGCCAGCGCATCCTTGGCCCAGACACTGGCACACCCCCCCCCACCGAGGCACGACACACAGGGGCACCTGGAGGCACCCCCAAGACACTTCCCTAGTAGAGGAGAGGCGAGGAGAGACCTGACTCACGAGCTAGCGGTCCCCGAGCGCCTACTGGGCGCGGGCTCTGTGTGGGACATCTCCCACGTGCTGTGCATCGGAACTTGCCCACCCCCCAGTGTCAAGTTTGGGCATCTCCGCTGAAGCACCTGGGGCTGGGGCGCCTGGGTGGCGCAGTCGGTTAAGCGTCCGACTTCAGCCAGGTCACGATCTCGCGTCCGTGAGTTCGAGCCCCGCGTCGGGCTCTGGGCTGATGGCTCAGAGCCTGCAGCCTGTTTCCGATTCTGTGTCTCCCTCTCTCTCTGCCCCTCCCCCGTTCATGCTCTGTCTCTCTCTGTCCCAAAAAATAAATAAACGTTGAAGCACCTGGGGCTTAGGGAGGTTGAGGATGTGTCCAGAGTCGCCCCTCTAAAGCAACTGTGACCCCCCCGCCCCCGGCCCTCACTTCCCTTGTCTGTGACTCCATAAAGCAGAGGCATTCGCTCCCGGAGTCCCAAATATAAAATGCGGTAAAACCGACTCAGACTCCGGGAGACGAAAAGCCTGGGGGAGCAGAGAAAGAGGCTCGCCGTCCGGAGGCACCAGGTGTCGTGTGCTCCCCACTCTGCCAGGGCTGGAGGCTGCTGGTAACTTCTAGCCCACGGGATCGCTCGTTAAGCACGCGGCATCAGGAAATGTGAGTCCTGAGGACGTTTTTTCTCATTCGCTCTGAAGGTGGGGAGAAGCAGGAGGCGGGGAGCCCTGCAGAGGCTGGAAAGAAGGGAGGAGGAGAGTCAGGGAGGCAGGGGGAAGCGGGGAGGCAGGGGGAGGCGGGTGTCCGCCACTGTGCCCGGTGCTCTCTGCACGTGTCCCATTTTGTACCACAGTGATCCTGGGAGACGAAGATTGTCATCCCCTTTCACAGATGAGGACACCGAGGCTCCGAGTGGTCAGGAGATGTCCGAGCCCCACGGTTAGCGAGCCGGGCGCAGAGCCATCTCTCCACGAGCTGACGGAGGCAGGCCCTGCGCCCCCCGCGGGGACCGAGACACCACCGTCGCGGCCCTCCAGGCCTCCCGTCCCGTGGGGGACGGACGGTGACCACACAGTGGGATCTGATGGGGAAGCACAGGTGGTGTGGGAGCCAGAGGGGGGTCCTCACCCAGCCTATCTGCTCTGGGGCCTGGGGGCGAGCAGCAGGTACACCTCCCCCACGCAACATCAGCAGAAAGGCTGTCCTCCACATCACAGGCATCACTGCTCCAGGACCTGCTGTGGCTCCCGCTGACGGCTGCCTCAAGCCATCGTGACTCCCTGCTCGGCAGCTTTATCACCCACCACCTCTCCTGTCCCTGCCCCCCCGGGGAAACTCCAGGCAAAGCAGGTCTTCACTGGGCTCCCAATGCCCTCACCCACCCCCACCCGGCCAGGGCTTTGTTCCTGCGGTGTCCCCTCCCTCCTGCCCTCCCCGCTACTCATCCTTCAAAACCCACAATTCGCCTCTTTGGTGAAGGCTTTTTTCCAGACAGAACTAATCACTCTCAGCTCTGCCCCAGAGCAGCTGGTAGAGAACATGTTCTGAGCCCGTAACTCGTGCCAGGCTCTGTCCTCACCCGTTCCGTGGGCCACCTCACTTAGTCCTCACCACCGCCCTGCGAGGCAGAGACCATGGTCACCTCTACTGTGCAGATGAGGAAACTGAGGCTCAGAGAGGTAATGTAACTTGCCTGAGGCCACAGGGAACCCCTACCTTTCATGTTATGTCAATAAACATCTGTGCGATAGGCGGCTTGTGACATGGCCCCAACATATCCACCTTTGGCCTTCCCCAAACGCCTGGGCCTGCGATTCACAAGAAATTGCTCAGCCAAATTGAAAGTTGACCCTCCTAACTCAGTCCCATTCGGATCAGCGACAAGTGCCACCACTGACACCTGGAGTCCCAGCTCCCCTGAAGCACAGATCCCCGTGTCCCTCCTGCACAGGGTCAGGGAAAGAGCAGGGACTCGGGTCAGCCGGGCCTGGGCTCACACCTGCCACCAATGAGTCGAGTGACCTGGGACAAGGCAGTTCATCCCTCGGGGCCCCAAACTCCGCACCTGGGGGACAGAGCGAGGGATGATGGAGTCCAGCATGTGCACGACCCGCACACAGTAGGTGCTCAGCAAATGTCAGCCCCCCTCCCCGGCAAAGGCGGGCAAACCGTAAGCTGCATCCAATCAGAGCTTTTGAGTGAATCCTCTGTCCAGCTAGCAGCCTCACCCCTCCCTCCGAGGCCCCAGCCTGGCCTCCAGCCACCCCTGCCCCCCCTCCTCCCAGCATAATTTGTGCGCTCTCTGTGGGGTCGCTCCATTATTACACAGAATGAATCTTTCAGGATGTTTAAATTCCCATCTTTTTTCCTAATTCACCCGCACCCGAAGAGAAATGGCCGCGTTTGGCAAAGGTCGGGCGTAAAACACAGAAGGGGGGACAGGAAGCGGAGGTGAGGACCGGATTAAGGAGCAGGTACCATCCATTAGGGGGATCACGGCGCTGTCCTCTCGGGGAGCATGTGCTCTTCCGGGGCCGCGAAGCCGAGCGGCGGCACTTTTCTCCCCACTGCTTCAGAAACTTGTGATTTAGGCACTCCTGACACTGAGGACACCTGCCCAAGATCGCACACAGCAGGAAGAGGTGGGACCGGGATTTGAACCCAGCACACCGGCTCCAAGGCCCCAGCTGCCGGCTGCCGTCCTCCCTCCGCTGCTCCCGGGGAACGTGAGGGGATTATAATGGCAAAGGTGAGCCGATCGCCTTTGGGTTCAAGACACTCCTCTGGTCATTTGCATATATTTGCATACCATGGCTCCAGAGGCCTCCAGGATAGGCAATAATCAATTAATTAGTGCGACCAACCAGTGGGCATTTCGCCGCGGAATGTTCTTAAACCGCTGTGACACACAGAATGCATTCTGGACATGATCCATCGCATCACGCCCTGCGTCAGCAGAGCCGACCCTGAACTTGCCCCGGTCCCCATCGTCAGCCCCCCCACCCCGCCCCCCGGGTCAGAAGGGAGACACTCAAGGGAAAAGGACTCTTTAATTTTCTGGAATAAAGAGGCTGCTATTTTGTGTTCTTATGCCATAATTTAATACGCCTCATGAAAAAGGGGACGGTGAGGAACAGGATGGATGGCGGGCCTCTGTTCTCTGCACACTCGCGGCCGCAGAACTTTGTCCCACCACAGAGTTCATGGGTGTTCAGCCACCTCTCATCATCGGTTAAAGGGCTTGCCCGGAAAGATCGAGGGCAGCTGGTCTGGCCCAGGTCACACAGACCCCCCCTAGAGGCAACATCCCTTCCCGAACACTCCAGGGTTCATCCATTAATAGGTCATTCTGTCCCCGAGTGACTAGGGTGGAGGAGGAGACGGGGCGGGGATCCGGGGCCATGCTACCCAAGTGAAGCCATGTCCTGGATCCTTAAATGCCCAGCACCGTTAAGTGACGGGGAAGTGATCCCCGGTTTTGCTGCCAGCCCCAAGGCTAGAGTCACTTCTAGGACCCCAACCATCTGCCTCCAAACTGGAAAAAGGCTGGAGGGCAGGGATGAGCACGCCAGGGAAGCACAAGTGAATTAATGCACAGAGGAATGGAGGGACAAGTGAACTGATGTGAGTGAATGAATGAATGAATGAGGAGAACGGACGATGCACTGAGCAAATGACAGTGTGAACTACTCCCGGAAGGAGGCAAGCCTACCTGATGGAACGAGGCTAGAGCTCACACTGGCTGCATCCCACACTCCTTTCCTCGGAGGAGAGAAAACTGAAGCACAGAGAGGTTAGCAACCCGCCTGAGGTCACACAGCTAGCATGAGGCCGAGCTGGGACTTCAGCCCGGTACTCTGCCCATAGGACCCACACCCCCCGCTCTGCTTGGGTAGCACCATGGCCAAGGCTCATCAGAACTGCCTCTCCCTGTTGCACCCCGCCCCACCCCCAGCTGACATTCAAAACAACCTAATGAAATCCAGCTCCCAGGCGCAATGGCGCTTGGTTTCACCATCGGATCTTTCTTGTTGTCGTTGGCTGGGATTGGGCTGGAAGCAGATCATGCCGTTTCCATGATGGTTTCCAGTGGTTTTCGAGCGTGCTCGGCTCTCTGCCCCTGCAGTGCCGGAGGGGTAGCGTGACGCCGTCACCTGGGCAGGGCCCCAAAGGGAGGGGTCGGTGTCATTGCCAAGAGGCGTCACGGTCCATGCCTCCCGCAGCACCACGGCCCTCAAAAGCCATTGTTTTTTTAGCCAGGAGACAGTGCGGTTTCTGTCCCGGTGTCTGTGTTACTTTTTCTACCCATTCAGCATTTTGAGATGGATGTGGGAGGCAGGGAGTTGGGCCAGGGAGAGAGGGGTGGGTGGGTCACATGACGACAGATTTAGGCTCAGCATCAGCAGCCAAGTCTGTTCAAGAGTGAGGCAGGTTCCCCTGTCAGCTGATGAGCTCCCCGTGCCTAGAAGTATTCAAGTTATTACAGGACAGCGGAGAGGGCTTCCTATATTACAGGAGGCAGTCGGACTAAGGTCATTTCCTCTGCTCATATCCTGAGTCCAAGATTTCCATTTCAATTCCCAGCTTCTCTGACTGCTTCGATGGTGTTCCAAGTCTTTTGTAGACATTCCTAAATCCTAAGATTCTGCAGGCCTATGAGACCGTGATTGCATCTGTGATCCTGTAATTCTGGGATTCAGTATAAAGACAAAATGCTCAGATCCTGCAATTCAAATATTCTATAAAACGCGTCTTTGAGTCTGTGAAAGATGTTCTAATTCCAAGATTCTGTGCGTCTCAGATGCTATGAATGGTACTGACATTAAAAGGGATGGGCTTCTCACATTTCAGTATCTCTAGAAGGAGGTTTTTCCGTGGTTTATCTCCAAGGGCCTCTTGGCACTAAGAAGTGGTATCCCTGGGAGTTTCCACTGCCTGCTCCCTCTCTCCCAGCCTCTCCCTTCCAGGAGCCAGAGCCCTCAGTGCTGAGTGAAACGTCCAGAAGCTCCCACCCCCTGGGAGCCTCGCACTCCCTACATCCTCCCCACCCCCACCAGAGCCTGGTTAACCTGCCAGCAGAGAAGCACCCCTCTCTTGGTCCCTGACACTAGTCTGAAACTGCTTGTTTGGACTGTCCCACACACGCTTCCCCTGGGGACCACTCCTCAGCTTGGAGAACGGGGCTGGGATGCCCTCCGGTTTCTCTCTCCGTGCCTGTCCCCAGCCCCCCGACCCAGGGAGGCAGGTGTGGGCTGTACCCCTTCTGTCCTGCCATACGTACCTTCTCAGTGGGGCTTGTCACCTGTCATAACCCAGGTAAGGTCACCATTGGGACGCCTGCACTTGCTCGTAAGACTTGAAGCCTCAAGTCACAAAAACCATTAGAAAAACCCTGGGCAGGGGCGCCTGGGTGGCTCAGTCGGTTAAGCGTCCGACTTCAGCTCAGGTCACGATCTCACGGTCTGTGAGTTCAAGCCCCGTGTCGGGCTCTGTGCTGACAGCTCAGATCCTTGAACCAGCTTCAGATTCTGTCTCTCTCTCTCTCTCTCTCTCTCTCTCTCTCTCTCTCTCTCAAAAATAAATTAACATTTAAAAAACATTTTTTAAAAAGGAAAAGAACAACCTGAGCAGATGTGGTCCCAGCTGAACACTTCAGAAATGTTTTCCTTTAGAATGAATTATGACAATAGCAGGGACAGAGTCTTTGGAGGCCAACTGGAATTTTTCTGGTGTGGCTCACTCAAACTCAGCAGCTTAGGAAGCAAGAAGGGAGGAGTGTTGCATTTCAGTTCTGTTGGTTTTTCCTGATGCACTCGCCCTGCTCCGCCGTGGAGGTCTCTCCCTGTTCACTGTTCTTCAGGGGCGCTCCCGGTAGGCTCTGAGCAACAGCCATCCTGCGCGTTCAGTTGGGTTTCTTAGGAAAGGAATGGGATCTGGGGAGGGCAGAAATGGAGATGAGGCAGGCAGGCTGGAATTCTGGACGAGGCCGGATCACAGTCCTGGGACGGCCCAGCGGCCCCTCCCCGCCCAGCAGACCTGGGGTCCCCGGGCACCTGCAGCAGAGGGAACCCGGAGCCCAGAGCCCGGCAGACTTGGCCATGGGGAGGAGAGGAACAGGGCTGATGGGAGTTAAATCCCCCGCGGCCCCGGGAGACAGAGTCCCACACACGAGAGGAGGGGCAGTCGCTGGCGGCCAGGCGGCCAGGGCACCAGCAACCTGCTTGCTGTGAACTGGGGGTCCAGTGAGCATCTCTGGCCACTGCTACCTGGCCTCTTCCAGCCGGATGTGAACAGAAGGGACACCTGCACCCACCTGGGCTACAGAACAGGCCTTTGGCTCAAGGACCGGACACCAGGCTGCCTCCATGTGGGAAGATGCTCGTGAAGCCACAGCCATCGGGGGCCAGCCCAGAACCTCATCACCACTCCAGCCTGTTTTCCACTTCGTGCCCAGGGGCCGAGGTGGCTGCTATAGTAACCGCACAGACAGCCGGGGCAGGGCCGAGGGGAGAGACACTGGGGCCGATGACCTGATTGGGGGGCTGGCCTGGGAGAGAATGGGGGGGCAGGTTGTGTTTGGAGGGGGGGCCCTGGTGAGCACTTCACATACTTTATCTCATGTAATCCTTGCAACAGCCCTGGAAACCTCTGTCAATTTTTATCTGAGGTGATTGGCACACCCACGTCACCTGCTTCTCAGTGACAGGGCCAGGATCCCCACTCAGGCCTGTGTGGCTCCAACGCCCGTGATTCTCCTTGTGTCCAAGCAACATAGACATGAAATAGCCAAGAGTTCCCACAGGCTCCATCAGGCATGGAGCACAGGGCTCAGGGCAGTGGGTATAAGTTCCAGGAAGGGCCCCACGCTGGCAGCAGAGAAACCGATGCTCCACCCACCGCCCTCTCACCTCTTGGATGCATGCCTTGGGCGTCTCTGGGCTCCAGCTTCCCTATCTGTAAAAGGAGAGTGATGTCCCTATCTGGGGGGGGGGGGGGGTTTAGAATGTGTGAGGATTAGAATGAAGCCTGTGTGCCTGGCACAGAGTGGGTCGTCGATAAATGTGAGGTGAGGCAGAATTTGAGCTCTCTGCAGGCTCCTTCCTTCCCTGAAGATACAGTTCCTGACTCTGTGCATCCATCCACCCATCTACCCATCCACCTATCCACCCTTCCATCTTTCCACCCATCCACCCATCCATCCACACACCACATCTATCCATTCATCTATTCACCCCATCCATCATTCCATCCATCATCCATCCACCCATCCATTCATTCACCCATCCATCTATCCACCCCCATCCATCGTTCCATCCATCATCCATCCACCCATTCACCCATCCACCCATCCATCCATCCACCCATCCACCCATCCATCCACCCACCCCATCTACCCATCCACCCATCCACCCATCCATCCACCCACCCCATCCACTCATTCACCCATCCATCCACCCACCCCATTTACCCATCCATAGATCCACCCCCCATCCATCTATCCATCCATCATCCATCCACTCATCCATCCACCCACCCTATCTACCCATCCATCTATCCACCCCCATCCATCATTCCCTCCACCATCCATCCACCCATTCACCCATTCACCCATCCATCTATCCACCCATCCACCCATCCACCCACCACCCCATCTATCCATCCATCTATCCACCCCCATCCATCATTCCATCCATCATCCATCCACCCATTCACCCATCCACCCATCCATCCATCCACCCCATCTATCCATCCATCTATCCACCCCCCCATCATCGATCCATCCATCCACCATCCATCCATCCATCCATCCACCCAATCATCCTCTTGCTGATTCATAGCAGGAACCTAGAACCTCTTTGTCAGGGACTAGAGAGACACACTGTCACCGATGTCTGACAGACCTTCTAGCCCACTGAGAGTGGCTGCAGGCAGATGACCATTGACTGGGGCTGTAACAGAGGCCTGCTGGGAGTCCCAAGGAAGCACTAGGGAGGAAGCAGACTCTCCCTAGGGAGTCAGGGAGGACAAAAGGAGAGGGTGCCTAAGTGATCACCAGTCTCAGCACAGCAGGAAGGGCACTCAGGGCAGGGGCACAGCACATGCCAAAGAAAGGAGGGACAGAAGAGCCTGGCTTGCTTGAGGAATAGCTCAGCATGACTGGACCTCAGGTACAGAACACAGGTGGGTGTCTCAAGAGGAAGCAGGGAGAAGACAGAGCCAGAAAGGAAGCAGGGCCAGACTCTGAGGAGCCTTGAATTTCAAGCTAAGAGAGCTGAACTTGATCCTACAAGCAGTTAGAAGCCACTGAAGGTTCTTGAACTGGGGCATGACAAGATAAAGTTCACATGTTAGAAAGCACCCTCCAGCAGCACTGAGCTGGACAGGCATCAGGGGACCAGCTAGGATGCATGTCCTGGGCCCTCTCCACAGCAGGTTTCCTGACACACAGGGACACAGCAGGCTGGATAGCTCAGGTTCAAATATCAGGTGGGGGCCAGCCTAGACAATGGCCCATGTTCAGTCCAGCCCAGAGCCCAGACCGTGACCCAGCACCCCAATGTGTACCTCACCTCATCCCCACAAAGCCAAGGGGATCCTGGAGTCATGCCCCAGCCCCCATCTGTCCCCAAGGGCCTCATCAACAAGGGGACTGTTTCAGCCCCTAGCCCTCCTCATGTTCCCCTCCCATTCTCCTGTCCTTCTCAGCAGATGATCTCACTTCCTCTACCTAAAGAAAATCCAAGTCTCAAAATAGGAACCCCCTAAATCCCTGACACCAAATACCCAAATGTTCCGGCCTTCACAAGGCCCTCCTCCTCCCCTTTCTCCTCCTGAAGATGGAGACTGGGTCCCTCCTGCTGTCTGGGGCCCAGACTGGCTCTGACCAGCCCCTTCCACCCCCAATCAACCCAGGGGAAGAGGAGGATCAGTTTTCATCTCTTTTTCAGTTTATCTATCTATTCAGGTCTCTCTCACCTTACAACAAACATGCACACCTGAACCTGATGTTCCCACTAGCTGTCACCCTCTCTTTCCCCTCACGGTCGTGTGAACTTCCAAAATCAGCCGTGTAAGCTGGTTGCCTCCCCACACCCACTCTTGAGCCTGCCATAGGCCCCACGCATTCCCCATGGCACTGCCCTTGTCAAGGCCACTCTGACCTTTGAACCTCCAGCCTGCAATGCAGCTACTACCTCCTGACTGGCCTCTTTCCCCCTTCAGCCCTGTCCACACCCACGCCGTGGCCAGAGGGACCTTCAAACCCAAATTTGCTTGTGTTCTTCCCCTGCTCACACCCTGCACAGCAACTGTCACAGTCAAGATGCATCGTAACTCCCCAGCATGGCTCCACTGCCCCTGCCACCATTTACTGCATGCATGGATGGGTGGATGGATGGATGGACGATGGATGAATGGATGATGGATGGTTGCATGGATGGATGGATAGATGGATGATGGGTGGATAGATGGATGGATGATGGGTGGATGAATGGATGCATGGATGGATGGAGAGATGGATAGATGATGGATGGATGGATGGATGGATGAATGGATGGACGATGGGTGGATGGATGGATGCATGGATGGATGGATAGATGGACAATGGGTGGATACGTAGATGGAATGGATGATGGGTGGATGAATGGATACATGGATGGATGGAGAGATGGATAGATGATGTATGGATGGATGGATGGATGGATGGACGATGGGTGGATAGATGAATGGACGATGGGTGGATGGATGGATGGATGGATGGGTGGATGGGTGGATGGATGGATGATGGATGGATGATGAATAGACAGACAGACAGAAGGATGATGGATGGGTAGACAGATAAGCATATCCGGGATAACACATCTAGCACTCAGCTAGACCACACTCCCCCACCCAGATTTCACAGAACTCGTTCTGCCCAACCAGCAGATCTTCACCCCCCTGGAGGACAAACACACACAGGATGAAGCCCTATTGTTCTGCGGACTTGACCTGTCTTTCCTTGTTGCTCCTCACAGCCACACCCCTGTGAGGTAGTTCTCTTGGTCTCAGTCCACAACCAAGGATGTGGTGGCTCCAAGAGTCCATGTCACCGCCCAGCGGGTGGCCCAGCGGGACACACACTCAGACCTGCCTGAGGAGGGCGCCCCTGGTGGAGCTGCTTGTGGGAGGCATGGGGGGCAGGGGGGGCTGTGTTCATTGGGTGACAAGCCCTCTTCCCTGACGAAAGCCATCGGTCCCACACCTAGAATGAGCTCCTGGTGATAACAGGGCTACTAATGCTAACTATAATAAAAGCACCCGTGGCCGCCGCCATAGCAGGGCGCTGACCCCACGGCAGGCTCCGGGCCAGCACTCCACCTTTCTCACCTCATTTACCCCTCTCCACAGCCCCGAGAGCTGCGTGACATCCCGCGTGACAGAGGAGGCGAGTGGGACACACAAGGGAGCAGTGGCCTGTCCACGATCCCTCAGCCACAGGCGGGGCCAACCTCCCCAGGGATCTCACACCCGGCGCAGGGGCCTCCGGTGTCTCCCAAGCTCCGGTTGTTTTCCGGCCTCTCTGGGCTTTTTACCACCTTCACCCTCTACCTGCACCGTATCGACTCAAGGTTCCCTGCAAATCGGCTCAAAATAAGCTCCTTTTTCCAATTTGCCTCACCCTGAGCAATAATATCCATGAAATCAAGGGTTTCGTGCATTAATTGCTTGTGGGGTTTTTCCCTGATACTCATTAAAATAAACACACGACTGGTAAATATAAAACGTTCTTCCGGGCACCGCTCGTCCTCGTCGTCCTGTCTCTGACTCACCCGGAGCAGATGCCCCTCCCTGGGAGGCACCAGGGCTGTTGCCGGAGAGGCCGGGAGGGGCGGGGAGGAGGTGGATCTGGGCGGGTGGATAGGGCGTGGCCTCCCCCAGCCCCGCCCAGGACCGCCGAGGAGTTTCTCCTTCTGCCCGGGAGGCCCCGCCCCTGCCTGCTGCCCCGGCCTGGGCCTCGCAAAGGGAGCCCCATGGCGGCTGGAGGGGGCTCGGCTGACCAGGGCCCCATGAGGAAGGGATCAAAAGGCTGCAAAGGCCCCAGTGGCCCCTGAGAATGGGATGCACCTGGGGGTGCTCACCACACGCGCTCCCCACCAGTCCTGGCTCCTGGAGGAAGCCCCAGGCTCGGGACAGAATTCCTGGCTCTGCCCCGCCCACAGGAGAGAGGCTGGGCGGTGCTTGCTGTCCAGCGGCCAAGGGCTCCTGCCAGGAATGAAGGCAGGAAACTGCAAGGGAAAATCTGATACCAAGAAGGAGGGAAGTTTCTTCCCAAGTTGTGGCCACATGCCCGAACAGCAATGCGTGCCAACCGTGGCCTGAGCGGGGCAGGAAGCAGGGAGGCCCCAGGTGCAAGTGGAGGCTGGCCCTCACCATAGGGGGCGTGGCCAAGCTGGAGGGGGTCTAAGAGGCAGAACCAGCAAGGCCGGACCCCAACCCTGTGGACCTCAAAGAGCACTTAAGACACCAAAGGGGTCTCCCCTGGAGGAAAGAAGACTCGGGGGGCCATGTGGCACAGACGGGCCTGGGTGCAAGACCCAGAGCCTCTACATGCCTCTGCAAAGTCCCTTCTGCTCTCTGAGCCTCGCTTTACCCAACCTGTAGAATGGGGATAGTCCTACCATCCGAAGTAGCTATAAGGAATTAACGAGATTGGTGCTATTTCGACAATGCTTACTTAGCTCATAGTAAGCACTGACAGATGTTAGCTATCCATGGATTTATTTTTATCAGTTACTATTTATAAGTGTATAATATACTATATTTTATTATCTATAATATAGTGTTTATGTTTATATTTATTATTTACATGGTTATATTATTTACATATTTTATTTATATATTATATATACGTATATTTTTATTTATATATAATATACACGTGTTACCTGGAAGTATGTATAATATACTATCTATACGGTAAGGTGCTATAAATCACTATCGATAAATTATTATTATCACCACTGAAAGGCTATGGGACACAGAGGGGGCAGTGTGGTGCCCAGATGTGCTGTGTGGCCCAGATGTCACATACTTATTCAGTGTGTCTATTTCCCAAGGCCCCAGGAAGCAGAGGTGAGCTCGAATCCCAGGGCTTAATTGAGCACAGTCACCTTCTCAGATGGGCGTCTGAGAAAGGACGGCGCTGTCATAGCTGCTTGGTGGCTGGAGCGCAGGGGCCCCTCACGTGGACCAAGTAAAACAGCGTGCGGCCGGGTCTGAGCGGCCGGCAATGCAGGGGCTCCCGGACTTAAGGACTCGCCAAGGTCACACAGGCCCGGGTGTGGAGCTGCTGCTCACACCCGGGTCTGGGCACAAGCTGTCCCCCTGCAGACCCCACGCTCCCTGTCACCGTCACCGCCACCGAGTAGGACAGACACTCGCACTTTGCAGGAGGGGACAGACAGGAAGGAGCCACTTCAAGCCCTGAGGACCTGAGGGGGCCACGGCAGAAGACACGTTCTGACCTGTTGGGAGGTTTGCCACGAGGGAGGAGAGGACAGCTCTTGATCTGGAGGAGGTGCTGTCTCCTCCTCGAAGCCCTGGTGGGAGACCTGTGGCCGGGGGATCACCCGGGCCCAAACCCCGGCAAAGATGGGGTTCCGTCCTGAGCCCCGACGACAACTCATCCTGCCCCAGGTGCCTCGTTTCAGGCTGCACGCCCCAGAGAGGTGGGAAACGTTGTCCCCATTTCCTAGGTGAGCAAACTGAGACCCAGAGGGGCAGTCAGGTGCCCCAAGTCACACAGCACGTCAGGGAGGGTCCCGGGACTCTCCCCCAGCCCTTTTGACTGTGGACTTTATGTTCTATCCAGGGTGCCCGAGAAGCCTTTTTAGGGCCCCTCAGTCATGTCTGCTTCGGGGTCTCTAATACCCCCTCCCCCACTCAGGCTGCAGTTAACTTTGCTTAAAGACTCTGATACCCTGACTTAGGGACAAAAGGCTTGGCCATTGCCCATAGGAACAAGAGAGGGGAGGGGAGCAGGAAGATGCCCCTGGGGTGCTCCTACCTAGTCCCCCACCCCGTCCCCCACATTCGGGTCTGAGCGGCCACCCCTCGCCCAGGAGAGCCCCGGACGGCCCCGGGAGAGATGCATCCAGCCCAGGCCCTTCACAGGGCATCTCAGAGCAAGGGATAGCTGAGCACGGCCGGCTGCAGTGGGGCGAGAACCACCGTCTCCAAGAAACCCCCCTACCCATGCTCGGCCCCGGGGGACAGGTTGCTGCTTCCTTGGGGGTGTCTCTGTGAGTGGAGGGTGGGGCGGTTTAGAGGGGTTGATCGTGGGCTACAGAGTGCCACAAGTGACAGGAACTAGCCCAGCTCACTGTGACTGCTGCCGAACCCCACCCCCGCCCCCGCCGCCAGGCCGGCCATCCCATTTCTGGGCTCATGCTGCCATCCTGTGGCCAGATTCCTCCATAGCAGCCCCAGGCCACTAAGATCCCTCAACTCTAAGATCCAAGGCAGTTCTTGAGATCAGCTTACCCAGTGCCGGGGGTCCATTTCACAGATGGAGAAACTGGATCACCCAGGTAGTAGCAGCAAAGGGAGAGTGAAGATAGCAGGAAATTTGGATTCCAACGGGCCTTGGCAACAGCCAAACCATCTAGGTTCTAGTGTGTCCAACTAAGTTTGAAATTCATCTTGGGGACAATAGGGAGCAAGAGAAGGTTCTTGAGCAGGCGTGTGACCTGATCAGATGTGCACTGCAGGACCATCACTCCGGTGTCTGTGTGCAGAATGGACTAAAGAACAAGGCAGGGAAGCCAGTTAACGGTCCCAACCAGTACAGAAAGGGCTAGAACCCCCTCTCATCATAGTGAGTTTGAACCTCGGAAAGAGTCCCGCCTTTGGAGCCAGAGATTCCAGGGTTCAAACCCCAGCCCTGCTGCTTACTGGCTGTGTGGCACTTTACCTCTGGCAGCCTTGGTTTCTCCGTTTGTAAAACAAATTTATTCAAGAGATCACTGGGAAGTTTGAATTCAAAATTGTGTGTATAACAGCTCGCACCTAGTGGACGATGGAAAAAAGGTAACTCAGTGGGGGACCTACATCTGATTCTGACCCCGGAGCAGAGATGGCCCCTCCCACATCAACAAACCGTCCTGCGAACGGAGCTCCCGTGACCGTGACCCAGCCGCCCAGTTCCGGAGGAGGGGGGCCCACACCCAGGCAGCAGGCAGCCTCCGGGCAGCTCCTACCTCCTCTCATATTAATTGCATTTGCAGCTGGAACAGATGGGGTGCTGGGACTCCCCCCCCCCCACCACCATCATTTTTCACAGAGCATTGATCCAGGAGAAAATCATGTAATTAAAAGAGAAGAAATGTAAAACAATCCCCTTAGCGGACTGTGCCGTCTTCCCTCCCTTGTAAATCCGTTAATGAACTGTAATTGCAAAGACAAACCCCTTATTGAAATCTGGTAACCAATTCACTGTGGGGCCAAGGGACTCCCATTGTAATCCAAGACCTGGGGAAAGACAGGAATGAAAAAAAAAAAAATCCTAATTAAGTTGGTCCTGTTTATCTATACAGAGATCAACACAACAAAAATATCGGTTACAAAGTAACTTGCCATCTGCCAATAGACTGTGGGTGCCTTGGGGAGACCCTGGTTTTCTTTCTTTCTGGGACTTGTTTATAACCTTCTGTTAATCAAACTGAGAACAGGGAAAGATGTGGGGATTACATGGAGAGCGTGGGTGGCGTGGGGACTTGAAGCGGACGTGGGGAGAATTGAGAGGAGTTTGGCAGGAGTTTGGGGCGGGAAGACCCCAGGATCCCAGCCCCTGCCCAGCGGCATGGTCCCGTGAGAGCTGGCTCCCCCATTCAGACTGTTTTGGCCACGGTGATTGTTCAATCGTGGCCACGGTGGTGGTTCGAGGGAGGGCACAGGACTCAATGTGAGCCTGAAGTCTGAACTCAGAGCTGGTCAGGTATGAGTCTGGGCTGTGGGGGCATCTTGAGAGCAGGGCCTGGCTGGACATGAGGCCGCTGGGGTGGAGACCGGAGTCAAGGATGCGGAGAGCCGGCGGCCTGACGACATCGCGGAGCCCAGCCCCTCCGCCAGCGCCTTCCGTCACGGGGTCCCATCAACTCCCTTCTTGCGCTAAAGCTGGTTGGTGTGGTGTTTCTGTCACTTGCAACCCAGAGCCCTAACTCAGCCCATTCGGACCCACGGTGCCTGTGGTCCAGTCTCTGGGGGGTTGACCTGACCTGCTTCTCCCGCCAGCCACCCTGGGACTCCCCCTTCTGCCGTGGGATGCCTTGAGCAAGACTGTTGGAAGCAGAAAGCAGCCCTCTCCCACTCCAAAATGGGTGAGTTCTGGGCACATAGCCCCCTCCGGGTAAGTGTCTCTTGGAAAATCCTAAGGCTCAGCCCCAGAGGCCCCAAATCTCCCCAGCCCACCTCGGCTCAGCCTGGACGGGAGCCTGAGCCAGACCTGACCCGGCACAAGGCCAACCACAGCCTCGGGCCCGTCAGTTCTAGCCTCTGGGTTCTGATCAGTCTCCCTGTGCCAACACCTTCTCCAACCCCCAGCCGGGTTGGCGGGGCACTCACTCCGTGCCTGGCTCCCACCAGCCCCTCTGTGGGGGTCCAAACCTGCCCCCCCTTTCCCTTGGGCCCCCTGGGGCCAGGCTCCTCTGGGGCCAGGCCCACCTTCTGCCGAGCTGTGGCCTGCTGACCACTGAGAGGATGACCGGGGAAGATATTGGCCACTGGGATCTGCTGAGCACCTACTATGTGCCCAGGGCTTAACATTCCCTGTCCCGGGCAGCAAAGCTAAGTTCACCTTGCTCTCAAGAAAGGCCCCTTGATAAGGCACACTAAGTCCTCAGCCGGCTACCACAGCCGGATTCCCCGGGAGGCTTTCTGTCCAGTGTCTGCCTGCCTCTCGAGACTGGGAGCACCACGAGGCCAGAGATCATCAGGCATTTTCTATTTTATCCTGAGTGCCCGGTCCATGCTCTGTCCTTTGGCGATGCTCAGTAAATGGGGAGGGAAGGAGGGGAGGAAGGAAAGAGGAAGAGGGCAGGCTAAGACCAGAACTGCCCTTAGGGCCCCGCAGCCTGACTTCACCGTCCCTGCGCCTCCCTCCCGGAGTCATAGGCCCCTTTTCAGCACCACCTCCCTCCACACGCCCCTCACTTCCGGATTTCCCCTGCAGGCACAGCCCACAGATCCCTGCAAAGCCACCTCTCCCGGGGAGCCCCGCAGGGCTGGCCACCACTACGCCAAGCCCTCTGTCTGAGAGCCCTCAGCACGACCACTTGTGAGGAGGATGCCGTTGCCCTGTTTACTGATGAGGAAGCTGAAGTCAGAAAATGAAGGAGTCTGTTCCAGGCAAGGAGCCTTGGGGACTCACACCAGAACCGTTGACCCCAAAGACGGAGCCACTAAGCCCTCCGCTGTCGCTTCCCCATGGGGCGGTTCCTGGAGGCTCCGAGACCGATGCTTGGTCTCTGCCAGGCCAGACAGGTGCCGGGGCGCTCTTCTGTCTTGTCTGACTTCATCAAGGAAGTGTTGACAGCTTTTGGTCTTTGAGTGACACCATTCGTCCCTTTGGAGAGTCTCCTGGTTTACTCTTGGTTTCTGGATCATCTCTCCATGTAACGGATGAGGAGCTAAGGCTCACGGGGAGATGGGACGGCTTGTCCAGGCTCATAGAGGGAGAAATACCATGAGGCTGGAATGTCAGCCCAGGAGCACAGGGACTGGTGTCTGTTTCTGGGCTCCGTTCTACCCCTGGGGCCTGGAAAAGGGCCTGGTGTGGGGGCTGGGCAATCGCTTGCTGCAGAACTAAAGGAGGGAGCCGGCTGGCTGTCCCCAGGGCCTTGCGGGCTCACCCCACCCTCCACACCTCACCTCCCTGAGCCCTGGAGCACTCAGGCCAGAGGCAAGGCTGTCCTTGTCTTTGCCCCCTGGCGGAGCTGGAGGATGGGTACCCATTAATGTGACACAGCTGGGCCAGAGCCATCGTGTGCGCTCTGGGGCGGTCTCCCAGCAGGGAACGGGTGTCCCAGGTGGCACCACCACCGGAGGCCAAGTGGCTGCAGTGTTTTGAGGAACACGGGTGCCAGATGGGAACAAGGCAGGTGCTCAGGACCTGGCAGGTTTGGATGTGTCCCTGAGGCCAGGGAACCACCCGCTGGAGGCACTCTGGATGCAAGGGGTGGGTGGGCACTGTTCTGGGTGCTCTCCACGCATCTTCTCATTTCCACCTTGCAGCGCCCGCGAGGCGACACCGGCATCCTTCTCCTTGGATGTGGACGGGGGACCCAGAGGGGCGAAGGGCCCTGCCAAGTTGCCAGGCAGCTGAGGCGCAGGCCCGGAGCCCAGGGTGGTCCTGGAACTGAAGAGTGAGCCCAGGACACCAAGGCCACCCCGTGGGTAGGAGACAGAGGTGAATGATCAGCTGAGTCAGGGCTCTCTCGCATTGCATGGAACAGAAACGGGCTCAGCCGTGTCTAACATTGATGAGAGGGTTTCCTGGGTGTCCTGTGAATGGCCAAGGCAGGGAATGGAGCCCGAGGAGGGCGCCAGAGAATGCGACCCTGCTATGCATTGCAGGTGGCCACAAATTCTTCCCTGCTCTCTCCCCATGGAGAAATGGCATGTGCCTCCCCCCGCCCCCCTGCATTTGGGCTGGCCTGAAACTGCTTCGATCAAAAAAGTGCTGGTGGCTCAGTCAGTTGAGCGTCTGACTTCGGCTCAGGTCATGATCTCACAGTTTGTGAGTTCGAACCCCGCATCGGGCTCTGTGCTGACAGCTTGGAGCCTGGAGCCTGCTTTGGATTCTGTGTCTCCCACTCTGCCCCTCCCGTGCTCACACTCTGTCTCTCTCTCTCTCTCTCTCTCTCTCTCTCAAAAATAAATAAACATTAAAAAAGTGCCTCCAAAGTCACACAGTGCCAAAGTGGGGCCATAAACCTAAAAAGCTTTTGGAAGCCCTGAGCTGCCACGTAAGAAGCCGCGTTCCCCTGCTGGACAGACTGTGGGCGAAGGCAAGGCCCTGAGACTACGTGGAGAGAGACCGAGAGAGAGGCCCAGCCTCGCAGCCGGGCCTCCCCGGGCAGCGGTCACGCGAGTGGGCCCGACACAGGTGAGCGGGCCGTGCTGGAGGCCGCAGCCTGGTCGAGACCCAAAGGGGGGTGGACCCAGTCACCACCAGGGGAGCAGGAGAACCACCCAGCTGAGCCCAGCCAACCCACAGGACCACGCCAATAGCAGGTGGTCATAAGCCACTAAGTGTTGGGGGTGTGGTGGTGTAGTTCTGCCTGCTTGAACCGCCTCTCAGGAAGACCGCTCAGGACGGCCTGAGTCTCATAAGGGCCTTTTACATGCTCTCAAGTGTGAATCGAGCAGTAACACCAAAATTGGGCCATTACACCGGAATGGGTCCCGAAAGTCACCCAAGCTCCCCCTCTGGGAGACAAGGGGTTGAGATTGCATGGGGTGGGGGATGGAGCATGGCTCCAGAGGGACCTGGGAGAGGCCGACAGATCCGGGCAGGGCTGTAGGGGCACGTGGAAGAGGGGAGTCTTTCTCCTGTGCTGTCCCTGAGGCGGGGGGTGTCACTGCCCATGCTGGGGACGGAGGCAAAGCTGCTGAAGTACAAGGAGACCCTGAAGAGGACTCCAACATGGGTGTGGGGGGTCAGGGGGCACCCAAGACCAGCCCAGGCGCAGCTGGGACCCTCCCGCCATCTCTAACTCACACACACACACACACACACACACACACACTCAGCCCATGGGCTCCTGGTACAACCTAAACCCACTCTTTCTCCAGTGCCCTGAGGGTGACAGGGCGCTCTACTCAACTGTAAGTCCCTGAGGGGCAGGGACTGTGCCTGTCTCCCAGGCCCCCATCTCCCCACTGCCTGACATGGGCATGTGCTCTGTGTTTGCGGTCTGCGTGAATGAATGAATGAATGAACCCATCTGGTGGCATCGTTCTTCTTTCTCTTTGATGTCTTGCAGTCCTAGATTCAAGTCCTATCTCTCCAACTGACGCTCGGCTGACGCTCTCCCAGTGACACAGCTTTCCCATCTGTGCCATGGGGGTGACTCAAGTCCGTTCCGGGCAGGGCTGCTGGAGGAGGAAGCGAGGCCCTGTGCGGGCAGGACGAACACGGCCGCCTCCACCACTGTGACCGCCACGGTGGCCACCCCGCAATGGCCCCCCTCTCACCCGGCCACCCTCGCCACTCCTTTGTCCCGCTCCCCAAATGACCACGCCGCCCCTGGCCTCGTTCGGGGCTTAACTTAAGTCATATTTAATTGCTCTTCAGGAGGGAGTCGAAAACTCAGAAAAGAGATTCACAGCACTCGCAGTCAAGAAAGGGTTAACTAAAAAAAATAGGAATATATTAAGCTTTGGATTGGAAAAACAAAAAATGCAAACCCAGTCCCTCTCACACTCACCCCTGTGTTCTCGCTCATAACACACACGCATCCCTGCTCCAGATACACACCCGCCCTCAGGTGCACACACACACACACACACACACACACACACACACCCAGCAGGGCTGGTGGAGGAGGGGGAGGCCTGGTGCCCTCAGGGCCTGTCCCTCCCCAACGCCCCCTTCACTGAAACAGCAAAGCTAAACTAAACCCGGGCTCTAGGGACACACGCAGGACTCCGCGGGCTGTGCTTGGGGTGGGCGGGGGGGCAGACACAGAGGCCGTGGCGGGGACAGGCAGCCTTAGACGACTCTGTTCTCCAGGACGGCCAGCCGCTTACTCACAGCTTCCAGTGGAATTGCGGTTAAGGAGAGACACAGGCTGACCAGCGCGGGGTAGTGACACGGCTGTGGTGTCTACACTCGGGACCCCGCTTCCTGTAGCTTTAGGCCTACTGGGCCCCCCACCCGGGATCCCACCTCACCCTGACCGAGCAGGGGGAGCTGTTCCCGGCCCGGCCGTATCTGAGCCGAGACCGGGGGTAGTCGTGTCACAGAAAACCTGAGAAATGGGGAGTCCCCGAGTACCATGCTTTCCCCAGGAAGGCTAGGACTCTGTATGCGTGTCTAGTCTCCAGAGCTTGGTTTCTGCCTCAGTTTCTCTGTTGACCTTCTAGGAGCCTCTGCTTCCGACAGGAGCCGTCCCAAAGCTGGTGACAGCCCATCTGGCCAGAGTCCAGCCCGGCTCCAGAAGGAGGCAGGCAAGGCGGAGCCGTCGCCACCACCCCTGACGCAGGGGCGAGGCCCCCTCTCCCCTCCCCGCGGTGCCCTGCCCCACCCCCCTGCCCCCTGCAGTGGCCTCTGGGAAAGGATATGTTTCCTGGTCAGGGCCTGCAGCAACCCCTCCACCGTGGTCTGGAATTTCACAAGGGACTCGCAGGCACACGGGTCTTCCTCTGGAGTGGACGGGAAGTAGAGGGAGAGAAGGGGGGGGTGGTGAGTGGTGGCGAGGCAGGGGGGCGCAGGGCAGACACGACCCAGGGCCAGGACAAGGGAGTCTTGGGGGAGTGTGGGCTCCGAGAGATCTGAGAAGACAGAGAGGCGTGTAGGGTTCTGAGGCCGAACTCCCAGGAGTGACCCTGAACGTCTCCCCAATCCCTCAGAGCCCCGAGGAAAACCTCCAACAATAACACCTCCACGCTGGTCACCTACTACGTGCAGGACACTGCCCCTGGGAGCCTCTATATGCCCTTGGCGACTTCGCCCAACACTTGAGGTTTGAAAGCATGAGTCCCATTTCACAAACAAAGAAGCCGGGAAGTGAAACAACTTGTCCATGGCCCAACAGCTAGCTAGAGTCAGAGCAAACATGGAAACCCAGGCAGGTCTGGCTCTGGAAACCATATCCTGTACCATGGGAGGATCAGAGGAGGTAGTAGGGTTCAACTCCTAGCTCCTCTGGTTATTCACGATTGCCCACCGCCCCCCCCCCCCCGGCTTGGCTTTCCTGTCCGTCAAATGGGGATGATCATATCCTACCAAGTAGGATCAAAATATGTCTGCTGGTTGCCGAAGTGACACTGACCAGCCTTCCTCGTGGTCCTGCCAATTCTTGGTGCCCCCCCCACCCGGCCCCTGCTGTAGCCGGTTCCAGGATGGCTCCACGATCTCCCCCTGGGCGCCCCCCCCCCCCCCGCCCCGACCATCAGTGTCATCTCTGGCCTCACTAACCCACACAGATCTTCTTCTGCAACTTCTTGCCGATCTGGTCGATGGTCTTGAAGTCAGCCGTGTAGAAGTAGTGTTCGGCCACGGGCTCTGAGGCGATTTCCCTCAGCTCGTCCTCCACCGCGTTGCCCACACCCACAGCAAACATCTTAAAGCCTGCCGAGAGGAACAGGATGAGTGACAGCGGCCATGGGGGACGGGGCAGCCACGGCTGAGCCTGCTGGGGAATGCCCGCGCAATCAACACAGACACCTCCTGGTGGCAGCTTCTGGAATTGCAGGCCCAGAGGCCGGTAGGAATTGCGGGACAAAGACCGCATCCGTTGAGATTCTGCTACCTGTCACACCTGCTCTGATTCCCTGTACTGGGAGCTTTATAAGTGCATACGCCCCACAAGTGTCCACCTGGTGGCTATTATCACTCTCATTAAATCGGCGATAAAACTGAGACTCGGGCTTGTCCCAAAGTGGGGCTACCTTCCAACAGTTGGTGTGTCCTTGGGAACATTCAGCTGGAAAATTTCCCAGCCCCACCTACATAAGGACCATCAGAACCAGCTGCTTGCTTTTCTGGGGCCTCCGTTTTCTCATCAGTATAAGAAAGAGGTAGGGGCGCCTGGGTGGCTCAGTGGGTTAAGCGTCCGACTTCAGCTCGGGTCATGACCTCGCGGTTTGTGAGT
The DNA here is from genome assembly GCF_018350175.1 of Felis catus. Lineage (NCBI taxonomy): Eukaryota > Metazoa > Chordata > Mammalia > Carnivora > Felidae > Felis > Felis catus. Next base: position 23,133,165 of record NC_058375.1, read on the forward strand.
TCGAGCCCCAAGTCAGGCTCTGTGCTGACAGCTCGGATTCTGTCTCCCTCTCTCTCTGCCCCACCCCCGCTCATGCTCTCTCTCTCTCTCTCTCTCTGTCTCTCAAAAATGAATAAACTTTAAACAAAAAAAGAAACAGTTGGGCAAACCGATCCCCCCTCGTTCACGTTGAACCTGGGTTGAGGGCAGCGAGCAGAACAGACAAACTACAGTCGAGCTGTTCCATATTTGTCCTCCTGGCCATCAGTGGTGTTCAGGGTCCAGACAGCACCTACCAAGGTCCTTGGCCTTCTTGGCAGCATCATTAATGTAGTCCTGGCTCCGGCCGTCAGTGAAGACGATGCCCACCTTCTGGGCACCGGGCCTCGCCCCGCTGGACACGGTGAAGGAATTGTCAATGAGGTACTTGAGGGCAGCCCCGGTCATGGTGCCCTTCTCCATGTAAGACATGTTCCGCACAGCCGCCTTAATGTCCTTCTTCGTGTGGAAGCGGCCCAGCGGGAACTCCTGGCGGACGGAGCTGGAGTACTGCACCAGCCCCACTTGGGCCAGTTTGTCCGACACGTCCAGCGTGTCCACGATCTGATTGATGAACTTCTTCACCAGCTCAAAGTTCTCCGGCCGCACGCTTTTGGATCCATCGATGAGAAAGACCAAGTCAGTGGCCGAACTGCCACCACGGCCGTTGCATACTGGGAAGGGCAGAAAGGAGAGGAGGCGAAGCTTAGGGACCGCTTGTTCCTCCCGACCGCTGGGTCGGGTACCCCTCACACACCAAGCTCTGTCCCGGGCATTATCCCGTCCCATCGCGTCCTCAGCACTCCCTGTAGAAAGCCAAGGCTCCTGGCCTCGTCTCACGGAGCATTGCAAACTGCAGCTCCAAAAGTCGCGGCACCAAGATTTGAACTCAAGACTCTGTAACTCCTTCCACCATTACTAAACCCGCCACCCACCGCGACAGAAAGAGGGCCACAGTCAGAAGATAACTTTCTGCAGACCCCAAGTTCTGGAAGGCATCGCTCGCCTTCGCAGATTGGTCCAGGAACAAAGGGCAGAGAGGAGGCTCCGAGGGGCTACCTAGAGGGTGGCCAAGCCCCAGCCCCTCCCCTCCCCACCCTCCCCCGGGGCTTGCCTGCCTCCAGCCCACTGACCGTTGCAGGTCTTGCCATCACTGTTCAAGGTGAAGCCCTCCCGACAGGCGCAGGTGTAGGAGCCCGGGGAGCTGAGGCACACCTGCTCACAGTCGTGGTCTCCTGTGACACACAGGTCTGACACCACTGTGGGGACAGGAGGAGACTCAGAATCTCATAGTCACAGGGCCTTGGACATCTCGACCAGGATGGCCCTTCACACACCCAGAGAAACTGAGGCCCCCCAACTAGGTGAGGTCCAAGTCCCAGGCCCTCCGTCCAGGACCCGAACCACTGGCCGCCCCTATGCGGACTCTCTGAGCCCCGTCTGGTCCAGCCCCTCCCCTATTGACTCTCCAGCCTCGCCCCCACACCGCCCCGCCCCCTGCCCTGGCTGCCCAGACGCTCAGCCTTGGCTCTGTCCATCCCCGTCCGACCCCGCCCTGACCCGCCCCCCGACCTGGACTCAATCCCGCTGTCCAGCCCTTCCCCGATGCTCTTAGCCACGCCCATGCCCCACCCAGCCACGCCCCCGTTATGTCCCCTCCTCCACACCCCCATCCCTGCCCCGCCCCTTGCTTCCCCGGAAGCCCTCTATCCTCGTCCAGCCCCGTCCAGCCCCTTCCAGCCCCGCGCACCGCAGAAGGCCTCCTGGAACTTCTTGGACAGCTTTTCGATGACGCTGTAGCTCTCCACGTAGTCGACGTGCTCGTCCTGCGGCTCGCTGGCGATCTGCCGCAGCGTGGCCTTGTCCACGCGGCCCACGCCAATGGCGAACAGCTCAATACCGCTGGCCCGGGCCCGTGCAGACACGTCCCGCACGCTGTCCTGGGGCCTCCCGTCCGTCACCACGATGACCACCTGCAACACGCAGGGCGCGTGAGAGGTCTTCCTCCCGCCCTGGGCTGGGCTGGGCCCTCCAGTAAGCCCCCGAGATCACTAGCAGAGGAGGACACAGAGGCCCCAGAGGCCTGCCCAGCCTTGCCCAGGTCACACAGCTAGTCTACTGCAGATGGGTCTGACTCCCCGCCACGGTCTTGCCCCAGGGAGGAGGACCTGGCTAGCAGAAGAGGAGAGAGGTTTCCTCTGACTGAAAGACCCGGCTGAGGTGTTCTCCCCTCTGACTGGGGCCTCTGGATCTCTCCCCCTTCAGGCAGACACCTCTGTGATCATCTGAGGGCAGGACCCTGCCTCCCTCCTCAGGCTGGGACCTCTTGAGAACCCTGCAGTTGAAGTGTGCCCGACACCATGCAGTTCTGGCCGTTGGCCACCAGAGGGCGAGCGAGGCTAGCGAACGGCGGCTCGGCCTCCAGTCTGGCCATCTTTCCCCTCTAGGCCCTGGGAAGGGGCCTTTTCTCCCTCCGTCCCCCAGGATGCTACCTGCCCTTTCCGTGGGGGAAAGCACTGTCTGCTCCCCTCCCACAACGCTCCTCTGTACCCTGGGAAGGGAGAGAGAGGGGACTCCGGGGCCGGTCCCAGCCCTGGCCACCCCCAGCTCTGCTCCAGTCTGGGGCCCGGAATCCAGCCCTGCCGGCTGCTTCTCTGCTTCTGACCTGGGTCTGCTTCTGATCCCCGGGTCCCCACCCTTGGCCCCGGGGCCCGAACCCCTGGCCTGTAGTGTGGTGGTTAAGGCAGGCCTGGGCTGGAAATGCAGCTCACCTTCCCGGTGAGATGATTCATGGTAAGAAGCCAGGAAGGGGAACTATTATTTTCCGTATCCCTCCCGTGGACCCCTGGGGAGTGGTCTCGAACCATCCCTTCCCCCAGAGTCCTAGACTCACCTAGCTATGACCGTCCGCTGCCCCAGCCTGTCCCATTCCCCCCGCCCCCCATCAGTCCAGCCTTGCGACCGTGAACCCACCTTGTCGGGGCTTCCCACAGGTGAATGCCAGGCTGGCCACCCACTCACCCAGACCCGATGGAACTCTCTCCCCCCCCCCCCCCCGCTTGTCCACCCCGGGCTGACACCGTTCACTAGAGGTGTGACAGCCACAGATGTCACCACCATCCCCTTCACCGCGTCTCTCCGTCAGGATCACCCCAGGCCACCACATCCTCCCAGTGATCGTGACCGTCAACTTCCTGTCAGAGTTTGTAAATGGCCCTCACGAGGTATGACCAACAGGCCGCCTCATAGACCAGCTCTTTGAGGCCTGTCACGGCCGGGATTACACGCTGTTGTCTGTAAACATTCCTACCTCTTATTCACTGGACTGGATGCTTAAGCCCCGCCCCCCCATGCCTCAGTGTCCTCATCTGTAAAAATGAAGACCCCGCCCCCAAGCAGGACCGCATTCACTCGGCACTCATATGTCAGGCGTGTGCTCCATGGGGATGAGAAGTACATCCCCTGGGGCTGGGGGCCTGGGCAGATAAGCGGTGACTCCTTGGGGCCATCGAGGGCTCCGAAAGGGAGGCGCAGGAGCCTGTGGGAGGAGAGAACACCTGACCGGCCTCACAGGCCCCGGACTGAGCCCTGGAAAATTACACCGTGGGCACCAGGTCCGTGCAGCCCCTCCACACACCCTGCTCAGAGCCCTTCCTGACGTCAGCTTGTGGCACGTCGTGTCATTTTTCTGAACCCCTGCCCTCGAAGGCTTTGAATAAAAAAATAAGCTGGGGTGCCTGGGTGGCTCAGTCGGTTAAGCATCTGACTCTTGATCTCGGCTCCGGTCATGATCTCATAGTTCGCGGGATCGAGCCCCATGTTGGGCTCTGTGCTGATAGTTCAGAGCCTGCTTGGGATTCTCTGTCTCTCTCTGCCCCTGCCCTCTCTCTCTCTCTCTCTCTCCCTCTCTCTGTCTCTGAAAAATAAATAAATAAATCATTTTTAAGAATGAGCTAACACGGACACGGGGCCTGTTGCTGCCAGGTGCTATTCTGAGCGCTTTTGGCTATGAACCCAGAGGCTTCCCGATGGCCCCTTGGGGAGGAGTTATGTTACTCTTGTTTCATAGGTGAGGGACACTGAGGTATAGATTGCTCGGGGTGGCACGGCCAGTGTGGCGGAGTGGGGGCTTCAATCCAAAAAGGCTCCACCACGGAAGCATCCGGACTGCCTCATTCTGCCTCGGGGAGCCAAGGTCAGCGAAACTGCGATCATCAAGTGCTCGCCAGATCGGGGTCCCGGGGTCAGACGGTGGATGGAGCGGGTTCAAATCTCAGCTCCGCCACTTAGCTTAGGCGGGTCTAATCCACAACGGTAAGAAGGCCAGCCCGTCAGGTGCTCTGACAATCACGCAGGTGACGCCCTCAGCACACAACAAGACGCCGGCGGGGAGGGGCGGGCACGTACCTTGCTGATGTCGGGGGACCTGGCACGGCCCCCCTCGGCGTCGCTGAAGGCTTTGGTGATGGCGAACTGGATGGCCAGACCGGTCATGGTCCCCGTGGACAGCGGCCGGATGCCGCGAACGGCCCGCAGCAGCGCGGCCTTGGAGCCGTGGGCCCGCAGGGGGAACTCCTGCTTCACAGCGCTGGCGTAGTTGACCACGCCCACCCGGGTGGCGTTGGGCCCCACATCCAGCGACTCGATGACCTGGGACAAGAACACCTTCACCTTCTCGAACTCCACGGGCCTCACGCTGCGCGAGCTGTCCACCACAAACACCAGGTCGGCGGGCCGGGTCCGGCAGAGGTGCCCTGCGAGGGGGCGGGAGGGGGGAGGCAGAGGGCAGGGGGCCGAGGTGAGGGGCTACTTCGACCGAGACTCGAGGCCTTAGGCAGTGTAGACTGAACCCGGGCCAGCCTTCTGTCAGCGTGTGGACGGCCCCGGCAGGCCATTTGCCAAAGGCCCCACCGCTCAGCCCCGTGGGAAAGACAGAGGCTCAGATCTCGGCCCGGGGAACTCACTTCCCCTGCCTGAGCTCAGTTTCCTCTGTACAATGAGTCTGTACGATGAGATGACAATCCCCTCTTTACAGGATCCTTCGGGGGCCGAAGCAGGAGTGCGTGGAGGGCACGAAGCAGGTGTCCAGCGGGGAGCGAAGGAGAAGGCAGCCTTTAAATTGTTTCAAAATTTTTTAATGTTTATTTATATTTGAGAGAGAGAGAGAGAGAGAGAGAGAGAGAGACCGTGCACAAGTGGGGGAGGAGCGGAGAGAGAGGGAGACACAGAATCCGAAGCAGGCTCCAGGCTCCGAGCTGCCAGCACAGAGCTGGATGCAGGGCTCGAACCCACGAACCATCTTGGCAGCCTGACCAGGTGGGCTCCTGAGACCTATCCCCAGAGAGGCAGGTCTTCCCCGACACCCCAGGAGGCAGCAGCATGGCTGGAACGAGGCTGATCACGGTTCGAATCCCGGCTTAGCCGTTCTGCAGCCCTGAGCAGCTCACCTTTAGGGGCCTTGTCCGGGGGGAGGTGGGGGGAGAATAAGGCTCGCTGTTTAATGCTGTCACGGGCCTGGGCCTGCAGCTGGGCAAGGCTCAGTACAAAGGCCCTTCCCTCTGCGCCCCAGAACTGAGCAGAGCTGCTCCCCGGTGAGGGTGCAGGAAGGATCGAGAAAAAAAAAAGTCTGCTGGGCTGTCCCAGCCCCCCAGCCACAACACCCTAGGTATCAGAGTTCCTTGAGGTACCTTAGAAATGACGTTGCAGACTCTTCCTGGTCGCCACTAGTTAAGGCTACAGATGGGTAAACTGAGGCCCAGAGAGGGTGAGGGAATTAGCCACACCCCAGAGTAGAGGATCAGGTGCCAGGAGGCTCTGGGGCTATCTCACTATGTGGTCTCAGACAGGTCCTCCCTTGTCCGGCCTCGGTTTCCCCACCTGTGCAGGACAAGTTAGGCGTTCCAGGATTCAGTGCCCAGGGCTAAAGCTCTGGGAATGGAACAGCAGGTAGGACCCCACCCCGAGACATGCTAGAAGGGCTGGAGAAGGGAGCATGGAGCCCTGGCCACCCCGGAGCGGCACTCAGCGGAGGCGTGGGCGCGGCCCCAGGCTCGGTGCGGCTCCAGACTGACGTCAGCTGGCTCTCGGTGTAGCCTCTGTCCTCGGGGAGACTGGCCTTTGCACCATGCACGGTCCCTGAGGGCGGCCTGGGAGCTGAGACGCCCCAACGAAGGCTCTCAGGCCGCAGAGAGAGGTCCCGCTCGCGTCCCCCAACAGAGCCGACTGAGGGTCACCCCTGTCCTGACCCTTGTGAATGTCACCATTGCTGTCTGTGCCAGCCTCCGGCTACCCCTGCCTCCCTGCCCCCCGACCCCAGCGCACCCTGGATCCCGTTTAACCTCTGCTCATCTCAGTGTCCAGCCCCCCCCACCCCCGCCACAGGGACCCCCCTCACCTCTGGACTGGGGGGCGAGGCCCAGCGTGCACGGGGCCTGGAGCCACAGCAGGAGGCCACACAGCACGAGGCTGGTGCCCGAGATGGCCCTCATGGTTCTGGCAGCGAGGGCGGCAGCCGGCACAGTGGTGGGGGCCGCTGGGGTCCAGGTCTTATCAACCTCTCTGCCCAGCCTCCCAGCCAGGCGGCCCCCCACTGGCGTGGGGGTGGCTGCCCGGGCCCCTAGCCCCTTTGGGGGGCGGGGCCGGGGCTGAATGGAGGTGTGTGTGCCCAGAGAGGGAGGGAGACGCCTGGCCTGGGCTCAAGAGGCCCCTCCGACCACAAGGGCTCCTTTGCCTGCCTGCCGAAGGAACTAGAACGGCAGCTGGAACTCAGGAAATCTCGGGTGGGCGGAGGGCGGCTCCGCCACGGGGCCGGAGCCTGCACAGACCCAAAGCCGCCCCTCCGAGCCCGGGGAAGCCTGAGGCCCGGGCCCTGCCCTGCACCCTCACCCCCCCCCCGCCCCCCCTTCCTCTCACCTGCCCCCGCTTCCAGCACGATTCCCCTGCACCGCCTCGGCTGTTCCCTGCCTCTCCGCGCACTCCCTGCTCTGCAGGGACAACTGGCTTCTCAGAGCTCCGCTCCGGGCCTCTCCGGCAGGGTCATCCGCCCGGAACGCCCTTCCCTCCCATCCCCTCTCTGCCTAACAGAGTCTTTCCAGATCGTAGCTCAAACCGACACGCGTGTGCAAGGCCGGGAGAGGGAACGGTTACGAGCGCAGACCTGAAGCCAGATGCCCCCGGCGCTTGCCACCCGTGTGACCGTGGGCAGGTTGCTTCCCCTCTCTGTGCCTGCCTCCTAGGGTGGATGGGGGGGAGCGGGGTCAGAGGAAGTGTCTCACGGGATTCCCTCGACAAGCCTACCATGACACCGATTTTGCAGAAGAGCCAGAAGTGGAGAGACGAAGTGACTCGTCTCAAGTCGCGCCGCTGAGGGGTATCATCACCAGGATAGGGCCCCAGGCCGGCGCTCTCAGCGCCGCCCCCCTCCCCATCCCCACCCCCCCCTTTTCTTGGGTGTAGCCTGGCGGAGGCATCACCTCTCCCCGACTCCTCGAGGGTTAGGACCCCCTCCCCGTGTTTCCCTACACTGCGTGTCTCACCCACGAGCTGGTGAGAGTCTGATTGGTTCATTCATCTCTGCATCCGGGCCCCGCCCGGGCTCTGCGCTGAGAAGGCAAAAATAAAGGCTCGTACAGAAAGGAATATAACCAGGCATGGCCCCTGGCGCTGCAGAGAGAGGTCCCACTCGCGGTGCCACCCTAGGAGGCAGGCACAGAGAGTGGTTGACGGGTTAGAGTAGGAAGAGCATAGGCTTGGCCAACTGACATTCTGTTACTGAACAGCTGTGTGACCTAGAGCTGGTAACTTAACCTCTCTGAGCCTCAGCTTGTTATGCAATGGGAATGGTAGTTCTTGGCTTGCCTGCCTCACTGGGACCACGTGAGGAAGCAGTGAGAAGACAGCTATAGAGACGAGGGTCAAAGGCGTCTCATCTTTCCCGAGGATGGGATCATCGACATTTCAGACCCGTGTGCCTCGCTCTTCGTAAGTTATACCTCAGAAAGAAATGTAAAGACTTTTTTTTTTTTTTTAGGGGACACAACCAGGGCGCCTGGGTGGCCCAGTGGGTTGAGCATCTGACTCTTGATTTCAGCTCAGGTCATGATCTCGCGGGTTCGTGAGTTCAAGCCCCACATTGGGCTCTGCCCGTTTGGGATTCTCTCTCTCTCCCCCTCTCTCTCTTTCGGCCCCTCCCCTGCTCGCACCTTCTCCGTCTCCCTCAAAATAAATAAACAAAAACTTTAAACAACTAAAAAATAAAAGCGCCCCGCCCAATGTTCGCGCAGTCTTGACCAGTCACGGCGGTCACACTCTGTTATGTGTCTCCTTGTTCTCCAGACAGACCCGTGAGGTGAGCAGCTCCAAGAGCATCAGCCCATTTATCAGACGAGGCAACTGAGGCCCGGAGGAGCCCGTGACTTGCCCGAAGCCACCCAGCCGGTTTAGGGACGGAGCCCAGCCTGGAACTCGGGCCTCTTGCCTCTTTGCCCCAGTTTTAGAGAACAAGGAAGCCAAAAGCATTTCCTTTTGCCATTTCCCATTGACATTTCATTTATTCCTGACATTCATAGCCCTCCCCAGCCCCAAACACCCACTGAGGCTGCCGGTTCCTTTCCCCTCTCCCACTGTTAAGTGTGATCCTTTTCTGGAAAGACACTGCAGGGCATCGCGACCGCTCTGCTTCTCGCCTCCCCAATTTGGGTCTCAGCCGGCTCCCCCGCTGGCCGCCAGCGCCCTCCGAGCGGGGGGGGGGGGGGGGGGGGGGGGGGGGGGGGGTTTGTGCGTCACAGTCACTGCTGAACCGCAAGACCCGGCACGAGTCCGGAACAAGGGATCCCGTGAGCAAATGAAGAAATGAATTAAAAGAAGAAACAGATGACGAACGGGCTCCATTTCCCTGTGAACCGACGAGGGTCGGAGTGGGGTCGGTGGTGGTGACCGTGGGGCGGGGGGGAGGGGGGCGCAGGGTGCTGCCCGTGACCTTGCTGGAGGTGCACGAGGGAAACGTGAGCGGCAGCCTCCTGGCGCGGGGTCCCCTCCCCGATGCACGGGGCTGTGGCCAGACTTCAGGGTACACAGCTCTCTTGGCCGGGCCGGCAGCTGGGCCCATGAAACAGTTCTTTCAGCTGCACGTCTGAATGGCCGTTCTGTGGACCCCTCGGAGGAACACAGGCACCTTTTCTGTGTCACCCCTCCGCTCATGAGCAGGGCCACAGAAACGCGCCACAGGTAAGTCTCCAGGAGCAGAGATAGGGTCCCCCCAAAAGGGGGCGGCTTTCACATGCCACGGTGGGAGCAAGGGCTTTGGGGGAGGAAGTTCAGCACATACGCCGAGGAAAGAAGATAAATATTTGTGTTTTCGGGATGTGAAGCCTTTTGTCCCCCAGGAATGAAAATCGGGAACGGCGTGTCCGGTACGAGCCAGAGGGGAAAAAAAACGCTCGCGAGTCAGACAGGCAGCCGTGAAGGGCTCTCACTGTTCCCTCTCCTTGTTTTCACATACCTCGGGTTTCCAGAAACTTAAAGCCTCTAGTGTTTTATCCAAGGAAGCGTTTGCGATCAAGCGAGAGGCCCCCGGCAGGCGCGCCTGTGCACGAAGGGCACAGGACTCCCCTTCCCAGGACCCGAGACTCCGTCCTTTTCCTAAAGAGCAAATCCTGGTCCTTCACCACCATCCCCCCCCTCCCCCCCGCCCCAACCATCCCAAACATCACAGTTTGGCCGGGTCCACGCGTACCTTTACCCTTGTTTATTTACTCTGCCTCCTGAACTCCAAACCAGCCAACTCACTTTGTGAGCAACGTTCCCCCCCTCCGAACACATCACAGCCGTGAAATCCCCGGCTCGAGGCCCAGCTGGCGAAGGTGTTCCGGTACGCCTTCAAATAAATTCGAAGCTAACTAAATTCAGCCCCTGCATCTGCGCGTGGCCAGAAGTTACCCTGGGTTCCGCCGGCCCTCGAAGTGCAAAACGCCAGAATCACACCCAGCCGGGTGTGAGCCCCGGTTCCTTCACCCACCAGCTGCGCCGACTTCAGGTGAATCCCTTCACTTTTCCGCTCTTCCGTGTCACGTCTGCAAAGCTGGGACCTCCGCGCCGATGTCACGGGGTGGTTGGGAACGGCATGCGTGAACACCGCATCCGAGTTTATTTTTTACTTTTTCGTTTTCGTGTTGCCTTCTCGTATTAGCTAGGGTAAGCAGACTGACAAATGAAGCCTCGAGTGGCAGTGGCTTAACACGAGGGTGTGTTTCTCTCTCGTGACACGGTCCGGCGCTAGACAGGTGTCCCCCCTGCCCAGACTCCTCCCAAAGCCACCTTCATGTGACGATCCCACCGTTTCCAAGTCCAGGAATGAGGGCGAGACGGCGAGTGTCAGATAAGGAGTGCACATCACCGGCCTCTGCCTAGACGCCCAGGGGCCGGACGTGGGTGTTTAGTGGGCAGTGACACTCGGTCACCCTCCCCAAGGGCAAAAAAGGCTTCCGTTGGCCCTCCATCACTTCTAAAGGAAAAGTCACGCTTAAGCGAGTATTCAAGCCTCTTCACCATCTGGTTTTTGCCACCTTTTCCAGGCCGTTCCAGTCTCCCTCCCTCCCCTGCTCCGTCCCCTCTCTTCTCCGCCCCAGAGCGAGTCACTCCCTCCTCCGTGTTCTCTAAGCATCCTTTTTTCCCTCCTTGCAGCAGGGGCCGTGTCGGGTTTTACGCTTCCAAGGTAGGGCCCCTGCCTTTTGCACGAGCGCGTTATTCGTTATCCGAGTGTGTGCTCAGTAAACGGGGTCTCGTTTTGCTTGGGAAGGGACACATAAAGCCTTGACTCTCGGGCTCTGAAGGAGACTCGAAGGTCATCCAGAGCGGTCTGTCCACCCTGGCCACCCATCAGAGCCAGCTGGAGAGGCTGTCAAAAATACAGAGCCCGTCGGAGTCAGATGCCCTCTCGAGGCCAGCGGGCCAGCCCACCCCCCTTTCCATGGGGGATGGCTCCTACTGTCAGCCAGGCTGGCAGAAGGAACGAGCATTTGGAGGAGAGGCTTCGGTCTAGCGCTGGAAGCCACGGCAGAGCCAGCTGGGACCCCTCAGGCCCTTGGGGTTCACCTACAGCCACGGGCAGTTCCCACGCACACGGACAGGGAGCGGGGCAGCCTGGGGGTTTCACGTTCCCCAGGGCGGCCCTCAACCAGTGAGGGACAGGAGCTGCGGATAAATGGCTTCCCCACTCCCTGCTGGAAGGTTCTGACACGTGCTTCTCGCGGCTCCTCCGAGGGTCTCCAGCAGGATTGCGCCCCAACTGCTCGCAGAAGTGGCCCGTGTACCAGTGCACCTTTTACTGGCTTTCACCCCCTCCTGGCCTCCCCTCCCCTCTCATCGTGCTTCCTGGGGGCACCCCCCCACCCAAGGAAACTACCTGCACCCACCCAAGTCCTTGTCTCAGGAGCTGCTTTGGGGAGAACTTGAAAACAAAGGCAATGCAAAGCCTTCTCGGGTGTGGAAGACCGAGACGAGGATGTGTTTGGGGGGCCCTCCTGGGGGTGAGGGGAGAACAGGCCTCTACGGCGTTTGGTTAAGATTTTTCAAAAGAAAACTACAGATTCCCAGGGTCCACCCCAGACCTGGTGAATCCGTATCTCTAGTTCCGATGCAACTAAAGCGCAGTCTCATCCAGCCTCCCGTAGGAAATGTGAATTCTCTCCCTGTCTCAGAAAGCTGCTGTCCAGCCCCTGGTAGAACACCTGTCGGGCAGGGAGTTTGCTTTCTTCCAGAAGTGTTCCATCCAGCTCCGGGAGTAGGCAGGTCTCCCGTGTACCAAGTTCACTGACCTGAAGATCGCGGTCAGGGCCCCGCCGCGTCGATTGCTCCCTGATGAGAACAACCTCATTTCCTCCAACGGCTCTGCGAAAACCCAGCCTGGTCCCAGCTCGTGCGGCTTTTCGATTTGTCTCTCTCCCTCCTAGAGATTTGAGCTCTGAATTTCAGATAACCCTCCAGCTGGCAGAGCAGCATATATTTTCTCCTCCATTTTCCAGAGTCCCTCACCTCTGTTCAAGCTGCCCGCGGCCCCTGCCCTGTGCCCCTCAGCCTCCAAACAGAGCCTCGGGAGGCCCCAGAAGACCACAAAAGATGTCCCGACAGCGGTCAGCTCCCCTGTTCCATCCTTCCGTGTCAAAACCCTGGGTCTACACTGACCGCGACCTCAGCCCTTCAAGACTGTTGGTTCTGTTGCCACTTTGAAGTTGAAGGAAACTTACACAGTGGTTGGCAGAATTCGCTTCCTGGCGGCTGTCAGACCGAACCCCCTCCCTGACCCCCACCCTCTGGCTGGCTGTTAACCAGCGGCCACGCTCGGCAGCTTGTCATGGGGTCTCCTCCAAGGCCCACGCAGGCTTCAAATCCCTCCCATGCTGAGTCTCCTTTAAGGGGTCACCTGATTAGGGCAGGCTCACCCAATCTCCCTTTCTTCGCGTCTCCTGTGCCACGAAACATAATCTACTCGCAGGGGTGACTATCCCATCCGTCTTGCAGGCTCCGCCCACGCTCAAGGAGACAGAGCTCCCCAGGGTCATAGGTCAGCGGAGGCCATCTCAGAATTCTGCCTACCTCAGGTGGTATATGTGTGCGTGGAATGAGGGAGGGCGGGAACGAGGGAGGAGGGCAAGAGATTGACAAGGAAACACAGCATCTTCAGCCTGCGGAAAGTTGTTCCAGGGTCAGTGTGGGAGGGGCTAGGTGCTAACTAACGTACCCAGGCTACAGCGCAGTGGTTAGTCTCGTAATTTGGTCTCCAGGCCCTTCCCTCCGTGGTGCCTTCCACGATGAAGGATGGTGGGAAAAGCACCACCCCCCCCGCAACCATGGAGCTTCATGGAAGATCTGGTTCTGTTCTTACTCGCACAGTGGCTACGGGCAACGAGGAGTATTTGAGGGTCAAGGTGGTCCGCCTACAGCCTTCCCGAGGATGCCCAATGCCGGAAACATTTAAATCTTCCCTCTCCGCCCTCCCCGGAGACGCCTGACATCACCTCCCCAGGACAGAAGAGCCGGGAAGGTGACCAGTAAGATTCCTGGTGTGTTTTGTTTTGTTTTTTTTCCTCCCCTCGCCCCATTCGAAATGTTTTAGAAAACCTTTGGCTTCTCCCAAAGCCCTCTGTTAGGAACTCAGCTCCACCAACTGTAAAATTTCAACCACTTAGGGGCGCCTGGGTGGCTCAGTTGGTTGAGCATCCGACTCTTGATTTTAGCTCAGGTTATGATGCTAGGGTCGTCAGATCAAGCCCTGGGTTGGGTTCCTCACTGACCTGGGAGCCTGCTTGAGATTCTCTCTCTCTCTCTCTCTCTCTCTCTCTTTCTCTGCCCCTTCCCACCACCCCACCCCCCAAAAAACCAGCAACTTGGTCAAGGTCAAGGCTGAATGTAATCATGCCGTTGTTAAGTTGTGAGGCATTGCAGGTGAGACTCCTGGGCTGGAGCCACATGGCCACACGGACACGTGGTCCCATGTCCGGGTCTTTGCCCAGGCTGTCCCCCCGCCTGGGTCGGCCCCCCGGCACGTAGAGCAGACGAAGCTGCAAGGCCAGCATCCTGCCTGCCCAGCTGGGCCACTGAGGTTGACCAGATGGACTCTGTTTACTTAGGGCCCTGGCTCCCTTGTGCCGGCTGTTCTTTGCCAAGCTGGCTGCCTATCAGAACGCTCTTGGTAGCTAATTAGGCAGGCTTCCTCCCGGCGTGCCAGGAGGCTAGAGTGTGAGCTCTGGCTCCCAGAGAGCCCATCCAGCAGGTAGCGGGCGCACATCCAGAGTAGCTGCTCCTTACCCCCAGGGGGCCGTGGGTGCCACCCAGAAACACCCAAGGCGGGCCCACGGGTGGGTCATCCCCTTCCTTTAGCCTGGCACCTGCTCTTCCTGACGCTTTTCATGGCAACCTGGGGGCATTCCCAGGGTGCCTGAGTGGCCATGAATCTGAGCTCCCCGAAAGTCTGAAGGGACCCCTCAAAGTGGAGAACTTGCCCTGTCAGCACAGGGCGAGGTTTCCCCATTTGCAAAGTGGGTGTGATCACCCCGACGCCCCGGGGCCGATGGGGCGCAGCTGGTGCCCGTCCTGGCCGTGGCCCCTTCGGGACACACCGCCGCCGGTGAGGCCTCTCGTGTGCCCATCAGGCCTCGCACATGCTGCCTTGGTCACACGCCCTACAAGCAGGCAGACAGGGTGGGAAACTTCTATCTGAGGGCACATCCAGCGTGGCCACAGGTCAGCATTATGTCCCCCACTGTGTCGCCAAGGGAGCCTAAGTGCAAACAGAGCTCAAAGCACCTTCTTCTGCTCCCCATCCCGTGTCCTCAGCTCAAAGCCGGGCCCCACCATCTCAAATGCTCTCCAGACATGGGCACCAGCCTTGACCTTCCCTCTTCCTCTACATCCAAGCCCAGGGGGTCCTGCCTCCCAAAATGCGTCTTGAATCTACCCAGCCCCGTGGCCACCGCCTGAGTGCATGCCCAAAGCCTGCCTCCCCTGGACCACGGCTGAGTCAGCCTGGGTCTGGGCCCTGCGCCCACAGTGGACCCCCATCCCCCACCACAAGCGGCGCCCTGAGCCAGGCCTGTCCCGAGTGCCAGGTGCACAAACAGTGATTGCATGTCAACCCCTACCTTCAAGGGCCTGTCCCGGCCTCTAAAATCATGCCCCTGATCCTCTCACCTTGTCGGGCAGACAAGATAAGCTAGAGAGGACCAGAGAGATGAGCTCAGACTCCGGCCAGGCCCGTCGGAGTCCAACCCCAGCCCTGCCCTCCACCCGATCGTGACTTTGGGCAAGTGATCTGCCTGCTGTGAGCCTCAGGACTAATCACCACACGACACCTGCCGCCCGGGGCCCGTGGGAGAGTCGCAGATGCGACCCTGAACTCCACTCAATTGCAGGGGAACGTGCCCGCTACCCACGCAGTCCTGAGACACCGAAGTTCCTGCTCGGGGACCCGGATCTGATTTTGCCGACCCTCCTTCCCTCTGAGAGACAGCCTGTGCGGGCGGTCCTCACCTGCCCAGCCTGCACACAGCCTGCTCTTTCCTGGGGCTGGCTCCCTTCCGGGCATCCAGCTCAAACAGGCCCCCGCAGTGGGTCCCAACTCAGCCCTGTCAAAGGACCCCTGTGTGAGCCTCAAACAGGCCATTGATAGGGCCATAGTGAGCGCTGCCCAGTGGATGGTGCACTGGCTTGGCTTGGCCAGGCCACTCGACTTCCCCAAACCCAGCTATTTCCTGTCTCTCGGGCCAGCCTCCTCTCGGCCGCCTGGCCACAGGGCACAATCCCACCATACAGCTCAGCCTGCTTCTTGGCTTCAGGCCAGGAGGGATGGGAGGCAGGAGGGTGTCGCTTCAGCCGGTCCTCCGGACACACGGCCACGGCCCCCTCTTGGTGTCCTCTTGGTGAGGATACAAGGCTGGAGACAAGACCAATCCCCTTCCCCCTGAGAACTCTGTCCCCAGGGCTCCTTTCCAGGGATCGTCTCGAGAAGCAAGAGCTCACACATGCTGGGGCCTCAGACCTTCTTAAGAGCCCCCAGCGTGGTAGAGAACAAAGGCGCGTGGTCCAATCTGTGGCTGCTTTGTGGCCTCGAGAAAGCCACCGGATGTCTCTGGACCTCCATTCCTTCGTGTGTGAACGGGAGCTTGCTACCCTCTGTCGGAGCCTGCGTTGTCCGTCCCTTGGGGATCCGACAAAGAGCAGGAAACACCACCAAGAGGGGCGCCCGCGTGGCTCAGTCGGTTGAGCGTCCGACGCTTGATTTGGGCCCAGGGCACGATCGCACAGTCGTGAGATCGAGCCCTGCATCGGGCGTGGAGCCTGCTTCAGATTCTCCCTCTCTCTCTCTCTCTCTCTCTCTGCCTCCCTCTGCCCCTCCCCTGCTTGCACCAATGCACTCTCTGTCTCAAAAAAAAAAACCCACAAATAATAATAATAATAATATTTAAAAAACGAAGAAATGTCCTGAGAAAAGCTGACACCTCCTTCATCAGCCTTCTTGTGGCTCCCTGCACCTGCTCTCATCCTTCCTAGAGCCCAAACCCGACCCCGCAACACCCCTGTCCAAACCCTCCAGGGACTCCCTCGTCCCGGTATCAGCCCCCACTCCTTGTGCAACATTCAAGGCTCGATCAGCACCAGTGACCAAGCCCAACTCAGGCTGCCCCAGGCTCTCTATTGACTTCACTCTCAGGCAGGCCCTCCGCAGCTCAGCCTCAGAGGATAAAGGCCAGAGGGAGAGAGAGAGAGAGAGACAGAGAGATCATTGAAAAATTTGATTCCTAGGTCCGACCATGCCCGAAGCCAGAAATCGCTGCACTTGTCGTTTATGTGAGCCAAGAAATATCACAACCACCTTTTTTTCTTTTTTTTTAAATAAGTTGGTTCGCTAAGGTTTCTGTTCCTTGCAGCCATCTCCTTCCTGCAAATGCCCTTCTTGGCTAAAGTGAGCCAGGGTGGGCTTGCAGCCAAAGGACCCTAACGACTGCCAAGGGTCTTCACGATCCAGGCCCACGACCTGGCCAGGCCCCCCATCCCCACGTGCAGCCACGCCAGCCCACCCACCCCTCCCCTCCCCACCTCTGCAGGGGCCCTCCACATCCTTCCCCTTTGTTTACTGCTGCCTGCCCGCCTTTCCAATCTCACTGGGCGAGAGGTCCTCCAAGAAGCCTTCGCTGACTGTAGGGGTCTCTGGGACGCCCCCCATCTTGGTGTTGGCCGTGGGCTATTATAATCATCATGGATCTGTCTTCCCCCACCCCAGACTGTGGGTCACTGGAGGCAAGTCCGACCCATTGCGGTCACCTCCGGTTCTCAGCACAGGATCTGACTCCAAGTAGGCACTCTCCAGGTGAGTGGAGTTCAACACCTTACCCGGGGAGACATCAGGGTACTTATGCGGTCCATGACTTGTGATCAGAAACAGTGCAGGGTCAAGCACTCCCAGCCCTTGCCTACACCACATTTTAACGAATCACATCAGGGGGACCTGGGTGGCTCAGTCGGTTGAGCGTCGGACCTCGGCTCAGGTCATGATCTCGCGGTTCGTGAGTTCGAGCCCCACGCAGGGCTCGCTGCTATCAGCACGGAACCTGCTTCGGATCCCCAGTCTGTCTCTCTCTCTCTCTCTCTCTCCCTCCCCCGCTTGTGCTCTCTCGCTCTCCCTCTCTCTCTCTCAAAAATAAATAAACATAAAAAAAAAAAAAAGAATCAGGTCAGCCAAAGAGAAGCGTGATGCTGCTTTATTGAAATTTCTTCCCCGTCACACACAAAGCAATTATCCAAGGGGCTGCTGGCAAGGAACCTCTTACACAGCCCTCTGCCTCTGTATCCCCCTCTCAGACCCCAGAGAACGTGCCTCCATGGCCCTGTCTCCACCTTGGGGTCAGCGTCCTCAGGAACCCCGGAAACAGGAGAAAGAGGGGGTGTTGGGACCAAAACCTTCCCTTCTGCCATCACCAACACGAGCGCCCGTGGCAGGGTCTGGGCCCACAAAGAGTCTGCCTGCCTAACCTGTGGATTCAGTGCAGCCAACGGACCCGCCTGGCGTCGGGGCTAAATTTCTGCTTAAGCACAAGCACTGGGCAGGACGGAGTCCCCTGTGCCGGGACTGGTGACGGACGGGCCAGCCTGCGGAATGGACTGGCAGGCGCTGCGTGACTACAGTGACCACGTGCGGCCAGCTGCTGGTGACGACAACTCTCCGGCAAAACCACCGTGTGTCGGGACGGCTCCGTGACGAGACGACCGTTATTTCCTGGAAGTAGCTGCTGGGTGACGTCTGTCTGGCAAGTGCCTGAATGTTCATTTGCGCTAACAATCGCTCAGCCGCCCAGAGGCGCCCAAGGGACCAGCGTGGGCGACCAGTTGCGGGGGGCGATTGCATGGCATAGTTTGGGGGCTAATTTGATTTTTGTCATTGTTATTATTGAATGCTGTCCCTGGTTTAAAACTGACTGATGGGCGGCGGACCGTAATTGTTGAAACAAGCCGTCTGAAGAAATCGGACGGCTGTGCTTGGTGGAGGTGGCGGTGGGGGGGGGGGGGACCAAGAGGCGATGACTGGGCGGCATCGTTTGTTGTGTGAACGGACAACGGCCTGAAAGCCAACGCGATGGCTGTTGCTGTCTGGACAAACCACTTCCCTGCATGGGGAGGCGTATTTTGATTTGGCAGCCACGTGGTGAAAGCGGTCAAGTTGCAAGTTGTTTAACCAAACCCCCCGAACTTTGAATGACGAACAGGTGGGACAAGTGCTGGAGCTGGAAACGAGCCGAGGTTCGTTGGACTGAATTTCTGAGGGACTCGGGAGTCACTCCGCCGACAGCGTTGACCCAGTCGTGAGCATCTCCCAGGCCCCACGGGACAAGCAGGCCAGCGAGGGGGACACAAGCCGGTTTGTCCTGAAGTCAGCCGGGCGGCTCACCCCGGGGCCGCAGGGGCCACCAAAGCGAAGAAGCGGCTTGCGAGACAGCTCCGCCCCTCCCAGCACCAGGGCTGGGCCTGGCGGGCGTCACACCTCCGAGTAGGGGGGTGGTGCGGGGTCCCCGTCCGGGGTCTTGTATGGCAGAGACACGGCTTCCTCATAGGACGGCAGGACCGCCTGGGAGCGACAGAGAGATAAGGGCTGACGATTGGCCGGAAGGACCCAGGATGCCAACCTGGAGTCAAGGGGCTCCAACCCCCACCTCTGGCAGAATGGATGACCAGCACCTTGCCCACCCAGGACCTTGGGTACTTACTATGCTTGACACTGCACGCACGAGACAAGGGCAGTGTCTATCCCTGTAGGGGACAGACTGGCCTCTGCCTGTTCAGCTTCAAACCCCCTTGTTTTGATAACCATGCACCATTTTCCCCGGGAAAACGTTCTCGGTCCACTTGCTTTCAGAAGAGTTGGTCCCGCCCCTCAGATCCAAGGACGTGCGCCCTGGGTGCGGCCACGCAAAGTAGAATCTCCTCCCCCCTGGCTAGCATCATCGGTTTGGGGATAGGCTTGCGACCCAAGCTGGGCCATCAGGCGTGCTCCTGGGACTTTCTGCTGGGGTTGCTGAGAGGGTGGGATGTCAACCTAGGGATTTTGGCAGCCATTTTGCCACCACAAGGACAGGGCTACCTGAAAACGTAGCCAACACTGAGGAGAGGACAGTCCAGAGACGGAGAGAATGAGATCTCACCAGATGTCACAACTCAGCCAGCCTGAGCCAGACTTACACTGGACGCTCAAGTCCTGGGAGCCAGTAAATTCCCTGTTATCGCTTGAGTCAGACCGAGTTGATTTCTGCCATTGGCGACCAAAAGACTCTTGGCTAATACAACCCCCATTTTACAGAGGAGGAAAGTGGCGCCAGACGTTTAAACCAGCTGCACTTTGCCCGTCACATCTCCAATCAGCTGCTTCTAAGACCGCCTCAACCCTCTGCCTAGAAGGCCCCTTCCCCCTTCCCAGCTAACTTGCATCAACTGACAGTCTAAGACTTGGTCAAGTGTCACCTCTTCCAGGAAGTCTTCCCTGATACCCCAGATGAGACCAGGTACCTCCTCTACACTCCCATTTCCCCCCCAACGCTACGCCCCGAGTTGCAATCAGATCTCTGAATCTGGATTCACTCTGGGCTATGCACTCCCCCAGCACAGGGTGGCATCTTAAGTCCTCTCTGCACCCCCAGGGTTGGATATAAGGCCACCAAAGAGTAAGAGGCAGAAAAAAATTGAATGCATGCATGAATGAGTAACATCCTAGACTATCAGGGCCAAAAGAGATCTTCCCATTTCTTCTGGCCCAATCACCTCACAGTGGAGAAACTGAACCCCAGGGAGGGAGAGAGGCTTGCCCCAAATGACACAAGGTATGGCAGGGCTGGGACCTGACCCCCACCCCCACCCCCACCCCCACCAGGCTCACCTTCTGGAGCATCTTGGAGCCGCTCCTCTCCTCGGCTGAGTTCAGGTACTTCATGAACTTGTAGCATCTCCACACGCACTTGAACATGTAGACCTGGAAGAAGGCCCGGGTCAGGCTACGCTTGGCCGGCCCTTCTCCTCGCTGACCCAGCACGCCTGGGACAGATGCCGGGCACTCCCCGGGGAGCCCCAGCTCAGCCCAGAAGGTAGCAACCGGCCTCTGCTGCTCACGCCCTTGTTCCGGTTGAGGGGTGCCTCACCGGCCAGCCCCAAGCGTTCCACACACTGTCCTTTTCACTGCCCCCACAGACCTAGCGCAGAAGGGGGCTCCTGGGGGCTTCTGGGTCCCCCTCCAGCCTCCCTGGCAATGGTCCTACAAATCATTCTTCTCCACCCCCCCGAGCTGGGAAACTCCCCACCTCCTGAGACGACCCCGTCCTTCTTGAGACAGAGCCCGTGGTGGGAAACCTTTTCTCCCAAAGCGCTTAGGCTCTGTCAATCGTTAAAGCAGAGCACAAAACAGCATCCTGAGTTTATAAAGGCCGAAAAAACTATATCTACAGATGTATACATCTGGCAGATGACGTCAGCAACGGTTTTCTCTTAGCAGTGGATGTAAGAAGGGGGGGCGGATTTTCCAAGGGGGGGAGTGAAGCCCCCAAGGGCCTGTTCAAGAAACAATAGCCAATAGGTCTCTCTCTGCCCCTAAACCACCCCCCAAGGAAGGAGAGTGGGTCCCGTCTCAGGAAGCTCTCTTGTTTTACGGAACCCCACGATGAGGACTTAGAGGTCGCAGGAATAAATAAAATGAATTATAAAAGAACGAAGTAGAAGGGGCCTGGGGAAACCAAGCAGGTGGAAGGTGGCCAGTGAGGCAGCGTGCGGGACGCAGAGAGAGCTCCCACCCAAGGGGGTAAAGAAGAGGAGGGGAGATGGGAGGGGGGGGACAGGGCTGTGTGGTGGCCTTGATGTATGACGTCAACCCCCGCGCTGGTTCCCCCAAGCCTTCCGGAAAGTTCTCGCTGCACCTCACTAAAGCCCTTGTGCTGGGTTCGCCCTTAGAGGGAAGGTTCGAAGGAGTGAAGTCCCATTTCCAGGATGGCATTAGGTGACCCCAGAGATTGCTCGGGGCCTCCAACTGAAGGAGGCAGTGACGTCCAGTGACAGCCACCCACACGGAAAGACGGGAAGGAAATGCACCCAGATATCCGGATGTGGCCCCGGGCGGTGGTGGGTGGTGAGTTGACTGCCTCCTTTCTGCTCATCTTGTCACAGTCAGAAAAGAACCCTCTTTAAAGCCCCTTCTTCTGCCGAGTCGACATCAGCCTCCCCGCGGCTTTGGGACACGGGTTCCAGCGCTGGCCTCTGGAATCCCCATGAGGGTCCTTCGGGTATTTGAAGACAGGGATCATGTCTCCCTTGACTCATCTCTCTTCTCAGCTGAGTTGCCCTGGTCTCCCTGACTCCCTCAGATGGCAGAGTTTTCTTACCTCCCCACCCTCCTGGTCATGCTGCTATTGACACACTCCAGTCTGTCCTGTCTCTCTAGGAAGTCTCTAGAGTTCTTATCTCTCTAAGAACTCTAAGGTCTAAGGGACCCAACGAGGGACTCTATCCTCTGGACGGGACCACCTCCAAGAAGAATAAAACCACTCCCCTCCCTCCCTCCCATCACCCAACCTCTAGTAACATGACCTCAGGACCCACCTACATTTTGGTGCTTGAATCACAGAAAACTGTGACGGGGCAAAGCAATATTAATTACGTCCCTTTCACAGATGAGACCCAAGGCCCAGAGAGAAGTGGCTCAAACACCAGCTACACAGCTAGCAAGGGGAGAGCTGGGACTCACATCCAAGACTTTCTGAATCTGATCCCAGACCGAACAACTCCTCCTTCCCTGGATCAGGGTTCTCTCCGGGTTACACGTTAAGTCCTTGACACCTGAACACGGTGGGGGGGGGGGGTCTTCACAGATCCCCTCCCTCTCAATGGGATGTCCCCGGGGATCCTAAGTGGGGTCCAAGGAGCTGGTGTGGGAGGGCTGGAGTAAGGAGCCAAGAGCAGGGAGGGCAGCAGCGGTTCCCCACCCTTCCCAGAGCTGGGGGAGGCGGGGCCTCTCACCTTCAGGATGAGGACAGTGATGAAGGCGATGGAGAAAATGATCATCATCTTGATGAACTGGCTGTGAGCCATACCCTCCTGGCTGGGGAGATAGTTCTGCAAGAGATTTGGGGGCCACGTCAGCGCCTCTGCCCGCAAGGGACTCTTCCAGCGTCCACACGTGGAGGAATGACACAGGCGTGGCACAGCCATCATCCTGCCCGACCCCTGCCAGGGGCGCGACCTACCATCAGCCCCAGGCGACAGGCGAGCTCAGCAGGCCCGCCCACTTGGCTCTTTCCCGGCTGGAGCACCCGGCCCCCAGCTGCGGTGGGGCCACACCGATGCCCTTCTCCAGAGGACGGGCTCCCGGACGAGGGCTCTGGGAGGTAGGTCCCAGCCACGCCAGTAAGCCGTGTCGGGAGTGGGCCCTCCAGATCTAGTCAAGCCCTTGGCGTCCGAGGCCCCATCCCCACCTCAAGTGTAACCTCACGAGAGACCCTGAGTGTGAACGACCCAGCTGAGCCGCTCCCAAATTCCCGGCCCTCGGACCCAGAGTGAGACAGCAACGGTTAGCCATTCCGCATCACTAGGTTTGGGGATAATTTGTCAGACCGCTAGAGACAACGAGTATTATTTCTGCGGTGCAATTCACACATCAGGGCTCCCTCTGGGATCGAGCGGGGCCGCCCCCAAAGTCGCGCGTCCTCCCGGCTTCTCCCTTTGCCTCCCCTGCTTCTCTGACTCCTTTTCAAGTGACGTCCTGAGAGCTCTCCTTCGAGAACTCACCCCCACCAAGAGTCCTCCTCCCAGGCCCCGCTTAGGAAGGGGGCCCAGCCTGAGCACCGAGGCACAGAGAGGGGAAGCTACTTGCTCCAGGCCGCAGAGCCGGTGACGGGCGCCGCCCCCTAGCCCAGACTCACCATGTGGTTCATGGCCTTGAAGTTGAGATAGGTGGGTACTTCCATGTAGGAGCTGCAGAGTGTCAGGACGCTCAGGCAGAAGTCCAGCAACTGCAGGGTCATCAGGGGGACCTTGGGGGCGCCCTTGGGAGGGCAAAGGCGGGAGGAAGGAAACAAACCGGCAGTGAGGCCCTAACCCAGAGGTCCCGGGGCTGTGGGGCACACGGTGCTCCCTCAGCCCGAGAGACACTCTGCCAAAGATGCTGACGACTGTCCAGCCCACAGCACCCAGAAAGAAACGGACGCCCGTTTCTCAGACATTCCCGCCAAGGGCTGGTGGCAGGCCCCGGGGGGGGGGGGGGCTCCCGCGGCCCAGCCCGGGTCCAGCAACTCAGTCTCTTCCAGGACAACAGTTAGGGAAAGTCTGAAGGTGACTTTTGGGGCGCCGAGTCAGGGAGCGGCACCCTCCGTCACAGGCACTGGCCCTCGTTGTTGTCTTTAGCCTCCTTCCTTCCGCTAGGTCACAAAGGAGGGACAGAGCAGGGGCTGGGGACTGAAATGGCCATGCGCCCTTCCCTGTGGTATAGCATCACGTGTGGCTGGCATTTGATCGCCCGCAAGGCGCTGAGCGCCCCGGATACACCTCCCTCCCCGAATGCCCATAACACTGTTGATGATGTGCCATCACGGGCGCATTTTCCAGAGGAGGAGGCTTGGGGCAATCCGACGGGGCTCGGGCTCATCACCCAGGGAGGGGCCCCGGGGACTCCCACCCTCGCCAGCCTGAGCCCCTACCACCTCCCCCAGGCAAGGGGGGTGGTTGTAGGACGTGGGTCAGGGCTGGGTACTCACAACCCTGCTGCTCCGGGAGGCAAACTTGAGGTAGGAGGGTAGCTCGATGTAGGAGCCCAGCAGAGTGAGCAAGCAGAGGAGGAAGTCCATGATTTGCAGGGACAGGAAGGGCAGCAGGTACTTCTCCCGGTTCTGGAAGACAGGCCCGGCACGGTCAGGGTGTCCTGTGCGGCCCGACGTCCCCAGGGACCCCCCGCCCTCACCGGCAGCTCCCTCCCCCGGGTAGTATGGCCCTCTCCCAAATCATCCCCTCCTGGCTCAGCTGAGGTCGTTCCTCGTGGACCCACACCCCGGAGTGAGGTTCTGGGGATGGGGAGAAGGTAAGACCCAGGCCCCAAATGCAAGGCGTCTCGATGTCCCAGAAGACACGGGGCACAGTCCCCATCTACAGAGATAAGCGCCCCAGGGCCTTCAGGGGCAGGGTCTGACTCAATGTGCTCTCAAGAACCCAACAAGGAAGGGCTTTGTGCCCATTTCACAGATGAGAAGGGATCAGAGAGGACTTCCTAGAGGTGGGGACACTGAGGCTAGATCTGGAAAGAACCACAAGGGGGACGGGAGGCGACGG
This sequence comes from Felis catus, assembly GCF_018350175.1. Taxonomy (NCBI): domain Eukaryota; kingdom Metazoa; phylum Chordata; class Mammalia; order Carnivora; family Felidae; genus Felis; species Felis catus. The sequence continues at coordinate 23,157,522 of NC_058375.1, forward strand.
GAGGCAGAAGGGCCGAACAAAGGTCCGGTGGTGGGGAAAAGTCTGCACTCGCTTAAATGGTGGGACCCTTCCCTAGGTGACCACTCCCAGGGGGTCCAGTCACGGTCAGAGGCCCTGGGAGGCTGAGGCCAAAGTCCCTTTCCTTCAAACTGAGGGCGGGGCGCCTGGGTGGCGCAGTCGGTTAAGCGTCCGACTTCAGCCAGGTCACGATCTCGCGGTCCGTGAGTTCGAGCCCCACGTCAGGCTCTGGGCTGATGGCTCGGAGCCTGGAGCCTGTTTCCGATTCTGTGTCTCCCTCTCTCTCTGCCCCTCCCCCGTTCATGCTCTGTCTCTCTCTGTCCCAAAAATAAATAAACGTTGAAAAAAAAAATTTAAAAAAACAAACTGAGGGGGCCAGTATGAGTGCATTCGAACCCGCTGTTGGGGACAAAGTCACAGAAGGGGTGGTTTTGTGGCTTCTCGGGTGGCTGTCTAAGATCACTCAGGAGGCCACCAAAACAACCCAGACTCCATCTCAGAACCTTCCGGACGCCCCGATCCACTTTTCTAGCTGGACCACTTGCGCCCCACGACCCGCCCTGCCCAGGGTAAAATCACTCCCTGGGGTACCGGGCTTCCGAAAGAGCGGCATTGGCTCAGGGAGTGAATGGTGGCAGTTCAGGCAAAGTGGAGGCGTTCCAAAGCAGCCCCAAACCATCCACTGCCCCACCGCTGCTGGCCTGTGAGTGCCGGGCCGCCGGCTCCCCGGGACGCCCTTGCTGGGTTCTGCTCTGGTGCCTGTGTAGTGAGGCCCTGGCTTCCTGCCCCCTGGGGGCCGAGGGACAGACTGGTTCCTCTTCACAGGAGGCTGAGCCCCAGTCTCTCTCTCTCTCTCTCTCTCTCCTGCTAGCTGGGTGAAACAGAGCCAGAGGCGTCTACACCCCACCCCACCCCCGCCTCTGTTCTGGTTCCTCTCACTGATGACAAAACCCACTGCTTTCTCCTCTGTCCCCAGGCCTCAAAATGACCCTTCTCTTTCCCCTGTCAAAACTCCCTGCTTGCATTGGCAGCTTACGAGCATGTGGGTCACCAGCTAGTACAACCAAAGCATCCGTGTGCAAGCCCCACCCCTGGAGCGTGCATTTTAACGGGGAACCAAGGCCTCCAGCCTGACGGGTCTGGTACAGAAACGAGACTTTCCAAACGGTCAGGAAGCATGGCGATCTCTAGGGTGCAGGGGCGGGGAGGGGGGGGAGTCTCCCAAAATACCCACCTCCCACCCTGTTGGCAGCCAGTGCTGCCCGCTCAGTGGGTGTGAACAGGAAGGGGGGCAGGAGGGCATCCGGGGTTCCCTGCCAGGCCCCAGGTCCGGACCCCCGTCCCCTCCCCCCACCAAGCCCTCACCTTGACCACTCCGATCAGCAGACTCAAGCTGATGACAAAGAGCATGGTGATGAGCAGGAAGCTGGAGACCAGGTTGGCTGAAAGGCAAGGGAAAGCAGTGAGCAGCCCAGAGGTGCCCCCAGGAACCCCATGCAGGTTCCAGGGACCACATTTTGGGAGCCACTGGTGTGGTGGCTGTGACAGCGAAGGAGCAAGCCCAGGCCCTGGCCTCCTGCAGTTCTCAGTCTTGGGGACTACTAAGGCAGCAAACAGAACATTTCGGGTAACACAGGACGCAGGGTGGGAGGGTGGCCCGAGTCTGCCACCCCCGGGCCCAGGGCGAGGTCGGGGAAGCCTTCTGAGGAGGTGGCCTGTGAGTGGAGTGACCAGGAGTCCAAGGAGCTGAGACGGGGCTGAGTTAGGTGTGGCCAGGACCACCGGAGCGGGGAGCAAAGGGACACTGCAAGGTGTAGCCGGAGAGGTTCGCCGGGGCTGGATCCCACCATGGGGAGGTTCTAGTTTATTCCAGGGTGGTGGGCAGCCATTGACAGAGGGAGGCAGGAGAGTCCCGCCATCACCTTCCTGAGCTGGTTAGGTTTGCGAAGCCCCAGCCTCTCTGCTCTCCCACCTAGAGACTTGGGTGGGGACAGATCTCCCTTTGCCGGTGAAAGATCTGAGGCTCAGAAGGGAAGGGGCAGGGCCTCAAATCCCAGCCCGTCTACCTGCCGCCAGGGCCCCTCCGCCTCCCGGGTCCCCTGGACCTACCGAGCCTGAGGTAGCCGTTCTGCCAGACCTTGCAGGAGGCCTTGCCGTGGGCCACCTCCACGGAGTGCTCGATGAACAGCAAAACACTCATGATCTGCGGGCAGACAGAGCGACCATCAGTGAGGCCCGCACACTCCCACCCCTGCTCCCGCGCGCCCTGGTGGCAGGCAGTCAGGGGCCTGGGAGGAGGCTCCTGGAGGAGACGGAAGGCCAGGTCCGTGGAGCATCCCGGATGAAAGTGTGGCCTAAACAGATAAGACGGCTCAAGCCCATAGTCCTCCTCCTTCCTTTTCCCAGCTGTGTGAGCTTGGGCTAGTTACACAGCCTCTCTGTGCCTCAATTTCCCATCTTTAAAATAAGGATAGCACTAGTAGCTACCTAAGGTTATCATGAGGAATAAGTCAGAGCATCCCAGGAGAACACTTAGAACCATGCCTGGTTCTTGATAAAACAATAACTATGACTATTGAAGGTCAAGGTTGGTGGCGGGGGGTGGGGGGGGAGGCTCTGAGGGCTCTCGCCAGTGACTGGCCCCTCTTCTGCACCTTCTTTTATAACAGGCTCTGGGCATTATGGGATCTTAGTCATGGCATCTGAGCATCATAAAGCTTCAAGCTCTTGGAATTCTCAACACAGGCCTGGGAGCACCTGATCCATGAATCCCTGGGGAGCCCTGTCATTACCAATCCCCAGGTGCCCTCAATTTCTCCATCTGCAAACTGGGGATAGTAATGCCTGCTTCATACAGTTGTAGTGGAGCCAGATGGAATAATTCACTTGAAGCACCTATGCTTGCTATTGCTATTATTCCCACTGGACTGAAGGTTCCAGGCAGGGAAGGCTTGTGTCTCTCTTGCTCACTGCTCTAGCTATTGTATTGGATGGATGGATGGATGGATGGATGACAGGTGGATGGGTGGATGGATGGATGATGGATGGATGGATGATGGATGGATAGATGGATGATGGATGGATGGATGGATGGATGATGGATAGATGGATGGATGATGGATAGATGATCGATAGATGGATGGATAGATGGCTGATGGATAGATGGATGGATGGATGGATGGATGGATGGATGATGGATAGATGGATGGATAGATGGATGGATGGATGGATGCATGGATAGATGGATGGATAGATGGCTGATGGATAGATGGATGGATGGATGGATGATGGATAGATGGATGGATGATGGACAGATGGATGGATGGATGGATGATGGATGGATGGATAGATGGATGGATGGATGATGGATAGATGGATGGATGGATGGATGATGGATGGATGGATAGATGGATGGATGGATGATGGATAGATGGATGGATGGCTGATGGATAGATGGATGGATGGATGGCTGATGGATAGATGGATGGATGGATGGCTGATGGATAGATGGATGGATGATGGATAGATGGATGGATGATGGATGGATAGATGGATGGATGGATGGATGGATGGATGATGGATGGATGGATGGATAGATGGATGGATGGATGCATGGATAGATGGATGGATAGATGGCTGATGGATAGATGGATGGATGGATGATGGATAGATGGATGGATGATGGACAGATGGATGGATGGGTGGATAGATGGATAGATGGATGGATGGATGGATGATGGATGGATGGATGGATGGATGATGGATGGATGGATGATGGATGGATGGATGATGGATGGATGGATGGATGATGGATGGATGGATGATGGATGGATGGATGGATGATGGATGGATGGATGGCTGATGGATAGATGGATGGATGGATGGCTGATGGATAGATGGATGGATGATGGATAGATGGATGGATGATGGATGGATAGATGGATGGATGGATGATGGATGGATGGATGGATAGATGGATGGATGGATGGATGGATGATGGATAGATGGATGGATGATGGACAGATGGATGGATGGGTGGATAGATGGATAGATGGATGGATGGATGGATGGATGATGGATAGATGGATGGATGATGGATGGATGGATGGATGGATGGATGATGGATGGATGGATAGATGGATGGATGAATGGATGATGGATAGATGGATGGATGGATGGCTGATGGATAGATGGATGGCTGATGGATAGATGGATGGATGATGGATGGATAGATGGATGGATGGATGGATGGATGGATGGATGGATAGATGGATGGATGGATGGATAGATGGATGGAAGGATGCATGGATAGATGGATGGATAGATGGCTGATGGATAGATGGATGGATGGATGATGGATAGATGGATGGATGATGGACAGATGGATGGATGGATGGATAGATGGATAGATGGATGGATGGATGGATGATGGATGGATGGATGGATGGATGATGGATGGATGGATGGATGATGGATGGATGGATGATGGATGGATGGATGGATGATGGATGGATGGATGGCTGATGGATAGATGGATGGATGGATGGCTGATGGATAGATGGATGGATGATGGATAGATGGATGGATGATGGATGGATAGATGGATGGATGGATGATGGATGGATGGATGGATAGATGGATGGATGGATGGATGGATGATGGATAGATGGATGGATGATGGACAGATGGATGGATGGGTGGATAGATGGATAGATGGATGGATGGATGGATGGATGGATGATGGATAGATGGATGGATGATGGATGGATGGATGGATGGATGATGGATGGATGGATAGATGGATGGATGAATGGATGATGGATAGATGGATGGATGGATGGCTGATGGATAGATGGATGGCTGATGGATAGATGGATGGATGATGGATGGATAGATGGATGGATGGATGGATGGATGGATAGATGGATGGATGGATGGATAGATGGATGGAAGGATGCATGGATAGATGGATGGATAGATGGCTGATGGATAGATGGATGGATGGATGATGGATAGATGGATGGATGATGGACAGATGGATGGATGGATGGATAGATGGATAGATGGATGGATGGATGGATGGATGATGGATAGATGGATGGATGATGGATGGATGATGGATGGATGGGTGGATGGATGGGTGGATGGATGGGTGGATGGATAGATGGATGATGGATGAATGGATGGATGGATGATGGATAGATGGATGATGGATAGATGGATGGACACACAGATGGACAGACAGACAAATGAACAAACCCCATCCAAATCTTATGGGCCTGAGTGTTGTGGCCCCGGTGACAGGTGAAGTCCAGCCACAAAACTGCAGTTTGAAAAGACCTTGGATGTCACCTTGCCTGTGCCCTCCGCCATCCAATGTGGGAGTCCTGTGCCATGCGGCCTCTATTTAAATACTTCCAGCCAAGGGAACTCAGTCTTCTGTACGTCCGTGTTCTTGCAGCAAGCCTTCTGCTCTTCCCCACCTCTACACACAAGTCTCCAGGCACCGTCGGCCCACATTGAGAATCACAAGACCATCTCCTTCCTTGTAGTGGTTGCCCTACCTCTAGTAATATGGCTTGAGTTTACACAGGCTTTCTGGGTGGCCCTGCACTAAGTAACTCATGCTCAGCTGACAGGCAACCAAACACGCACCACCTGTTTCCCCCCTGCCGATTATGTGGGTTTGGGTTTTTTTTGTTTTTGGTTTTGTTTTGTTTTGCTTTGCTTTAGCTCAGACACAGGTCTCAACTTCCCGCCATGTTACACTCTGTTCAGGGGGGGCACAAAGGGACAACCCAGAAGAGTGATGAACTGCTGAGCTCCAGGTCAGACAGAGGTGGATTTCAATCCAGCTCAATACGTGGCCTTGGGCAAGTCATTTCACCTCTCTGAGCCTTCTCGTCTGGAAACTGGCAATCACTGGATTCAGTGCGGAATAGTATTGTATTGGCAAAGCACTGAGCCTGGAACCTGCAGCGGGGGCTCAGCAAACACAATCTGCTTTTGGCTGAGGTGAGCTTACATGAGGTGCTGCAGCGGTACCAAGACCAGGGTGCCAGGGGGTGGACAGCAAGCTTGTTCTAGCTGCCCTTCTACCTGGTGCAAGCTGAGCCAAAAAAAAGGCTCTGTTTCACCAGAAAGGTTGAGAGCAGCCCCGAGCGGAAGGCAGATGCTGTGAGAGCTGCGGCTGGCACCCACAGGAAACGGCCCCAAGAGAAAAGAGCTGCTTCCTCAGCCCCTAAAAGCTGGGGTTCCAGCCCCTCGCACCCCCCACCCCTCAAGTTCACCTTTAAGGAGGGAAGGAAGAAGCGAGGTAGATGACAGCTCCATCCGGGACGGAACAGAGCACCCTGCGAGGTGGTGAGCTCCCTGTCCCTGGGGGTGTGCAAGCAGAGCACAGATAAGACGCAGCTGGGCTTAGAAGGGCACATGGGTATCTACCAGGTGTGGCAAGAGAAGACTCTGGAAGTCCCAAACGAAGCTCAGAACCAGACAATCCCAACCTCCCGTTGCTCGAAAGAGCCTCTGCCCACTCATTTTATAAGCTCCCCTCTGCTTGTTTTGGAAGCTCAGAGACGTTAGGTGGCTTGCCCAAGGACACACAGCAAGTTGGGGACAGAGTGGAGACTGGAGTCCAAGTCTCCCAGTGCTCTCTTGATTCCTTCGCGCACACCCCACTCCCCAAAACACCTCAGCACCCCTGCTAGCCAGTACCCCAGGGGATGCAGATATTTTGACCATGCACCTGTCAGTAAAACCCTTTGAACACACTCCTGTATTTCTTCATTTCAATTTTTTTTTAAGCGTTTATTTATTTTTGAGACAGAGAGAGAGACAGAGCATGAACGGGGGAGGGGCAGAGAGAGGGAGAGACACAGAATCGGAAGCAGGCTCCAGGCTCTGAGCCATCAGCCCAGAGCCTGACGCGGGGCTCGAACTCCCGGACCGCGAGATCGTGACCTGAGCTGAAGTCGGACGCCTAACCAACTGAGCCACCCAGGCGCCCCTATTTCTTCATTTCAAAACCGAATGCACGTGCCACTGCTCTGGTTACCACGAACATCGTAAAACACACACACACACACACACACACACACACATCCAGAAGTTAATAAAGGATATAGTGGAAAAGTTTGGAAATTCTAATACTGTCCTCCTGAGGTCCCAGCGGTCACCTCGGGTATCACCGCACTTTGGAGACCAATGCTAACCCACAGCCGTCCCCAACCCCTCAATTCTGGTCCTAAACATCTCTCACGGCCCCGCCATCTTGCCTCCCATCCTGCCATTAGCATCACAGTCACCCCCTCCCTCCCCACCTCCACCCTATCCTATGACCCCGAAAAGAAGGGGGAGAAGGGCAGGGACCTTTGTGTACCCTGACCGCATGCCATCCGTGCCACCCACACCTTCCCGACAATCCTCCCAAACCCAGCAAAGGGACTATTCTGAATACTCCCACCCCCACTTCACAGATGAGGAAAGCAAGGCTCAGAGAGGTCCAGTGACTTATCTGTGGCCTCCAGCTGGTAATCTGTAGGGCCAGGATTCAAACCCAGGCCAACGGGCCCGAGATTGGATTCCTCCTTCCACTGTCCTTCCAGCACCTCCCAACCTCCCGCCTCTGCCTGAAGCCTGGCCCGCTTCGCCACTCCCATGCCTGCGCCGGGGGCAGAGTCAGAGGGGCCCCAACCCCCTCTTTCCCCAAAGTTCCTGCGAGGTCAGCAGGTGCCGGAAGTGGTCTTCCTTGCGTAAGAATCACCTTCTTACAGGCTCAGGCTTCCCTCCATTCCACCTTCTCAGCAGCCCTATAAGGCGAGGGAGGTAATTCTGTCCCCTTTTGCCAAGTGAGAGCCCCGAGGCCCAGAGAAGGCAGGAACCAGCTCAGAGCCCGGCAAACTCAGAGTCTGACTCAGACGCTCTGCCGGCCCCTAGCCTTCGGCAGAAGACAATAGCCCCAGTCCGGGAGAAAGACAGGAGCCTCCGCTCCCTAGGAGACAGGAGGGGGAGGAACTGACACTTATTGAGTACCTACTGTGTGCCCAGACCTGCACACACAGGCCTCCCTCGCAGTCTCCCAAAACCCTGCGACAGAAGCCACATTTTCCCCATTTTACAGATGAGAAAATGGAGGCTCGGAGAAGAGAACTCACATGGCCGCCGGGGATCTGAACCCTGTTACCTGGGCTCCCAGGGTCCAGGGCTCCACCCAGGGCCGAGTGGGCCCAGCCCCTGGTCTTACCAACCTTCTGCCCACCCTTCCCCCGGCAGCTCTGGACACCTCCGACTCCAGAGCCGGCGGGTGGGGCACCAGAGGCCTCCCCCACTGCCTCACTGCTGTGTAACCCTGCCCAGTTCCGGACTCCTCCCTGCCTTCAGTTTACCCCCTCTGGTCATTGAGGAGGGTCACCCCCATTTGCACCACTGGGACGATCGAACTCCTTGCAAACTATGGCATGTGGCACCGAGGCCACCCGGGGTGGCCCCCTGAAGCTGTGCTCTGTTCATCCGCAGGCCCTCACTGCTCCACCCAAGCCCCTACCCAGGAGCCTTGGCAGTTCCCAGAAAGTAACTGGTGTTCCTACAGTGTATGCTGGGAGAGGCCCGGAGACCTCAGGAGCCCCAAGGTCCCAGGCCCCTGGCCGCCACCTCCCCCCTCGCCCCCGCCACACCCCTGCTGCTACCCACCTGGACAGAGAGCTGCCTTCTCCCAGAGCTTTGAGGGTCTGGCTGAGCCCTGGCCCACGACCCCCAGGGACAGGACAGGGCTCCTCTCCTCCCACAAGCCCACTCGCTCACCTGCTCCCCCAGGGCGGCGCCTTTCTCACTGCCTTTTCTCCTCGGTGGTGAGATCACGCAGGGAAGAGCTAGGGTGCCTAGGTCAGGTGGTCCTGGGTCCAACCCGAGCTCTGTGCCCTCGAGCAAGCCACTGACCTCTCTGAGCCTGCCTCCTGGGGATATCAACCAGACCTGCTCCACAGGGCTGCGGTCAAGTCAAATGACATCCCAGCACGGGGCCAGGCGTCCCAGCAAGTGCTCCATAAACCAACACGGTTGGGCCGTGTTCATTAACCTGTGTAGACGCTCATTCACTCCCTCTGTTTGTTCATCCAGGAAATGCTCTCTGAGCACACAATGGCCCCAGGCCCTGTCTAGGTAAGCCACTCACCCTGGCCTGGCCCGCCGGTGTCACAGTCCCCGGGGGAAACCATGGGTGACCAGTGTGTTCAGAGTCACGACAAAGGGCCTGCAGAGGGCTGAGGGTCCCTGATGAGGGAGTGATCGCCACTGTCTGGAAGCCTCACGGAGGGTTTCACAAATGGGAAAAGCTGGAGTAGGGTTTTGAGGGTTAAGTAGGAGTTTCCCAACAGAGAAGAGAACAAAGCATTCCAGGAAGAGGGAGCATCACAATGCAGAGGCCCAGAGGCTGGCAGTGCAGATCCAGGGAAATTCGTGGGCGGGAATGCCTCTCCCTGAAGGAGGGGATGTTACCAGTGGGCAAGTGAGACCCAGAGAGACACAATGACCAGCCCAAGTCCACACAGCAAGCCTGTCGCAGAGCCGGGATGAGCCTCATTCCAGACACCGAGCCAGGGCTCAGGCTGCAAGACCACATTAGTCCTGACCATGCTCAGCCCCCCCGCCCCGCCGCCACCCCTGCTCTCCATTCCCCCCTCTCACCCCTTCCCTCTGCTCCTCCCTGGGCTCGGTCCCCGTGCCCAGCCCTACCCTGTCCCTTCTTTCTCAATAAACACAACCTCCCTAAGCTGAGCAGGCCAGGAAGCTGGGAGATTTTCTGTTTTCCTAGTGATTCTGAGGAGCAACCGACAGCTAGAGCTGAAATAGAGGCAGCAGGGCTCGTAGGGTGAGCGGCAAAACCGGGGGGTGGGCGCGAGAGGAACGGGGTCGCTACGGAATATGGCCGTGGCCAGAGTGGCGGTGACCCTGGCGACCTTGCTGGGGGGTGAGGACCGGCTGTCATGTGGCTGGGTTTGGCGTGGCGGAGACAGTTACGATGACGTGTGTGACCACGGCTGTGGCAAGGGTGGGGGGTGACAGAGGCAACTCCAGCGGACCTGCTGGGAAGTAGTCACAGACATCGTTGCTGATGTTGATGACGTGGTGACATCTCGATTCGGTTGTGCTGATGGCAGTCACGGGGAAGGTGGTGGTGACATGTGACATTCCCCGACTCTGGGCCTCAGACACCACTTCCCTGACCAGGAAGGTGGGCCTGACCTCCCGGGGCTCAGGACACACCCCCTCAGAAGCAGGCAGGCAGGGTCCCAGCCTCTGGGATTCTGGGGGGTGGGGGGGCGTCACTTACAGAGACCCGCCCCTCGGTGAGCACCTACTACGTGCTAGCTGGAGCGGGACACTTTCCCGGCCTTTCACTTTATCGACGCTTCACAAATCCGCGAGGTCAGACTGTCCCCTCCCCCCGCCCCACCTATGTCCGAGGAGAACAGGGGCCTGGGTGTGGCTTGGCTGAGTTTGCACAAGGAGTCAGGCCCGGGCTGGTCCTCGACCCTCCCTCAACACGTAGCGCAGCTTGCAAAATGGGAAATCAGTCCCAAGTGCACACCCCTTCCCGCCCCTTCTCCCTTTTCAGGGCTGCTCCAGCCAGACCCTGTGTCCTCCGGCTCTGGTGGCCTAGGGACCCTAGGGCTCCTGCATGCTTGGACCGTCATCGTCATCATTTTCATCATCATCACGCCATCACTGAAACTCACCTGCCCACTCTGTTTCCCCTGCCCGCCTCCCCTCCCTGCGTATCTGGGAGGAGGAAGGGAGAAGCCAGCCAGATGTATCAGCGTCAAGAGGAAGCTCTCCTCCCCCACCCCCTCCTCTGCCACCCCATACTTCCTGCCGAGGCTTATCGGGGCCACTAGGCGGGGGCCGTTCCCCCACAGCACTACCGTCCCAGTCACCTCCCCAGCCGGCCCAGAGATCATCTGCCGGGGCCCCCGGAGCCAGGGCTCGGCTGCCCTCCTCTGCCCCACAGCCAGCTTCCCCGCCCCGAGGCTGCCACTCTGCTGTCCTCCCTGCCACCCCTGCCCCCTCCACTGTTCGCTGACCAGCAGAAGTGCCTGTGTGTGGACACCAAACCACCAGTCCCCATGGCCACGGCCACCCTACTTGTAACAGCCCCAAACTAGGAACGACCCTCCCGCAGGAGGACAGGCAAATACCTGGCGATGTATCCGTTCAGTAAAATATTACACGGCGGGGCTGCTGGCCACACACAGCAACACAGAGGAAGATCACAAACCCAGTGTTGAGGCAAAGAAACCAGACACAAAAAGGCACCTGCTGTGAAATCTCATCCCTAGTTAGTTCTAGAACATATGTGGGAAGAAGCCAGTGGGGCAAGGGTGGTGACGAGGAGATGTCACCAGGGGCCTCTAGGTGCTGGCCTTGTCCTATTTTGTAATGTGGGTGGAGGTGACACGGGTGTGCTCACCTCGTACAAGTTCAAGATGTGCACTTGTGATAGTTGTGTACGTTATGCACCAATAAAAGGTTGGCAAAAGTCAAATCAAAGAGCGATTAGCTGGTACCTACTGTGTGTCATGCCCTGGGGATTACAAAGATAAATCAGGCTTCCGGGCCTCCAGCCCAGAAGACAGGAGCCACGGGGCCCAGGAGCTGGGGGTGAGGAGCCGCCCTGGGATGGGGATGACTATTGGGGGCTCGGGGTCCAGGACTGGGAGCTCCAGGAAGGCTTCTGAGAAGCAGTACGTCTTAAAGACATTTTCTCCCAAAGGGCAGTGGGAACGGTGTTCCAGGCAGAGGGAAGGACAAGACCAAAAGTGGGTGAGCCCCATTCAGGAAACCGTAAGAAGTTCTCTAGGGGATTGTAACTTGGGGGTCATCCGTGCCAGGCCCCCAGTAGGCCCCCAGGAAACGGTAGCTGCCCTGCGGCTGGGCTGGTGGGGGGGGGGGGGTGTCGGAGACATGAGGGAACAGGTGATTTTCCAGGGGCCGTGACTTTGGGACTGGCAGAAGCCGGAGAAAGACCACTCCAGGCAGAAAAGACAGCTTGTCCAAAGGCGGGGAGCTCACAGAACAGGATTCGGACGGTGCATGCCTCGGTTTATCACACTGTAACATAAGGGTCCCCAAGATGGGAGCGCTCCATGGGGAGCATCTGGCTCCGGCCCGGGCTGTCTGGGAGGGCCAGCGTTCTATCCTCAGGGACCCCCTGCCCTCCGCGTGTAACAGCCCAGCAAGACCTTCCCTTTGCCCTCTGCCCTCAGCCCTCGGCCCTCGGCCCTTCCAGACCTGCCCTTTATCCTCACTTCAACCTTGTGAGGCAAGTTCTGTTTTTCCCATTTTCTCCCCATTTTGCAGGGAAAATCGAGACTGTGTCTTTACATGTGGGCTCTGAGTTTCTACGAACGAGCCCCCCCTCCCCAGATCTTACAGTTGACCCCTCCCCTGTCACTACCAAGAAGCGTGCCCCCCCCCACCACCACCACAGTCTGGGCCATGAGCAGGACCCCCGGGCTCTCGCCCTTCATCTGCCACAGGCTGCAGAGTCGACTGGCCCCTCCAAGCCTGTTTCCCCTCCTGCCCAACGGGGGCTCCAGAGTTAGCTGCCATTTGTGGGGCGCTCATCAGGGGCTAAACATGTCTCCACCTGGTTTCCTGTGAGTCCCAGAATGACCCCACACTTCTGGGCCACCGGCCCCCATATGACAGGGGAGGAAACTGAGGCTGGGGGAGGGGAGGGATGGTCTGGGCCGTAGCAGGGCTGAGGACTGGCAGGGCAGGGAGCCAGAACCTTCGCCTATGCAGCCTCTTGCTCAGCCTTCGGCCTCATTGGGCGTTCTGTGGGCCCCTTCCTCACAGGAGACCAGCACAGGCCTTGCAGTGAGCACGCAGCGAGGCTCTGGTCCCAGGACCTCAAAATAGAAGCCTCACCTCCTGGGCGACTGAGAAGACGTCACCCCACCCAGACCCGGCCTTCCAGTCATGGGGCCCAGTCCGAGTGGGGTGGACGCCCTCCTCCCAGCTGGTGCCTCCCTTAGCTGCGGCCCTCTGACAGCAGTGGGTCCTTCCAATCCAGGTGATTCCTGAAGACTGGGACCACCACCCACACCCCATGCCCAGAAGCCCCTTCCTGCCCTTCCCTGGGGCCTGAGAACCAAGAAGTGGGGAAGAGGACAAAGCCCAGCCTGGGGTCTGGCCTGTCTTCGCCCCCTTCACGGGGTAAAAAAGTTCCATCGCCCAGCCCTCCAGGTCTGGTGACACAAGAAACGCTTACCTTTGCCCCCCAGGGGGCGCCCTGCGTGCAGCCCCCCCATGGGTCCAGTGGGTCTGACGGCCCCCCCTCGAGCAGCTGTGTGGCCTCCAGCATTTTATAAGTTAGAAGGTGGGGTGCACATCCCCGAGATGAGGAACATAGCTCAGTTCCAACGGGGCCCCTGGGCCACCCCCGTCCCACCCCCACCGGCCTCTTCACACCTCCAGGAAGGGCACAGAGCTTCAGGGCACAGACCAAGGCCTTTCTGCCCCACATGGGGGCACCAGGCGTGAAGGCGGAGGTTCTAACAGACTTTCATCAGGGACTTTCCCCACCTGGCAGTTGGGGCCTATTTTTAGGCCCCAGACAGACGAGCTTTCAAAGATGCGGTCTGCTCCCCCAGCCCACTCTGGGCACCAGCCGGCAGCCCCTCCCTCAAATGGGGCCGCATCAGCTCAATGCCCCAAAGCAGTCGCCCTTGAGGCCGGGGCTACTGACCCCATTTAGGGGATGAGGAAACTGAGGCCCCGGACAGCAAAGCGCCTGCCTGCGCCAGGTCACCTCGTAAGTTAGGAGACGGCTCTGTGATTTTCAATCCCAAAACTGAGTGGAAAGGAGAGGCCCTGGGGGGTCTGAGAAAGACAAATCAGGAGGGCTTCCTGGAGGGGGAAGCTTCCCGTGAGCTGGACCATAAAGAAGAAATGGGTAAGAGGAGAAGACTGGGTGAGGAGACTGGCTCCCTCCCTGTGACCTGGAACAAACCAGGAACCTTCCTGGACCTCTGCGTTTCTCATCTATAAAAGGAGAGGACTGGACCAAGCAGAGATCCCTCCTTTTGGCTATGAAGCCTGCAAGAAAAGAGGAACTCGGCCCAGCCTCCCCCCACCACACCTCACAGCCATCCGTCCCTAAACCCCAGCTTCACGAGCTTCCCCGTGTTCCAGACATCACATGGTCTCCCCAGCACCCCCAAGCTCGGGCCTGCTCATCCCTAGCACGCCAGCCTCCTCCAAGAAGCCGCTCCTGAATCTCCCCTCCCCCGTCTGTTCCGGGACTGGGATAAGGCCCCTCATCTGTGCCCCCAGAACAGTCAGCCCCGTCATCCAGCAAAGCCATTGTCACAGTTGTCCTTGGGCCTGGAGCCCCTAGAGGTCCAGACCCTGGTCTGGAGCTCGGCACATAAAAAGAAGGCATGTTGGAGAACGTATCTTCATTAAGGACAGACTCCTTCAAATGGTAGAGGTGGCTTTACTTTGTTTGTTTTGCCAATTTAACAAGCAATATACTTGAGCAACCAAATAAATACAGCAGCATTGGATGATAACCCAAAGTACAAAATAAATATCCGTGAGTTTCCACTGCTATAAATAAGTAAACCGTTTCGTGTTACTAACACATGCGGAAAACAGACGAATCTCCCATGAGAAATTCCAAACGCCCTCAAGAAATAACTTCCCATTCTTTAAGTGACTTTCTTCCCCAAAGGAGAGTATGGAAGGCGGGGCAGGGGGGAGGAGTGGGGGCAGTGGGGAGAAACCTGACGATCACGACTGCCGCCAGGTGACCAAGGTCACCGTCAACAGTGCTAAGACACGTCAGGAGTCCATACCTTTGATATGATGTGCTGACGATGGCCCCTTACCCCTGTCGTCTTCCTCCCAAAAACACCTGACCCAAGCCTCACCAAGAGAAAACCCTCAGACAAGGCCCACTGGATGCATATTTGACGAAACGTACGCCCAGCACGCCTCAAAACTGTCAAGGTCACCAAAAACAGGGAACATCTGAGAAACCGTCCCAGCCAAGAGGAACCTAAGGGACATAAGGACGAAATGTGACACGGTATCCTGGATGGGATCCTGAGACGGGGGGAAAAAAAAAAAAAGATGTTAGGGAAAAGCTGAGAACATCTGAATAGAGTGTGGACGTTAGTGCGTCGAAGGCGACCCATCAACTGTGACAGATGAGCCATCACATAAGGTGCTAACACTAGGGGAAAACAGGTGCAGGGCGTACGGAACTCTGTACTATGTCTGTGGCATTTCTGTGAATCCAAAACTGTTCTAAAATTAAGTTTACTTTAAAAAGCCATACGTGTGCATTGTACCGAACACGGAGAATACGGGAGTGTAGAAACAATTAGAGCTTTCACAACCCCGGCAGCCCAGAGACAGCCAGCCCCGGCCTCCCTCCCTCCCCGGCCTGGTGCTACAAGGTTTTGAAACCACAGCGGGTGTAAGCTTTTTCGTCCGGGCAATGCATTCCTAATGGGATTCCAGGTGCCTTGGAGGGGAGAAGTCAGAGAGGGAGAGATTTCTGAGCAAAAGGGCCTTCCGGGGATCCTTTCCTCTTGCCATTGATTTAAGACAGGCTTTGGGTTGCAGACAAGCCGGGGCTAAAGACCTAATTTAAGCCTCCCCAGAGAGGCCGAGTCTATGAATAGCTCTTAATGTTGTCACCCATGACTGGCTCCAGATGATGACAATCTGGGCAATCAACACATCTGGGCAATAGCTTCCCTTTTTCCATCCAGATGTTAGAGGCCAGGACAGTATACCTGTCCCCCCAGCTGCTCAGTCACAAGAAAGCCCCCAGCCCCCTTGCCCTTTCTGGGAAGGAGCAGAGGACGATCCCCCCCATTGGAACCAACCGAGGACCCCAGACAGCACTGCCCGGTACAGCTTCCCGGCTTCTCCTCTGTTCTCATGCCTTATGTTCTAGAACATCCCATGGCTCCCCATGGTCCACATTACAGACACTGGGAGTGACTTGGCACCCGGGAGACATTTGGCAACGCCTGGAGGGATTTTGGGTTGTCACAACTGGGCAGGTGGGGGAGGCTACCGGCACCTTGCGGATAGAGGCCAAGGATGCTGCGAAACGTCCCGCAACGTACGACAAAGAATTCTCCAGCCCCAAATATCAACAGCACCCTACCCCGAACTCCCAGAGTCCTCAGCTTGTCACTCGGAGCCCCTACCACCACCTGCACCCCAAGCCAAAGCCTCCAGCCTGGGCTGTGTAAGTGTCCCCTACACAAGCCACCACCCCTCGGCCTGTGCACTTTGCACACCTGTGCCTCACCACCCCCCACACGCTACGCCTCCCCTAATGGCACCGCCTCCAAGGAGGCTTCCCTGGTCACTGGCCCACACTTTCTCCAGCTCTGCGGGCAGGCACTGATGTCGCTTCACCACGTCCTGGTGAGGACCTCACGCAGCGTGGTCAAGAAGAACTCTCGAGAGTCACGAAGCCTGAGGCCTTCAGGACAGAGGCCAGGCCCAAGCAACCTGCATGTGGACACGGTCCCGCCCACACAGGGATTTCTTTTTCACCTCGAGCCAGTCGCCAACATGGGAACGCCACAACATGGGGCCTAAAAGGCCGTGTTTCCTGCTTCTCTGAATGTCAGAAGAGCAGCTGCTGGGGCCCGCATTCCTGTGTGGCAACAATCAGAGGAAGCAGGGACCGGCCACCGCGGTAGACCCAGAACAGGGCCCCGAGGTCACCGCGGGTCCGTCCGCCCCACTGCGCTCACTTACGCGACCTGCCCGGCCCCGTCAAGAGGCTGGAGTCTGAAACCTCTGCGCCAGTCCACATCCCCACCCCTCATTTTCTAAAGGGGACACGGAGGCCCGAGAGAGAAACTTGTCCGAGGTCACACAACCAGTCAGGGGCAGAGCTGGGGTACGGACCCAGGGGCCTTGTCCCCCACAGGGATGCCACGGGGGCCAATCACCGTCCTTCGGAGAACGCTGCCCAGTCCGAGCTTGAAGAGGCCCTAAGGATCTCACGTGGGGACAACCGAGGCGCCATTCGCTTCTCCCAGGATCACTGTCACGCCGGCGGGAGCTGGGCAAGGCAACCTCTGAGAAGCGCCCCAAACCGGCATCACTCCAAGTGCCCGGCAGCACACGGTGTCGGAGGCACTGCTCACAAACACTGCTGTGCGCCAGGCACCCCGATCCTCACAGCCAGAGAGGTATTACTGTTTTCAATGAGGAAACCGGGGCCCAGAGAGGTTAAGTAAGCGGTCCCCAGCGGCACAGCTCGGAAGCGGGGAAGGCGAGAATTTGCACCCAGGAGCGGACCCCGAAGCTAGCTGTGCACCGATCCGCTGAGGAGCCCCGCCCCTCTGAAGGCCAGGCTCTCGCCACAGCCCTGCCTGTCCTGCCCAAGACAGGAAGCAGATGCAGCTAGACTTCGGCAGTTTCCAGCAGCCCACCACAACAGAATGCCGGATTTAGGCTAATTTTGAGGAAGCCCTTCTAGGCTCATGAGAGAACTGTTAACCACAGGCCCTGAGTCACCCTAAGGAGGAAGGCGCCTGGGTCTGGGGGAGCCGGGTGTGGCTCAGAGTCGTGCGGTGGGGTGGACGGGGTCCGGGCAGGAGTGAACAGAGACCCCAAGCTTCACCCACCGAGACAGAGCGGGGAGCCGCTGGTCCCAAGGGGCTGTGGCTTGCCCGCAGTCGCTCCGAGAGAAAAGACAAAGGCTCCACGCCGGGGGGGGGGGGGGGGTTGCAGACCAGCTTCCAAAGGGGAACTGCTGGGCTGCTCCCCCTCAGGGCCAGGCAAGCCACCCCACCCCGTAGCACCAGATCTCAGATCTTCTTTGGTGGTTTGGTAGGTTGTAAACCAAGAGGATTCAGCCCCCTCCCTCTCCGCCCAGAGCACAAAGGAGAGGGTCCCCCCTTCATCCCCCCAGCGGCCCAGGACCCCCCACAGGAAGAGTCAGGCTGTGCCTGGGGCCTGACCCCATCCCCTGGCAACAGCCCCAGCCCACATTTCTCCCGAGATTCCTGGCTCCCGACGCACTTTGCCAGCTGCTGCAGGGCCCCCCACCCCTTCCCGGGTTGAAAAAGGGGAAACTGAGGCCCAGAGCAGGGAAGGGATCTGGCCGGGCTCCCGCGGAGAGGTGGTGGGCAGCGGTCCTCCCACCCGAGGGGGTCAGTAGATTGGGGTCCTCTCTCTTGCACACACACACACACACACACAGCCTCCCCGCGCCCACCCGCACACTCACCACATGGTAGATGGCCAGGGCGGTGGTGGCGATGCGGACATTGAAGCAGCAACAGGTCTGGCGGACGGCAGCCGTGCGGGGGGCCATGGTGCTGCCGTCCCCTGCTCCTAGGCACTGAGGGAGAGAGCCCAGCGCCTGGAGCAGGGCAGAAAAGAGGAAGCCGCCAGCTACCCTCTTCACTTCCTTCCTGCCCCTCAGACAGGCAGGGGCCGGGTCGTCACCACTGGGGCGGGGCGGCTGGGAAGGGCTACAGGCTGCCTCCGGCACCACAGCTGGCCCTTTGCCAGCCCCGGGGGGCTGGGGGTGGGGGGGAACCTCCCTGCGGAAGGCAGGTCCTTGCACCTCCATACGTACCGTTCGGTAGAGCTGGGGTCGGAGCAGACTCACGCCCCGCTTACTGGACGCTCCCCATCGCTCGTGGAAGGCAGCGTTACCATTTTGTAGACGGAGGAACACAGGGCCAGAGAGGTCAAGGCAACCACCCCAAATCGCACAGCAGTCGGTGCTGGTGGCGCGATTCAAACCCAGGTCGGCCTGGCTGCAAACGTAGCTACCGCATAGCGTGCTCCTGGATTACTTGCTCTCAGGCTCACCTCCGTCCTTTGAGGGAGGTCGCATTACCAGCCCTAGTTTACAGAGGAAGAAACGGGGGCCCAGAGAGGGGGGAGCGACTTGTCCAAGGTCACACGGCCGGCCCACGGAGGACCTGGGATGAAGGGGAGCCGACTGCTCCGAGAGGTGGCCCCTTGGAGCTGGTGTTCTCTTCACTCTACGTCCAGCCTCAGAACGTGTCCTTCCTGAGCTCTGTCTGAACCGGGACAGGAGAATGATTACTGAGCAAAGCCCTCAGGCACACGTCTGGCCCTGGGCTGGGCTCTCCCCAAAGCTGGCTCCTTTATGCCTCGTGGCAATCTGGGAAGCCCTCAGTCAAGCCTCTCTCCGTGGGCCACAGGGACCCCGAGGCTCACATGCCGTCAGGGATTTTTCTCCCCCTCACTCTTGGGAAGAGTTGGAAGTAATAAAGCGTGACTGTTAGCAAGCTTCGCCGGCAAGCTAGCGTCTCTAGTCCCTTCTCGGGTGACAAGTGATCCCTATTGCAGTAAAGGAAGGGCATACGAGGCACTTGGGAAATCCCTGCCAGCATTCTGCTCTGTGCTGATGCCGAGCTCACTCGCAATGCATAGTTCCCCTGGAGAACTCCTGGGCACCTGCCATGAAGCCCCACCCTCGCATGAGGTCCCGGAGTTCGGATTGGCCACCACGGCCGCTCATCATTCCCGCCCCGGGAGAGGTTATAAAAGGTCTCTCCGCTCCTACCCCCGGGCAAGAGTTGCTCCGTTGGACTCACAAAACTTGGCTGGTAGACTTGATCAAACCTTTCTCTGTTTGCCTGTCAGACCAAGGGGGCTCTGCAGGCTTGGGGTTCCTGGGTGACCCAGCCAGTCCCTCCCCTACTTTCCTCTCAAGCTTGTTCAGCTGGCGTCACCGGCCTTGCTGGATCAGACGTTACGGAAGGGTGGTGCAGGGTACTTGGTTACGTGCGTGGGCTCCGAGGCTCCCGGGGTTCAATTCCCGGCACCTGCCGGCCACAGAGACAACACGGAGAGAAAAGTCCTGCTTTGCCCAAGAGCAGCAGGACCAGAGTGGCAGGAGATAAAGAAAACAAGGGCCAGAAGGGCCCCGAGGCCGCGCTGGGGAGCCTGGATGTCATTGTGCTGGGAAACCACTTGAAACTTGAATGCCCTAGCAAACGATAGCCATTAATAACATCATGATTTGATGAAACTAAAGCAGGTGTAGAGCCCGTTCCCAGAGAGAGCGCCAGAACCCACCGCCGGTGTGTGAGACCATTTCGCACGGTACGCGGATGAACACTTTTCATTTTTACGGTGATAAATTCCTTTTAATGTGCATTATAAAAATACACATAACTAGCCCATGAATTTTGTGACTTTCCATTTGTGAGAGTAATAGAAAGCCTCTTTTGAAAACAGATGCCTTTAAATAAAAAAGCGGTGGGTCGGCTTAAAGAAAACCCTCAAGCCCGCCGCTGGCCAGGAGGCAGGCAGATGTGGCAAACAGCCACGGAGCAGGGTGGGCATCCCTGGTTTGGGAATTCTGGGCCGCGGGAAATCTCCCGGTAGCTGTGTGATCTCAGACAAGGCGTTTGATCTCTCTCTGAGTTGTTGTTTCCGCGTCCGCGAACCAGAGGGCAGAGGCTCCACCTTGGAGAAGACGAAATGAGATCACGTGCAAACACGTCTGTCTGCTTCCTCCCTTCCGGGACATGCCTCCTCCCCACCCCCGCCCCCACCCGCAGGGCTGCTGAGAAGAGGCAAGGTTGGGACTCGAATTCTGGTCCGTCTGCTCCTGGGTCCGGGGCACCACCTCCCTTCCCGAAGCGATGGAGTTCTGATTGATCGTGAGTTCCTCGCTGCCCCCACCACCTGCCGGGCCCCCGGTGGGAGGGGGAGACTCAGTCACTCCCCCACGGGGCGGAAGCCCGTTCCTCTTTATTTCCATCCCCTCCAAACCTCCTGAGAGAGGGATGCTTGTTCTGCCAAATATCAGACCTCTCGGCCAAGGCCACTGAGGTAAGCAGACTAAAGATACCCATAGCTCAATCCCTGGACTTAGAGATTTAATCCCACGGTTAAAGGGACTTTGCAGGGGTGACTAAGACCCGAGCTGGGAAGGTTGTCTTGGAATATCCAGGTGAGAGGCCCCAGGTAAACAAAACAGAATCATCAAAGTGTCTCATGCTCACCATCAAAAATGTAAGCACAAGGGACGCCTGGGTGGCTCAGTCGGTTAAGCGTCAGACTCTTGACTTCCTCTCCGTTCATGACTTCACGGTTCACGAGTTGGAGCCCCACACGGGGCTCTGCTCTAACAGCGCAGAGCCCGCTGGGGATTCTCTCTCCCTCCCTCTCTGCCCCCTCCCCCCCCCACTCAAAATAAATAAATGAACATTTTTCAGGTAGAGATTGGAGGATGCGGAAGTGCTGACTCCGAAGATGGAGAGAGGAGCCGACCGCGAAGGAACACAGGCTGCTTCTAGAAGCTGGAAAGGGGCACAGACTTTTCCCTGTCCAAAGGGAATGCACCCTGCTGACCGCTGACGCCTTCTTCTGATTTTAGCCCGATGAGAGCCATGTTGGACTTCTGTCCTCCAGAATGGTAAGGGAATAACTTTGTGTTGTTTACGCTGTGATTTGTTACAGCAGCGACAGGAAAGACGTGCTGCCCCTCGGTAGAGTCCACGCTGGGCCCTGGGCCCCTCCAACACTCCACGGAAGCCACGGTCCCCATCCTCACGCGTGCAGCCCTTGGCCTCCTCGCTGTGGACCTTGGGCAAGTCATGGGCTTCCCTGAGCCTCGGTTTCCTTTTGCCACATATCCTATAACGATAACGCCCGTCTTGCTGTTTGTGCAAACGACCTAAGGAAATGCCCAGGCGGGCGGCAACCCGGCATGTGCCCCTTACGCCTCTTCGGCCCTTTTCCAAGACAAACGACAAGGTTTGGGCTTCTCCAGGCTTCTTCCTAACCTCACCGTAAACTGGTGGAAACCTTGCAAACTTGTGACCTTCCAAAGCCCAGAGAAGGAGAAGAAGGTGTTGCAGATTTCCGTAGCAGCAGCCCGGCGGGGACGCACCTGCCACGACGCCGACCTCCTGAGTGTCACTTCTGACACGGGATCTTCGGGGACTCCCATCTCCTAGCTGGTCACCTTGCGTCCCCAAAGCATCCGTACCTCCAGCTGCTTGTCCCGCCTGACGATCTTTTAGTATAGATTTCAACAGACTTCTCGGTTTCCTCAAAGGCAGAGCTGCTTGTGAGCTTTCTTTGTTGGGCCAGGACATCACCGGGACTTCCCTCTTCACCCACAGGCCTGGCGGTAAAAATAAAACCCGCCACGACTCCTCCAGGTTTCTTATTCAAACAAAGAGCTGGGGAGTCCTGCCCTCTCAGTTAACCCGCAGGGTTCAGGAGGGCCTGGCTCCTAGTCCCGACTCAACAGCCGGAGCTACTTTGATAGGATTGTTGCCGGGATCCTTCCTGTCATTAGCTAAGCCCTTTCCCAGCGTGTAACTCAGCTGAGCGTCCCCCCAGCCCCAGCCTGGAGAGGAAGGCGGCAAAGAGGTGTCAATCGATCGGCCCCTGGCAGGCCCGGAGGGGGCAGTGGCTGGTGCACGCAGCTGGTCAGCGGCCCGAACCAGAATGTGTCCCCCTGCCTGGGGACAGCTGCTTAGGAGGCACGTGAGTGGCGCGGCCCAAGGTAGCTCCGGGGCTCTCTTCCCCAGGGGGCTCCCGCGTGCCCTCTGCAGCTCACCCGGGGCCAAGGGACAAGCTTCCTACCCGACCACCAGCCTAAAATGCCCCCCTGGCTGCCCTCACCACCCCACTCCCACCTTTGAGATTTGGAGCTGGGACCTGCAGGGCCAAGGCCGGCGGCCTGGAAAATGTGAGAAAACACGCAGTACTCTTTCCCCTCTCTTTCCGCCCAAACCCGCCTGCTGGCCAGGGGCCCGGGGGCTGCACACGCAGCCTGGGGGTACCCCCCCCCACACCCCTGCCCTGCAGAAGGGAGCCAGACCTCGACCTCAGAGGGTCATCCTGGCAAGGACCGCACACAAGCCCGTGACCAGGCGGTCGTCCCGTGGACAGGCGGAGCCCCTGAGGTGGTCTGGCCAACACGGGGCCGAGGAGGCTGCTCTCAGCCAAGGAGATCAAAGGTCACTGGCTGCACCCAGGGGCATAATCACACCCTGTACTGCTCTGTCACTGCTGCCGTGGGCTCTGCTGGGCTGCGGGCCCCAAGGTGATGGCACCACAGTCAGAAAAGGCACCGGATGTAAACAGTATGAAGGGCCACGCCAGTGCCCTCCAGCTGAATACCAGCACCTCCCTTCACGTAGCTGTTAACCACACCCTTGGAAAGAACCTCCTAGATCCAGGTCCCTAAAAAGTTGGTGCTAACGTGCACACCTGCCATTGAGACCGCAGTTAAGAATGATCTCACTGGGGCATTTCCCCCAGATAGGGGATTTTTACGTAACCAAATAAAAACAACAACAACCAAACAACAAAACAACCAAACAACCAAACAACCAAACAACCAAAGCGACAGGCCCTTTAAAGAAAAAGAAAGGCAGAGAACTACTAGTTCGGGTTCTGGCCAACGTACTATTAAGGGACTTCTGGGAAATCTATGGTTACCCTGATCAGAAAGGGACAGGTTCCACAAATGCCTGCCCCTCTACCTTTTGTCCGAACTCCCCTATCGCCGCCAGGAATGCAGGCACAATGCATGGGGGAGCAGCAGCTATTTTGGAAGCATGAAGACAAGAGCCATACCCTAAGAATACTGGCGGAGAGAGACAGAGCCCGGAGTCCTGAGCGCATCACAAAGCCTCTGCACCGGGCCCGGAGCCCTCTTCCTCTGGACACCTTGTGACATGAGAAACAGAAACCCTGCCCAGGTCTTTTTCATTTGATATCCGTGAATATCCATTCAACAAGAGGCTTGTGTTAGGTGCTCCGGAACGCAGCAGGGGATGAGACAGACATGGTCCCTGCTCTCACGGGGTGAACGTTCGGGGGGGGGGGGGGGGGGACAAACAAGGACCGGCAGAAACAAGGCCATTTCAGCAAGTAAACACTTCGCTCTGCGGCCTGCACCGGCCTGGCTTCCCGTCTTAACTGGAGAACAGACTCGCCGTGGGACCTAGAATGGTCATCTCTCAATCCACCCCGACTCCCCGTCTGTAACACCAAGGAGGCATCCCATGCCACGCTGTCTGAGGCCTGGCGCCCCTTGGCCAGGCCCCGGGGCCAGGCAGGTCATCTACTCGGAGCAGCTATACCCGGCGCCTGGACACCCTCCAGCCTGACTGCGTGGCCTCAGATTCCTTGGCACTGACTAAAGAGCCGGGGGGCCCCGGTCGGCGGGCCCAAGCCTCCTGACTGCAGCCCTTTAAGGGCCGCCAATAAATCTCAAGCGACTGCTGAAAGCTCGGTCCCCAGCCGGCTGCGGGCTGAAGAGGCCAACTGCGGCCGAGGCTTCTCCCTGCCAGCACTGGGCACGGCCCTGGGCAGGTGGGCAAGCCGGGCGGCGATGAGGCAGCCCCACTGGACTCTGCTGTTGCCCCAGGGGCCACCGCCCCTGCTCTGCTCACCCCCCCCCCAGCGGCCGCTAGCCACCTGCCCGGGTCAGCTACTGAACCTCACCACCCCCAACACAGCCCTGCGTGTATATGTATATATACATATATGTGGAGTGATATATACACATATATATGCGTTTATGTGTGTGTGTGTGTGTGTGTGTGTGTGTGTGTGTATTCTTCAACAATTAAAAACACTGGACAAATGAGGAGACCACTGAGGACCCCTGCTTGTCCCGAAGGCCACACCACCTCCCACAGAATCCGCCCAGAAGCCGAAAGTCCGGCGCTGTGCTCATGACGCTGCCCTAATAAGAGGCACCTGTTCAGACCCTGCGGCTGCACCCACACCGGCCTGAAGGTCAAGGGAATCCAGGCCTGCTGGAGGTCCCCCTCTAGGGAACAGAGCCGCTGCGTGAATCTGCCAGGCGACCGCGTCACTCATTTATCCATTCGACAAGCCCGAATTGCGCGCCCACCATCTGCGAAGCTCTGCGCTAGGCCTTGGGGACAGAGCAGCGAGCCACACAAAGGCGCTGGCTGCAGGGCACTGCCATTGCCCGCCAGATCTCAGCCCCTCCTAGGAGTCAGAGTGGGGGCCTCCTGCCCCTTCGGGGCTCCTCCAGCCTGGGCCAGGCCGGGGCCACAGGCAGCAGCCCCAGCGACTCCAGCCAAAACCCAACTGGGGAAGAAAAAGGCCAGTCACAGTCATGACATTAGTAAGAGCAGCACGGGGACGGGTAACAATACCACTTCTTAGTCAAAGGCATAAGGCAGATGCACCTGTGATCTAAAAAAAGCTGTCCCCTCGATGACAGGGGCATCAGGTGCAGGGGAAGTCCGCAGACCCTGGAAGGGGGCACACCCAGGTTCACTCCCCATCTTTGCCCCTAGCAAGCTGTGAGGCCAGCCTCACCACCTCTCTTAGTTTGCCCATCTGTAAAACGGGTGTAACAATAGTCTGCCTCTCTTGCAGAATTATTATAAAGATCAAGATAACGATGGGGATGTTGGATTGGACATCAGTGGGGCATCTGTTCTTCCCCCGATCCGTTGCCATCCCCCCTGCCAACCATACTTCTTAAAGGCTGATTCGGAACAAGCCCTGTTTGGCTCAAGAACATTCCGCGGCTCCCCATAGCCCGTAGGATCCATTCTCTGGCAGCCGCTAATCAGAGGCCGTTACTCTGTCCACGCCACCCCAGTAAAGCCAAAACCTTCTCTGAGGTCTTCTGGATCCATCAGAGTGGGGCAGCTATGAGGCCCAGAGCCCCGACCATGTTGTCCCCGCCCCCCAAAGATACCTGGGCCAAGAGGGCTGGGGAGGGGTACAAGGCCTAGAGACGTCACCGGCTTCACCAGCCTCAGCTCCACCCCATTCGCCTAAAACCCCACTACCCTGGAGGGAAACGTGGGGGTGTTTGTGGTTGGACAAGTGTGCTATTTCCCATGGGGCTAATCTGATGTTGACATTTTCCACCCCACCCCACCCCCAGCTGCTTTGCTAAGCTGCTCCTGCTGGGGAGGCGGGGGAGAGGGGAGAGGGGGCCGGGGTCTGCCCCCGAGGGGGTTCCCAGGGATGACTGAGGGGGCAGCCTGGCAGAGCACCTCCGGAGGGTTGGCTTTTCACATGCGTCATCTCATGGAACCGCCCGAAGGCGCTGTTCTTCTCCCCATTTTACGGACTAAGAAACTGGGGATTCCTGCGGTGAATCGGTTTGCTAGGAGTACGTTCAGGCTTGAAATCCTGTATACTTTTCCACCACACCACGGGACCACCCGATGCTGCTCAGGACTCAAAAGAAATGTTGAGATACACGCAGGGTGGAGACCTTCTCCGCTTCTTCGTTTCCCGTTCAACGATGCCTGAGAGTATCCTGTCAGCCCCTCTCCCTACGGGGAAAGCATAACCCTCGCCATTCACTTTTGTAATCGATTTTGAACAGCTAACAAAGGTACGTGGCACCACATCTAAAGTCTACGAAAGACTATAAAGTGAAAAGTAAGTATTCATCCCCGCCCCCCCAAGGCAACACTATTACCTGGTTTCTGATGTTTCCTTCCAGAGATTACTCTGCCACACACATACCATTACCGAGAACGGTAGCCTACCTTCCTTAAACACGTTCTGCACCGTGAGTTTTTCACCGAAAAATACGTTTGGAGCTTGTTCCGTATAACCACACGAAGAGCGTGCCCAGTCCGGATTATGGCTGCATCGTCCTCCTTCGAGTGACTGTCTCACGACTAGAGAAACTTTCATGGACGTCCAGTGGATGTGAGACTGGTCTCCAACCTTTTGCAAATCACAAACACTACAGCAATATGTATCCTCGTATGTGCATCAATTTCACACTGTTCGAAGACATGTGTGAGACAAGTCCCTAAAAGCCGAATTACTCGGCTAAAGGGTGTGAGTGTGCCAGTTTTGATCAAAATGGACAAAGTGGTCTTCACAGAGGGTGCACTAATATACGTTCCCACCCGCGACGAAAGAGAGCCCCCGTTTCCCACATCCTCACTAACACAGTGAGTTATCAAACTTTTAATCTTTACCGATGTGACAGATGAAAACATGGCTTGCTTTGTGGTTCCTTTCGCAGGTAAAGAATATTCTCACGTGTTTCGGAGCCATTTGCGCTTCCTTTTCTGTAAACTGGCTGGATCCTTAGCCCATTTTCTTCCGTGGGTCGGGGAATCTGTTTCTTATTGATTTGAAGGCACTCTTTACATATTCAGGAAGTTAATCTCTGGTCAGTCATAGACGTTGCAAGTATTTTTGACACAGTTTATCTTTTGGCTGGCCGGTGAGTTTTGTCACCATTTTTAAAGGAGCCTCGAATGTGCTGATATTGTAAGTGACAGTATCTGTTAAAATGTCAGGTTATAAACATATTCCTACCTGGTTTGTTTTTTTTTTGTTTGTTTTTTTCTTTGTTTTTTTGTTTTTTTGTTTTGTTTTTTTTGCCATTGTTTCTGTGTCATTTCCTCTTTTGAATTACTTGTGTGCCCTGGGTTTGGTAACATTTTTCAGGCCCTGGTGACGCTGTCTCTTCTTCCTGTTGTGTATTACTCTGGAGTGGAGGCTGAACCAGGCAAGGTGCAGAGCGGGTGTCCATAATGCTTGTCCACAGGCTGCCTGGGCTACTGGAAGGGAAGGAGTACAGACCACAGGAGGCCATGCGCTGTACTGGGAAGAGCCACTGTACCGGGGGCCACTTCTATTTTACTCGCTGTCTGTCCTTAGTCTGTGCCTCCGTTTGCTCATTCGTGAAACAAGACGAACTTCCCCCATGGACATTCAATGGTTATATGTGGCAGGACGTTAAACGGAAAAAGCAGAGAGATTGCACAAGGAGGAACAGTAGAGACCTCCAGAACCGTCTCTGCCCCTAGGTCACTGTGCCGCCCGACCCAGCTCCCTCCTCTTCTCTGAGCTTCAGAAGGAGAAGGTGTTCTAGACCCTTCCCAAGCTCCTTTCTTGCCCCCCCATCTCTGTCCCACTGCCAAACTATTCCTCCTTTGAGTCTAGAGGTTGGAATTGAGCCCGGGCTGTGGCAGTCAAGAGAGACCTCCAGGAGGAGGCAGGAGGCAATGTGGGAGCCAAGCGTGAGAGGAAGGGTGTGCAACTGATCCCCTGCTTCGCAGCACACGGGCTTACCTTACTTGGCCGGTCCTCACAACAACCCAGTGGATTCCCATTTTATAGATGAGAAAACCGAAGCTTCGGGAGGTTAGTTGGCCCAGGATCCTACAGCCGGCACACGGTAGGGCTGGGGCTCAAATGCTGGCTTGTTCTTGGCTTCTTTGAGGGTTGCAGGGGGTGGGGGCGGCTGGGCCAGGGTACAGACAGTGGTTGCCAGTCCGTGGCTCTCCTGTGGCAGGAGCGTGGATGGGGGAGGTGGCCAGAGCTGGGAGACAGGAGGCCCACGGACAAGGCCACGGACCTGGAGGTGGGCGGGCTTTGTGTACGTCCCCACAGCCGGCCCCACACAAAGGCCAGAACAGGGCCAAGCCGCTCCCGGGCCCGGCTAGGCCCACTCCTCGCTCCTCGGGTCGCATCTCAACTGAGCCTTGCAAAGCCCGCAGCGGGGTTTCCCCTGGGCCTGGGATGCCGCAGCCCCAGCCAGGCCGCCGCCGTCTCCACTGGGACAGAAAGCGGGGGTCTGTCCTTCTGCCCCACGCCAGCTGCTCGGGGAAAACAGTCAGCAGAGCCTACCAACCCCGTGCTTCCTGTGGCTGCTGCACTTGGCCTCCTCGCTCGCAGGGCACACGCCTGCAGTCTGCACAGCCCTCGCCTCGCCCGGCACCTGGCAAGCTGCTCGCGTCGCACGCTCACCTTCGGCACCTGGCCCCTGAACACCTGAGTTTGAGGACCTGAACGAGCAGCGTGGAGGCACTGGAGGTCAGTGTGCTGGGAGAGGGGAGCTCTGAGATCGCGGGGAAGGCAGCAGACATCCCGGAGCCCCACCGTGGAGCACGCAGCGCGGGGACTAGAACTCGGGATTCCTGACTCCCGCCGCAGTGCTCGCTGACCTACCTCCTGTCGCCTCCCCGAAGCCCCGGGGGGAGAAGCCGAAACCCCCAAAGGAAAAGAATGGAGAAATGAGTGTTCTTCTGCTGGCCGGTCCCGCAACTCACACTGTGACCCAAGGCAAGTCCCTGCCACCTCCAGGCCTCAGCTTCCCCATCCACACAGAAGGAGGTTGGACCCGTGACATCCTGGGCTTCTGGGAGCAACTGGGTCCACCTCTCCTCCTCCCTCCCAGAGACCACAGGGGACAAACGACACGTTCCTTGGGCCCGTTCCGCACGAGCTAATATTGACCCAGGGCTGTTTCCTTTGGCCACACGCAGGGGCTGTGTTTGCTCTGGCGGGACCCCCAGCCTCGCCCGCGCCCCTCTAGGCTCTGGCTGTGCTGGCCGAGGCGGGAGGGGCCGGGTGGAGGACGCGTGCCCCATGGGCCAGGAGGCAAAGCAGAAACCACTGAGGGGCCCAGGACACGATCCCATGACCCCCACCCACCCAGCTTTGAAAGCTTCTAGTGTGTTTTTCAAAAATAAGGACTGCCCAGATACCGTTATAAAACACCTGGGTTTTTTTGAATGCTGTGCTTCATAAATAAACTCTGAGGGCACACCTAACACGCACGCACACGGTACAATAACTGCACGTTCTGCCTCGTTTGGGAATCACGTGGAAAACTTAGGCCCTTCCTTGAAGAAACGGCAGACGCCAGTGTTGGGCCAGAGACAGAACAAGATAAAGAAGGTCATTTGGGGGCGCCTGGGTGGCTCAGTCGGTTAAGCATCTGACTTCGGTTCAGGTCATGATCCCACGGCTTGTGGGTTCGAGCCCCACGTCGGGCTCTGTGCTGACAGCTCAGGGCCTGGAGCCTGCTTCGGATCCCCTGGATCCCCCTCTCTCTCTGCCCTTCACCCGCTGGTTCTCTCTCTCTCTCTCTCTCTCTCTCTCTCTCTCTCAAAATAAGTAAATTAATTTAAAAAAAAAAAGTTTGATGAGGAACGGACAATTTACATGGACTCAAAGTCCCTCCCTGCAAAATGCTTTCTCATCATGAAGTGGGGGAAGAGTAACATGACAGTGGAGAAGGGCAGGCTGACCCCGGTCAGCATACCCAGGGGATTTTATCAGTGTTGTGTTTGGGGGAGGGGGGCGGGGGGGGGGGCGGCGAGTCATGAATCTGTTTCAAGCCCAGATACCCAGAAGAGGCCAGGAAGAGAAACAAATTGCCTTGAAAGAGGCCAGGTCCTCCTACCTCCTCCAGCAAATGAGAGATATGGGCGTCCAGAGAGGGCACCGCCCTGCCTGAGGCCACACAGCAAGTGGGGGCAACCAGGCACCAGCGGCTCCCTTCTCTGTGCGTTTCTCTGTCCCTGCTCAGGCTTTCTGAGGCCTCCCCTGGGATTCTGGGCAGCAACTGGTCCCCTGGGGCCGACGACAGACAGAGACAGGAGCCCTGAGCGCCAGCCCTCACCCGCCTTGACCTGAGCACTCTCTTAAGTGAGTCTGTTCCCGTGTCTGGCCCTCCAGCCCCCATCTGGTCCGAGAGACAAGCTCAGTCCCTCCTATGCTCTCGCTAGTGGCTTTCTCTGCAGCTGGGAGGGGACTTGGGCTCGGCCACTCCAGCCTCTGACCCGCTGGACAACCTGGGCCAGGTCACTTAACCTCTCTGTGCTTGTTTTGGTGTCAGCACGTGGCAGGATAACATGTCGAAATGCCCACCAGTGCCTCTCTCCCCAGAACTCCCAGGGTCCCCTCCCCCATCCCCCCTCCCTTCCTCCCCCCACCCCCCAGTCCCCACGGCTGGGGGCAACCATGCTGCCGAAATAAGGAATATTTCCAGTTCCCTGCCTTCTGAGTTTCCAAAGTCCAGACGCTGCCACCGTGTAGAAAGTGTGGAAGCCCACGTGATGAGCCGGAGGCGTCCTCCTGCCCTTGAGGCCAGGTGGATCTCCAAGCTCCAGAGGAAGCACACAAGGAGCAGTGGAGAGAGCTGGGAGGCCGGGGGTCCCCGAGAGCCCTCTTCTGCAGTCTGAGTTGTCCAGATGGCTGGACAGATGAGTGACCCAAGACAGAGGGAGGCCCCGGGATGTGGTGAGAGTGGAGGTGCCGCCTGGCACAGGAGCCAAGGTCGTGGCCCTTCCTGGGGGCAGATGCGGCAGCCAGAGCCCCGCCCCTCGGCGGGCGCCCAGAGAGCTCTCCCCTCAGACGGGCAGGTGCTGTGCAATGCCCGCCCCTGTCCCCATGGCCCCACATGCCCCGCCCCGACGTGGCCCCAGGGAGCCGGTGGCTCTGAAAGGGACTTTGTGATCAGGAATGAGGGAGGATTCAGCAAGACTGGACAAGAACAGGGACAACGCAGGGGAAGTCAGAAGACGACAACGTCGGGGTCTAACGTGCCCCTCCCCACCAGTGTCCCCGGCGAACCCCCCCGGCCATAAGCAAAACCCCGGGACAGGGTCAGGGGGCCAAGAATGGCTAGAGGATGACGTTTTCATGACTTGGGGGGGTGAAGACCTCAGGAGATAAGAAGAAAGCTGCTCTCCTCACACATCTGTGTTGGCACATCACAAGTGCTCCCCAGCACACGTTCGTGAGCAAGCGAGCAGAGCAGCGGCCCGTTGGAGCAGGCCTCCGCCCGCCTGCGGGGCCAGCTGGGCCCGAGCGTTCCCGACGGCCCTCACAGCGACCTGATCTGCCACCCTGGCGGTCACACGGACACCGAGGAAATTGGCAGATACTAGCGGTTAGTGATGCTGTCGCCGCTGGTTTTGTTTTCCACTCTATTTCCCAGCACATCCTTGACCAGAACCTCCCCCACAGGGG
Organism: Felis catus; assembly: GCF_018350175.1. NCBI lineage: Eukaryota > Metazoa > Chordata > Mammalia > Carnivora > Felidae > Felis > Felis catus. The sequence continues at coordinate 23,189,337 of NC_058375.1, forward strand.
GTCGTGGGCACAGGAAGATTATGCAGATTGTGTGCCACCAGGCACACACTAGATGTTCAGGAAATGATGGCTGCTGTCGCTGCAACTGCCCGAACAGAGCGACAAGGAGGTCCGGCCTCACCTCCGAGCCTCGTCCCTTCCCCGTCTCACTGCCGGGGCCGGGCTTGGGGGACCTCGCAGCCCTGCGAACCATCAAAGCTGTCCCGTGTGAGGGACCCCCTGAGAAAGCCTTTACTTACTACAAGATTTGTAAGCTCAGAGGCCTGCTCGGGGGAGGCAGGTGGCACCTTCTCAGGCCCGCCCAGGGGAGCTGGGAACACCGGTCTCTGGGCAGGACTCAGAGAGAGTTAGCAGCAGGGTACTGAGCCCCTGACTGGGGGAGCGAAGTGGCAGCAAAGAGGGAGAGGGGCCCCTGGACACCCGGATGCTCAACTTAGCCAACTTCGTCCAGAGCTAAAGCACTCCATGGGGCGCCCGCGTGGCTCAGTCGGTTAAGCGACCGACTTCAGCTCAGATCATGATCTCATGATCATGAGCCAATGTCAGGCTCTGTGCCGACAGCTCAGAGCCTGGAGCCTGCTTCGGATTCGGCGTCTCCCTCTCCCTGCCCCTCCCCCTCCCCCGCTCACGCTCCGTCTCTCTGTCTCTCAAAAAGAAATAAACATTAAAGGGGCGCCTGGGTGGTGCAGTCGGTTAAGCGTCCGACTTCAGCCAGGTCACGATCTCGCGGTCCGTGAGTTCGAGCCCCGCATCGGGCTCTGGGTTGATGGCTCAGAGCCTGGAGCCTGTTTCCGATTCTCTGTCTCCCTCTCTCTCTGCCCCTCCCCCGTTCATGCTCTGTCTCTCTCTGTCCCAAAAATAAATAAACGTTGAAAAAAAAAATTTAAAAAAAAAAAAGAAATAAACATTAAAAAAAAAACCAATAGAAAAAAGAGCTAAAGCACTCCAGCGGGAAAATTACAGACTCGTTTTGCCCCGGCCCACAGGCTGTGTGTGTGTGTGTCACCAGCGGACAGGAAAACGGTTTTCTTCCTGGTCTCAGGCTCAATCGAATGCCCAGTCACACACCGTGGAGGCCCCACCCACAGGTGACACTGAGTTTGTTCATGTTATTTTATTTTTATGTTTAATTTACTTCGGTTCAGGATGCCCCCGCCTGGTCCCGAGACCGCACTGGCACGACCAGATCAGGACACTTCAGGATCCTGAGCCAGCTCCACCCAGCCCGGGTTTAGGGAACCCAGGGCATACGCCGGATTCCGGCCACCGACCAGCCACGGAGCCGAGCGGAGCGGTTCACGAGGGCGGGAGGGGGATTTCCAGGCCTCGCTGGTTGGGGCAGTTTATTTGGATGAGGCCCAAGGAGCAGTGGCCAGGTGTCCCAAAATAACTCACGTGGCCAGGGCTGGGAGCCAGGGCCCCCGTGGAAAATTTAAATTAATTCTTCTTGGCTGCAAGTCCGGGCCTCCGGAAGGGCCACCCAGAATCACCTGATTGCTGTGGTTCTGATGGTTCCAGAAGCCCGAAGAAGCCAGCCCCCCGGTGTCTGGGCTCCCTCACACAGCCAGAGGTCACGATACGCCCAGAGATGGTCGACCCAGCCGCCAACTCCACAGACTGTCCAGAGGCCCCACTGCTAGCTTTGTACAGCTGGGGAAACTGAGGCCAGAGTAGGAAAACTAAAACCCTAAGAGCAGAGGTGAGGCTTGTCCAGTGCTTGTGTGGGTCAGGCACTGTGCTGAGTGCAGATGAACACCGAGGACGGCAGCCGGGCGAGTGGGGGGGTGAATGCTGAATAGGTGAGTAGAGGGAGGGGGCCGCAAAAGTTCAAAGAAAGGGAATCCCAGCGTGAGTCGTCGGAGACGGGTCTCGAGGGGGCCACGCAGGTGCAGTTTGCGCCCAGGAAAGAGGGGAGGCTGAGAAAGGTACGGGCACGGCAGGAGCAGGGCAGGCAAAGGCAGAGGTGGAGACGGCTGTCCCCGAGCACCCGCCTGGCAGATAACAGAGCACTCGAGGCACAGGTCGTGTTTCACAGCAAAAGGCCACCCTCGGGTCACACGGTAAGAAAGGGGCAGAGCCAGGGCTTGAGCCTGGTCCCTGGTCCCGAGGGGTGGGCCCTTTCCATGACCTGAGACTGCCCACCCAGGGGCTGCAGAAGCCAAGAGCGGCCCCCAGGGGCCCTGGCACCGCCCTCCAGCACCCTGCACTTGGGCCTCGGAGCGAAAGGGTCTGGCCTTGGGAATCTTCTGAGGAGAGAGCCTCCAAGTCAGACCGACGGAGCCGCTCCCAGCTCCACTCGCGGTTTGCTGATGGTCATGGCCAATGCCGCTGAGCTCCCACCTGCCACGTGCAACATCGCATTCAACCCCCGACACTCAGAAGGGAGCCCTGGTATCATCCCCACTTTACAGATGGGAGGACTGAGGCGCAGAAGATTATTAGCGACCGGCTCAAGGTTGCCCAGTATTAAGGGGCCAATCCGGGAGTTCAGCCCCAGGTCACCTGACCCCAAGGTTGTCACCCCTCCCGGCTCCCATCTCCTCACAGCCACAGTGGCCCCTGAGGCGTAGTGGGGAGCTGTCAGGGGAGAAGTCAATGAAATAATGAAATACTGCTTCTCAGGGACCTGGCCCTTTCCCAGCCAGATAGCCTACATACCCCCAGGCCCCATCCCCTTGACCTTCCCCAGGGTCCCTGGCACCAAAGACAAGGTCTGGCCCCTCCAGCCCATCAGGGGTTCAGGGGAACGGGGCTGCTCCAGGGGCCCTGGTGAGGGCAGGGACTGGGCAGCCAGGGGCACACCAGCCTCAGCCTCCTCCTCAGCCTCCTTCCAGCCGTCTGGACCCTCCCTGCCCCCCTGGGCCCCCTGGGGACTTGGGGTTTGCATACATCTGATTAGCATAAATTAGCAGCTGCCAGCAGGAGGGAGGAATGTTGTATTGGGGAGGGTAGTGGGGGGGGGCGGCAGTCTTGTTTTTGGAAACCTTATGGAGTTCTGCTGAGGGCTCCCCTTGTTCAGAGGCCCCTGGATGGCGGACCGGTGTTTGTGTACCCAGCAGAGGCCCACCCCAGCCCCCGGTGAGCCCACGGCCCGCAGGCTCCAAGGATAACACAGAGGGAAAGAGCGTGATGCCCAGGAGGGGGCACGATGCCCCAAGGAACGTGGGGTCTGCAGACTCCAGACCCTCAGCCGGGGCTCCTAACGCACAGACAGGACTCTGCCCAGGGTAGTGGGGTTCTCGGAGGGAGGGACCCGATGGCCTCCTCCAGCTTGCTCCCCGGCCGGGGCAGCATCCACAGAGCCCTTTCGGCTGGGTGCACCAACCCGGTTCCTGGGGGATGAAGCTGATGAGCTCTGACTCTCCCAGGAAAAGGAAGGGGATTTTTCATCCCAAAGAAGCCCCACTGTGTGCCAAGCCCAGCGCTGGGTGCCTTCTGTGTCATCAAGGACCCCGTGGGCGATAGAGGGCATGGATAGCTTTTGTCTGCCAGGTGGCCCTTCCTTCTGCCTCTGATCACTCGGCAACCTTTAGAGTCATTCTTTGGGTGACCCAGCAGCACGAGCTCTGGAACCAGACTAGGTTCATATCCCAGCCTCACCGCTCACCAGCTGTGTGCCCCTCTGCCTCCGTTCCTTTGCCCATAAAACGGGGTTGCTGAAGGGAGCATTCAGTGAAGTCCAAGATCAAGGCACCTGCAGATTCAGTGTCTGGTGAGGGCCTGCTTCAGGGTTCATAGGCGGCTGTCTTCCGGAACATCCTCACATGGCAGAGGACAAGGGAGTCCTCAGGGTCCCTTTGACAAGGGCACTAGTCCCATTCCCGAGGGCTCTGCTCTCCTGGCCTAATCATCTCCGGAAGGCCCCACCTCCTAATACCATCACCTTGGGGGTTAGGTTTCAGCAGGTGGACTGCAGGGAGGGGGGCAGGGACGAGACCATTTCCTCCAGAGCCTGGAGTGCCCTTGGGGGCAGAGCTGCTAGGTGATGGAACCAAAAGCCATGGCCTAGATCCCAGGGTCCAAGTAGGGAGGGAGGGACGGAGGGGGGCCACTTTCTCTCTTCATCTCCCCTGTCCCTCCTGGGGTGCCACGTTGGCCCTCTGTCGGATGGCTGCCGGAAGAAGGGAGAGCCTGGGTTTGAACTCCAGCCCCGCCATTTTCTGAACAACCCACATCTCCTCTCTGAGCCCAGTTTCCTCATCTGTAAACCGGGGAGAACAGTCCTTACTCCACTAGTCGGTGGCGGCATGAAACGGATTGTCACATTGAGGATGCCCCCCGCCCACTTAGCACCCAGCTTAATGCTCACTTTTCTCTTTCCCCCAGACAAAGAGCAGATGGCCTCAACCCTCCAGGAAGCCAGAATGCCTCAGGCATGAAGGAACTTTCATGATCTCAATGGATCCTCAGGACGGGGATGGTAATCCCCATTTTAGAGATGGGGAAACTGGGGAGTCAGAATGGTCCAGTAATGTACCCAAGGTCAATGAGATCTCTCAAGCTTTGACCAAGTTGCCCCAAGTCCCTGCCCCAGGGTTCTTTACAGTCAGGGCTGAGAGCCCACATCAGAGAGGTGAGGGTCTGGCAGGTAGTGTGGGACTCATAGGGGGTGAGCCCTGAGGGTTCTGCCCAGCTTCCAGAGGCTTCCAAGCTCTGCCCTCCCCACTCCTTCCAAGCCTAGACTCTGGGTCCTGGGTCGAGGGCTCCCCATGCTGGCCATGAAAGGAATGTGTCCCGGGCTCCTGGAAATCCCAGGGAAGGCACCCGGTGGGCAGGCTAGGAGCTTGACCTCAGACTCTGCATGACACCTACAAGGTACCTCCCTGAGCCCTGGTTTCCCATCTGCTAAGTGGGGATGATAACGGGGTCATAAATAATTCTGCAAAGGGCCTGGCACCAGGCCCAGACCGGGAGTTCTCAAACCTGAGTGTGCATCAGAATTACCCAGAAGGTTGGTTAAAACCCAGATTGCTGGGAGTTTCCCATTCAGTCGATCCTCCCTCGATGGGGACTGAGAATTTGCACTTCTGACAAGTTCTCAGATAATGCTGAAGCTGCTGGTCTGGGGGAAATAGTGTTAATTCAAAAAAGACAAGACTGATAAGCACCGGAAAAGATGCTCAACAACATTAATCATTAGAGACATGCAAATCCAGACTACAAAATACCACTTCGTACCTGTTAAGCTGGCCTCTACAAAAAAAGCAAAAAGGAAACCACAGGTGTCGGTGAGGCTATGAAGGATCCTCGGTGCCCGCTGATGGCAACGTCAAATGGCGTGACCGACCGTGGAAAGTGGTATGGCGGTGCCTAAAAACCAAAACCAAAAAAATCAAACACAGAATTGCCGTATGATCCAGCCAATCTCACTCCGGGCGATCGACCCAGAAGAACCGCAAGCAAGGTCTCAAACGGACAGATAGCTGTGCATCTGCGTCCAGAACAGCATTATTCACGACAGCCAAAAAGTTAGGAGCCACCCAAGTGTCCGTCCACGGATGAACGGATAAACAACATGTGGGGTACACATGGAATATCGTTCAGCCTTAAAAAGGAAGGGAAATCTTGGGCGCCTGGGTGGCTCAGTCAGTTAAGCATCTTAGGCTCAGGTCATGAGCTCACACGGTTCATGGGTTCCAGCCCCGCGTTGGGCTCTGTGCTGACAGCTCAGAGCCTGGAGCCTGCTTCGGTTTCTGTGTGTGTGTGTGTGTGTGTGTGTGTGTGTCTTTGCTCCTCTCCTGCTCACATTCTCTCTCTCTCTCTCTCTCTCTCTCAAAAATAAATAAATGTTTAAAAAAAATTTTTTAAAGGCAGGAAATTCTGACATACGCCACAATATGGGCAAACCTTGAGGACATCATGCAGAGAAATCAGCCTGTGATTTCTGCTTCTATCAGGCCGCTCGAGTGGGCAAAGTCACAGGGACAGAAAATAGAACGGGGGTGCCAGGGACTGGGGGAGGAGGAGATGGGGAGTTAGCGTGTTATGGGTGCAGAGTTTGAGTGTGGGATGATGAAAAAGTTCCCGCGATGGATGGAGGGGATGGCCGCACAGTGAGTGTACTTAAGGCCGCCGAAATATACACTTCCAGATGCTTAAAATGGTCGATTGTGTTATGGGAAATTCACCACAAATAGTAGCTGATAATAGATAATAACTTGGCGCTTGAGCTGGGACCTGCAGGATGGGCATCCGTGCCTCCAAAGATGGGGAAGAGCGTCGCAGCGGTCGGAATGGGAGCCCAGCCTGGGAGGCCAGCGGCAGACTCATCCCTGAGACCCCCGAGTCTCAGTCTCCTCTCCTCAGAGAGCATGATCCACCCTCCTCACAGAGACAAGGTACGCCGGTGGGGTCCGCAAAAACGAGAGGGGGCGGAGGGGGGGTGGGGAGCCAAACCAGGAACTTGGTTTCTCTGAGTGAGGTGGGAAGGTGGCAGGCAGGGTTACATTTGGCGGCCCAAAGCTTCCCAGGAACTATAGCAACCCCACCTCCACTCATCCCCCCAAAAGGAAAGAAAGCTGCTTCCCCAGCCTCCCCCCACTCCCCCCCTCCCGTTCCCCGGTACCCCCCGCCCCCCAGCCCCGCAGAAAACTCTCGGAGACCAGGGCCTCCACGAGCAGTGTTCCGAGAAGCCACCAGGGGGCGCACTGCACCCGCAAACCCGGCTCTCCGGACAGAGACAGGGAGGTTGACTGTCCTGGGGCATCTTCCTGGGCAGGGGCCTCCGAGGTCTGTTGAAAGCTGCCCCTGGGCGGGGGACACCCCGAGTCATGGACTCACAGAGCAGAGTCACAAGGGGCTTAGAACGGCGACATTTTTACGGAGGGGAGGAACGCAGAGAGGAGAAGGCACCCACCCATGGTCACATGGCAGGTCAGGGGCGGAACAGGGCTGGAACCCCTGGAACCTGCCTCCCCCAGTACACTCACGCCAGCTCCTCCCGGGCCCCTGGAGAGCTCAGCCCAGACAGACCAGGGACCAAGGCAAAATGGAATTGGGCAGAGGCGGCTATGATGCTCCCACCATCCCCAGGATGCTGAGTCATGGGGACACTGAGACACAGAGAGGCAGAGCAGGCCAGCGCCCCAGAGTGGGTCCCAGTGAGCCTCGTCCGCTCCTCCAAGGGGCGTATTCGGGGACAGTGCTGTGGCTGGCCAGGCAGGCCAGGCCACTGTAGTCTCTGGCTCAAAGCCCAGCAGAGAGCTATTTGACGGGAGCTGCGGTGGGAGAGCACTGGGGGTCAGGCCATTACAGGCCCATGGGGGACAGACCATCTGATGGGTCCCTGGGGCCCTCTCCGGAGGTAGCGGGACTCGGAGGGGAGATGTCAAGAGCTCCACTGGCCCCTGCCGGGCCTCCCGGCGCTGGTGGCTCCCGGTCCCACCTCCCTCCTCAAATGTCGACTGAAAACAGCACCTCCTCCCTGTGGAACAAGACTCTCCAAAGGCCCTCACCCTTCTAGTTCATTCTCACTTTCCAGCGGGGGAACCTGATGCCCGCGTGGAGACAGGGAGTTGCTCAGCGGGGCTCCCACACCTCAACCCCCCGCGGCCCAGGCCCCGTTTCACAGATGAGGAAAATGAGGCCCCAGAAACAAACCATCCTGATATTGAAGCTCTCTGGGCTTCCCTTCGTTGCCCAGACCTTGGACGACAGAGGCCCCCAAAAGTCCCTCCATGCCCCATGTCTGCCCCGGGTCAGAAGTGGGACTGGGCGGGGGACACTGAGCAGGTGAAGAGACCTGCACAGAAAGACCACAACTGAAGGCCAAGCAGGAACCGAGGGTGGCCCCCAACGCCTTTCCCAGCCACTCTTTCACTGACATCTGAAACGCTAGAGGCTGGAAGGCTAAAGTCTCATTTTCCCAACTACCTTCCAGCCAAGGATAGCGGGGGGAATGTTCTGGCCCAGGAGACCTAAGCGGGAGTCTGCTGGAGGGGCTTCACTTTCCAAATAAAAAGACAGAGCTTCCCCAAGTTGGAGACCTCTTGTCCTTCCACTACCTTTCTGCCTGGAATGCAAATGTGAGAGCGCTGGAGGTATGGCAGCCGCTTTGGAACGATGAGGGCAAAACCCACAAGTTAGGAACATTAGAGGGGAGACAGCCTGTTCTCTGACAATGTTGGTAAGCTGCTGTACCAGCCCTAGATTTCTAATATGTGAGAATGATAAGCCCCGAGTTCTTTCAACGCTGCTAAGTTTCCTGTTGGTGCAGCCTACCGGGTTTGCACTCCCATCTGATATAGAGCAGCACCGAGTAGTTAAGACTGTACTCAAAATCTTAGCCTACAGATTAGCAGCCATGTGACCTTGAGTAAGTGGTTTTGTGGTCTCAGAACCTCAATTTCCTCATCTACTAAAGGAGCACACGTGTACCTACTGCAAACTGGGTGCCTCCAGCCCAAGACAGCACACACACATAAAGGTCAGCTCTTACTAGAAAGACAGAAAAGGACATGAGAAGAAACAGAGACTAGATGCCCTCCCCTCAGAAAAGGACATTTGGAAATGAGGTTTGACGGAGGGAAATTGAACAGCAACCCCTGACAGATCAGGAGCCCCAGGCCATTGACTCCCCTCCCTTTTAATTAAGTGCAAAGCTTAGCAGACTCAGTTTACTGGGCCACCAGGCAAGGGGGCTGTTTTCAGTTCAGGGCGGGCTGAACTGAACACACTGGGGATGTGGGAAGGACCCTCCCACACCCACCCAACTTCAGCCTTCTAAGTCTCTTCTCTACCACCTATCACAGTCAGGCATTCCACTATTAGAGATTCACTCCTTTGGATATAACAGCTTGTGGGAGTTGGCTTCCGAATCTCCAAGGTGGGACTCAGGGCATGGGTCTTTGTGTAATTTTCTAGGTAATTCGGGCTGGCACCCCGATAAAAAAGCTATGGTTGTAGGGGGGCATCCAGAGGCCACTATTGAGGTAAGTGCCTTGAAACATGTCACCTTCCATGCTGTGGTGAACACGGCACCTGGGAGCAAAGAAGCGGACGGAGAGGCACTCACACCTCGAAGCCATGTGTTGCACACATGTCCCTCACCCACTTTAATCAGCCCGGCAATCCCGGAAACGGGGTCATTGTCCCCAAGATGAGATAAAAGCGTTAGAAGAGGTAAGGGACGTGCCCAAGGTCGCACAAGTACCATCGAGGAGCTGGGATTCACACCCAGGACTCTGCACTCCACGGCCCAGCCCCACCCCTGACACATGAACTTGGGCCAGTTCCTGAACCCCACGGTGCCTTCAGGTGCCTGTCTGTAAAGCGGGGGGGGGGGGGAGCAGTCGGGCCTTCCTAGGGTCCTTGTGAGAATGAACACAGAACCCACACACGGAAAGCACCTAGAGGGGCCGTATCTGGGGCACGGTGAGAGCCACCGCTGCTTTGGCACCCTAGTCACTCCTGTGGGCGGGGAGGCCCCAAACAGGTGCCCCGGAGGGGGGAGGCAGGAAGCAGGCTGGGGGTGGCCGAGGCAGAGCCCTGCAAAGCCAGGGAGGGAAGCCGTCCCCAACAGTAATCACAATATCCATGACATAACAGTAATCGAGGTCCACCGGGGCCCAGGGCCCTCCGATGGTCCCACAAAAACAGGGGGGGGGATGGTAATAAACCCCAGCTCCCCACTTCCCGGCCTCTCAAAGAGACCCTCTGTCTGGGGGCATCAGAGGCCGGTTCCGGCCCCACGAGGGCCTGACCGAGCTCCAGAGCTGACCCAGGACAAAGGGCCCTCACACGGCTCTGCCCAGGACACGCCCGCCGTGCCCCAACTTCCGCTGCCCGGGTGGCCAACCGGGGCCCACGCACACATGCACGCAGCCTGGCCAAGATCAGAGGCTGCGGGGCCAGACGCCGGGACCCAAGAGGCGGCGGGCGGGTCAGAGGGCGCTGATGACGGGGGCAGCAGGAAGGGGCCCGGCAGGGTGTGCTCAGAATCAAAGGCTTCTGAAGTTCCCCGTTTGAGAGCCAGACAGCAATTTTAGAAATAAATAAATAAGGTGCTCCAAGTCTTCTAGAAGCTTCCACCATCCTCCCCCAAGCTCTGCCCCTGGTGGCCTGCCTGTAGAACTTTCCTCTCTGACATCCCATTCCCCGCTCCCCACTTCTACTCAGGCCTTGCTGAAAGACACATCCCCAGACTGCTGCCCTCTGACCCCAGCTCTTCTCGGGCCCTGTTGCCAATCCCTTCCCTCTGGGGTCTCCGCTCCACTGCCCCCACCGCTCTCGTCCAGGGCAACAACCACCTGCCTGGTGCTGAGCCCAGAGGCCAAGCGCCAGCCCTCGGTTCATGGGACCGGCCCCGGCATGGACGCGGGGGACACAGCTTTCTCCTCTTGACTTCCGGGGACAATCTCTCTCCCGTCGGTCTTCCTCCTGCCCCAAAAGTCGGGGCTCTGCTCTGCCCCCTCGCCCCCTCTCCCGGTGGCCCACGCAGTCTCGGGTCTAACCCCCTTCTTTCTGCTGAAACTCACGCCTCCAGCTTCGACCTTTCCCCACATCTCCAAATGCCTGTCTCTATCCTGGCCTCCAGCAGGGGTCCACGCGGCTGAGCAAAGCCACCAGGCAGCCCCGCCCTCCCGGCCCGCACGCGACACCGTCCCGAGGTCCCCGCTCACCCTGGCCCTTCCATCAGCTCTGCTTGGCTGACTCCCCTCCGAGCCTTCAGGTGTCTGCGTAAACATCACTGGATCGGAGCAGCTTCCGTGGCCACAGACCAGAAACCACCAAGGCACCCGGCTGACTCAGCCATTAGAGCACACAGCTGTTGATCTCGGGGTCATGTGTTCGAGCCCCGCGTTGGGTGTAGAGACTCCTTAAGGAAACTTGAAACACAAAAACATGTCCCCCAGCCACACTCCCTCTCTCTCCCTCTGGGCTGGATGTTCTCCATAGCATTTGTCACCCACTGAGGTCCTCTGCACCTGCTGCCCTCCCCCGCCCCCAACTCCGCCGTTGCCGCCACCACCGGGAACGGGCTCCGTGAGAACGGGGACTTCACCGGGTCAATGCCAGCACCTAGAACAGTGCCCACACATGGTAAGAGGGCTCCAGAAATATTTGCTGAATCAGTGAATGAGCTGAGCCAAGGGCTGAGGAAGCGTGTGTTCGCCGGGTGGGTGTTGGGAAGAGAGGCCAGGCAGAGGGAACAGCGTGTACCAGACGGGGGCACAGAAGAACTAAGGTTATGTTCAAGGAGGCAGGGAGGGGAGGTGTGCAGGGCAGAAGGTGCAGCGTCTGAGTTTAGGGCTGGGGCGTTAGGCAAGAACCTGGTCACAAAGGGCATTTGCTCATTCAATTGTTCATTTAATATTTATTAAGCGCTGTGCGGAGCCTGGCCTTCTGCCCATCGAAGGGGGTAAGTAGGACTTAATCCTGAAGGTACTTGGGAGCCTTTGAGAGACACAGAGCAGGGGCAGCACCTCTCACTGCTGGTCACGATGTTCCAGGAAACGCCAGGGTGCCCCCGGATCTTCCCCCAGGGGAGGCTACTCTACCACTGCCTTTGCCCCGGGGCAGCCCTTTGGAGGTCTGGGAAGAACTGTGCCCACTGAGGTTGCTCCTGGCGATGTTGCACAGCAATGGAGTCTCCGGACAAGCCAGCCCTTCCACCTGTGACCCTCCCAACCCAGATGGGGAACTTGAACTTCCCAGGCTAGAAGAACCTCAAAGAATCCCAACCCTTTCATTTCCCAGATGGAACAACTGAGACCACCACAGAAAAAAGGACTTGCCCAAGGTCACGCTGTGTAGCAGTCTCAGCTCTTTTGTTTACAAGTAACAAGCACCCAATTCAGATGGATTTGGAGGAGAGGGAGGAGGAGGAAGAGGAGGAGGAGGAGGAAGAGGAGGAGGAGGAGGAGGAAGAGGAGGAGGAGGAGGAGGAAGGAGAAGTAGGGAGGAGGAGGAGGACGAGGAGTGGAGATTTGGCTCACATAACCAGGATGTTGAGAGTGAGCTTCAGGTACAGTTGGATCCAGCCCTCAGAAAATGGCTGGCTCAGCCTCAGACACACGCTGCCCCTTGATCATTGGGCCAGGGGTCTGCAGAACTCTCAATGGCCAAGCCTGGGTATAATATGCCTACCTCTGAATGGGGGGGGGGGGCAGTGTCAGCCTGCCATGACATCCCAAGACTGAGAAAGGGCAGAGTGGGACCTCAAAGGAAACCCGGAGTGCCGATCCGAGAAAAGGGGGACACAGAGGTAGATGTGGATCCACCACACCCAGGAACTCAGTGACAGAACACAGACCAGAACGCCGGGCACCTGACTCCAAGCCCCTCACACATCCCACTTTCCCGAACCACGTCAACAAGGTTAACTAGACCTCAGTGTGGGGGAGGGATTGGGCCAGAGGGGGGTGGTGGGCTGCGGGAGCTGGAGGCAGGGGGCCAGTCAGGAGGCCGTCTAGACAAGAGGTAATGAGCCCCTTGGCAGAAACGAATCGATCTCCTAACGCCCTAACCCACTCTCCCACTTCAACATTTTGCTGAGGGAAACACCTGTCACTTCTTCAAGATGGGTGATACGTCGCCACCATTATTAACGTATTTTTAAGTGGTGTTTAGAAGCCACTTCATTTGAAATCAAAGAAAACGACATAGATCTTCCCTGACTTGTGTGGACCCTAGAGGCACTGGCACCTCATAGCAGCTGCCTAAACAGTGTGATGTGCGGCCACGTCCCCCAGCAGGTACCCAGAGCCGGGCCCACGACAGCCAGTAAGCGCAGGTGCACAAAGCCCCTGGCTTTGTGGGACACCCGATGCTGGGGGGGTGGGGGTGGGGGGAAGCGAGATGAAGAATTTCCTCTACTGCTGGCAGGACTCAGTGCCATTTTTCTGAAAGGACATTTAGCAGGATGTTTTTGTTGCTTAAAGGAGGTTCACAACCTTTGGCCCGCTCACCCCCCACTTCTGGGAACGCCCCCTGCAGGCATCTTTGGAGATGTGACCCAAGCTTGGGGTGCTGAGGATGTTCGTCACGGCCTTTTTTATGACAGAGAGAAACTGGAAGTCACCTCGATGTCCCGCCAGAGGACAGGGGTAGCACAAGCGAAGACGGGTCCGCTCGGCAGAACGTTTCATGTCTGTTCGAGAACGTTGCCAAGGAAGATTATTGACTTGAGATGATTTGATTGGAAACGCAGGAACTGAAGGAACCTCAAATCAAAAGGAAGATTATGTAAGTGCCAGAGGCATTCCCCCACCATCCGGCTGCCGGCAGCACAAAGGAGGGAACACAAAACCCGCCAGGTCCCAGGGCCGCGTGTGTCCCCTGCGCCCCCAGGTCTAAGACAGGGAGGAGACGGCCCAGGCCAAAGCTACACGGTCTTTTCTAACCTAATCTCAGCAGTCCCATATCTTATTGGTCCCCAAGCCCAACCCTGGTACAACCCCAGGACCTTGTGGACAGACGGCACCAGGCAAGGGTGTGAACACCGGGAGGATAGATTGTGGACCAACTCATTCTATAACAGTGGTTTCCAATGTGTATATGCTGGCGGGGGCGGGGAGGGGAGGGGGGGCGGCGCCTGGGGGGCTCAGTCGGTTGAGCATCCGACGTCCGCTCAGGTCATGATCTCACGGTTCGTGGGTTCGAGCCCTGCGTCGGGCTCTGTGCTGACAGCTCGGAGCCCGGAGCCTGCCTCAGAGTCTGTGTCTCCCTCTCTCTCTCTGCCCCTCTTCTGCTCTCTCTCTCTCAAAAATAAATAAACATTAAAAAAAAAATCAGTGCATATGCTGGCTCGTTGTCAATATTCAAAATCAACTGAGGGGAAGCTAGTCGAAAAGAAAGCTTTTTTTTTTTTAATTTTTTTTTAACGTTTATTTATTTTTGAGACAGAGAGACAGAGCATGAACGGGGGAGGGTCAGAGAGAGAGGGAGACACAGAATCGGAAGCAGGCTCCAGGCTCTGAGTGGTCAGCACAGAGCCTGACACGGGGGCTCGAACTCACAGACCGCGAGATCGTGACCTGAGCCGAAGTCAGACGCCCAACCGACTGAGCCACCCAGGCGCCCCAAGAAAGCTTTTTTAAAACATGACTTGCCTTTGATTACTTCTACTGGGTCATTAGGGGTCCCGACCGAGCCAGGGAGGACCGGACACACCTAGGGAGCAGGGCCGAGCGATGCTCCACATCCAGCCATCCACGTGCAGCCACTAGGTCACAAGATGGCAGCAGGACCAGGTTACTTTGGGTTCGGACACACGTGAGGCGTGCCTGGAACAAGAAAGGCAGACACCCAGTGGAAGCCAGGAAGGACCGTCAGGAACCAAGGAGAAACCCTTCCTAAGAGAAAGCACAGAGTCCGGGTGGCAAGCCAGGGGCCTCAGGATGGGGGGAGTCTTGGGTCCGGATCCATCCTGCCGGCTGGTTCCCGGACCTGTTACAACCCAGTCGCCAACCTTGGGAGGAGGAGGCTGAGAGCAAGAGAGGGAGCCGTCCGATGAGCGGTCCCAAACAGCCCTGCTGGGGGATCCCACCCTAGAGGAGCACTCTTCCCCTTAGTGACCCGCAAACAGGGAGATCCTGCAGCGATCTAGAAGCAGAGGCAGGCGGGACCTGGCGGGACAGGACCGTCACGGAGAAACTGAAGGGGGCAGTGGAAATGGCGGTTGACGGGGACAGAGGACGACGCAGGTGGCCGTCTCCCCGGATTCGTGAGCACACAGGATTCGCCCACACACTTGAGAGGGGAGAGGAACTCACGCAGGACGTGGCTTCCCGCGGGGGACGGTGGGGGCTGGAGCCAGCAAGATGAGGATATTAAGAATAATGCTACCAGTCAGGCTTTCATCATTTAAGATTCTTAGAGCCGCAAAGCTGGAGGGAGCTCATTAAAATCTAGTCCAGGGCGCCTGGGTGGCTCAGTCAGTTAAGCATCCGACTCTTGATTTCGGCTCAGGCCATGATCTCATCGTTCGTGGCATTGAGCCCCACATCGGGCCCTGCCCTGCCAGTGTGAAACCTACTTGGGATTCTCTCTCCCCGCCCCCTCTCTGCCCTTCCCCTGCTGATGCTCTCTCTCTCTCTCTCTGTCTTTCTCTCTCTCTCAAAATAAATCAACATGAAAAAAATTGTTTTTAATCTAGTCCAAACCCATCTGGGGTTAGGATCCTTGGTCCACACATCTCACCCAGGCACTCAAAGCCTTGAACACTCCCAGGCATGGTGGGCTCACTACTCCATTAGGAAATTCATTCCCTAATTGGACCGCGCCGACACATAGAACGCTCTTTCCGAACCTTGAGACAAAGTCAGCCTCCCTCTGGGTGACACCCTGTGACCATCATGTCACATCTGCCAGAATGGCTAAAACTGGAAAGACCGACGAGAGCCAGTGGTGGTGACGATGTGGAAGACTGTTACCCGCATAGGCTGCTGGTGGGGGGCTAAAAAGGTACGTCCGCCGTGGGAAACAGCCCGCACGACCCAGCCTTTCCATCGCTAGGTATTTACCGAGAGAAATGAAAATTTGTGTGCACGCAAAGACTGGTACATAAATGTCCCTGACGGCTTTATTTGTAACGGCCAAAAACAGGGAGAAAAACCAAATGTCCATCCAAAGGTGCGTGGAAAGACAACCTGTGGAATATCCGTACAACAGGACAGTACTCAGGACACACGACTGCATGGTACATCTTCAAAAGACTGTGCTAAAGGAAGGAAGCTGGACCCCAAAGCCTTCCCGTGGTATGATGTCATTTATATCAACTTCTAGAAAAGGCAAATCCATCTACAGTGACGGAAAACAGATCACTGTGTGCCTGAGAACGGGCGGGGGCAGCTGGGGAGGGGCAGGTTGTTTTTGTGTTTTGAAGGAGAGAGAGAGAGAGAGAGAGAGAGAGAGAATCTTAAGCAAGCTCTACACTCAGCGCAGAGCCCAGCCCAGCATGGGGCTCGATCTCAACAACCATGAGATCACGACCGGAGCCGAAATCAAGAGTCAGACACTCAACTGACTGAGCCACCCAGGCGCCCCCGCACGACGTATGTTAAGTCGTTCTTTACAAACTAACGTGTGAATTCGTTGATTGAGTGATATAACAAACTGGGGCCAGGCGGAGGGCCTCCCGGGTCGGGTTGGAGGGAACCCCTTGTCATGAGCACATGGAGGGACCCGAACAGTTTCTCCTCAGCAGGTTTAGACCCGTTAAGGTCTGATTCTGGAAACTGCCTTGCAGTACTCAGCAGAGGTCATTCAGCAGAGCCGGGAGTTCAGCCCAGGCCTCCTGATTCTTGGGCTTCTTCCCCACGACGTAAGAAGAAATGGAATCCAAGGCTATGGAGAGCTTCGCTTCGAGGTTCTCCAAGCTGCTTGACATCTGTAATCTCATTTCCTGGATTAATCCCATTTAACACAGTGGAGTGTGTAATAGATCAGACGGGGCCGGGAGAACATACCGCTGGTTTATTTACGGCAGGCGTCTATTCTGATGGCTTGGGGCCGGGCCAGGCCAATTGTTAAATATCTTGAATAACCCTCCAGGGTTAAGTAGTCAGGGCTTTGGAGTCAGACAGACCTGGGCTGGAATCCAGGCACTACCGCTCACGACTGGGACAAACCATCCAACCCCTCTGAGCCTCAGTTTCCTCCCTTGTAAAAAGGGGATATTAGCAGTAACTGCCGCTTAGTGCTACTAGGAAGATTCAATGGGACTGCAGTTTCCAACACACAGCGAACACTCGAAGTCTAGAAATAATTGCTACCATTGTTTCCAGTAACGCTTGCAACACCCTTATGAAGTAGGTCCTATGATTTGCCCCAGATGACACAGCAAGTCCCCTATATGGCTCCAAAGCCAACTTTGGCTCCCGCGTACCACACTGCCACCTGCTCAGGTTGCGGCAGGTGCAGCGAGGACTATAAGATGGGAGGGTATGAGGGGCGCCTGGCCGGCTCAGTGGGTGGAGCAGGAGACTCGTGATCTCAGGGTTGTGAGTTCAAGCCCCATGCTGGGTGTAGAGATTACTTACAAATAAAATCTTAAAAAAAAAAAAAAAAAAAAAAAAAAGATGGGAAGTTATGATCAAATTCCCCTCAAAGTTGGCCAGTGCCTATTGTTGCTGAAGGAAGCTGAGGCCCGGCAGACTGGCACAGCCAAGGTCAGACCGGGAGTCCCCTTCTGGACCCTACAGGCTCTGCCACCAGGACAGCACAGAGAAGAAAGTCCACGAGGAAGGGTAATCTCTCCAACTCGAGCACGTCCCTGAGAACGACCGGGCCTGCTCCGTCCACCAGTGTCCCCAACCCACAAGGTCAAGGTCATCGGAGTCTGCACTCAAAACTGCCACAGGGTCAGCAGGTAACCTTGGGCAAGTCCCCGCCGACTGAGAGCCCTACATCCAGCCATAAGCTAAGGGCACCGGACAAGATGACCTACAATCACTTGTCCAGCTCAAACCATCTTCGTTTCCAAAGCAATAGTTATGCCTGGGATGCAGGTGATACTTAACTCCAGGTGGAGTGGGGCCTTTGAAAGCAGAAATGGGTGGAGGAGGGGTCCCAGAGTACCCGGGAGCGAGGTCCTGGCCCCAACAGGGGGTCACTGATCATCCAAACAGGCAGCCCCGGGAAGGAAGAGAACAGCTTTGGAGACAAGAGACCGGGACCCAAATTCCACTCTGCTATTCACTAGCTCTGTGAGCCTGGGTTTTTCCTTGCCTGCTGAGCCTTAGGGGTCTTTATCCACAAATAGGGACAACCACACCAACTTTATAAGGTCATGTGGCACTTAAATAAAATCATCTATCTTAAAGCACCTGTAAAGACTCAATAAATGGTGGCTGTTTTATCCACTGTTCCCACCTTCACCATTAGAAGCAATATTCACGCAGCTTCCCCAAGGGTCTGAGTCCCCAGATTTCAAGGAAGTTCACCTGGAAGTTCTTCCAAGTATCAGGCCATGGTCCCTGCTGCTGCTGCTGCTGCTGCTGCTACTGCTGCTCAAATTCACAGACCCACTAAGCAGCTGGAACAGGATCGAGACCAAAATTTAAAGAGAACTTGAGTCCTGATGCATAGAGGCTAGAAAAACGGTCACCAGGGGATGTATCACCTCGGGAGGGGCACGAGGGAGCCCCTGGACCCAGATGATGGTCCCTCGGTTGGACCTATGTAAAAATCCTAAGCACCTAAGATTTGTGCACCTTCCTGTATGTAAATTACACCTCAATTTGTAAAAAACCCTCAAGTTTCCCCCAAACGTCCAGGAACGCAGGCGCACAGCTGTGCACTCTCAGGCAGTGCCCGCAGATAGGCACCCCCACACCGGACACCCCAGCCCAGCACGCAGACACGTCTCCTTGTGCTCAGACACAGACGCGTGTCCCCTCAGCCCCCACACAGTGACCCACGTGGAGCCACACGGCCAGCTGAGCAGGTGCGCCTGAGCAGACGTACACATGACCTCTGTGCGCCAGAGGACTTTGAAGCAGAGGCTGCTGGAAAAATGTGGAAAGCCGTCAGCAGCTCCGCCGCCACGGCCAGCTCCCTGCCAGGATTTCCAAAAGGGAGCAAACACCGCCTCACGTCTGTGGCTGGGCTGCTGGAGGCGGCCCTGGCCTTGGTGCTGCTTCGGCAGGTGTCTCATCCAATCAGCAGGTCTCTAGCACAGCCTGGAGCACCAGGGGGTCTGCAGAGAGGAGAAGCCAGGTCCCGGGAGGAGGAGAAGCCTCCTCCCTGGCTCATGCTCCTTCCAGGCCAAGGCTGTGCCAGACCAGCCTTGGGGTCAGCCGGTGAGGGCATGAGTCCGTCCCCAGGAAGCCAGGATGGGGGGTGTCCTGGTGGGCAGGAGGCTGGACAGAGAGTACGGGGATCACCGTGGCAGGATGATGGCGTGGTCACACAAGAAGTTTTGGAGCAGGCGAGCTCTGCTTCGTCCCCCAGCCCTGCCATTTATTAGCTGTGTGGCCCTGGACAAGCCACTTAACCTCTCTGGACCTCAGTTTGCCCACCTATCAAATGGAGATAATATTACCTAGTGGGGTGGTATTACATGATGGGAACACCAGGGGGGCGGGGGAGGCAGTCAATTGACCTCACACGTGCCCCCGGACATAGGAAGTACTCAACAGTGCGAGTCACTTTTATCAAGGGTCCAAGGACAGGAAGAGACCTCCAGAGAGCAAGCATCCCATGGATGGCAAAGTGACAACCCACGAGCCCAAAGGCAGCCCACACATGGAGACTGTTCTCCAAAACCACACGGTGTGTTTCTCTTTTTTTGTTTAAATTGTCATCAACATCTTGGGGCGCCTGGGTGGCTCAGTCGGTTAGGTGGCTGACTTCGGCTCAGGTCATGATCTCACGGTCCGTGAGTTCGAGCCCCGCGTCGGGCTCTGTGCTGACTGCTCAGAGCCTGGAGCCTGTTTCAGATTCTGTGTCTCCCTCTCTCTCTGACCCTCCCCCGTTCATGCTCTCTCTCTGTCTCAAAAATAAATAAACGTTAAAAAAAATTTTAAAAAAATTAATAAAATAAAATAAAAAAGTAAAAATAAATAAATTGTCATCAACATCTCAAAGTCAAATTTCACATCAACATCCCAATGTTCTGCTTCTCTTGAAGAGTTCAAACATTTGGCAACCT
Organism: Felis catus; assembly: GCF_018350175.1. NCBI lineage: Eukaryota > Metazoa > Chordata > Mammalia > Carnivora > Felidae > Felis > Felis catus. The sequence goes on from NC_058375.1 coordinate 23,208,931, forward strand.
TGGGCCCACACCCCCACCTGGTAACTGCCAGCCAGAGCCAGTCCCACCTGCCTGCCCTTGGCCCCGCCCAGCCCTATGGCACTTCCTGGCTTGGGGACCGAGGGGAGACGGGCACCCACCGGGAGCCACGCGGCCAGTCAGTGGCAGAGCTGGAAGCAGAATTCAGGTTGTCAGTTTCCTCGTCCTCCCTGCGCACCGATGAGTTGCCCGGGAGAGAAACCGGCTGTGTTCCCAAAGTTCCCGCACTCACGGCCCTTGCTAGAGAGACAAGGTCATCACCGGGCAGGTGACTGACTCCTCTGAGACTCAGTTTCTTCCTCTGTAAAACAGGATAATAATAATAGTCCCTTCCTTGGGATGATTGTGAGGATGAAGTAAAAGAGGGGCCGGGACCACAGAGCAGCTCTCAGCACCCACTCGATCTCATGGCTTCCTCGAAGCGACCGTGACGGTACGTCACTTAGCCCCACCTGACAGATGGGCAAACCGAGGCCAGGGGGCTAGGGAGCCAGGCTTTGGAATTGGAACCCAAGTTCAAGCCAGGACTGTCTGGCTCCACACATCAGCTCTCTCCAGGCATCAGAAGCCTCCGCGGACTTCACAGATAATTCCTGAGGACCTCCTACGTGCTGGGCACTGTGGCAGGCAGAGGGGACACGGCACACAACAGCACGAGGGGCCCAGCCTGAAGGAGCCCAGTCTGAGAGGCAGGGGTGGGGCAACGGTCAATGAACAAATCACCAGGCTCTGGCATCAAGTGCCAGGCAGAAAAAACAGGAGAGCGCTATGGAGGGTGGGAGAGGGCACAGCGGGCACCTTAGCTGGACCAGTCGGGCGGGCCCCCACTCCCCGAGAGGTGACATTAAACAGGAACCTGAAGGTTGGGAAGGAACCGGCCAGGCGACAACTGAGCAGGAGGAAGGATCACTGCAAAGGCTCCCGACTGGACAAAGGGGATGATCTCCAGACACGTGAGGAAGGCCAGCGTGGCCACAGCAGAGCAAGGGAGAAAGGCACTGGGGAAGTGGAGTCAGAAAGGCAGGGGGGGCCTGACTACCAAGCAATGGAGCACCCCATTTTTATTATGCTTATTTATTTTTGAGAGAGAGAGAGAGAGACAGAGCGTGAGCGGGGCAGGAGCAGAGAGAGAGGGAGACGCAGACACCGAGGCAGGCCCCAGGCTCCCAGCTGTCAGCACAGAGCCCGACGCGGGGCTCGAACTCACGGACCGCGAGATCATGACCTGAGCGCAAGTCAGAAGCTTAACCGACTGAGCCACCCAGGCGCCTCTATGATGTTAATTTATTTATTTTGAGAGAGACAGAGACAGAGCGTGAGCAGGGGGAGGGCAGAGAGAGAGAGAGAATCCCAAGCAGGCGCTGCTCAGTCAGCACAGAACCCAGCATGGGGCTCGGACACACGAACCGTGAGATCATAAAACCAAGAGCCGAAACCAAGAGCCGCACGCTTAACGGACTAAGTCACCCAGGCGCCCCCACAGAGCACCCGATTTAAAAATAACAGTGCCCCCCCCCACTCACCTCATCCTCCCCAGTCACCCGTGAGCCACAGCTCCCTGATACTGTTTGTCGGGTAAAAACACTGAGATTCCCAGAGAGGCAGAGACTTGCCTGAGGCCACCCTACTGGGGGTGACGGGTGCAGGCCTGGAACTCCCATCTGAACCCTAAACCAGACTAGGCCAGGCTGTCACCATGCACCCTCTATCAGGGGACAAACCAGGGCCCCCCAGTCTCTGTGTGACCGGAACAGGAAAGGGAGTGAAGGGTCATTGCCCAGCCCAGGCAACCTCTTCCTGGGGCAGTAAGGCTCTAGAGGCCCCCACCCCTAGTGACACCAGGCTTCCAGCCCACGAGCACGCACGTGCACAGCCCAGACACACATCAGACGCCCACGCACACGTGCACGTGCGCACGTACACGCATGCGCAGCTGCCCAGCCAGGAAGAAGGGCTGGGGAGGGTGCAAGGGACCATCAGGAGGACACAGTGCTCTCCATATGCCATGAGCTTCCAGGACCCAGGTGGCTGTGCGCAGGTCCCCCCAAGCTGCTCATCTCATTTGGAGGTGCAACCCATCACCCAGGCCAGAAGCCGGGGCAGCACCCTCACCTCTCGTCTCCCCGCCGCTCCCCGCCTCTGACCTGCTACAAAACCCCCTCTCGCTCCGACATCCATCCCTATCAGCGACCCTGGCTGTAAAGGCAAGAATCTTTCCAGCGTTCGTGTCCCCTCCCCCGCCACCACCTTACGCTGGAGAACCAGGGGCAAGATGGTAATGGCAGATCTTGGGGACTTGGGGGCGGGCTAACCGGTTTAAAAGACCGGAGGGGCGCCTGGGTGGCTCAGTGGGTTAAACGTCCGACTTCGGCTCAGGTCATGATCTCACGGTTCGTGGGTTCGAGCCCCGCGTCGGGCTCTGTGCTGACAGCTCGGAGCCTGGAGCCTGCTTCGGATTCTGTGTCTCCCCCTCTTTCTGCCCCTTACCCCACCCATGGTCTCTCTCTCTCTCCCTCTCTCTCTAAAAAATGAACATTAAAGTTCAAAAAAAAAAAAAAAGACCAGAGTTTTAGTACAGTGATGTCACTAGCCCAGGGCACCTGCTGATAGACACCAACGTCACCCCTTGAGACACACACACACACACACACACACACACACACACACACGCCCTTGAGTTCCTATTTCATAGCTATCAGGTTGCATTGACTCTGCTGCTCCAAAACAAAACAAGAAATCCAGCGGCTGGGTCGGCCAGATGGGGCGAGGGGCTGAGAACATGAAACCGCTCTGCTCCCCGCCAGTGATCACCCCGCATTCCCCACCCACAGCCAGAGCTCAACTCCAAGGACCCTCCCTGGGGAGGAGCTCACCTCCCGGGCCCGGGCATTGGCAGAGCCCCCTCTAGGATTCAGGGCCCGAATTCCTGCTCTGTGCGAGCTCCCTGCCCCACACAGGGCCTCCTGTCTCCATCGGTACGGCGTGGGTGGACGATCCCTGAGAGTCCTCCCAGTTTGGATACTCCACCTTTTATGGACATTTTGGTTCCCAGCCTGTGGCGGGCCGGCTCCAAAGCCGAAGGTGCAGTTCACAGGAAGGCCAGATGGGGGCGCGCAAGCCTCGTTGACAGGAGGTCCGCTCCTCCAGAGGGAGGAGGTGGGGCTTAGAAGGACCCTGGAAACTGACTGTTGACTCGGACCCCTCCCCACTCTAGTCTTCCTAGAAGTCCGCATGGTTGCGCGACTGTCCCCACTCCTCTGGGCAGCCGCCTCTCCCAGCGGCTGCAATGGATCCACGGTGCGGGTTGCAGCTCTAGCCATGAGCCGGGAACAACACGTTGGTAGATGGATGGAAGGGAGTGGCTACCAGCAGCCACACTGCTCTCCAAAAGCAGTTAACATGGCGAGGAAAACCTCTGGGAAGGAAATCATTTCATTTTTTAAATTTGTTTAATGTTTATTTATTTTTGAAAGTGAGAGAGACAGAGTGCAAGCAGGGGAGGAACAGAGAGAGAGGGAGACACAGAATCCGAAGCAGGCTCCAGGCTCCGAGCTGTCAGCATGGAGCCGGACGTGGGGCTCGAACTCACGCACTGCGAGATCATGACCTGAGCCGAAGTCTGATGCCCAACTGACTGAGCCACCCAGGCGCCCCGGGAAGGAAATCATTTTTAAAAATAAAGCATTTATTGACACCTGGGTAGACACCTGTACCCGATATAATGATCTTATTAAACCGACCAAACTCCTTTGGAGGAGGTAATAACACCTCCATTTTACAGAGGGGGAAACAGGTTCAAAGGGAGCAAGAACACTGACCAAGTTACTCCGCCAGAAAGTGGGAGACGCAGGATTCGAACCCACATGTGTTCACTCCTCATTCTGCTGTTAGACGCAAACGTCAACTCTGAGCTCATGTCCCCGCCCCCGACCACCCAGCGGAGTCCTCTGTAGAAGCAAGCACATGCAGACAGCCCCCACCCCACCCGGAGCTGACCGGCAGCCCTGGGCCCAGTTTTTCACGAATTTCTCCCCTGACTCTCAACGTGGCCCCAATTCTGGAGAACCTAATTCTGACCTCGTTAATAACAGCGAGAACCTAATTCTGACCTGGTTAATAACAGCGAGAACCTAATTCTGACCTCGTTAATAACAGCGAGAACCTAATTCTGACCTGGTTAATAACAGCGAGAACCTAATTCTGACCTCGTTAATAACAGCTAACATTTACAAAGTGCTTACCTTGTGCCAAGCACTGGGGATACAAGATTTGTGACCCTGACCAGAACCCAACATGAAGCATATCAATCCCCATGCTATACAGGAGGAGAGAGATTCAGGAAGGTTACAGGCTGGGCCAAGGACACATGACCCACAGAAGAAGAGGTGGGATTCCAGCCCCCGGCTGTCGGTTTCCACACCCAAGCTCCTGTCACTTACACGCGCTTCCTCCCATTCTCCAAACGGCCTCTCCGGCCAAGCCTCAGCTGCTCTCTCATCCTGAAGATGTGATGACCCTGCGCATGCCCCCTGACAACCAGAGTCAAGGCCACGGCCACAAGCCCTGGCTTCAGTTTGATTTTCTGGGATTCTCCTCCGCTTAGAGGAAAGTGAAAGGAGCCCCTATCCCCTCTCCAGAAACACTGGGGTCCCCAGATCCTTGGGCTAAACATGCCTTGAATCACCTCGATCCTGGCTCTGCCACCACCCCCTCGGGGCTTGGGAGGGCCCCTGAAGCGCTCTAAGCCTCAGTCTTTTCATCTGTAAAATGGGCTAACAGTATCAGCATCCCAGGGCGACCAGGGGCATTCCTGGCACACTCGGGGGGGGAGGGCTCCTCCACGCTAGTTCCCTTCCCTTGAACCTCCTAAGGCTGATCCACAGACCTACCCTTGGGAAGACTCCCATTCATTCACCCAGCAAACCTCTGCGCACAGCTGACTTACGCTGGGCTCTGCGCTGGGAAGAAGGAGGCAGAGAGAGGGCTGGTTCTGCAGAGAGACTGGCTGTGCCACGTCAGTGCATATGACCTTGGGCAAGTCACTTCACCGGTCCGGGTTTCATTTATCATCTCTAAAATGGGGATGAATGTGGCACCTACCTCCGGGACGGTCGGGGGGACCTGGACATCACACAGGTAAAGCCTTAGCATGGTGGTGGCAGCTATTTGCATATTATTGAAGTGTTTTAAAAGTCTGGTGGGGGAGGGGACCGCTCATCAAATCATTGTCATACAATGGGATCCCTGCTACTACCAGACCAAACAAGGCAATGGGGGCACACGGGGAAAGGAGCAGCTCGTCCTGCCGGGGAAGTCAGGGAGGGCTGCCCAGAGGAGGTGCCATTTGAAGGGTAAGTAAGATTTCCCCATGAGGATGAAGGAGGAAGGGCATTCCTGGCAGGGAGAACAGCAGCAACAGAGGCCCAGAGGCTCTTGGAAGTACAAGGAGGGGCTCACCGAAGGGGTGCTTGTGTCTGGGGATGTCTGGGGACATGGAACTGGAGAGGGGATGGGAGGTGACGCTGCACAGCCTTGTTGGCCTGCCGGGGGAATTGGGACCCTCTCCCAGGGCAACAGCGGGCAGGAGAGAAACCAGATCCAATTGGTCTTTGAGAAGAATGATCCACGTGGCAGCAGGGTGTGGGAGGAGGGCACAGAGACAGGACAGGAGGCAAAGTCTGGGGAGGCTGCACCTGACCTGGGACGAAGGACCCTCCGCAGAGGAGGGGAAGGCAGGAGGGGACAGAGGAACAGTGTTCAGACTCTACAGCCCCGAGACACTTTTCAGGAAGAAAGGGCTGAGGCAGGGCGAGGGGGTGGGCTGACCATGACCCCTGTCAGCCAGGACCAGAGTTGAGGCTGGGGGTTGGGAGGGGGCTGCCAGCACACTGAGTCACTCACTGGCTTATTGGATTTCTGAGAAATTGCTCTCCTCCCCCACAGCCCGGCAGCCAAGGCCCCTCCATTAAAGCTGCGCTGTCCTTCAGCCGAGGAAGAAAAGCCCGGGTCGTGAGCAGGGATGGGCCGGCACAGAGGGGAGAGATACGGGACCCCAGGAATTGTCAGAATCGGCCCTGGAAGGGCTGATGCTCGGAGCTGATCCCACGGGGAGGCGGGAAGGGGAGGTGGTGAGGGGCTTGGACGCTGGAGCTGGCCAGCCTGCTTCTAATCCTAGTTTGGCCTTTAATGGCTCCGTGACCTGAGGCCACTTCCTTAGCCTCTCGGTGCCTCAAATGGGGATCATCAGAGGGCCTACCTGGGGCAGAGAGTTGGTCTGAGGGTTCCTAAATAAAACCTGTCAGGTGCTGGGCACGCAGTCTTGGCGGGGGCGGGGCCATACTCTCTGCGCCCTTAGTGCCACCACCCCTGTCTCAACCCTCAGCTCTCAAAGGCTCGCCGAGACGAAGTCCATGCTCGGCATCGAGGCCGTTCAGCGCGTGCCCTGTTCCCCTCCCCAGCCTGCCCCTGCGCCTACCATCGTGAACCTCCTAACGACGCTTCCTACAAGTTATGACGGTTCACACTCCCACGCCTTTGCCCAGGCTGGTCCCTCTGCCGGGACACCCGCACCTCGTCCCCTCGTAAACTCTCTGCTGTTTCCATGGCGGGCCTCAGCTAAGAAACCCTGCCCTCTGATTTGGGGTGTCCTTCCTGCCCCTCCATCCCGAACCATCAGCAGTGGCTCCCTCCTCTAACCTCCCTCTCGCAGTTCGCAGTTCGGGGCTAACGCTTGCCAATTACGGTCTACACTTGTGATCAAGATCGACGACCCCCGAGGGTGGGGATTGTGTGCAAATTCCTGGTCGGGGCACATCTGTGGGCATCAGCTAATAGCGGGCAACTAGAGGAACTCGCGAGCACTACCCAGCCCTGACAGAAGCCTCCGGTTGGTTAGGAAGCACCTCGATCCTCACAACAGCCCCCTGGAGCAGGGAGTGCTATAATGCCCACTTTACAGATGAGCAAGTCGAGGCTCCACGCCGAGTGACCGTCCAAGGCCACCCAGGCAAGAAGGGGCAGAGTACGGATGAGAATTCGGGTCTGACCGGCCCTCTGCCCAGGTCATAACCCACCCCCCCACCCCGCCCTGCTACAGAGGTGACGTCAGATTCTCCTACACACCCCCCAAAACCCTGCTGCCCAGCTCCGCCCTGATGTTTCCAATGGTAATCAGCACAATCATCTGCCATGGACACCCCGCCCTCTTACAGATGGGGAAACTGAGGCTCCAAAACCTGAAATGCCTTGCTTCAACCTAACAGCAAAAGTTACTGTTTTCAGCACCAAACCAGTACCTTCCCCAAGATCATTCCCCAAAGAGTTGTTACCCTTAAGGTAAATGCATCAAGGTACCACCCTGCTTACCCTAAATGCATCAAGGGACCGCTCCAAGTGACCACAGCCAACACTTACTGAGTACTCACTGTGTGCGTGTTCTGAGCTTTACTGGGACTGACTCGTTTATTTTCACGCCAACCCTAACGTGGGGGCGATGATTACCCCTAGCGGGAAACTGAGGCGCGGGTAGTTTAGGCGCCCTCCCCAAGGTCGCACTGCTATTAAGGGGCTGGGCCAGGATCAGAACGCGGGCGGGCTGACCCCAGACACAGCGCAGGTGGGGAGTGAGGTCGGGCCCCCTAATCCAACCCGGTTGTGGAGCACGGAGACCTGGAACCCGAGCCTGGGCGCCCCCCCCCGCCCCCCTCCCTCCGTTCCCCTCCCCCGCCCCCAGGCCGGCCGGTAGATCCGGGGACTCGGCGGTGGGCGGGACAGGAGGACGCCCCTCCCTCTGCGCTCCCGCCCCGGGGGGGCCCCTTGGCCGCTGGCGCGCCGGGTGGGGACCCGGAGCCCTGGCCTCGCCGGAGGCCTCGGACCCGTCCCGGCTCCTGCCGCTCAGATGTCACGTCCCTTGGGACGCGTCCCTAGCGCTCCTCCGGCGCGCGAGCGGCGCGCAGCGGGCTGGGCTCCAGGCCACCCTCGATCCGTGCACTGACAATGACCACGGCGCCGAGGACGCCCTTCGGTAATGAGATTAATGAAGATAATAGCTCACGTTCGTGCCACGCTTACCCCAGTCGCCGCGAGCCTGCTTTGCACACATCAACTCGCGCAGTCCTCCACACGTCTCCAGAGGACTACCAGTTACGATCAGCCTCACTTGACAGGCCAGGAAACTGAGGCCCAAGGTCATGCACAGCAAATGGGGGGCAGCCATTTTCTGGACATTTCCACCCCGCTGAAGGAGGGGAGCAGTTGTCATTTTAAACCTCACCACCCTTACCGAGCATCAGAGAAAGTTAATGAGCTTTCCTAGGTTTTGCCTATTAAATTGGCGAGGGAGAGACTCTCCGGATATTGCCACCTGATCTCCTGCGGGGGTGGGGGGAGTCGAAGGGGGGCTTTGAACCTGGAGCTAAACTTGATACCCAAATCTCATTCTTGCCACTTGTGCAGAGGCCTTCGCAGGAAAGTGTCATGGGTGGGAGCTTCCAGGCACGGGAGCACAAGCAGAGAGATACCAGGAGGGGCTCCCTAGACTAAGTGGTATCTGGACTGGGTCTTGAAGGATGCATAGGAGTTCACAAGAGGGAAGGGAGAGAAGCAACAGCCTGTGCAAAGGTCAGAATCCCCGGGGACCAATCCTGATTATCCCTCTTAGTTGCTGGGTGATTTTGTCAGTCTGTTCACCGCTCTCAGCCTCAGTTTCTTCGTCTGTGCAATGGGAATGATAGTCCCGAAGTTGGCAGGATGCAGTGAGATTCTGGAAGTGTAAGTGCTTGATCACCTGTCACCAGGGGAGGGGGAAGGTACTCTGCATGGCTGACCACCTGCTGACTCGGTACAGGCTGCACAGGAGGGTTTATCAGCTCCTCCTGGAAATGATGCTTCTCCACTCGTGAAAAAAAAAGGCAGATAAATGATATTCCTATTCTATCAATGAGGAAACTGAGACCCAGTGAGGTTAAAGAGCAGACCCAGGGTCTGCAACTGGCAGCGTCAGGATTTGAACCAAGAGTCACCTGACTACAAAGCCCATCACTCCCGCTGTCACAGCTCCGATGGCTGCCCCACATCCTACGGGCTGTCACCATAACCTCTCTCTGGTCACTCACTGCACACTGAAGCAGTTTTCAGTTTTACATTTTTTTTTTGCTTTTAATTTTTTTAATGTTTATTTATTTTTGAGATAGAGACAGAGCACAAGCAGGGGAGGGGCAGAGAGAGAGGGAGACACAGAATCCGAAGCAGGCTCCATCCAGGCTCTGAGCTGTCAGCACAGAGCCGGACGCGGGGCTCGAACCCACGGACCGCGAGATCATGACCTGAGCCGAAGTCAGACGCTTAACCGACTGAGCCACCCGGGTGCCCTCAGTTTTCGACTCTTGTAAATAACGTTCGCCTGAACGTCTTTGTGCACAAACCTTTGCCATACTTTATGTTACTTCCCAAGACTGAGCCTCAAAGATTGTTGGTTCTAGAGATACGAACATAGTTATGGCTTTTGAAAATTTTTTGCAAATTGCTTTCAAAAGAGTTGCCTCTTCATATCCCACTTGCCACCTATAAGACATGTTTTCAGTGGATTCTCACCAGTTTTCTTATGTTTATTTATTCTGAGAGAGAGAGAGAGAGAGAGAGAGAGAGAGAGGAAGAGGCAAAAAAACCTGAGCCGAAATCAAGAGTCAGGCACTTAACCAACTGAGCCCCCCAGACGCCCCTCACCAATTTTTTTTTTTAACGTCCCGAACGTCCAAGATGAAAAATGGTATCACCTAGTTGTGTTGGCATTGGCAGTAGCAGCATTACTAATGAAGTTTTTAAGGGCTGGAAATGTGACCGGATATGTATCAGAAGTCACAGACCCTTGGGAGGCCCTAGAGTCAGGTGGGTAGGCACCCAGAGCAGTGTTCATTCCTGGTTAAATGCTTGAGAAAAGAATGCAGGGTCAGGGCGGGAAGGGGTTTCTGGAGCCTGGGGACAGGCTTTGGCATTTGCTCTTTCTTCGTTCTAGAACATTCTTTCCTGTCTCCTCAGCAGCTGACTGCGAGAGGTCCCGCCTGCTGCCCACCATGATAGATGCCACCCTCCCAGTGCCTCTGATTTATTTTCTTCACGGCCCTCAGCATACCTGAAGTGCTTACTCATTTATTTCCGGGACTCTTCTCCGCCTCTGCTTCTAGAATGTGAGCCCCTTGGGAACAGGACGCAGGCTTCTTCATCTGGTGCGTGCAGCCCGTGCCTGGAACAATGCTTTTAATGGATTACTTGCTGCCACGTGTGGGTCATCTTGCTGTCCAGTGGGGCTGTTCCTGGTGGCAGCACCACGCAAGCTGTCCCCTTTTCTTGCACCACCCGCCCATGCCCGTGACACCACTGACACACGACACTGTGTGCCTGCAGACTTTCCTAAAGTCACTGCATACCATGTCGCTCAGCAGGTCTCCCGCAGAGGCTCTGCTCCCCAGGTGACAGGGCTCCCCCTTCCTTAGGACTCGGCACCTCAGACTTCCATCCCCCCCCCATTATGTGACAGCAAGTTCACTGTCCTCTCTGCCCTGCCTCTGGAGACCCTCTAGCATCCCTGCTCCCAGAAGGGCTGTCCACTCCAGGTTCCCCCGCGGAACAGGACAGGGAAGCTGGCAGGGGCATCCCAACGTCCCCTGGCCCCTTCTCCTTCTCCCACTAGGCTCCGTGCGGCGAAGGGAGCGGTCTAGAATTTTATCTCCCCTTAATACGGCTGTGCCACCACAATCCCGTGCCCTACCTTAGAAGCAGAGTGGGGAGTGATTCAGACTGTTTTGAGTTTTAATATTTTTTTTTCTCTCTGTTCTCAAACTGTATCTGTCTACAATCACACCGCATAATGGGATTTCTCCCCTGGAGCCTCCCCGAGGCCTCGTGTGTGGACAGGAGCCGTCGCTCTAATTTTAAATTTTTTTTTTCAACGTTTTTTATTTTATTTTTGGGACAGAGAGAGACAGAGCATGAACGGGGGAGGGGCAGAGAGAGAGGGAGACACAGAATCGGAAACAGGCTCCAGGCTCCAGGCTCCGAGCCATCAGCCCAGAGCCTGACGCGGGGCTCGAACTCCCGGACCGCGAGATCGTGACCTGGCTGAAGTCGGACGCTTAACCGACTGCGCCACCCAGGCGCCCCATCGCTCTAATTTTAAATGGCAGGGGCCATCTTCCTTCTTGCCAGTTTCCCTGGAACTCCAGAAGCCACCGTGGGGGCTCTGCTGCTCACTCCGCCGAAATCACCAGCCTGTACTTCTGCGCTCTGCCCCTGTGAGGACGACAGCCTCAGAGGCCCCAAGGAGAGGGCTTCTGGTGGCTTCGGATGTGTTCAGAGGGAGACAAGACAGTTGGTTCCCTTTTGAGAAACGGGTTGACCTCAGTGAGTGGCTAAAACTGCAAGGCAGAGCAAAGAAGTCATTTCGTTGCTAATGAGTATTGATTACAGAGAGGAAACAGGTTAATTGAGTGAGTGGGTAAGTTGGTTGCTAAGGTAACATCTCACTTGGAATAAACTCATCACCACGGAGAGTGCAAACTGTGTCTGGATAAGGACCAGAGGTGCCACAGAATGTTTTCTGTTTGGGGACCGAAAATAGGAAACATTAAAACGTTGGAAAGTACTGGAGAACGGGAGTTTAACGTCTTCCCTTTAACCGAAGCTAATTCCTTCCTACCAAGAAGACAGTTGTACCCGAGGCTGAGAACAGAAGCCTCTGTCCTCACCGGATCTCGTTCACAAGGTGCAGGCGGGAAACGTGGGGGCATCTCTCTCTGGTGAGCGGGCATGTCGTCAAGTTTCCACTGGAAGTAGGGGGAGGGGGAAGAAGGCGCTAGTTTCCTGAGATTTAAAAGAAGAGTCAACGTAGGGGTGCCTGGGTGGCTCAGTCGGTTAAATATCTGACTTCAGTTCAGGTCATGATCTCACCGGTCGTGAGTTCAAGCCCTGCGTCGGGCTCTATGCAGACAGCCTGGAGCCTGCTGTGAATTCTGTCTCTCTCTCTCTCTCTCTCTCTCTTTCTGCCCCTCCCTGCTTGAACTCTGTGTGTCTCTCTCTGTCAAAAATAAAGAAACATTTAAAAAAAAATTTTTAATAAAGAAAAGTCAATGTTTATTTACAGAGAAGTTGGCAACACTTGAGCTCAGGAGAGAGGTAAGGTATACGCCTCAAGTTTATATTTCTTTACTTTTTGCTCGATATTGGATCATGTTAAATGCTAAAAATAAGCCCCTGGCCAGATCAGGGCAAAACTGACATCCCAGGCTGGCAAATAGTCAGTACCTTGAGGCGTGTGTTTTATTTACCAACTTCCCCCCCCCCCGCTTTTTTTTTCTTTTTGGTCTTATTTTCATATCCTTAGCTGCTCTTCACCTTGATTTCCTCAACTGTTTATCCTATTAAACTCAGATACAGTATAATTTGGCAAGCCACCTCAAATCCCTTTTGGAATGAGAGGAGTATAAATAAATAAAATCTGTGATTTCGTTGGGCCTTTGTAATGATCCCGCGTACATTTTTCACGCAAAAACCAGAGGCTGAATCAAGGTTGAGAGCCCATCTCGCAACGCTCCCCGCCTGGAGAAGGCCTTCCTGACACCCCTCAGATCATGTTTACCTGGTTACAATGAACAGAACCCTAAGAGTTCATAGCTGAAAAGATATAATACACCTCTATTTGTGAGGATCAAGGGAATAAAACTGTCACAGCCTGTAGAAATACGAGAAAAAAAAATGTCTTTGAAAGGGTGACTGCAGAAAGTCTGGCTGCCGACTCTGTGGGAAGGTTAACAAAAGAAAAAGGATAAATCTGTGAATTGACCTGGGTGAGGTGTGGTTTAACCAGAATCGTGCTGGATTATCACTCGATAGACCGTGCGCAGCTGGGCACAGAGCAAAAGACAGCCCAAGACGGGAGGGCAGCTTCCTATGGGCAAGAGTTCTCGAAGCGTAGACGAGATTTTTAAACAGCCTTAACTGGTTTTATTGCTGAACACCAGAGTTATCACCTCGGTGTTTTAAAAGTTCCAGGTATTTCGGAATGCACACGCACATTGTTTTCTAACAAAATTGAGTTATATTGTACCTTTTTGACCCTTGCTTTTTATTTACATAATAATATCTCATGAATATCCCTACCAACGAGTTCCCGTCTATAGCATCATTTTATTTTATTTTTTTTTAAACGTTTTATTTTTTATTTTTGGGACAGAGAGAGACAGAGCATGAATGGGGGAGGGGCAGAGAGAGAGGGAGACACAGAACCGGAAACAGGCTCCAGGCTCCGAGCCATCAGCCCAGAGCCTGACGCGGGGCTCGAACTCACGGACCGCGAGATCGTGACCTGGCTGAAGTCGGACGTATAGCATCATTTTAAAGGCTGCACAGAAATCCATTTTACGAGTGGAACATCTCTTATTTATTTATTTGCCTATTTTCTCACCTTTACGGGTGAGGATTTTTTTGTTTTTTTGGGTTTTGTTTTAGCGCGGAATCCTGGGCGGGGGGGGGGGGGGCTTGGGTTTTTTGTGTTTTGTGGGGTTTTTTGCTATTGTGAACAATACTTGGAAATCATCTTTGCAATTAACTCACTGGCACATCCTTGATTATTTCCTTTGAATAAATTGTAAGAAGTGACATTTCTGGGTCAATTTGTATGCAAGTTGTAAAGCCTTTCATAGGTATTTCCACATTGTGGGACGTTTTTAAGGTCCAGCTTACATCTGGAAATCATGTCTGTAAAAAGATAACTGTTTACGTATATAGAGAGAAAAGTCAGAAAATAACACGAGCATGGGGCACCTGGGTGGCTCAGTCGGTTAAGCGGCCGACTTCGGCTCAGGTCATGAGCTCGCGGTCCGTGAGTTCGAGTCCCGCGTCGGGCTCTGGGCTGACGGCTCAGAGCCTGGAGTCTGTTTCGGATTCTGTGTCTCCCTCTCTCTCTGACCCTCCCCCATTCATGCTCTGTCTCTCTCTGTCTCAAAAATAAATTAAAAAAAAAAAAACGTTAAAAAAAAAAAGAAAATAACATGAGCAGAAGTATGAATGTCAAAATCATGCGTGGTCTTACCACCCAGACGTAGCCTCTGTTACTGTTTCGGGACCCACCACCTCTCTGTCTCGCTCCCTCTGTCTTGCTCTCAGTCTCTGTCCCTCCCTCTTTCTCTCCCAAATCTCTCCCTCCCTCTCTCTCTTTCTCTACCCCTTCCTCCCCCCCTTTCTTTCTCTCTCTCTCTCTCTCCCTCCCTCTCCTCTGTCTCCCTTTCTTGCCCTCTGTCTCTCTCTGTCTCCTGGGTCTCTCTCTTCTCTCTGTTCTGTCTCTGTCTCTCTCTGTCTCTGCTCTGTCTCTGTCTCTCTCTGTCTCTGTCTCTCTCTTTTTCTCTCTCTCCACGGACCTGGGAGTGTGCCTCACACAGTCTTGTAGCCTGGGAGGCTCTATTAATTCCTCGCGCTGGCGAAGCATTTTCACATGCTATTATCACCCTCTTCCAGGTGAGACCCAGAGGCTCAGAGCGCCCGTCTTCCTTGCCCAAGACCCGGGCTCTGGAGTGTCTGTGCGGCAGGCCTTCGAGGCTCTCTGCTGTCCCTGTGACTGTGCGGGACCACACATGTGCCACCAACACGCACGCACCCGCCTGTGCTGTCCCCCTTGGCGATGTCTGGCCACAGGGTCACACAGCTACACTAACATGGGGGGGGGGGCGCGCTGGGCTGTCGCCAGGAGGTGCAGGGTCCCCCCCACCAGGAAGAAGCTAGAAACCACATGGTTGCTCCTCCCCTCCACCTGCAGGCCAGTCTGCCTCTTCCATCACCCTGCAGTCAGGCCCCCTCCCCTGTACACCTCCCCTCCCCCCGCCCCGCCATCCTTCTCCCCTGCTCTCCTCCCTTCCCCTCTTCCCTTCTCCCCTCCCTTTCCCCCTCCCCTCCCTTTCCCTCCTCTCCCTACTTCTCTTTTCCTCCCTCCCCCTTCCCTCCTCCCACATCCCTCCAGCTTCTCCCCTCCTGCCTCTCCTCTCCTCTCCCCCTGCCCATCTCTGCCTACCCCTTCTCCTTCTTTGGTCTCACGAGCCCCAAGGCTATATACGTCCCGTCTACCCTCTCAGCTCCCACGCTTATGTCTGTATCCCAGACCCCTCCCCAGAACTCCACACCTCAGTATCTCACGCATAACACATCCCATCGCGAGATGTGGGCTTTCTCCCCCAAAAGCCAGCCGTTCGGCATGGCACCCCCTTCCCCCAGTCTCGCCCTGGGGTTCCACATCTCAGGGAGCGGCGTCATCATTGTCCACGTGGTCACTGTGGGCAGGAATTAAGAGGCACCCTTCGTTCCTTCCTGTTCTCATTCCCTACCTATTTCCATCAACCCCTTCTGTCCATTTCCGTCCAAACTCTGTCAAACTCAGCAGCCCCTCCCTGTCGACGGCCAGCACCGCAGCCCAGGGGCCACCGTCTCTAACCTGGACACCTGCGCCGTCCTCCTGGCCTCCTCTCTTGCCTCTCTCCTACCCACTCGCCACACAGCAGCCACCAGGAGCGGCATGGCCTCGGTCAGGGTCCTGCACCTCCTTTACCTCAGTGTTTTAATTGGGAATAAGAATCCCGCCTCGGAGTTGTGAGGAGTAGATGAGATCGTGCAACTGCACTTCTCGGCACAACAAATGCATTAAAACACAGTAAATAAATAAGTGCTTGATAGATGCAGGGGTTTTTAGCACATTTTTGGATGAATAAGCCGCCTATTTAAGGATGTATTCAGGGGCACCTGGGTGGCTCAGTCGGTTAAACGCCCGACTTTGGCTCTGGGCAGGATCTCATGGTTCGTGAGTTCGAGCTCCGAGTTGGGCTCAGCACTGTCAGAACAGAGCCTGCTTCGGATTCTCTCTCTCTCTGTCTCTCTCTCTCTCTCTCTCTCTCTCTCTCCCTCTGCCACTCTCCCCACCCCACCCCTGACTCTCTCTTTCTCTCTCAAAATAAATAAGCTTAAAAAATTAAATAAAGCATGTATTCAGAGACGTCGAATCCAAGACTCAGAGAGGCAGTGACTTCTTCAAGGTCACAGGGCTAACAGGTGTGGAGTTTAGGGTCCCCTAACAGGTCTAGCCAAGCAAATGCATCAACAGTGTGTTGATTTTCCAAAACGGGGTACGTGGGGCGTGGTGGACAGACGGTAGGTTAAATAGACCAGAACTCAGAGACCAGCAGGGCCAGGAGAGAAACATGACGAAGCGAGCCCAACCCTGGGAGTGAGACAGACCAGGATGCGGGGACAGAACGGGCAGGACATCAAGCAGTGGCCACATAAAGACTGGCCCCTAGTTTGTCTAAATATACAAATTATTTGAGAATAATTGCCCAGGGAATTTGGGTCTCCGTGCCCTGAGTTTAATGTGGGATCCTGGAGCCACCCGACAGACCCTGCATGCTGGAATTACCACCTCTCTGACCTTGGGGACTCTCCCGCCTCTGCCAAGGTGGAAGGGGCAGCAGAGTGGCACCGTGACCCCCTGGACATCTCCTCGGGATGCTGAGGCCGTGCATCAGCAGGTGGGCTGGGGTCCAGGTCCATCTTGGGCTGTGAGTTTCCATGGAGCCCGTCGCCATGGTAACCAAACCTCAGCGGCAGGACTCCAGCAGCGCGGGGAAAGACAAGCTCCTTTCTTGTCCATATCCCAGGAGCCTAACAGGAGGGGGTGAAGGGAAGTGGGGACAATCAGGCTTTCTGAGCCAGGATGGGGGTGGGGGCAGGGAGAAGTGGAGGTTGTCTTCCTGCTCGCTCGGTGGGCCAGCCACAAACCACCAAAACGTGGCACCGTATTTCACGCCTCCATGCCTTTGCTGACACTCTTCCCTCCTGTGGAATGCCCCCACCCCCACCCCTTCTCCCTGGAGTGCTCCCAAATGACATGTGTGCCTCGCTTTCTACTTGCTGACCCTTCCCAGCTGGCTCAGCCCCTCCCTCCCCTGGCCACCCAAATTCCTCCTCTCTCACGTATCCCCAGGATGTCTTGGCTTACTCGAGAGCTTGGGAAGGGTAGTGGTGGTTGAGAGCACGGCCTCTGAAATCAGAGCGACCCCAGTTCAAATTGTCGCCCTGCCATTAACGTGTCGGGTGACTCACAGCAGCCACGCATCCTCTCTGAGCCTCAGCCTCCTCATCTGTCATCTTCTGGCTGTGTGATCCTGCATGCATGTGCGGGCCTGTTGCGGGGGGGGGGGGGGGAGGGGGGAGGGGGAGGGAGGGGGAGGGAGGGGGAGGGAGGGGGAGAGTGGCTGGCAGCAAATGTTTGAACACACACACCCTCGCAAATTCTCTCGCGCACACACACCCACCACACACACCTGATGGTGGAAGGTGCAAGGACATCCCTGGTCACTCTGGTCAGTGTCCCAGAGAGCCCCTCCCCCCATGACCCTATTTCTCCCCAGACTGCTCCCTGTGGAGTCCAAGCCCAGGCTCTCCGCAGTTGAGAAGTGAAGCTGGGACCCTTCCTGGGCTCACCTACCGGTGACTCAGTCTGCGGAAGTCAAAAGGCCAGGTGACCAGCCAGACAACTGTCTACCTGAACGCAGGTCCCTCTACCTTTAGAAACACCTGCCACCGGGGACGGTGTGGCAGCAGCGGCCCTGCTGAAGTGGGCACAGCTGGGGACTATCTCCACTGCCCCCCTTCTTGTGGCCACTGCCCTGAGTGCCCTGGCCAAGCCTTGGGTCTCCACCCACAGCCCCTCTGTTCCGTCCTGGGCATCGGAGTTCACAAGACAAGGCCATATCCCCCGTCTCCCTGATGTCCTTCCATAACCATCCTGAGAGGCGGGCAGGGCGCACGGTCACCTCCCCGAGCCACAAAGCTGACAAATGTCAGCTAACGCTGATGGAGCACTAATTTTCCACCAGGCACCTTACTCAGCACTTCACCTGTATAACCCCTTGATTATCGCAATATCCCTATAAGGGAGGCAATCGTATAATCCCCACTTGATAGATGGGGAGACTGAGGCGCAGACAGGTTAAGGAACACAGCTAAGAGGGGCGCCCGGGGGGCTCAGTAGGCTGAGCATCCAACTCTTGATTTCAGCTCAGGTCATGATCTCACGGTTCGTGGGTTCGAGCCCCGCATCGGGCTCTGTGCTGACAGCTCGGAGCCTGGAACCTGCTTCAGATTCTGGGTCTCCCTCTCTCTCTGCCCCTCCTCTGCTCATGTTCTGTCTCTATCTCTCCCTCTCAAAAATAAATAAAAACATCAATCAATCTTCAAAAAATAAAAAATAAATTTAAAAAAAACCAAGAGGGTGATACTTGAGTTAAGACCTGAAGAGAGTAAGTAAGGCCATGTACTCATGGGGAAAAAACATTTCAGATTGAGAGAACAGCATGTGCAAAGGCCCTCTGGCAGGAGCGTGGCTGGGCAGTCTGGAATCAGCATGATCAGTGTAATCAGAGCGAAGTGACAAGAAAGAAAAAAGTTGGACAAGGCCACTGATAGATGGATACAGAGGCACACAATGGAATACTACTCAGCCATAAAAAAGAATGAGACCTTGCCATTTGCCACATGAATGGGCCCGGAGGGCGTTACATTAAGTGAAATAAATCAAAGACAAATACCCTATGATTTCATTCATATGTAGACTCTAAAACACAAAACAGGGGGGCCTGGGTGGCTCAGTCGGTTAATTGTCCTACTCTTGATTTCAGCTCAGGTCATGATCTCACGGTTTGTGAGACCGAGCCCCGCTGTCAGCACAGAGCCTGCTTAGGATTCCCTCTGTCTCTCTCTGCCCCTCCTCCGCTCATGTGTGTGTGCACTCTCTCTCTCCTCTCTCTCAAAAATAAGGATGAAAAAAATTGTTTTAATAAACAAAAAATAAAACACAAAACAAGCAAACAAACAAAACAGAAACAGACTCATACATCCGAGAACAAACTGGTGGTTGCCCGGGGAGGGAGAGGTGGGAATGGGAAAAATATGTGAAGGGGATTAAGAGGTATGAACTTCCAGTTATAAAATAAATAAGCCACACAGATGAAAAGTACGGCACAGGGAATATGGTCAATAATATTGTGATAACGTTGCACAGTAACAGGAATACGCTTACCCTTGAAAAGTTGCGTAATGTATAGAATTGTTGAATCACTTTGTTAAACACCTGAAACACACTTCAATTTAAAAGAAAGTTGTTTTTTAAATGTTTATTTATGGGGCGCCTGGGTGGTGCAGTCGGTTAAGTGTCCGACTTCAGCCAGGTCACGATCTCGCGGTCCGGGAGTTCGAGCCCCGCGTCAGGCTCTGGGCTGATGGCTCGGAGCCTGGAGCCTATTTCCAATTCTGTGTCTCCCTCTCTCTCTGCCCCTTCCCCGTTCGTGCTCTGTCTCTCTCTATCCCAAAAATAAATAAACGTTGAAAAAAAAATTTTTTTTTAATTAAAAAAAATAAATGTTTATTTATTTTTGAGAGACAGAGCGCGAGCAGGGGAGGGGCAGAGAGAGAGGGAGACGTAGAATTCAAAGCAGGCTCCAGGCTCCGAGGTCTCAGCCCAGAGCCCAACGCGGGGCTCGAACTCACGAACCGTGAGATCATGACCTGAGCCGAAGTCGGACGCTTAACCGACCAAGCCACACAGGTGCCACACAGGAACTTTGGGTGTGTTGTGTGTCCTGCCCGGGCAGGGCTTGTCCCGCCCTGGGTCCCAGCGCACAGGTCAGTGGCAGCCCAGAGGAGGTACTTGGCCATTCACTGAAGGCAAGCATGTGCCAGGCCCGTGCCAAGTGCTCTATAGGCAATATCTCCCTCACATTCCAGCCTTTGAACCGGCGACTCTCAAGATATTTCTGGGGATCATCTGAGGACCAATGATCTCACAACTCCTGGATGACAGAGGAACAGTTGGGCCCTCGGCTGATAAGAGCCAAGGCTCAAGGTCTGGAACGGAGCCTCAAACCCTTCTCATAGAAGGCAAAGCTCGGAGGGGCCTGGCCCTAGGTGTCCTTGGGCAGCCCCTTAACTAACTGTGAGGCTCTGGGTCAGGTCACAGGAAGGAGTCCCTGGAGCCTCAAGTCCCTCGCCTGGAAAACAGAGGTGAGGTTATGGGTAGCAGGTGCTCTGAGGTCTAAATACGAGAACCCGCAGGAAACAGCTGGTGTGTCCATGGCAAACGGCATGGTGCTTCTTAGTGGGTGATCGGTCCCTATTCCAGCCCCACTGGGAACAGGATTGCTTTCACAAACAATTGCTTGCACTTTTTCAGCCTCTAGATCAGTGGTTCTCAACCTTGAACTGCCCCCGAATCTCCAGGAGGGCTTGTGAAAATACAGCCTGCCCTGGCCCACCCCTAGAGGTTCTCGTTCCTCAGGAGAGCTGGGGTGGGGGCTGAGAATCTACATTCCAACAAGTTCCCAGGGACCAGGTGATGCTGCCGCTGCTGATCCAGGGTCCAGGCCTTGAGGACCACTGCTGTCATTCTCCACCCGGCTGCACATCAGCAATGATCTGAGAAGGCACCGGGGCCTGGGTGGCATCCCCAGACATCCCCATGTAATTGCTCGAAGGCATAGCCCGGCACTGGGAGTTTTAAAGCATCCCCCCCGCCCCACCGCCAAGGTGATTCTTCTTTTTTTTTAATTTTTTAATGTTTATTTATTACTGAGAGACAGAGAGAGACAGAGCATGAGCAGGGGAGGGGCAGAGAGAGAGGGAGACACAGAATCCGAAGCAGGCTCCAGGCTCCGAGCTCTCAGCACAGAGCCTGATGCGGGGCTCGAACTCACAAACCGCGAGATCATGACCTGAGCCGAAGTCGATTAACCGACTGAGCCACCCAGGCACCCCGATCCCCGCCCCCCCAGGGGATTCTAAAGTGGAAACCAAAATTGAGAACCACTGCCCAAGAGCACAGGGAGGAGCCCTAAACTCCTGCACCCACCCCAACTGCTAAGAGAGGTCAGGTCAGCTGCGGGGATCGGGGGTGGGGGGTGGCCAAGAGCTCTATCTTTGCTAACAATGACAGCTAATGTTCCTGCGCAGGCGTGTGCACACACATACACACACACACACGCCAGGCACTGTCCTAAACAGTGTACATCTAGTGAGTCATTAAATCCTCATAACCCCATGAGGTGGGTAATTACATGCATTTACGCTGGAGTCTGATCCACAAAGCCACTCCTTGAGAGTCAAACAGAAAACGGAGCCGGATTTGAACCAGGTTGCCCACCTCAACGTTCCTGCTCTTTGCCACTGGGCCAAGCAGAATGTATTCACGATTGATTCTTGTGAAACAAAGACTTTTCAGGATGCGGGGGAAGGAATCCCATTTTTACGTCTACTTATTTTATTTATTTATTTATTTATTTATTTTTTGCTCCGGATGCCTTTCTGGGGCGTGGGGCCAAAGGCGATACGATGCAGACTTGTAAATATTTGCTGATGTACCTTTTCCAAAGCACGTTTGCAGGCATTGTCTTCTTTTGAAGGCCCCAGTGGCCGGCGCCCTCCCTACCACCCTTCCCCCAAGCCACGCTCCAGCCAAATGAACTACTTTGCAATTTAATTCAATTAAGCCAACATTTATTAAACGCATACCTTGGGCCAGTCGCCAGGCTACAGCCTGAGGACATTAGAGATGCTGAGACTCTGAGGTCTCAGAAAGGAGGCAACCTGCCCAAGGGCAAGTTAAAGGCAAAGCCAAGGCCCAACTCTGTCTAAGATGGGCAGGAGAACAGGTGGTGAGGCTGGAGCGGCCACTGCCACTGTGGAAACCCGCAGGCCAGGGACCCGCACGGACACTAGGCAGGAACTGGGGAGTGGCATGAACGCCCAGGCTTGGGGCAAGTAGGGGCTCAGACTAGGCCTTGGCTCAGCCCCTCCCCATCCCCAACCGGGCACCTAAAAGGGGCGATTACGCCAGGCCCCTGGCAAGGCCGTAAGTCCCTCCCAACACCACTCTGATCTGGGCTTTTATATCCAAATGAGATCAGACACGCCCTCCCTGTATCTTTGTTCATAACATTAATTTGTAAATGTGAGCCAAGTAAACAGCCACCATGTTTGCTCCCCTGGTTTCGGCACATCTTAATTTTTGTCTTTAACCGTATCCAGAAGACTTAAAATATAGATATGAAATAAAATTTAAAAAAGAGGCCCAAGCCTCTCTGCACCTCTAAGAGGCTCTGGTGACAGATCAGAGGACAGCAGCCCGGAGAGGGAGAGTGACTTACTTGCTCAAGGCCACACAGCAAGCCAGTGTCAGAGTCCAGATCACAACCCAAGACCCCTGACCCCTAACCAGGTCCCAGTCCTTAAGTGGCCTCAGTAGCCACCTTTATGCTGGTCACCCCAGCCCAGACCTTCCCCAAGACCGCCCCACCTGGACACCCCACAAGCATCTGAGGCTCTGCAGGTCTGACTCTAAATGAGTCACCTTTCCTCTGAAATCTGCTCCCATCCGTGTTCCTTCTCCCCCTTCCCCTGTCCCATGCTCAGCTGCTCAAGCCAAAAACACAGCGTTCCCCAGGGCACCTCCCTCTCCCTCACCCCACACGGATGCCCGCCACACCATGTCGCCGCTCAATCTCTCAGACAACCTCTCCCCCTAGGGTCACACTTGCCTTCAATGAATGCCCAAGCACCTCCTCTGGGCTGCCACTGACCCGTGCGCTGGGACCCAGGGCCGGGCAAGACACGCGAGCCCCGCTGCCAGTGAGACTGCACGAAACCCCCATCTGACCACATGCCTCCCCACTTCAGATCTCTCCCGCGGCTCCCCATCACCCTGGCATCGAGGGCAGACCCTCCATCCAGGGATTCACCTTCCTGGATCCTCTACCTCCCCCCCTCCCCCCCACCATGCATCCCTCCAGACTGCCCTAACGTTCGGCCCCACCTAGGCTGAGCCAGACAAGCTACTGGCCTTCTCCCAAGCAAGGTCACCGCCTCCACGAAGCTGCCCTGGGAGCTGAGTTTTTCCCTCTCCCGGAATCCCAACCAAACCCAAGATTTGTGCGTCTGCCTCCCTGACTGGGCTGCGGCTCCTAGCGCCCAAGGGACGCAGAGCCTGGCCCTCAGAGGAACCGATACGCTGCCCTGATGATGGACCAAGAGACAGGAGGGTAGGGCAGAAATTCACGCACTCACTCCAATGGTGCCTACGCATTGGTCGTTTTCTGGAAGCTCCTCCAGTGGCCTAACCTAATCCCCTCTGCTGTAATTACTGAAGTTTACGCCTGTCCTCAACGCCCCTCCTTGCCCCAAAGCACAGACCGGCCGGCCTTGCCCTTAACTGGGTGACAAGTCAACGAAAACGAATGTCTGGCGAGACACGCCAGATATAGGCCCAGCCGGCCTCACCAAGGCCTCCAGACCTGGGCCCGGGGTGCCAGAGGTTCCTAGCGAGGCAGAGCTTGCGGTTTGCAACAGTGGAGTCACCTTCTGGCTGCCAGTCAAGGAGCCCTCACTGCGCCCTTGTTTGGAGAAGCGCCGGCCAGCGAGGCTGGAGCGAGAGATGGACTGGCGGCAGAGATGCAAGGAGACAGGGAGACGCACGCGGAGACATAGAGACACTCCGCCCCGGGGCGGAGACACAGGGTCGAGAAGGAGTCACCAAGCCCCCAAGGGGGACAGACGCAGACAGAAGGACCGAGACAGACGGAGACAGGACGGACGCGCAAAGAAAGAGAGACGAGCAGGGGAGACGGCGCGCACAGAGAGAGCGAGCGAGGGCGGGCCGCGGCGCACGGCAGCGGGGAGCTCGGCGCACCCACCCGGCCGCCCGGGCCCCCGCACCGCCTCTCCCACCCGCGGCCCGGCCGGCCAATGAGCTGCGAGATCTGGGCATTACCTCACCACGTCCGGCTGCCATTGGCTGGCCCAGCCGCCGGGGCGGGCTGTTGCTATGGCAGCGCAGGCCGGCTCCGGGCAGGAAGGAGAAGAGCAGGCTCTGGGGGGAGAGCCGTGTCGCACCTCCTTCTAGCCTGTAGCGGGGCCCGGGGACCCCCGTTCAGCCCCACGCACCCCACCTGCTCTAAAGGCTCCCATTCACCCCTCCCGCCGCAGCCCGGCCCCGCCCCGCCCCCCCAGCCCCAGAACGAACACCCATCCATCCCCTCCTCCTGCAAACAGCAAGCAGTGAGCGCCATCCACAAGGCAGGGAGCTGAGAACACCTCCATCCCTCCCTCAAGGAGCCGCTAGTCTGAGCAGCACGCAGTCCCTCGGAAAATCACACGGCAGAGTGTTAAGGACTGAAAGACAGGCAGGCACAGGGCCTGTGGAAACACAGAGGAGGGGTCCCCAAAAGCTTCCAGGAGAAAGAGATGCCCAGCGGGGACCTGAAGGAGTTAGCAGATGAGGAAGGGTGGGGAAGAGAATTCGCGGCAGAGGGAACAGCCTTCGCAAAGAGAGGAGGCAAGAGAAAGCAAGGTGCACTTGCAGGCTTGGAGGGCTCTAGCAGGAAATTAGATGGGGGGAGGGGGTTGACAAGGAGAAGGAGCTCAGGGGAAAGCTGAAAAGGGAAGCGGGAATAAGATTCCACAGGGCTCGAAAGTCATGCCAAGGGATCTTGGACCATAGTCCAGGCAAGTGGAGGGATTTCAGGGGAGGGGCTAGGGTTAGGTTTGCATTTCTGGAAGGTCTTCACTCTTGCTGCTGCGTGGAGGATGGGCTGGAGCAGGGCTGGGAGACCAATGATGGCAGGGACTGCTGACAGGTGGGGGGAGGCAACTAAGGCCCCTAGAGTGGAGATGGGGAGAGCCGAAGTCAGGAGGGGGTATAAACATGCTGGAGGAGATGTCACCACCTCACCCGGGACGCTGTGAGGGCCTTCGTGGCCTCCAGATAGGATCATTGCTTCCCCATCTATACAACATCCACATCTTGTGTAGGCAACTTCTGTGTTGAGAGGCATGCTGCACTGAGAAGATGTCTGTTTCCACATCTGTACACACACACACACACACACACACACACACACACACAGAGTTCATCTCTATTCCCAGCACAGGGCACAGCGCCTCTCTCAAGGACAGGGATGAACCCCCATTATCTCCCACCCCATGACCAGCCCCTGGCTCCCGCCCACATCCATCCTTCCCCTCCCTGAGCCCCTCTCCCCTCTCAGAGAGTCGCCCTGGAGCCACCACCCAGAAGGTGGGGCTGGCCCCTGCCCCCATCAAGCCCCTTCCTCCTCTCACCCCCAGGCAGAGAGGGAAACTTGCCTATCTGTTGAGTCGGATGTCAGAAGACTCCATGGGGCCCGTTCCGGTTAGCAGAGCCATTATAATATACTCATAGAGTTGTTACTGAGAATTAAAGTTTGTGGCCTGGCACACAGTAACTATCCAATCAGTCAGTTCTAGTGGTGACATTACTCTTACGGAGTGTTAGAGGGGGAGGCAAGGCTGGCCAGGCCGCTAACATGACACAGCTCTGCGCCGAGATATGAGCCGTTCGCTTAGCTGTCACAGAATGGTGTTTTGACTTGTCATTCGTCACACGTGCTTATTACACACTCCCTGGGGGGGAAACAAAAGATGAAATATGATGGCAAGACAAGACTTGTAGATTTTGGTCATAATGCCGTAGTAACACCATCAAACCCTCACCTAGATGGGGGCGCCTGGGTGGCTCAGTTGGTTAATCGTCCGACTTTGGCTCAGGTCATGATCTCGCGGTTTGTGAGTTCGAGCCCCACATCGGGCTCTGTGCTGAGAGCTCGGAGCCTGGAGCCTGCTTCGGATTCTGTGTCTCCCTCTCTCTCTGCCCCTCCCCTGCTCATGCTCTGTCTCTCAGGAATAAATAAATGTTAAAAAAAATTTTTTTTTTAAAAACCCTCACCTAGATCCCTGATACAATGCTTACAGATGTCCTCTCTCAAGGAACACGGGTGAAACACCCTGGCAGCTTCTTAAATGTCAAGAGAGTCGACCCAGATGTTATAATGAAGGGATCTTCAGGAATTGGGAGTTGAATCCTTTTATTCAACCATTGGTTTCACAGATGAGGAAACTGAGGGCCAGAGAAGGGAAATGACGTGCCAAGTCCCCCAGTTAGTTGCATGGCAGAACCAGGAGATTTTATCAGGTGCTCCCACCTCCAAATCCACTGCAATTTTCCAACTCCGGTCTGCCTTGCAATTGAACAGCGACCGAGAACTCCTTCAGCCCAGGGCATACTTCTTCACACGCGTGACAGCCCTGCAAGGTAGGCATCATTATTCCCAGTTGAAAGGCCCAGAGAGATCAAGTGACTCACCTAAGACTGCACAGCCTTCCTTGATCGAACACAGGTCTGTCAGCTTCCAAAACCCACGTTCTTGGCATGACAGCCAGTTGACCCTAGGACCACTCAGTGTGGTTTGTTTGGGGGCTTGGGGCTTCAGGGAGAGTTGCCAACGTAATCACTGAAGGAAGAGAGGTGGCCAAAGACAAAAGGGGCCCTAGAATCTCTTGCACGTTTGTGTTTCACACGCCTACACTGTTCTGAAAACACTCCTCCAAATAATATGACTTGAAGAGTTACGGTCCAGCCTGAGGGTCTATTAGGGGACCACCCGGGAGGCTGATTCTGAGACTTGGGCACATTTTCAGAGTGAGATGCCACCCCCCACACTCTCTGGCCCACAGAACAACACACAGGAGAATTAACTTTTAAGGAGACTTTGGCATGAGTCTGTGGGTCTTGAAGTGATCACGCGTCCAGGGGATCCTGGGGGAAGGGCCAGGATGGCGTCTACGAGACAGTCCCAGGGACAAATGTGACTCTGTTAACTTCGTGTCTTTGGAGGCTCCCCCGACACAGTAGCCCACAGCCTCTTCCGTGCCGGCCGTGCCCCTCAGTCCGCAAGGGATGTCATTCTTGACTCACAGGAACTAGAAGGTTCTCTGTCTTCAAGAGGTTCTATCTCTAGCTCTAGAAAACACCTTGACTGTGGATCAGGAAAAAGAAATGCCGTGTCTGGCTCTGGAAATAATCTCTGTGCCTCTGGAAAATATTCATGGGCTATTTATAGCACCACAACATTGTTGACTGTAGGAAAAACTCCATGGCTCCTGAAGATTTTCAGCTCCTGGTTCTGGAATTCTCCAGCCTGTCTCTGGTGGACCCTTCCTCCTTGATTTTGCCCTGCACCGCCTTCCTGGCTCCGTCAGATTATCCAATCCCAGCTCTGGAAAAGGGTCCAACTGTGCAGCTAAAGGACTCTTCATCCCTGGCTTTAGAGGGCTGACCCTCCACGGAGCTGGAGGCCACCACGACTGGCCTGGAACACTGTCCCTACTCTTCGTCTAGGATCTGGACTCAGCCCCCCCTGGCTCAATGGGGTTGGCCGTCCAGGAATGTGGAGGGTCCAGCAATGCTAAATCTGAGTCTGTGCCCCTGGACTTGAGACGCTTCTTCATTTCTCGCCTCTGGAATAGGAGGAGGGGTGTTGGATGGGTCAGGGGGGTGGGAAGATAGGAAAAATGGAGAGGTTGCCGTGGTCTCTGCTCAGCAACCTGGCCTGGGCTTGAGCTCCCGTGGTCAAAGTGTAGAGGCCCAGAGTTGTTCAGATTTAATTTACATGGGCAGCATGGTGGGGTCTGAGTATGACAAGCAGAACTACTTTGGGAGCCTGCAATGCATGTGGCCGGGAGACAGGGAGGAAGCTGTTCTCGCCGTGGCTCGTGACCCCAGCAGAGCCCAGGGAATCTGAAGGTGAGGTACGTGGGAACATCCACAAACGGCAGCTACGGGGAACACACGAGAGTTTCCAAGATCGGCAGAAGTAGCGATGGGCCCTGGCCAAGCCTCCCCGTGGACAGCAGGCCCAGATAAGCGGAACAGGGCAGAAAAGGAAGGACGTACCAGAAGTCCCGTGGAGCTTGCATTTGGCCATTCGAAGGTCTTTCTCACCGTGCCGCACTGCCCTGACCCTCTCGGAATAGCCAGAGCCAGAAGTTTCCAGCTTACATTTCCCAGACAGCCTCAGAGCTGGGTTCCCGTTGGGTTCTGACATGGGCGCGGTGGGGAGGGGGGTATCCGGGTGAGATTAGGTGGCAGGAAGGAGATTAGGCTTCTGGAAGAAGCATCAGTGGGAGTGCAAAAGCTCCTATCTCCTGAGTGACGGCAGTGACAACAGTCCGGCTGCATCGGCGGTGACTGTACCCCCTGTTTCCTCCACTGACCCTTCTGACGTATTTGCAACCGATTCCCGAATTAAACCGCTGAATTGAACAGCGGTACCCACAGTGCTTTCTGTTTTCGTGACTGCAGCCTGAGGGATACGCTCGCCAAGGACCGATGAGGGCCTACTACGTGCCAGGTGTCGTTCTGAGAACTAGGAATGCGACAGTGAGCGAGACCAGCATATTCCAGAGCAGGGGACACGATGACAGACATATCCATGCGTAGGACTATTTCAGGAACATGCGCATGCTTTGAAAATAAATGAGTACCGTGATGCGGCAGAGAGTGAGTAAATAGGGATCCTCAGTGCTGTGGAAGGTGTAGGATCAGGGGCCACAGCCTGAGCAAGGAAGGTCAGGGAGGCCCCCATGGAGGAAGCCGGATGTGGGACCTGAATAAGAAGGAAGGAGTCGTGTGAAGGTCTGGAGAGAGTATTCCAAATCCCTCTGTATATATAAAGACTCTAAGGGCACCTGGGTGGCTCAGTCGGTTAAGCGTCCGACTTCAGCTCAGGCCATAATCTCACAGTTCGTAGGTTCGAGCCCCGCGTCAAGCTCTGCGCCGACAGCTCAGAGCCTGGAGCCTGCTTCGGCTTCTTTGTCTCTCTCTCTGCCCCTCCCTTGCTCATGCTCTGTCTCTCAAAAATAAATACATGTTAAAAAGAAATTGAAATATAAAGGCTCTAAGGCAGGAGAGAGTGCACCCCATCAAGGAAGAGCGGGAGGCCAGTGTGGCCAAAGCACAATGCACAGGAAAGGGTGGAGGGGTCGCAGAGGTGGGCGCGGCCAAAGCCACACAGGGCGCGTGAAGCCATAGGAAAGAGTTTGGGTTGCAGTCTGATTTCAGTGCCAAGAGCATCATATGCAGGGGAAGGGAGGGATGGGATTTGCGGCTTGGAAAGATCGTCCTCACAGCTGGACTCTGGCCGGCCCAAAGAGGGACAGGGAGAGGGTTGGGCTATTTGAGAGACTCAGGCTACAGACCGCGGAGACTTAAAGTGAGCGAGGGGGCGGAGTAATTTCAACATTTGCTAGATCGTGATGAAGGCAAGACACTGCGTAATGATGCCCGGATAGGGGAGAGGCAGGACTGTCATTAGGCACAGCTCTGAAGGAGAAAAGGCTGCTACTCAGGGCCACACGGGGATGGGGGTGGGCACCGGGCAAAGGTAGCAGCAAGCCGGAAGTAGCAGTGTGGGGTTAGGAGGTTTCAGCCTCCTGTGGCTGGAGTATTATGAATGAGTCCAAGGCCCCAAGGAAGAAAGGGTGATCCCTAGATGTTTGGCTTCAGGGCGTTGCCACCCAGGGGAGGCAGAGTCAGATGAAGGGAAGAGGTTGGGATGTAGTTTTAGCAAAATGCCCGCAGAGAGGAATGATGCATGTTCAGCCAGGCTCCCCAAACTGGGTCAAGACAGCACTCAAGAAATGTCATATTAGGGGCGCCTGGGTGGCTCAGTCAGTTAAGTGTCTGACTCTTGATTTCGGCTCAGGTCATGATCTCACGGTTGGAGGGTTTGAGCCCCACGTTGGCTGCGGGCTCTGCACTGAGAGTGCAGTTTGTTTGGGATTCTCTCTCTCCCTCTCTCTCCGCCCCTCCCTGGCTCACCCGCATGCTCTCTCTCTCTCTCTCTCTCTCTCTGTCTCAAATAAGTAAACTTAAAAAAAAAAGAAATATCATATCAGAGGTTGACATCCAGGGGCTGGGGTCCATTTTGGAAGCATAGCTGAGGGGCGTATGAATGGGCGCACTTGAGGGAGAAGAAACTTGAATGACCATGGACTTCCAGAAACCGATGCCTTGGTTTTCAAGACCAGCCATCCCCTTAGAAACAAACAAAGATGCTAGATAAAATTTTAAAAGCTTCTTCTTCAGAACAACAAAGAGCTGACGGGATCCTAAGACATGACCAGGGCAGGTTGGGAGGAAATATAAGAACCCAAAGAGGAAAGTGATCATGGAAACCACTTTTGTCCTGAGGACGTGGAGAAAAATACAGCGCAGACACAAACAAACAATGTCAAAAATAAAAGGAAGGAGGGGTGTCACTGAAGATGCTACAGACATCCAGAAGAAGAAGAAAACACGACGAAAATTCCATGCCCAATAAATTTGGAAGTTTAGGCGAAGTGGACAAATCCCTAGAAAAATATGGCTTACCAAAACTGACTTGAGAAAAAAAAAATGTTACAACCACTTTGGAAAAAGAGCTTGGCTTTTTCTGGGAAAGTTGAAAATAGATATACCCTGTGACCAGCAATTATAGTTCTAGGAATACACTTTAAACAAATTCATGCATTTGTGTATCATAAGAATGCACAAAATATTTTTAGAAGCATGGTTCACACCAGCTAAAAATTGGAAACAATGCAGATATCCATCAAGGGTAGACTATGGCTTGTACCTTATAGCGTATACGTTATAGCAGAATAATAAACAACGATGAAAATGCACGGGCTACAGGTATAGGCAACAGTAGTGTGAGTGTTACAGACACAACGTTACAAACTCAAAGACATCAAAAGATGCATTTAGTGTGACTCCACTAATATAAAGTCCAAACATAGGCAAAACTAAAAAATATATACTCTAATAAATAGATATTTAGATATAAATTACACTATACATTATAATATATAGTTTACTATGAATCTTATAGTATATATTATAATATGTATTTTTTAGAGATTTGTAAGAAACTTTCGAACATTGGCAGTGTTATTTACTTCTTGGCTTGTAGGGTAGTTACACGGATGTTTGCTTTATTTGTTAAATATGCATTGAGTTTTTATGTACTTTCTGTGTGTAATTTTTCTCTCACAATATAAAAAGGAGTTCAAAAGAATGGGGCCAGGCAACTGGATGGATAATGGTGCCAACTTCTGATTTGGAGAGGAGGTGAGAAGAGAGAAGATAGAGTCCAGAAATAAGAGATCCATTTTTGCCATATAAAGTTTGACACATCCATTGGACACTCAAGAGATCTTGAGGACGCAATCAAGTACCAAGAGACCCAGACTCTCGATCTCAGCTTAACGGAAGAAGATATTTACAGCAGACACATCTGGTAAAGACTCACATCCGGCATATCTAAAGGACTCTTACAAATGAATAAGAAAAAGACAACCTTGTAGAACAAATGGGCAAGAGACTTGAGCGTGCTAGGTTTTCATGTAGGCAATTACACAACTGGGTCAACTAAGGGGAATGAAGAAGAATCCAATGGCATGGATTCCCCTCCTTGATTTAAGAGACTGGTTGTTTCCAGGAAAAACCTAAGAGGCCAAAAATTGAAACACATACTCTACTGGTTAAGTTCTAGCCAAAGGACAAGAGTTTAGAAAGTGCTGATGACATGGCCAACAGAACCCTACCTCAAGAGGGAGGCCAACCCATCAGATGTCTGGAAAGTCCACTCGTGATTGGGCTTCGGGTGGTCTGGAGCATCTTTGGTGTCTCATGGCCTTGTCCAGGGTTCAGCCAAAGCCTCTCCTCCGATGTCATGGACCTGAGCCTTCTCCCAAGTAACCTGGATGGTTTGTGTTTATTTATTTTGAGAGAGACAGAGAGAGAGGGCATGAGCAGGGGAGGAGTAGAGAGAGACAGGGAGAGAGAGAATCCCAAGCAGGCTTCGCACCTTCAGCACAGAGCCCAACCTGGGGCTCGATCCCACGAACCGTAAGATCATGACCTGAGCCAAAATCAAGAGTCAGGCAGCCCCCAAGTAACCCAATTTTTAATGCAAGACAGAAATGTAGTTCACCTTGACCAGGGTGAAAAATGTATAGGTTGACTCACACATATTTCTTTTAACATGAAAAGACAATAAAGAAATAAATCATAATACTGAACATTTTATATAAATTGTGTTTACATTTGTAGTAAGAAATTTTATAATCATTGTTTTGTTTTATGCATGTTCTCCTTGTTTTTTATGTTTGACACAAAATCTGAGCAACTAATTTTATGTCGGATTTGATTTACAAAAGTTATTTAAGTGCTTGGGAATAATTTGTTCATCAGATTGGTAAATCTCCCTTGTCAGGTGTTTGAAGGGTTTAAATCAGATAAATTGAATGTGTAATTGTAGTTTGAGATATCTAAAGGAATTTGCTTAATTCAACGTGTAAACGGTGCTAAAAGTTTGTGGGAATTTAATCTTTCAAATGTATGAGTTAATTGACTCTGGATCAATAAACAAGTAAATGTGATCTTACTTTTTACATGAAAATTACTAAGTTCATAAATAAAATATCAAGATCCATAAGCTGGAAGCAACAGCGAAAGTTAGCTTCTAAAATCTGTAGCTTTAATAAATTAAATATTGACTGAAATTAAACAATTGTAACTTTGTCCCTTACTAGCTGAATTCTCACATCTGAATGGCTTACTAAAAAAAGAAAGAAAAGAAAAGAAAAATTGAGGTCCCCAGCACAGGAAACAAACAAAGATGTGCGGTAATTAACACGTGCGGGATCTTCACTGCCGGAAGCACTCACGCTGCACGCAGGCACAGGCGGCAGAAGGTAGTACGTGCAGCAGGTGATTCTCGGCGGTTCTCCCATAGGGATCCGGGGGTTTGGCTTGATTATTTTCCGTACGTTTTCCTTGCTTCTGCCAGACACCTGAGGGCACTGCCAGCCCGGGTCCAGAGCAGCCGGGCTCTAGCGTCTTTAACCCGCCCATCTACTGGTTATTTACAATGCAGCACGTGTTCATTGTGATGCAAAAAGAACACCCCGTTCACACCCTCCCCTCCATGTATCCCGGTACACCAACCTGCCCACGGCTCATCCATACAGGGCTAAATAATCCGGGTGATTTTAAAATCAGAATAATAATTTAAAAAAACAAGTTTTTTTTTTTTTTTATTGATTTCAATTTAAAAGGCTTTATTTGGGGCAGACCTCCTTGAAAGGTTGTCGTATTCGTGTCCAACAGGGTTTCTGAGACATTTGTGTTCACTGGCTGGGAGTGTGCTGGGCCAGGAAGGCCGTGTGGTCTCCAAAGTCTCGCTTTGCAATACATCTTCAGGAACAGATTCGGCTCACGTGATGAGAAATGCTGTCCTTCCCTTCTGGGCAGGGAGCCCTTCTTGGGGACAGAAGGCAGACTTCCCTTCGCTCTTGGCACGGGAATGCTTTGGTTTCCCATTTGCTCTTCATCTTTGCACGTATAGGTGGCCGAGAAGTCTTGAGAAGGAGGACTGATTAGCCACAAGGGGACCTCCACTCCTGGGTCCTTGGCCGAGTCACCACATTTGCACCTTCGGGACCTCACCCAACCCTCCAACAGGATGCTGATGGATGTCATTGCAGACACTGAGACATGACTCCGCTCTCCCTGCTCAAACGACAGACTTTGGGGCAGCTTCTGAAGGCCAGGGTTCAGGTCCTAGAGTGCTAGTGCACGTCGGAGCTGGTGTGGATATTAGGTGGCGTCATCTCTTTTCATCCTTGATTTTGTGGTGTGGAAACAAGGGTCAGAAGAGGAAGGTGGTCTGCCAGGACACCCCATTAAGGACCGTCGGACCCCTGGACAGGCCAGTATACGTTTCTCCTCACTGCCTATATTGTATCTAGGCATCTATATTTACTAGATCTATATATTTTTTTTTAATTTTTTTTTCAACGTTTATTTATTTTTGGGACAGAGAGAGACAGAGCATGAACGGGGGAGGGACAGAGAGAGAGGGAGACACAGAATCGGAAACAGGCTCCAGGCTCTGAGCCATCAGCCCAGAGCCCGACGCGGGGCTCAAACTCACAGACTGCGAGATCGTGACCTGGCTGAAGTCGGACGCTTAACCGACTGCGCCACCCAGGCACCCCTACTAGATCTATATTTACTAGAATATCTATATTCACTAGAAGGCTGTATCTACATTTGCTAGAAGGCTGCTACCTCCGAGATACCGCGCAGGGGGCCTCACACCCAGGACAGGCTCTGAGGTCCTTTACATCAGCAGGGTTAACCCAGAGAACTTGCTTTTCGATTTCTCAAGAAAACTCTCAATCCCCAGCTCTGGAAAATTCCATACTTAGGAGTGGGAAAACTTCCGTCCACGGCTCTGGGAAAAACTCCTTGAGCACAGGGGAACAGCTCACTGCACACCCTGGAAAACATTTGTTCTGCCCGTAGCGATCACTCTATGTTGTTAGCTCTGGAAAACACTCCATCCTAAGCTCCAAGAAATACCCCCCCTTCATGACTATGGTCTGTACTGCACGGGGCTCCAGAAAATACAATATCCAAAAATCTAGAAAATAGTTTCATCACCAGATCCAGAAAGTCCGCCCCTAAACCTGGAGGACTTTCTGCTCTGAGTCTGGAGGTCTCTGAGTGGGGTGCTGGTGAATTTTAACAACAGGCCCTCAATGGGGGAGGGGCGCCGCCGACGGGTAGTGTTTGCCGATTTCCATGGTGGTTGGAACACCCCACCGTGGCTGAGTTCGTTATCAACGTGACATCACTGAAAGCAGATCTGGGAGGAGATGTGTTGAGTCACCTCATACAATCGCCACTACGAGCTGGCTCCATTTAAGCCCCCAAGAATGGAGACCTAAGACCTTCGAAGGTCGTGGGCTCTGAGCCTCTGAGTGGGGAAGACTCTGGATCTGGCGTAATCATAGCTCCAGCGTCTGAAGGGCCCCTGGTCTCTGGGTATGGGGGATTCCAAGCCACACATGTCGCTAACCCCTGTTCTTGATGTCTGGCACCCACTCTAAACCAAGAGTGGACACGGTTGAGAGGACACGGAAGGCAAGAATGTTCTGAAAACCTGGCATTCCTAATGTCCTCATGTGTCCTGCCATTATCCTAATGACCTTAAGAATACATACATAATTCAAGGTATTTCTTCTCATCTGGAAGGCCTAGAATTTGATCACCTGGGAGGCGAGGCCCATTTTCTAGCTGACACATGAGTGGAAGTAATTGTTCTCACAGCGACACTGCCCTCCATCCCTGGGTCTGAGTAGAGAGGGACCCAGGAGGTAGAACGTGGGATGATGAGGGTCGGTGGGCCATCAGGTAGATTTGGAGATCCTGAGATGTTGCACAGACCAGTAACAGGCTCTGAGTGTCCTGGGAGGTGAAGGGTGAGGAGGCAAGTGGGCCTGACCAAAACGGAGGCATTCGTGTCAAAGGCCAAGTTACATTTACCAACCCCACCGCCCCTAGAGGGCTGGGGGACACTGCCTGGCTTCTCAGAGGGAAGATCTGCACCTCCCCTTGGGGCTAGGAGAGATGCCCACTTTGTACTGGAAAGTACGATTCCATCATACCTGGCCCGGAAGACACCCTGGGACAGGGTGACACCCAGAAGACATAACCTGTGGACGCAGAAACCCCACCCTAGCCCTGAACAACGCTGACTTCCAGCCCTAAAAAATGCTGTCTGTTTAGTTCTAGAAAGGCCCCGACCTGTCTCTGGAAAACACTTTCTCCCTCACCCCAGGGGAAGCCCACCCCGTCAACAACCCTGACCCCAGGAGACTCCCCGCCCTTGGCTCTGAAGAAGGCCTGAGGGACGCTTCATTCCTGCCTCCAAAATACATTTGGTCTCTGACTTTGGAGCACTCTCGCTGACAAATGCAGGAAAAAGCACTTTGTAAAACTAAAAAGCTGTGCCTGGCTGTGGCAGATGCTTAATAAACGTGTGTGGAATGAAGGAGTGGTCCTGGGAGGTCTTCGCAAACTGCAATGCACAGCACGATCTCCAGATATGATTCTTACTGGGACTTAAATAAAGCAGTTATCAGAGGTGTGATGGGAAACTCCATATTTCTCCCTAACGAGATCTTTTTCTTGTGAGTTCCCACCAGATGAGGAGCAGAGGGCCTGGCTCTCAGTGGGCATCAATAAACGTTTGATAGATGAATGGACGCATGGATGGATAAATGGGGGATATATGGATGAATCGCTGTGCAGATGATGAGCGAATGGGAAGATGGATGGGGTGGCTGACACATTTGCCTACTCATCAGCTACCTCCCTCTTCCCCTTCCTTCTTCCTTGCTAAATGAATCCCAATTCCCCTAGAGTCTCTG
Organism: Felis catus; assembly: GCF_018350175.1. NCBI lineage: Eukaryota > Metazoa > Chordata > Mammalia > Carnivora > Felidae > Felis > Felis catus. The sequence goes on from NC_058375.1 coordinate 23,245,165, forward strand.
GCAGCCTATACAAGGAGATCTGAGCCCCTCCCCGCCCGCCAGTGACACATCTTGTTTAGTTTACGGCCATCGTGGGGATACCTTTCACCTTGCCAGAGAGCTGTTTTGGAAGAGCCATGTGATGCAATTGTGACCCAGGAGACATGAGAGGAAGTCTCCCGGGGATCCCTCAGGAAAGTTTTCCTCATTAAAGAAACACAGAGAGGGGATGTTCTCTCTTCTGGCTTCTGAACACTGATGTGTGAGGAGAGATGCTCAGAGATCCCGCGGCCATGAGGAGCAAAGATGGGGACAAAAGCCTGATGTTCTGAGGACCACAGAGCAAAACTATAGAAAGACCCTGGGTTCTCACAGTTCCTCATTAAAACACTAAATTAACCAATGTGTGTGTAGTCGGGGGGGGGGGTGGAAGGATGCATGGATGGATGGATGAGTAGATGGATCGGTGGGTGGATGGATGGGACAATGGGTAGATGGATGGATGAATGGCTGGATGGATGGGGGAATAGGTAGATGAATGGATGGGTAGATGGATGGATGGGTGTATGTATGTATGGGTGGATAGGTGGATGGGAGAATAGGTAGATGGATGGATGGATGGATGGATTGATGGATAGATGGGAGAATGGGTAGATGGATGGATGGATGGATGGATGGATGGATGGATGCATGCATGCATGGATGGGTGAGTAGATGGATCGATGGGAGGATGGATGGATAAATGGCTGGATGGATGGGAGAATGGGTGGATGGATGGATGGATGAGTAGATGGATGGGTGGATGGATGGATGGATGGATGGGAGGATGGATGGATGGATGGATGGAAGAATGGGTAGATGGATGGATGCATGCATGCATGCATGCATGGGTGAGTAGATGGATCAATGGGAGGATGGATGGATAAATGGCTGGATGGATGGGAGAATGGGTAGATGGATGGATGGATGGATGGATGGATGGATGGATGAGTAGATGGATGGGTGGATGGATGGATGGGAGGATGGATGGATGTATGGATGGATGAATGGATGGATGAGTGGATGGATGGATGGATGGATGGATGGATGAGAGGATGGATGGATGGATGAGTGGATGGATGGATGGATGGGAGGATGGATGGATGAATGGCTGGCTGGATGGATGGGAGAATGGGTAGATGGATGGATGGATGGATGGTTGAATAGATGGATGGATGGGTGATTGGATGGATGGGAGGATGGATGGATAAATGGCTGGATGGATGGGAGAATGGCTGGATGGATAGATGGGTGGATGGATGGATGAGTAGATGGATGGTTGGGTGGATGATGAATGGATGGATGGATGAATGGTTGGATGGCTGGATGGGAGAATGGGTGGATGGATGGATGGATGAATGGGTGGATGGATGGATGGATGGATGGATGAGTGGATGGATGGATGGATGGATGGATGGGAGAATGGGTGGATGGATGGATGGATGGATGGATGGGAGAATGGGTGGATGCATAGATAGATGGATGAGTAGATGGATGGATGGATGGGAGGATGCGTGGATGGATGGATGGACATGGAGATGGAGAGTTGGATGAGTGCATGTATGGATATACAGTGTATTAAAATATAAAGGACCATCAGCAGTGTTATTGTCTTCCTATGAAGGGCCACTCAAGGCACTCAAAGTCAGAATTAGCTGAGGAGAACTGAACTTTTCCAGCACTTTCCCCCAGGCCCTCATGCCCACTCCCTATTTCACACACCCTGGACCTACCGGTAGGACCAACATTTGCCTTTAGTTGCTTGGCTGGTCCTGACACAGTGGACCAAGACAATCTTGGTCCAAACGTCGGCCCCGCTTCCTAACCCCCCTGAGCATTTGCCTTCTCATCTACAAAATGGGGATAACAGCGCCACCTCCAGGCTGCAATGAGGAGTCGGTGAGAAGACCATGTGTGAAAGCCCCCAGGACTGTGAGTAGCTCCTAGTCCGTCCTCTACAAATGCCAGCCCCCCTTGGTTCTTGCCCGCTCGGCCACAGCTGGGCATGCACGGGCTGTGGCCAGGCAGCAGCCAACACACAGATATAAAAGGAGCCCCAGGTCGGAAGAGCCCGTCTGTGGCCCGCCATCCATCCTGCTGTGCAAAGCTATCTTGAGCCATTGCTCCTTGGAGCCAGCACAGGGATTACGGAAGGACCACAGGAAACTGAGCAAACTAAGATTGCTTCCTCCTCCCCTCTCGTGCCACGGGAGCTGGCAGGGTGTGGCAGCAGCGGGGGGCCTCCGGAGTCTGCAAGTTCAGAGTGGATGGCTGGCCCAGCAGGCAGGGCCGGGGCCAGCCCAGGGTCACCACTTCCCATCCCACAGCTTCCGGTGCCCACCTGCACACAGACAGGTCAGCCCGGCAGGGTCAACCTTTTCACCTCCAGGGCCTTTGCACAGGCTTTTCTCCTTGGCTTATCTATCCCATCCCTCCCTCATCCTTTGAGACTGCTCCCAAATGTCAAACATTCCAGGAAATTCTTCCTGGCCCCCACCCTGGTCCAGCCACCTGTGGGACCCAGACATTCTGCATTTACTGCACATGTCACACTGCCTTGCCAGCTCTGTCTCCCCACTAGACTGTTTCTTGACATTAGAGATGGTGTTTCACGGACACCTGCACCACTGGTGCATAAAACAGAGCCTGGCGTATAATCAGTTCGTTCATTCTTTTCTTTCTGAACGTTTATTCTGATGCATCCAAGTGGTCCTTGGTCTATTGTGGGTGTGTGACCGTGCAATGATAAACCAATGTCTTCGGCTTATCCTTGGTCCTGTGTTTCAAAGCACTTGAACTCCACTCGGTCAAACACACTGACTTGTGGCTCTGAGAATTATTGACTGTGTGTCCTCAGGTAAATTACTGAGCCCTCATGAGCCTAAGTCGCCTTACCTGTCACCCACCGATTCAACAAACGTTTATGGAAAATCTGCTGGAGGTCTGTCCCAGATGCTGCGGGAAGGGACAAAGTCCCCTGCAATCCGGTGGCAGAGCGGGAGCCAGAACTCACCTTGCTCATCTACCTGGCTTCCTCCACGGGGAGGCCGTCCGCAGGTGCCGCCGTGGCTGTCCTTCCTCCCCCGCAGCGGCTGGGACGCCAGGCAGGGCCTGGACCATCCCCAACTCTGCACTCTTCTCCTGAGACACTTCATAATCACACTTCATTCTGAGTTTGATAAATAAAGGTAATTGTGGGACAATTAGACTCTCTTCTCTTCCAACATCTTAATTGGAGCAAGACGCATGAGTCTTTCTTGTACATCATTTTGCCAGGCGCATCTGGGCCTCCTCATCCACCGTAGGAAGAGTGATGGCTCAGAACCCACTGCCGTGACACGCCTGGAAGCCAGCAAGCAGCTCCTGTGCGGCCCCCGACTAATCGCTGTGAATGTCTCCTGTCACATGCCGGGAGGGTCCCCCAAGTAGATCATGGCCTTGTAATCACCGTCATCAATCACGTGGCGGTGGTGATCTCCACAGCACCTGTGCGAGTGAGAAGCACGTGACTTCAGGAATCTGAAGATCCAAGTGCAAATCCCAGCTCCGTTGCCAATTTGCTTTGTGACCCCGGACAAACTGCTTAACCTCTCTGAGCTTCGGTTGCCCCAGAGAGGGACGATCATCCTTAAGACTATCAAGTAAGGCAACGATTCCTAAAAGACGGGCCAGGTAGCACCTGTGTAGCCATCTACCCACCCCCACCCCCACCCCTTCCCCTCCCCGCCAGCCTCCATCTGCAAAAACTGGCCAAGGAAAACCTGACCAAAGAGAGGGAAGGACAAACATGAGGCCTTTCCCTCGGGATCGGCAGCTCAAAACCGCACGCTATTGTTCAGATGCACAAAGGAGAAGTAAATATAGCTTCCTTCTAGCTCTCACAAATGATCTCATCTCACGCTCACCTACTCATCCCACTGATGGTAGAGGCGGGGTGGAGGGCTCTTAATTGGCAAATTCATTACCAATGAGATCCGAGTCTGTCCCTCTTCAGTTGAACATGGTCTCTCTGGGGTTAACTCTGATGCCTTGGGGTGAACGCTCAACGTTTCAAGGTTTCCCCCCTTCCCACTTCTCCTTCCAAATACGGCGACAGGGGCTAGAGGTGGGTGGGGAGAATCCGACCGAGCTTCCTCGAAGCAGTGGGGTGAGGTCTCCCGTCTGTGCGTGGCCCGCCCAGTCCACACACGGGCAATCCATTCAAAGCACCTCGTCCTACAAGAGAGCGTCCTACGCTCTCTTGATCCTCAGGGGGCAGGCTGGAATTCTAGACCTCCTGGTGACGCAGGCAGGTGGCGGGCCCCAGCAAGGTCAGACACCCCTCCTGCCAGCGTCCTGTTCCCACGCCCACGTCCTACCTCCTTCCCCACGTTGCATAAGTGGCAGAGTTGGACCATCGGCACTGATGCCCTAGGACCCCGTGTAGGGTTTGGGGGATCTGTGGTCTCATCCCCACCAGAAGCTGATGCCCAGGAGGGCGGGCCCCTGGGTGTCTCCTTGGGCCCCAGGCCATGTCCTCCTCCTGGTCCCTGCTGGCCAGCATCCCTGCTTTGCCCCCCCCCGCCCCCCCACCGAGGTGGCTGAGCCTCCCCGTCCTCTGCCTGTCTGGCCAGAATTCCCCTCTTCCACTCCTTCCATCTCCCAGCGCTCCTCCTGTGATCTCCCAGACAGCCAGGCTGGGCTCTTGATATGCAAAGAGGACTTTAGGGACTTACAAAGCCTTCCCCTCTCTCAACAAAGCCCGGCTTTCAAGACCATTATCTGGCTGAAGACTGCAGGATCCTATTCAGTCAAAAGCCGAACATCAATTCTCCTCTTTTGTGCTCCCGATCCTCAATCCCATTCCTAAAACCCTGGACGCCTCTGGCTGAAAAGGAAGAAAGTCACATGAAAGCAGTTAAGAAACACACCGGTACATTCAAAACCGGTATCATCCCTGTTACACCAGATTTCCCGGGTGTCCGAGCGAAAAGAGCCCTGGGGAGAGCTTCCCCCACCCGCAGAGAGACCCAGAGAGGGGCCAAGGCTTGCCTCAGGCCGCACAGCAGGGCCCCAGCAGGGCAAAGGCTCCGTTAGGCAAAGGGTGCTGGGACTTTCCTGTCTTGGGCACCCTGTGTCTCAGCCCTTTACAGCCTGTCCCGCTCACCAAGACACCCCCACCCCCGGCCCAGGGTTCAGACGCACCGGCTGGGACCTGTCCTCCCACATCACACTGGAACCACCTTGGGTCACAGCGATGCTCGGCCTTCTGACCCTGTCCAGTCCCCGTGCGTCCCCCTACCTGGGCCCGGCTCCCCCTGCCCGCACCTGCGCTCTGGGCTGCTTGCTACCTGTGGCGGAGTCCCTCTGTGGCTGCCGGCCTCCTCCTCCGCGCAAGGCACTGTGGGGCCTCTTTATCCTCAACGTGAAGCCACCTTGTCGCTGAGCCTCAGTTTCCCCACCTTTACATAGAATGTGATGAAACGGTGGCTTTTACACCATTTTAGCAATGGAAAAACAGCTGTTCTCTTTTAAGCAGGGAGATGGGGTCCTCCTCCCACAGGGCCTGGAAATTTGAGGGTTACGTATGTATAAATATACATAAATACACACACACACACACACACACACTCAATTGATGCTAGCAGGCCAGGCCCAGAGACCCAGAGGGGGTCCCACAGGACCAGCCAAGAGGGCCGTCAGCTTCACACAGGATGGAGTGGCTCAAAGGTGAGCCAGCAAGAGGTGAAAGCAGAGTTTACTGAAGAGAGAGAGAGAGAGAGAGAGAGAGAGAGAGAGAGAAGATACAGAGGGACTGAGTGTCCAGGAGACTCAGAAAGGAGAGAAGAGAACTTCGTCTTTGCTGGGCGTCTGGGGTTTTTATTGACGATTGTGGCCTGGTGCACGTGTCCTGTGGGGCATCCAGGAAGTGGGCCGATCAAGGGCCGGGGTCCGAGTGTCCTTCACTGACGCCCTGAAGCCCAGGGTCTTGGCGTCAGGGTGTCTGGAGTCAGTGGTCTTGGAGAATGTTTAGGACGACCCTGCCCGGTCACCCCTTAGATTATCTGTGGTGCTGGAAGTCTCCAAAGGAATCATTAACTCCTTGAGCTTTACGAGGAGGACAGGCATTAAGGTGTGTGTAAGGCCGGCGTGCAGGTCCCAGCAAGAACGGAAGCGGGGAAAGAAGCAAAGGCAAAAAACAAAACCAAACCAAACAAAACCACGGCTTTTCTCCACAGGGTCCCTCCAGTTTTCCTGCCTCCCACTGGTTTTGCAGGTGTCCCAGAGCCCAGATGCAACACAGAACTTGAACATCACTGAACTGGGTATTTCTTCAGCGTCCTTTCACCTCTAGACACAAGTCAGGACTACGCTGAGCTGCGAGGAACAGAATCAAAAAGCAAAACAAGACAAAACACTGGGCTGGGGCTTCAATCACAGAGGGATTGTCCTCCTCCCCTACCAAGAAGACCGGACCCTCATGATCACAAAATGGCTGCTTCCACTCCGGCATCCTGTCTGTGCTCCCAGCAAGAAGAGAGGGACTGGCAAAGAGCTAGAAGCCCATACCAGTTGGGTGACCTCCCTTTAAAGACTCTGCTGGAAGCCTCACCCCGTGAATCTGCTTGTATTTCATGGGCCAGAATGGGTCACGCAGCATCCCAACGCACCAGGGAGAATGGGAAAAATAGTTTTGGGTTTTTTAATCTGGGCCCGTCGCCACCGTGAAGAAAGCCTGGGTCCGATGAGTAAAGCTGATGAAGAGGGTGGTGGGCAACTATAAAGGTGTCAGCCAGTCCCAGCCTGCCATTAACATGCGTGCTCTGGGACACACTCCCTCTCGGCCCCAGGCCTCAGTGTCCCCCCCTTCAAAACTGGGAGAATTGGGCCCAGATGCTATCGGGCCGTCTCCAGCTCTGATTGCTTGGGTGTAAATCCTGCCTCCACTACCTCCTGGCTGTGTGACCTGGGGCAGGACATCTGACAGCTCTGTTTCTCGGGTGCGCTATAAAATACGAACAATCGTGGCATCTAGTTCATAGATGTGAGGACCGAACGGGTTCTGTGTAGGTGGTAATCCGACAGGAAGCCAGAGAAAACACTCATTACATAACGCTGACGCGGCTGCTGCTGAGCTCGCAGGAGTTCTACCCCTGCTTAGCCCTGGGTGCTGTGTGACCTAGAGCAGGCCCCATTCCCTCTCTGAGCCTCAGCCACTCATCTCATGAAATGAGAGGCCAGATGCTGTCTGGGGCCCTAGCGGCTCTGAGAGTTGCTCTCAGAAGCCGGGCCGGGCTGTTGACAGGACAGCAGCTCTCTTCCTGGGCTTGAGGGCAGGCGAGCTGGGGGGCGGGGGTGTTGGAGAGGAAGGGGTCAGCTGGTTTCCTGTGGCCGGGGCGGTGACCTGGGCAGCACGGACTTCCTGTTTCCCAGGGGGAATCCGGGACTGCTGTAGTCCAAAACCGTCGCTGGGGCAACCTTCCCTGCGTCATCTCCCCGGTCAGCGTGTGCTTGAGGGAGGCGCTCGCAACAATGGCCCTTTGTGTCCACAGCTCTGCTGGCCCCGGCCCGAGGAGTCTCGTGCCCGCCCATTTTCCAGATAAGAAAGCTGTGGCATAGGTAGGTAAAGTCACTTGCCCACAGTCGCAAGGCTGGTGAGAATTAAGGCAGGAACTGGGACCTGAGTCTTCTGAAAACATCCACGGCCCTTAGCACCAGACTGTCCTTTGGGGCCCCCCGGACCCCGAAAGAGCCTAGAGCTTGACCGTCCAGTGGCCCGAGGACCTAGGATGTGACCCTCAAGAGGAGCGGGTAGGGGCGCCTGGGTGGCTCAGTCGGTTGAGCGTCTGACTTCAGCTCAGGTCGCGATCTCGCAGCGCATGAGTTCGAGCCCCGCATCGGGTTCGCTGCTGTCAGCCCGCTTTGGATCCTCTGTCCCCCTCTCTCTGCCCCTCCCCTGCTTGCGCTCTCCCCAAAATAAATAAATATTACCAAAAAAAAAAAAAAAAAAAGACAGAGAGAGAGAGAGAGGAGGGGATAGGCGTGGAAGTGACCCGAGACAAAGCTGTAAGACAAGGGAGTCCTGCCCCCACCCCTGGCCTGAACCAAGCTTCCAGAACAGAACAGGTAATAGTAATGGATAAAAGCGCGCCTGCTGAGCAGTTCCAATGCGCCAAGTGCTGTTTTAAGCCTTCGGTGTGGATTAATCTGTTTGCTCTGACAAGCAACCCGAAGAGGCGAGTATGGTTATTATCCCCATTTCATAGATCAGAAAACTGAGGTTGCTGAGACTTACCTGCCAAGTGCGGGAGCTGGGCTGGGAACACACACCTAGGTCCAGAACAAGCCCCGTGCACCCGGGAGGGGCTGAGGGAGCCCCAGCGCTGGACAGCCCGGGATCTGTGACATCCGAGGGCTGACCTTGAAGGCCACTCAGGCAGGAGGGCATCTCAACGGAGCCAGTGTGGGGTAGCCACAGCCCAGAGGGCAGGCCCTCAGCCCCAGTTCCTGGCACCAGGCCTGCCCTTTCTCCCCAACCTGGACACACTCCCAGTTAGGGGGTCCCCAGATGACTGAGGTTCCTGTCCTGCTACCCTCAGTAGAAAGAAGTCAGTGACAAAAAAGAAAGTTACACTTCTTATAAACTAGCTCTGTGACTTCATACCTGATACTCTCATCAAACCCATTACACAGATGCGCAAACTGAGACTTTAGATAAGTAATAAAGATGGCATTTCAGCCAATGAGCTCACAGGCTCCCTGGGTCAGTTTGGGCAGACCTGGATGGACAGTGGGACAAGCTGGGGCTGGAGACTCTGACAGTTCCTAGGTTCAAATCCTATCTCTGCCACATGGTTGCTGTGCGACCTTAAGCAAACGGCCTCTCTGAAATCAGTTTAATAATAGCCTCCTTCATTAATTTGTGCCACATACACTTATCGAGTACCTACTATGTGCAGCCGCTGTGCTAAGAACCAGGGATTCAGAGCGAATGCACCTTTTAGGGGACGTCAGGATCCACCTGACAAATGATGGACCGGTCCCCTTTCCTTCCCCACCCCTGAGTGTACCCCATAGCACCTGACTCAGGGCCCTGCCTCTGCATGTACAATGACATAAATATCTCTCACGGTGGTTCGCAGATGCTCTCACTGGAGTCTGAGGTGGGTGGTGCCCGAGACAGCTGGGTGAGAATCCCTCTTCCGAGGCCCCATTACCTTTGTGTTTTCCAGAACTATTGACTTTGCACGGCCACCTGCTGTCCCGCCGGCAGAGGTGTGGCCACATGGCTGGGAATAGAAGTTGCTGGGTGGGGCTGGCTCTCAGCCACTGCTTGGGCATAAGAAAACACTCCCATCTGAGGAGGGGAAGCCCCTGGAATCCATTCCAGCCAGCCTGCCCCGGGGCCATGGGCTCCCAGCCTTCCTTCCGGAGGGTAGCCCCATGCAGAGCCAGCCCTGGGCAGCGGCAGGGTCACGGGGGGGGGGGGGGGGGCTCCAGATAGGTGTGTGTATGCGTGTGTGTGTGTGTGTATGTGTGTGTAACTGCATGTCTATGTCTGTATGTATCTGAACCTCTGTGTGGGTCTGTGTGCATGTGTCTGTGTGTGTATATCTCAAGGTTACCAAGCCCCAGAGGGGAGTAGTGCCCCGAGACCATCCCAAATGCACTGAGGCAGACACACAAAACCTCTACACAGACCCACTATGCGCCCACAGTCTTATACACACATAGGTGTACGTATACGCATGGGCACACACCCATAACCACAGACACACACAAACAAACATTTCTTCACCCAGGGACAAATACAAAGACACATTAGGACACCCAAGGGCTAGCCGGACCAAAGCCTAGGGGAGAGTGCTAACGCAGAGAGGACAGAGACGGGCCTTCAAAAGGCTCACGGATAAGGAGACCATGTGGGTCCCTCCCCGGAGCACAGGGTAAGCCGGTAGGGGGGGAGAGCACGGGGCCTGGAGGAGAGAAGGCCCAGCTCTGTAGACTGGGGTGCAGTCAAGGAGGGCTTCTCGGAGGAAGTGACAGAGCGAGCTTTGGAAAGAGTAGCCTGGCATCCCTCAGTCCATCCATTCTCAGAGGAATCGGTGTGGTGTGCTCTTTCCTAACAATTAAATAAGACACCGGGAGTCCAAAAGCTGGAAGGGGGGCTTGGCGGTGCATTTTGGGGTGTACTCATTGCTGGGTGAGAGGCGCAGGAAGATCTTACCTCAAACATCCATCAGCCTCTCCTCCGGCTAGGCCTCCCCCCTCCCCTGCCACCAGTCATTGTCCTACCTCCTCCCAGAGGTCTCCTTCCCCCCACCCCCCATGTCTGGGGCTATCACTGCCCACCCACAGATCGTGTCCCTGGCCTCCAGGTAATAGAAAAACGCTTTCCTCCTTAGGGGAGTTTCCTCTTCTTTACTCCATGTGGGGGGCACAATCCCAAGGACCCAGCCCCTTGGCTCCAGGCTACATGAAAGACCCAGACCTGGCCGTTAAGCACCACATCTCCTGGCCAGTGATTGGCCACAGATGGTCAGGTGACCCCGGCCCAGCCAATCAGTCTCCTTCCCTGGGATTTTTGTGTGACCGCTGGAAAGGAGATGCTCCCAGTCTCCTTCCTGCCTCACAACCTAAAAGGCTGTGACTCCCAGCTACCTGTGGCCGTGTCTACCTGCTGCTCCCCGTGTGGAGGAAAGCTATCTGGAATGGAAAAGAATGAGCCCAGCAGGGCCAGGCAGAGTGGAGAGAAGGACAGCCCCCACCACTTTGTCAGAGTCTGATCCAGGAGCGTCCTGCTCAGCGATGACGGCCAACAAAGCCCCTTATTCTGGGTTCTGACTGGGTGTCTGCTCCCTGCAGGGAGAGGAGCCCAAGTAGCCCAGCTGCCCTTGTCTTCCTTTCTGTCATCTGTCCTCACCCCCTGTTGCCATCTCCCACACATTCACATAGACATGGCCTCACCCACCTCCCCCTCCTCCCCAAATCCATCATCTCAAGCCCCCTGCCTCCCACCCTCAGCCTTGCATTGCTGACCCTCCCCAGAGGGGGCTGCCCTGGGGCTCCCACGGCCAGATCTTGCAGGATTGATGTTCCAGGCCCCGGGTGAGCAACCCGGCCCTCCCTGTTAGCAGGGCCCATAGAGCAGACCTGCCCCTGGTCAGGCCTGGGTATCTCTGCCCTCTTCTAAGGCATCAACACCCTCTCTGGTCTTCAGGCCTCCCGTCTCTCTCTCTCCCCTCCAACCCACCATGCACTCTGCAGCCAGATCTCCCAAAAATGCAAATCTGACAATGTCACTCCCCATCCGACAGAACTCTGGCCACTGTCTGTGCCCTCAGGGGTGACAGCCGTTAGCCTGCCTATCAGCTAGGTTACGGGTTTAGCCTCTCGGACACCGAAGGACACTAAACAGAGAAGTTTATCTGACCCTCATAGAAGAATTCACACATAAAAGCATCCAGTGGCTGGCACCTCTCGGCATCAGGCGCACACATTCCTTCTGTCTTGTTCCATCATTCCTGGGCTGTTTTCCATGATCACCTTCCGGCCAATGGAATACGGGAGCAGGTAGAGGAGAGGGCACACCACCGCCCTTTACAGGAACCTCCCTGAACCGGCTATACTTTTGCTCGCACCCTATTGGCCACGTTAGTCACATGACCCCCAGACAGAAGGGAGGCTGGGAAATGTAGTCTGTATTCCAAGCCGCCGTGTGGTTACTGTAGGAGGGAGAGTGGATATCGGGGGTCGGCCACCGCCGCAGCCTGGCATTCAGGGCCCTTCTCGGCCAGCCTCGTCCTGGGGATGCGCACTTTTGCGCATGCTCTGCCTTCGCCCGCCTCCCCTTTTCTGCCTCCAGCTCCGAGAAGCCTTCCCGGACCAGCGCAGCTCCGGCCCCGGATGAAGCGTGTCCGTGCCCACTGTTGACACGGTGCTGTGTGGGGGCGTCCGTCTCCCACCCCAGGCTGGGAGCAAGTCCAGGGCGGGGACCACAACTGACTCCATTCTGTGTCCCCACACCAAACCTGCAACCGGCTGGGCAGCGGGGAACACGGAATGAGGGCCCGACTGAGCAAGGGAACTGTCGGAAATCGGAAATTCTCAGCTGGGGCATGACCATTGACTGAACGATGGCGGGCCCTGAATGTGACTGAGCTGATCAGGCAGACATCTCTGGGGACCCCGCCTCCGTCGGTGCCGTTCCCCGGCCCCCCCAGTAGCTGGCCTGTGCCATCAGATGCGTAAATCTGACCCCCGGGGAACTGTGTCTAAAGGCGCTGACGTTTTGGTCCCAAGGAGGGTGGGGACAATGTTGGTGCATTGGGGGGGGGGGGGGGGGGGTCGCGGCCTCCCCTCTGTATGGCATGTGGCATGAAGAGCCTGTGCCCAGGGGTAAGCCTGACCGAGAGGCCTGTGGCGATGACGGGTCAGGAGAAAACTACCCACAAGCCCCCACTCACAGAGCCCTCGGCCGGGTGGGCTACAGAAAGAACAACAAAAGGTTTGGGACCTACACCTTCATCCTGACCCCTGGGACGAGAGGGGCCCACTGGAGGCAGAAGACATTGTGACATGGACGGCACGTTACTTCAAGTGCTCTGTGCCTCAGTTTCCCCCCTGCAGAGGGGATAACAGCAGTGCCTTCCTTATGGGGTCATAGTGAAGATTAAGGGGTTAATCCGCGCACGGCGCCACCCCAGGGCTCGTCCGTTCTAAGTGCCCACAGAGAGCGCAGAGTGGCGATGAAAATACACCGGCTCTGGGCTCAGACCGGCCTGAGAGGGCATCCCAGTTCCCCTCGCTGAGCCTCAGTTTTCTCATCTGTGAAGTGGGGGTGCCGACACCGCCGGACCTCGGGGGGGTCCGGAGAGCTTCACTGAGACAAGGGTGTGGCGGGCTTGGTACCGGGGAGCCCTCTCTTCATCCCCCAAGACCGGGGCGGGAGGGACGGGGCAGAGATGCCTCCCAGCTCCCCCTGCTGTAGACACAGGCTGGGGAGGGGGAGGCCGCCTGGCGAATAATCTTGTTAATGGTAATCATCACCCTGATGCTCGTTAATATGATAACACTGGGCTCCCAGCCGCTGCCTGGCTCAGTGCTGCTCCGCGCGCCTCCTCTCCGCCTGGCAGGGGCTCCGTAAACACTCATTACGCTCCGTCCCCCGGGGAGGCCGCCAGGAGAAGCCGCTATTCCGGGCACACAGACCAACTCCGGGCCTCCGGCTCTGCTGGTAACCGGCATCCCCACACTCGCTCCCGCACGTGCGCGTGCGCACACCCTCGCAGTCACGGACACACTCATCCACCCTGTCACGCACTCCGAGGGCACACGCTCACACACTCAGACATGCACACGCATGGGGGCCGCACGCGTAGGCGCGCACACACACACCGGGGACATACACATTCACACGCACGCAGGCGCGCGCACACTCACGCACTGGGGACACACACACACACACACACGCAGTCACACACAGCTGTGCAGCACTTCCCAGTCTCCTCGCTGACCACGGCTAATTGCTCACAGTGATGGAGGCTTACTGTCCTGCCCATCTTGCAGCTGAGGAAACGGAGGCACCCCGGGGGTTATAGTCACCAGCCCATCAAGCGGGGACCGTTGGGTCCTGAGTGAAGGGGAGCCTGCATGTGACCCTAACCCGCCTCAGGGGATATCAGCTCATTCAGTCCCCATGGCAGTTCTGGGTCCTATTGTCCCCATCGCACTCATGAGGAAATGGGCTCAGAGAAGTGATATCATCTGCCTAGGAACACACAGCCAGGATCCATGCGCTACCTGACTTCAGAGCCTTCCCCCTCCCCTTAAAGGGGAAGAAACTGGGGCCCCGGGAGATTAAACCACCTCGGGGATCGACACTGAGAGCCAGGGCCAGCTCAAAGGCCTGCAGTCCTGGGCACCCGCCTCCCGCCCTCCCCCCAACAATGACCCTCTTACTCAGAGACTTTCTTTTGGAGCCAGAACCAGCCGGCTGGGCCGCAGGGGGATTCAGCATCACCGTGTTTCAGCCTCCCCCTCCAGCCCCAGGGTTCCTCCAGGCCGCTGCAATTCTGTGTTGCCAGCCCTGGCTGCTCGTCCCTGGGCCAGTCGCATCCCATCACCTCTCTGGGCCTGAGCTTCCTCAAGACAAAGACCACAGCTGACACTCGGGGGCGTTCATGACATCCCAGGATTGTTCTATGAGCTTCCATGTAAGGGTTCACTTTACCCTCATTCTTGCCCTGAAAGGAAGGTAGGAAAAAAGTCTATGGCTTTTAAGATTCTGTTATTCTACGGGATTCTATGATTCCCACGGGGTCTGTTGTGAAAGATCCTAAAAAGACTCCATTATTCTGGGAGACTCAGGTGCTGGAAGGTTTCATCCACTGGCCTGAGGATCACAGAGTTAAAGGATGTCATGAATTGGTGATTCGTGGAGCCCCACGAGCCTCAAGGGCAAGAGGCACTTTGTTAGCCCTCAGCCAGCCTCGAAGGCCACCGTGTGTCCACCCCCTTACCCCGCCCCCTCCCTCAGCTATGACATCGGAGCCACAGCCAAGGCAGAACAGCCTGTCTCTATGACATGGCTCTGAGGCCAGGGCCAGCGAGGACTGTGGGGGCCGCCGGAGTGCGGGGCGGATCACTTGCACACAAAGGGCTCCATGGACCCGCCTCCGCTGCCCTGGCCGAGCCTCACACACAATGGAAGGACCTTTCGAGGCCGCACCGAGCCTGCCCCCTCTCTCAGCCAGAGACACCCAGAAATGCCGCTGATTCAGTCCCAGAGCAGGCCGCCTCCCTGCTCAGAAGGGCCCCTGCCAGGAGGCGGGGAGGACAGAGAAGAGAAAAGCAGGTGCCTCTTCCCTCTTCTTAGCCGTTCTGACCTCTCTACCTGTGCTCCTACAGTTCCCCTGCCTGGCACACCCCTCTCCCCTCCCGCTCTCTCTGTAAATCCTTCCAGGCCCAGCTCAGGCCCCACCTCCTCCAGGAAAACCTGCCTGGTTACTCTAACCCTCACTGATTTCCTCCCTCACCTAAGTCGTGTGTGTTACATGACGTTGGGTGCTAACGTGTGGCCCCAACATTCCAGAGTTACCCTCCTTGCTATCACCAGAGCAATTTTTCTGGACCACAAAGGTGACCTTGTCCCTCTCTTTCTGTGGATCTTGACTCTCCAGCGTGGTATTCAAACCCGTTCCCAACTCTAAACCCATCCTTTTTATCTGTCTTTATTTCCTGCCTTGGATCCATGCACTAAGCCTTGCCCAGATGAAGTAAGGATCCACCTCCCAGACTACGCAGTCACAGGGGAAGCCTTTCTAAGGCTGGGGCAGCTGGGACCCCTGCCTTGATGCCAAGAAACAGATGTTGAGGGTCCCCCCCCCACCTCATCCTACACATACACATACGCACGCGCACACACACACACGCATGCATTCACGCACGCACGGACACATGCACACACCAAGCTGCCCCCAGGGAGCCCCCTGGATTTGCAGCCTTAGAATGTGTGTTAGTACCACGGACAGCACCGGAAAGGGGTTCGGGGGGACGGGCACTGGGTGCTACTTAAATCCACCCATATACACACGTCCTGGGACGTTCATGGATTTCATACAGCAGGCATTTGTTGAACACCACCCTCGTGCCCCACCCCTGCGAGGTGTTATGGAAAATACCAGAAGGAAAGACATTGACTGTCACTGTCCCCAAGGGACTTACAATCTGGTTGGGGAATTGATTGTCTTGCCAGCAATTTCCCACCCACCTGCCCCTAAGCTACCAAAGCCATGTTTACAAAACTGTATATATACAAAACTGACCATATATCGCTCCCTAAAAAGTTGCACAGCAACCCCCCACATTGCTTATACGAGAAACCCTCACCACCGCCCATGAGCCCAACACTCCAGACCCACTTGATTTCCACCAGTCCCCAAACAACCTGGGGTGCCTTTTGCACCCTTTCCTCCTCGTTTAAGGATTGTTTCCCCTCTTCTTTTCACAGGGAACTCCTACACAGCCTTCAAAACTCAAATATTTTCTTCTGGAAGCCCCAAAGTTAATTGTCCCCTCCTCTGTACTCCCAGAGGCTTGGTGCATATCCATATCAGCAGGCGGCATTGAACTCTGACTTGGCGTGTGCCCGTCTCACACAGAAGCTAGCTACCTTTGTCTGGGCCGGTGAGAACAGGCGCGGAGATTGCCAGAAGGGCGGGGGCTTTCTAAGAACCTCAGTTGATCAACCACGGCTCCAACAGTGCTCATATTTGACAACTTCAGATTTACTGGGAAGACTAAAAATAATGCCGAAGCTGTGCTTTTTATATCCCTCTTTCACTGAAGAAACCTGCCTGCCTTGTCTTTGGGAAGAGGGAGCCTTAATTATTATATAGACCATATGCCCAATAACTGATAGAATATGGTTAAATAAAACATAGCCTCTAACGGATCGAATGCAGACGTGAGGCTCAGCCCCGTCCCTCCCACATCGTGGGGATTCTCAGGCATCTGATTCCAGGTCTAGCTTCTCTACCTCAGCCTGTGAGTCTCCCAAGGGCCAGGACTGTGGGTCCTTTAATTCCATATCCCTGGTACCCAGCACAGTGGCTGGGACACAGTAGGCATCTCCCAATATTGGGTGAATGACTAACAGACTGGAACAAGTCACGTGGGCTCCAGGTCAGATGTCCTAGGTTCAAATCTTCATTTCACCATGTATTAGCTGTGTAATTTCAGACACATTTTTTCAAAAAAATTTTTTTAATGTTTTTATTTATTTTTGAGACAGAGAGAGACAGAGCATGAGCAGGGGAGAGGCAGAGAGAGGGGGAGACACAGAATCTGAGGCAGGCTTCAGGCTCTGAGCTGTCAGCACGGAGCCTGATGCGGGGCTTGAACTCACGGAGTGTGAGATCATGACCTGAGCTGAAGTCAGATGCTTAACTGACTGAGCCACCCAGGTGCCCCACAGACACATTTTTTTTTAAGTTTATTTATTTTGAGAAGAGAGGGTGGAGGGAGAGAGAGAGAGAGAGAGAGAGAGAGAGAGAGAGAGAGAGAATCCCAAGCAGGCTCTGCACTGTTAGCATAGAGCCCGACACAGATCTCAATTTCACAAACCATGAGATCATGACCTGAGCTGAGATCAAGAGTCAGAAGCTCAACCACCTGAACCACCCAGGAGCCCCTGAGACACATGTTAAAGGGGTCTCGGTGTTCTCATCTGTAAAATGGGCATATTAACAGTATATACCTCATGGGGTTACTTCTGATGTCTAAATGAAACCCTATAGAAAGGAACAGGCTGGCTAATTGTAAGTGTCCAATAAAGGGTCATTGTTTTTATCACTACCGTTGTGTTAAATTGTGTGGTTTCTACATACGCCCATTGGAATTCCGAGAAAAGAGAGAGCACCGTGCCGTGGAGAAATTCAAGATGACTACTGGCTAATATCCATGAAGCATTCTCTACGTACCGTGCATCAACTTAACTAAACCTCAGGACCCTTCTATGAGGTGGGTACTGTGATTATCCCTATTTTATCCCCATAAGGAAACTGAGGCACAAGAGATTAAATAACTTGCCTGAGATTACTTAGCCAATAAGTTGAGGAGGCAGGACTCAAACCAGGGCAGTGAGGCCCCAGTCTGTTAACCTCAAGAAAGCTGGAGGCTGGGCTGGGCCTTGAAGGTCAAGCCGTGAGGCAGAGCCACCTATGGTGGGAAGAAGGACCGAGAACTTTTCTGTTCACACCCTTGCCAACAGCCAACCCACAGGCTCTTCCTCGAGCCTGGGTCCCTCCCCCTCGTTCACCCGACGGCCTCCCTCAGGCCTTCCCTGCTCTCCATCCTCTTCTCTTCCAGGCCTATTTCCTCCTGGCCTCCTGGCCTCCTATTCTTACCAGTCCCAACGACTAATGCTGCCTGGGGGTTCCTGGGAAGGCGTCGTGGAGCAGGGCTTTGAAGGACCCATAGGAGTTTGCCGGGAGAGCAGGGGAGTCAAGGTTGCCTGTACAGTTTTATTACCTAGGCCCTCAGTCTTCTCGGAGTCTATAGGCCTCAGTTTCCCCATCTGTAAGCATGAAAGTAATGAGTACCTACCACGTCTCATGATTTTTGTAAAGATTAAATATATCACTCCGCTGAGGCTCCCATAATGAAATCCCACAGACTGGGTTTACTGTCTTAGACAAGGGACGTTTGTTCCCTCAGAGTCCGGGGGGCTGGCAGTCTGAGAGGAGGGTGGCCACACGGCCGGCTTCTACTGAGAGCCCTCTTCCTGCCTTGCTGTGTCCTCACATGGCCTTCCTCTGTGCTCACACAGAGAGAGTGCTCAAACGCTCCCATGTCTCTTACAAGGTAAAGACACTAATCCTATTGGGTTAGTGTCCCAGGGCCCCAGTCTTAAGACCTCACTTAACCTTTATTACTTCCTTAGAAGCCCGGTCTCTGAGTACAGTCACATCGGGGGTTAAGGCTTCAAAATACGGATTGTGGGGGAGACGATTCAGTCCATAGCAGAAAATGGGCTCATATGTCAAAAACGATGCTATTTTAAATAAACACCTGTATAGTACTGACCACGTGCCGGGCCCTGTTCTAAATGCACGCGTGTTAAAAAGCACTTAGGGGGCGCCTGGGTGGCTCAGTCGGCTGTCTGGCTCTTGATTTCAACTCAGGTCGTGATCTCAGGGTCGTGGGATCGAGCCCTGTGTCAGGCTCTGCACAGATCATGGAACCTGCTTAAGATTCTCTCTCTCTCTCTTCCTCTGTCCTTCTCCCCCACTCACACTCTCTCTAAAAATAAAAATAAAAATAAATTTTTTTTTTCAATTTTAAAGCTTAGGATGTTGTAGGTGCGGTCCATGCAGTCCGTGGTGAGTGCTGTTCCTGGGAAGACCACCCCTGTTGCTGTTGGGTACCTGCTGTGTGCTGGGCATCGTGCTGGGCACATGGCTCTGCCTGCCCTCCAGATCCCCCCAAACTCCTTTAGTGGTTCCCACTGTGCCCATTATACAGAGGAGGAAGCCAAAGTCAGGGGGCAAAGTGGCTTGCCCCAGGACAGCCCGGGAAGAACTGGCCGAGGCCGGGGGATGACCCCCAGCCGTTCATGCCAAAGCCTGTGCCTTGACCTTGCAGCCTACTCAGAGCCTACTTCAGTATTCCCAGCAAGACATGACAAAGGTCTAGACTTGGCCAGAGCCTTGTAGATGGAGAGAAATGACCCAACCCAATGTCCTTCAAAGTAGGAGGAGTAACCCCCAGCCAGCCCACCTCACAGGACTGGCGTGAACAGCGAACAAGGCCAAAGATCCCCCGGAAAGCCGTGACCCGCCGCCCGCGTGGGAAGGGCGGTGTCTGATTCCTCCTTCTGGCAAGAGGCTGACACCTCTAGAGGAGGGTAGGCCACCGCCACGTCCGTCGTCACTATTCCATGGGAGTTCTTCCATCAGAGAAGTTCGCGGGAGTCAGCGTCCGTGGCAGGGGAGGGGACGAGGCCGGTGAAGGTGCTGGCCCCCTGGAAGTGGACCACACAAAGCAGGGGAGATGTGACATTGCAGAAGCCCCCGGTCGGGGCGGGGGACGCGGAGGGGGTGTAGGGCCGGCAGGGGCCCAGGGCCCGGAGTCAGAAGACCTAGCTTTGCCTTTGGTGGCGTGAGACCCTGGCAAGACCTCATGCCCCCGGCGATCAATTTCTTTTTCTTTTTCTTTTTTTTTTTAACATCTTTGAATGAAGAATTCAAAATTTATACTTCGGGTCGATAGAATAATATAATGAACCCCCATGTGCCCATCCTTCAGCTTCTCCAATTACCAGCCTAAATCTCACGTCGCCCCCTCTGCTTGCCCACCCGCGCCCTCCTCCCTGCGCTTGCCGTGAGCCCGTCACAAGCATCCTATCGTTTTATCTGCAAATATTCCAGTCTACATAAGGATAAGGATGCTTTAAAGAAGAAACACACATAATTATAGGACCGCTGTCACATCTAGGAACGCGGACGATGATCCGTTTACAACAACTATTCATTCATAGGTCAGATTTCCACCTGCCTCATAATTAGCTTGGAGTTTTGTGGGAGTTTTTTGTTTGTTTTTTGTTGTTTGTTTGTTTTTTTCAACGTTTATTTATTTTGGGGACAGAGAGAGACAGAGCATGAACGGGGAGGGGCAGAGAGAGAGGGAGACACAGAATTGGAAACAGGCTCCAGGCTCTGAGCCATCAGCCCAGAGCCCGACGCGGGGCTCGAACTCCTGGACCGCGAGATCGTGACCCGGCTGAAGTCGGACGCTTAACCGACTGCGCCACCCAGGCGCCCCTGTTGTTTGTTTTTTTAGGATCTGTTTGAATCGGGATCTGAATCAAGTTCCCACGTTGATTAGCTAACAAGCCTTTTAAGCTTACCTGTAAATTACCTCTTCATCTTGCAAGAATGTGTAAGAACTTAATTGAAGAAACTGGGTCATCTGTCCTTTAGAAGTGCCCCCGCAGTGTAGGGCTTTGCTCACAGGCTCGCTGTCTCTATCTGTGAGGGGTGGGGGGCAATCGGGGTCTCCCGGGATGAAAGCAGGGAGCGTCTGTGAATGGGCACGGACCACGAGAAAGCGCCCAGCAAATATGTCCTGCGTTAACATATCTTTTGAGTCTGTCCCTACGCCGTGGCCTCTGTTTCTCTGACGGCCTCGCTGAGGTTCAGAGAAGCTTAGGAACCTGTCCGTGCTCGCACAGCAGCTATCGGTAGAGGAAGGAAATGAAAGGGTAAAACTGAATTTTGACACCAGGAGGAGACCCAGGTTTGGCTCCCACTCCACTCTTTCATAGCTCTCTGGCCTCAGGTTTCTCGAACTCTCTGAGCCTCAATTTCCACCGGCCAGGAGGCCAGACCTGCCCGAGGCTCTAATGAGGTGATGGGAGAAGTGCCCACCGCCCTCCCCCCATCAGGGCACCCCGCACGGTGTCTCACCCCAGCGCTTTGGCAATCTGCTCCCTGGCCCTAATCCCCTCCCCCGCTCCCACGCCAGGTCCAGCCTCTGTCCTCCCCAAGTGCAGAGAAGGCTAGAAGGCTCGAAGCTCTGGGGGCCGTAAGCCTGGCCCCTCCATCTGCTCCCCTGCGGGTCGGCGGAGACAGGGTGGGCGGCCTGGAAGCCGAGCTTCCTCCTCCTTCCCCCTCTTCCTGTCGCCCATCCCCGAGCCAAGGGGCCCGGAGAGAAACGCGACACCTCCCAGCAGCTCCTGTGTGCCCACGCGCCCATCTGCGAGGCCCCTGTGTATGACTCCCGGGCAGCGACCCTGGGCGTTGCCGGCCCCTTCACCCCAGTGCTGATGCTGACGTTTGGATTTCTACCCAGGTTCTGGGTCATTTCCTTATTCAGTAGGCAGCATGCTGGGCCCTGCAAATCATAACAACGATAATATGACAGCAACAGGGCGAGAAAACAGCCCCCAGCTGTAGAGCCCCTGCCCTAAGCCAGGCACGGTTCAAAGCACCAGATGCATAAGGGCAGGTACTACTATTGTCCCCATTTTACAGGCGAGGAAACTGAGCCCTGGGTTTGAATAAGCCGCCCGAGGTCGCACAGCTAGTCAGCGAGCAGAGCTGGGATTGGCATAAAGGTTTGCCTGTAAAAGACCGAAGCCACAGGGGCGTCTGGGTGACTCAGTCGTTTGAGCCTCCGACTCTTGAT
This sequence comes from Felis catus, assembly GCF_018350175.1. Taxonomy (NCBI): domain Eukaryota; kingdom Metazoa; phylum Chordata; class Mammalia; order Carnivora; family Felidae; genus Felis; species Felis catus. The sequence goes on from NC_058375.1 coordinate 23,266,852, forward strand.
TTCGGCTCAGATCATGGTGTCACCCTTTGTGAGATCAAGCCCCGTGTCGGGCTCCAAGGATTCTCTCTCTTCCTCTCTCTCTGCCCCTCCCCTGCTTGTACTCTCTGTCTCTCTCTCAGAATAAAAATAAGTAAACATTTATTTTTTTTTTCAACGTTTATTTATTTTTGGGACAGAGAGAGACAGAGCATGAACGGGGGAGGGGCAGAGAGAGAGGGAGACACAGAATGGGAAACAGGCTCCAGGCTCTGAGCCATCAGCCCAGAGCCCGACGCGGGGCTCGAACTCACGGACCACGAGATCGTGACCTGGCTGAAGTCGGACGCTTAACCGACTGCGCCACCCAGGCGCCCCAAGTAAACATTTAAAGTAAGTGAAAGACCAAAGCCACAGAAGAGCTGGAACTCAGCTGTCATGCTAATTGTTTTCTTTTTTTTACTTTTTTAAATGTTTCTATTTATTTTTGAGAGAGACAGAGCATGAGTTGGGGGGGCGGGGAGAGAGAGAGAGAGAGAGAGAGAGAGAGAGAGAGAGAATCCCAAGCAGGCTCCAGGCTCCGAGCTGTCAGCACAGAACCCGACGCGGGGCTTGAACTCACGGACCGTGAGATCGTGCCCTGAGCCGAAATCACTTAACCGACCGAGTCATCCAGGCGCCCCTCATTGTTTTCTATATATTACCTCAGTTAATCTCCACCATAGTCTCCAAATACCCGCCTTATCGCCCACACTTGCATGTGAATAAACAGGCTGTGAGAGGGAGAACATTGTGCCCAAGTGCACAGCTGGGTCCACTTGACCCCAGAAGCGTGTTGTCCCCACGCCTCTGGCTGAGGGTACCAGAAGGTACCAGAAGGTACCAGAGGGTATCAGAGAAGGTGAAGGGGGCCCTGCAGGTGGGGAGACAGCTCTAGGCTGTAGGGATTCAGAAAGAGGATGCAAAGACCTTCCAGAAGCTTCCTGGAGGAGAGGCCGTGTCAAGAGCTGGGCCTTGAGTGGTGGCAGGCCAACCCCTTACGTCACAGCAGGCTCTGAACTGGGGTCCGGTTCTGTCATAAACCTCGACATAGCACCGGACTGGTCCCTTCTCCCCTTTTATAGCTGTGTGGTCCAAGGCTGTCAGGGGACCAGTGGCCTGAGGTCCCACAGCGAGGACCCAGGCCCGGGAGCTCCGTCCCAGAACTGGCAGTGAGGTGGATGGGGGTGGAGGGGGTGGCTGAGGAGAAAAGACACCCCCACCCCCAGGCTGGAGTCATTACACGGTCTCGGGCCTCTGGTTATGGCCTGTCTCCCCAGGAGGCTGTACGCACCCCGTGGGGCAGGGGCTGGGTCCGTGCTGGTGACACCTCGTCCCCCAGTTTCAGAGCAGGCACTTAAGAAACTTCAGTGAAGACAGGGAGGAAGGAACGGATCCGCAGGCCTTAGACGGCAACCCACCCCGGAAACACGGAGACCCGGTGTGAGTACCACGTCTTAAGAGAAATAAATTCCTGCAGGAAATGCTTGCCGGACACGTGGAGAGGCTTCCCTTGGAGGAGGGAAGTTCACGACCGTGACACTCACGCCTAGGGGCCATCCCGGGGCAAGAGGGCAGAGCCTGGTGTGCCCCCAGAGCACGGAGCACTATTCTTCCTCGTGGAATCCTTACCACATTCCATTTAGCGGGCGGTCACTGTCATCCCGTTTCGCAGGTGAGAGAATCGAGGCTCCGCGAGCTCAGAAGTGGCCTCTCCAGACTCACAGCTGGGAAATGTCACCTGGGCTTGAAATCAGGCCTCCCGACCCCAAAGCCGTCCGGCCTCAGTCTGATTCTGATGTCCTGTGGTCGCAACATTCTCCCTTTGTGGCCTGAAACCAGTTCTTTCCCCCTGGGCGGGGGGGGGGGGGTGACCAGAGGGCCCCCAACGCCACCACAGACTGGCCCCGGCCCAACCGCAGCCCCCAGGCGGCCTTACCACAGTCAGCTTCGTGGTTTCCTGAACATTCTCAACCAACGGTCGCTTTTACCATAATGGTTCCCGCGAGAGGCTGCCGGTCAATTTTCCTTGCTTGGGTCTCAATTTCTTCTGAAGGGTAAAGTGGCTGACGGGGTGGGGGGCGGGGGGAACCACGAGCCGCCCCTCCCCCAAAGCCTCCTTGTTTATCTCACACTCAGGCCACACTGTATCATTTCAGCTTAATTTTATTTCCTCTTATAAATGGGCACAGCACGGGAAGTGTTAAAAAAAAAAAAAAAAAAGAAAGAACAACCAAACAGAAAACAAAAACCAAACAACCAAACAGCTCCTTCACAAGGCTGGGACAGGTGAGTACCCCCCGGTGGCGGGGGGGGGGGGAGGGGGGGCAGGCACCTGGGTCTCTTTTTCCAGTCTTTTCCCTCCACTTTTCCTTAGAGATTTGGCCGTGAACTCAGGACAGGTATGGTTAATAAACAGGTTATGGGGTGGGGGCGGGGGGGAGAGAAAGGGCAGGGAAGGCTTGGGGGAGGGAAGGACAAACTCCCACCCACCCCAGGCCGGGTACGCGAAGGGTTCTGTACAGGAGAAAGGACGCATGGGAGGGACACTGTCTTCAGGGGGCTCTCTGGAGCCACACTGCCTACGAAAAGTATTTACACGTATTTGCCACGCTGTGCACTAAGCTGCCGGGTGGGCACCGGGGGGGGGGGGGGGATGCTGGACCCATCAGCCCTTAGATGGCAACTCCAGGACCCAGTCTTGGCATCTCCGTAAATCTGTACAGTTCGTGGGCTTCTATTTACAGGCAGGAGGCCTGAGGAAGCAAGTCCAGGGTGGTGGCTGTCAGGAGAAATCCGGGAGAGCCCAGGAGGTGGTGGCCACTCCGCCCCACCGGAGAAGCCAAGATAGGTTTGCTTCCTGTGCCCGGGGCCCCAGCCTGGAGGCCTGGACAGATGGCTTTGCCAGCCCCGGCGGGGATCTGGCCTGAGCACCCCAAGCCACGGACCGCAGACCTGCCTCACCCAGCCCTGGTTGCCACCCAGCCCCCTCCAGGGCTGAAGGGGACGCACCTTTCAGGAGAGGTATGCCCCTGTGGCCCCTTAGGGAGACAGAACCTGGGTTCTAGAAGTCACAGCTGGAGCGAGGGCCCGAACCCCACCTCCCGAGGCCCCAGCCACCCTCCCTGGGTGGCAGCTGAGGCCCCCGGGAGGTTCTCGGGCCACACAAGCCCCCTCCCTTTGGAATCGGCCCGGCTTCCAGGAAATGCCAGGGCCTTGCGGGACACCCTCCCTAAGCACACTGGTGTGTCTGGGAACCCATCTGCCCAGGTCCTGCTCGCATCACACCTCGTGCCCAGGCAGAGTGAGAGCCCCGCACCCACATTGCACCGAGGAGAGCCCCAGCTCATCCTTTTAACCGACCTCTCTCCTGGACTGCCCTGCCCCAGCCGGGCTGGCCGGAATGAACTTGGGCCAGTCAGACTGTGTTGTTCCACGAGGATAAAGCCTGGGCCTTGGGCTCAGGTCCAGGGCTCCATGAACAAGGCCCTTGGCCCCTTCTCTCAAACGCTAAGGACAGAGAGAAGAGGCCGTGTGCCAGAAGGCAAAGCCCCAAGTCCCAAGTTAGAAGCCAGCCCTACGTGGGGAGTCAGGCCTGCTGGGACCAGACTGGACCCCTGCAGGGGGGCCACTCCAAGCCCACTCCAGCCAGACCAAGCTCAGCTCCTCCGTCCTTGCCAGGCCCCGCCCCACCATGGGCTACATGTGGCCCATGCAGGGGTCTCCTACCCCAGGCCCACCATCCCTGGGCTCACGTCCCCTCTCCTCCATGCTCCCTGGCTTCTCAGCCTTGGCCTGCCCAGGCCTGGTCACCAGAGCTGCTGGCCCCCCCCCCACAGCAGCCCACCAGGGAGCTGCTGGGACATCAGTCCCTCCTCCCCTCGCCCTTCCACACTCCAGGGATGACTGAGGCCAGGTCGCCTCACCTTCAACAAATCATGGGCCCAGGGTGCCTCCCCTCACTCCTGCCCATCACAAAGTTTGGGACCGGCTGGGCTCCTCACAGGCCTCCAGGCCCTGCCCGGGGGGACACTGAGTCCGAAAGACAAAGCCCCAGCCCGGAAGCAGGATGGTGGAAAAGACAGGGTGTGGAAGTTCCCTGGACCCTTGCTCTCAAATGCCTCGGGCACCCCCCACCCCCCTCACCCTGCAGAAATCTGCTGCCAGGGAGTCTAGAAAAGGGAACAGAAATAAAAGCTGGGATCCTGACTTTAATCTGGGCTGAAGGTTGGGGGGGGGTGAGCACCAGCCAACCCCAACTCAGACCACATCCCGTGTCCTCAGGAGCCCCCACCAAGCACACCCTCCTCCCCCAAGGAGATTTGTGACCCCACATTTAAAATATCTACAGAAGCGGCCCCCTCGCAAGGGTAACACAGAAGGGGGAGGCGGGCCGGGGCCGGGGCCTGGGACGCCCCCCCCCCCCCCCCAGCCCCACCTGCTCTCAGCTCCCGGCCTGGGGCAGTGTGTCTGGCTGGGCTGCTTCAAGAACCATCAGCTTGTCTGGCCAGCAAGCGGGCAGGTGTCCACGGGGAGGGCCCCAGGGCGGGACCGAGGTGGGCCTGGTGAGGCCGCGGGGAGGGTGCAGGAGGCCCAGGCGACAGGGCCCACCCTCGCAGGCACTTTGGAGACTTGTGTCCTGGGAGGCAGAGTCAGCCCCTAGCTCAGAGCAGGAAAGGGTACAGGGAGACCGGGAGCCAGGCCGCACACCCCTCCCCGCCCAAGCCTTGTGGTCCTGGGTGACCCAAACCCCCTCCACATTTCCAGGAACCAGCCTGCCTTCCTCAGCAAGGCTCCTAGCTAGCGGGGGACTGGCCCCGAACTCACCCCTCGGCAAGCTACAGAGGGGAGGGGAGGGGAGCAGGCCCCACCGATGTGCAATGCCCTGGGGGGGGGGGTTGTGGCAGCATCCCCCCCCCCACTTTATTTCAGGAGAGGCAAGCAAGTGCCCGCCGGTTCCCCTGCAGCACAAGCACGGGGCTGTGCAGGGGGGAGACTGTACCTCCACGTGGGATCGTATCTGACATGCTGGGGGCGGCGGCCGCGTGGTTGGTGCTGGCGTCGTGGTGAGGGGCTGAGTGTGGCAGGGCAACTCTGGGGACCCAATATGGGCTGACTGTTCCAGCCTGACTCCACCCTCTCCGGTGAGCCCGGGAGCTGGGGACAGCCTGCCTGGTGCCACAGTGTGCATGGGGGGAGGGGGACAGAGAGAGGGGCAGGCCACACTGTCACCACCATCAGGGGACGACGACTAGTGCCTTGCATTGTTGTGAGCATTGGGGGGCGGGGGGAGGGGGGGCCGCGGGGTGAGAAACACGTGAGAATAAGCATCTTTGGAAGCATGTCTGTGACAGGTCTGCACCGGCTGGGTGAGCGGGACCGCGCAAGGTTTTGTCGTTGCGCGTCGTCGCCTTCGTGTGTGACGTCATGCGTGACCGTGTGGGAGATGGTGTCTGTGCAGAGTCCGCCTGCAAGAGGGAGGGAGGCCCAGGCAGCCCAGCCCCTCCTCACCAGTGGCTGCCAGAGCACTCCTTAGGGGCACGCTGGGATGAGGTGAGGCCTGTGGTAGGTGGGCACTGGGCAGGGGCCAGGGGAGAATGGCCCCACCACCCCAGAGAGGCCAGGGGCTGGTGACGAGAGGAACCGTCTCTCCCGGGCAGAGAGGGGCCCCGGGACGGTCGCGAGAGGCCGCAGTGTCTCGCGATGATGTCGAGGGCTGAGCTGGCCAAACGCTCGTCCTGGAAACCAGCCTGCGTGCCTCTCCGCCTCCGAAACGAGACTTCAGCTGGCCCTGGGGGGGGGGGCCAGGTTGGGGCCTGGAGCCCATCTCAAGCCCCACCCTTTCTTCTCCCAGCCAATCCGGAGCTTCCTTCCTCCTGTCCGGCCGACACGAGGTCCTGAAGCCCCAGGCTGATTGCGGGGAGGGCGGGGGGACAAGAGATGAGCTGGTAAGGGCACAGTCTAGGGCAGATGGCAGTGCCCCCTGTCCCTCAGGTAAGATCTGCGTGAGGCTGGCTGTCTGGGCAGACCCTGGGAGGGCGGGCGGAGATGAGCCGCGGCCAGACTCCCTCCCAGGCCCAGTCCCAGGCCAGGGCTGGTGGGGCCGGGCCGGGGGCTAGGCGGAGGGGTGACGCTGAGGCTACGGGAGGCACTGTGGCTCCACTAGGCTCCGCTAGGCGTAGAATTCCTCCTGCTTGTCAGGCTTCTGGTATGTGACGCTGGCCTGCTTGGGCTCCTCCAGTGTGTAGCTGCCCTCATCCTTCTTCTTCATGCGGTAGATGAGCAGCGTGACCAGGAAGGCCGCGAACAGGGCGCCCACCACCCCGCCTACAATCACAGCTGCGGAGGAAGAAGGCAGAGGTCAAGGGCTAAGGACAAGCTGGGGTCAAGCTCAGAACCTGGGGAGAGGGCAGAGGGCCCCGGGCGGGGAGGGGGCTCAGAGCCTTGAATCTGAGGCGCGGGGTGGCCAATTCTCACACGGGCAGCGCTGGCTGGCCTTCACAGACCTCGCCGGAAGGAGGATACATACGGAGGCAGGGTCAGACCCTGGGACAGGGGAAGGTCAGAGAAGGAAACAAAAGGAGGGTCTGGGGGTTGAGTCCCCAGCTTTCCCTTCCTAGGAGACGAGGCTCCTAGAAACCCCACACCCTGACCTCTTCTCGGGTCCCTAGACATCCAAACTGAGGCCCGACCAGCTGCCTCGCTCTGGGCTCCTCCCAGGCCCCAAGCCTCACCTACGAGCACCTCCTTCCGCTCTAGGATGCTCTTCTGAGGCAGCTGAGCAGCTGAGCTGCCTGGGTCGATGGCATTGTCCAGGAGGCTGGGGCCTGGGCCAGCACCCTTGGGCAGCGTCCCAGGTGGAGGTGACGGCTTGGCTGCAGCCCCGCCCACAGCCACCACCTCATTGGCCGTGTCTGGCTGTGTGGTCTCTTCCTCCGGCAGCTCAAAGTCTCCGCTGGGCCCCCCGCTCACGGGCACCTCTGGCTCATCCCGGATCGTGGTCAGGACGGACTCCGGAGTTGGGGTCTGGAGGGAGGGAGGCATGAGCCTAGGAGCCAGGCCTCAGCCCCTCCTGCCATGGGGCACCCCCCCCCCCAACCTCTGCCCAAACCTCCCCACATTCCCAGTGGGTGTGACACTTACTTAACTAAGCACTCGCTATGTGCCAGGCACTGTGCTAAACACGTTATGGGCGTTTTGCCCTCACAACACCCCCGTGAAGGAGGTACTGTTACCCCTGATTTATAGGGCTGGAAATAGGTTCAGAGAAGTTAAGTGACTTGCCAAGGACGTACAGCTAGTAAAGCAGTAGAAGCAGAACTAAAACCCACATCCACCCAATTCCAACCTCTCGGGTTTGTAACCACCCCACACCGCCTCTGTTCTCACCTGGCCACATCCTATCCCCACCCCATCTGTCACCTCCCCCTCTAGCCGCCTCTTGGTAATAACGATCATCGTTGGGAGATCGCTGTCGAATTGCTGTCTGGGGACTGCTAGGTGCTGCCTGGTCCCCAGGCCACGTACCTGGGGCAGGGATGAGGCCCTCAACCCCGGGGGTCAGTTCAAGTGTACAAGTGCAGAGTGTGATGCCCCTTGGAGGCAAGCGTCCAGGAAACCAGCCCGGCGGCTCCCACCAGGGGGAAGCAGGACCAGGGCTGGGTTTGGGGCAAGGATGTAGGTGCCTCGGGGGTGAGCAGGGCGAGGTGGGCCTGGTGCCCTGCCCTCCATCCCCTGTCACTGTTTCCCCTTCCTGCTTGGCCAGCGTCTGGGAAGTACCAGGCTGCCCCAGCTGCTCAGAGGAGCTGAGGGCAGGGTCTGCATCTGGCCGGGGCTGGGGAGTCAGAGGGGCTGAGGGGGACCTGAAAGCACCTCTCCCACCTGAGGGCCCTCCTCCCTCCGTGAGGCCGGCTGCAAAGGGCTTTTGTACCCCAATCAGTGCGACCTCCTCCCCTCCTAGCTCAGCCCACCCAGCAGGGACCAGGCTACTGCTCCCGCTTCCTTGATCCCATGCACCCGCACAGTCCTGACGTCCGCATCCTCCCCCCTTCAAACCTCCACCCCTCACCCCTAACAACCCCTCCCCCCACACGCACACACACATGCCCTGGCCTCTCTCTAGAGCCAACTGCGGGGCTCAGATGCTGACTCTGCCATCGCGGGTGAGGCCTGGTCTGCAGCAGGAGGAAGGCGCAGTGCCGCCCACAGCATGGATGCCAGGGTGAGGGAGGGCACGGGGATGCTCAGCTCTGAGCCGGCCACCCGGGCAGCACACCGCACACGTGAGCTGAGGGCTCTCCACTCCCTCGGCCTCCCCCCGCCCCCCCAGTCACCCTCAGACTAACGACAGCGATGACGGTGACCGTGACGATACCGAAGCTTCTGGCTGGTTTACCATTGCCAGGCCCCGTTTTAGGCGCTTTGGATGATTCCCGCAACACTAGGGTCTGCGTCCTATTATTTCCTCCTTCTCACAGGTGAGGAAATGGACGTACAGAAAGAATCGACGACTTTCTGAGCTCACTCCAGGATGCCTGCCCCCTGGCCCTGCACAGGCCCCTTGCCCCGCCCCCCCCAACCACGCTCTACCCGATTCTTTCCCCATCCCTATCTTGTCCCAACATCCTAAGCCCCAGGGCCAGTCTCCCTTCCATCCCCATCCACCTCGACCTCTGTCCCCATCCTGTGTTTCACGCCCCCAGCCTTGGCCCTCTGGCCTCAGCCTCTCTAGCCATGTCTGGCCCATCTCCAGACCCTCCTGGTCCCCGCCCCGCCCAGCTGCAACCTCCCTGCCCAGGCCCGACCCACCCGCCTCTGCTCTCGCTCCCTGTCTTCCCCCACACTGCTCACCTGAGCCACTTCCGTGGGTCCAGGGGCCGTGGTCCCCAGGGGCAGGGTGCTCTTCTCAGGGCTGTCAGGCTCCTGGGTGGTAGCTGGCCTGGGAAGGGCCCTTGGCCTGGAGGTAGCTGTGCTGACCAACCTGGGTGTCGGGGCCTCTGTGTCCAAGACAGCCACCGTGGTGGGAGGCGAGGGCGCCGCTGGGGTGGTGGCCCGGGCCGTGGCCGCCGTGGTCAGCGGAAGAGGCAGAAGCCTCTGTGCACCGGTGGTCCTTATGACAGAAGTGATGGCCGTGGAAGGGGGTGCCGCGGGGATGCTGGGGGCGGCGGTGGCCACCGTGGCGGGCACCGTGGCCACGGTCAGGGCCCCCGCGGTCGTGGCAGCAGTGGTAGCCGTGGGCATGGAGACGGTGGTGGCTCTCTGGCTGGGCTCTTCCGGGACCTCTGTCACCACCGGGGGGCTGGTGGCTGGCTCCGGGGTGGGGTGCTCGGAGGGGAGCTCTTCAAACGGGGTGCCCACGGGCTGGATGTCCATGGTGGGCGGCACCGCGGGTGTGGTGGACACTGCCGTGGCCACATCTGGGCTGAACCGCATGGCTGTCTCAATGCCCGACTCCTGCTCGAAGTCTGAGGGGGTGGGGAAGAGGAGAGAGCTAGGGAGCTGGCTGATCGTGAGGGCAGGAGGGTCCCAGGTAAGCAATGGCCACCAAGATGGGGCGGATCCCAGCCCTCACTCCATGCAATTTCCCCGGGACAAGATGAGGGAAAGACGTAAGGCACAGCCTGCCCACAGGTCAACAGCTGGTCGGCGGCTGGTGCATGTTCCCTAAGCCTTCCCTGCCTAGCCAAAAATTCCTTGGGGGGTGGGGGCAGGGGAGGGAGGGCACCTCTTCCAGGAAGTCTTCTCTGATTTTTCCAGACCTAGTGGCAGCCTAAAAGCCCTACGGGCTGCAGATCTTGCTAACAGCTGGGGGAAGCAGGGGAGTGGCATTCTGGGAAAAGCCAGGCCTAGATAAACCCCCGCCATTAGCATGAGGCGCTTAAGGGCTTCTCTGGAGGCACAGGCCACAGGAAGACAGCAAGGAGGAGAAGGAGCCCTTCCTACAGGGAAATGCTTGAGCAATCTGGCGGACTCTGAGCCAGGACAAGTGAAGGGGCCCGGGAGGAAATAGGGGACAGAGAGAGAGAGAGAGAGAGAAGGTGCAGCCCACTCCCTGGGCCCCTGATCAGGCAGAGGAGGGGTGGAGAGCAGCCAGAGAGGTTCAGGAGTAGAGACATGACCCAGCAGAGATAGATTTTACGAAGATTAAGTTGCAAGAGGCTTACATGGAGTAGGGCTAAAGCGGGGAGACTAGAGGTAGAGGACTGTGGGTGGCCAGGCCCATAGCACAGAGACCTCCTACCATCCCATCAGACCGCCTTGTCCTCTCACAGGGCCCAATCTCAGCACATACCCCTTTTTAAAAAAAAAAGAAAAGTCATCTTGGGGCACCTGCGTGGCTCAGTCGGTTAAATGTCCGACTTCGGCTCAGGTCACGATCTCGAAGTTCGTGAGTTTGAGCCCCGCCACGGGCTCTGCGCTGACAGTGTGGAGCCTGCTAGGGATTTTCTCTCACTCGCTCTCTCTCTGCCCCTACCCCCCCCCTTGCGCTCTCTCGCTCTCTCAAAATAAATAAATGAATTAAAAAAAAAAAAGTAATCTCAACACCCAAAGCGGGGCTCCGACTCAAGACCCCGAGATCAAGAGTCACAGCTCTTCCGACTGAGCCAGCCAGGTGCCCCGAACACACACCCCTTTTTTCTACCATTTTTAGAACTCCTCCCCTGTTCCAGACCCTGACATCTTACGCTAAAGCCTTCCAGAGGCTCTGAGAAGAAGGCATAGCTCTTCTATCATTCCCAGGTGAGAACACAGGGACTCAGAGGGGGAGAGTGGCTGAAGGTAGCACAGGTTTTAAGCGCCGAAGCTGGGATTCAAACCAGGGGTGCGGGGGCAACCTCCCTCACCTCACACTACTCTCCTGGCCTTTCCCAGGCCACAGAACTGGGCTGTCCCAGGCACTGGTGGAGGCGTCTGCCCCTTTCCACCGCTCCCTGAACTCTACCCTGGGCCACAGCTGACTGGACAGGAAGGGGGCCACCTGACCCAAGCGGAGTCAGTCAAATGGTTTCTGCTGAGGACGCGCCCCTGCAGATCCGAGAAGTGACTACTAAGTTCCTCCAAGAGGTCAGGGCAGTACTGAAAATTGGGTTCCTGAGGGGCGTCCGTGCTCCCCAGCAGAGGCGGGAGGTCTTCAGGGAGATGCAAACAGTGCAGAGAGAACCGCGGGGAGCGGCGAGTCCCGAGCTCTAAGGTCTCAAAGCCCTGGCGACAGCCCCGGGAGGACGGGCTGCCCTTCCCCGTGCTTGCGGCCCAGAAGCTTCCCCTGCCTGACCACCCCACCCCCCACCCCGGCCCCTCACCCCCACCATGGAAACCAGCCTGCATAGGCCCCTGTTCCCAGTGATCCCAGAGCCTTGGGTGGGGCACCGGAGGCAGACAGCACTGCCCAGGCACAGCGCAAGGGTTGGGGGGGGGGGGGGGAGGCGGGTACTTACAGCCCGAGCCGGACCCCGAGTAGAGGTCGTCCAGCTCGTCATCGGGGAAGGAGTCGTCATCCCCAGAGCCCTCCAGGTCCACGGGCCTCTCGAAGTTCTCACTGCGCCAGCGCTGAGCCTGAGGAAGGCAGAGGCGGGCACAGAGCTCAGCACCTGCGGCCCGGACGTGCCCAGAGGGACAGCAGACACATCCGTGGGCCAAGCGACTGAGGAACAGCGTCAGGCGTGGCCACCACATTGGCCAACAGGGCCAGGGCGGGCCTGAATACCACCTCCTGGTCCCCCCCAGAGGCTAGGACAGCAGCCCCACCTTCCTGCCCCCACCGGGGACCCGGACCACTCCCAGACGCCCTGATCAGAACTGCTGGGCGGCACACCGGGGGTCTAGAGCCAGAACGCTGGATGAGTCCCGCCTTCCTCACTTACTAAACGTGTGACCGCTCTGTACTCAGTACCCACAGTGGAGCCGCGAGCACACGGCGTGCGGATGTGTGTGTGGTGCCCGGGACGCCTGGCGGGACTCTTGGCGTGGCCACGGTCATCAGCCCCGTTCTGCAGAGGAGGCAGCTGAGGCCCACCCAGCTGCCCTAGGTCACCAGAGAGCACGTGACACGACGAGATTCAGACTCTGCTGGGGACCCAATCGAAGTCTCAAAGGCAATGCGATTAGTTGGACACAGGGTTTAGGGAGACGAGGGGCTTTGGGAGGGGGGTACTTTGGGTAAGAGTGGGGAGGCGGAGGGAGAGAAGGGAGTGTAGATTCCAGCCCTGGCCCTGGGTCCTCCCCAAACCAGGATGGTGGCCTACCTCCCCACCCCGAGGATCTCGATGCCCGAGTCAGCTGAGGGCCCAAAAGCCAATTCCACCTCAGGAGGGGTGCGAGGGGCTCCTTGCAGGAGTCTGGGGACAGACTCCTCCCAGTGTCAGAAGCTGGGGAGGCCCGGGGCTGGGGCCGTCCCTCCCCACTGCAACCCTGGAGGACGGCCAGCACAAGGGGCAAGCAAGGCAGGAGTCCCTCCCCCTCCAAGGGGGCAGCCGGGGCCCCATCCCCTGCTACACTTCTGACCCTGGCTCCAAGCCAAGTCAAGCCACAGTCCCTGCCCCTGAGGGCTTTCTCCAGGAAAGTGAGACGGATCTGGAGGGATTAGCGCTTGGGGCTGAAACAACGGAACAAGAGAGAAAGGCATCTCCAGCAGAGGGAAGAGAAAGAAATACGCCAAGTCTCCGAGGTGGGGAAGTGCAGCCCGTGTTCCCCGGGCTGGCCATGCCCGCCCTCCAGCCTCATCCGGGGTCCCTCTGCACCCCCCCAATTGCTGGATTCCAGCCATGCTGGCAGCTCTCTATTCCCGGAATGTGCCTGGTCTCTCCTGTCCACTCATGCTGTTCCCTCCGCCCAGAACACTCTTCCTTCCCATCCCCTCATCGTCCAATGTCTGGCCAGCGAACCTCCACTCTACTTCCTTCGAGAAGCCCCACCCTATTCTGATCTTTCCGAGGATCCTATGGTTCTGAATTCACGCCTATCACCACTTGTGAGCTGGGTCTGCTTGGGTGACAGCCCGCCCTACAGAACTACATCTCGATGGATGGAGGCGGGACCTTGCTCGGCACATAGTAGGTATTCAGGAAATGCCTGTTAAGAAACGGGGTTGAGCTGGGAGATGGGACTAGTGCCCGGGGCAGGGGCGGGCTGGAGCTGTAGCTGGGGAAGCCCCATCACAGGGGGCTTTCAGCGACCAACTGACAACTCCATCCTGGAAACCGGTTCCTTTCCATCCTGCCCGCACGTCAGAATATCGTGAACACTGAACTCGGTGGTTCAGCAGATCTGAGGGACAGTCTGAGCATTCGCACTGTCTGACCGACGTGGGAACCACGAAAGGAGCGTGGAGCAGGAAGGGGACCGGGCCAGCGCCGTGAGCCGGTCCTCAGCCCCCTGACGGGCCCCCTTCTGGGGTTTGCACACAGCTAGAGAGGACCCCAACCCTGGCTTCCTGCCCTAGCCTCGACCACCTGCTCCGCAGCCCTCCCCAGGCCAGCCGGGGCAAGAGGCCAGGGCAGCAAGCCAGGAGATGCCCTCCGTCCTGCCACCCCACCCCTGTTACCACACACACACACACACACACACACACACACACACACACGCAAAGTAATGAATTAATCAGTATTTACTTGCTACCAATGAGTCATGGAGTGGAACAATTAGTGTAATTGCTCCCGTGACTAATTGCTGGGTCTTTCTCGCTTTCAGACATTCCAGGAGCTCAGAGCAGCTATCATCCGACTTGCCCCAGCTCCCATCTCTGCCCCTGCTGCCCAAAAGAACGAACCCCCAGGACCCCCGGTGAGGGAAACAGAAGGCTCCCTGTACCACCAGCCTCTTCAAGCTGGGCCAGCCAAGCTGGAGTCCCTTGGAGACGTTCTGCCTAATTCTTAGGCAAGCAGCCAGGAGCCAGAGATGTGCAATTCCTGTTCAGGGCCACACAGCAGGACAGCGCACTTGGGAGTGGAGCTGTCTTCACTGTCTTTCCATCCTTCCAGGAAAGGCCAGAGAGGAGCCGGGACGAGGGGTTCTAAGAAGTCTGAGGTCCCCGGGGGGTGCCCAAACTGGAGTCAACATGGGAACCAAAATAGGGAGTCCTCATGATTCTTGGGTGACCAATGCCATGCAATAGCCCCTAACAATCTGCTCCCGGAAGGGCCTGCCCAAATCCAAAGACTCGCCCCAAAGCCACACAGACTCTTGAAATGATACTCCCAGAGACAGAGAGAGAACATACACAGACACACCCTGATGCACACACCCTTAGGCAGCCTCAGAGAGGCACCTTGCATTGGCACGCCTTTGGGTACAAAGAGGGCCACGCATCGGGGGCAGGCACTGGGCGGGGGGGGCACACGGTGCAGCTCTGAGGCCCCGAGACAAGCATGGAGCCTCTTGTGAACCCATCAGCCTCCACTCAGGTAGCTCTCACCTAGATACTATTCATCCCTAGCTCAGTAGCCATCGACATGACAACCGTTACCATGGCGACCATCTCCTCCATGCTAAGGACCAGGAGCTCCAGCTTCCCACAGAGATGGAGGGGGGCAGGAGAGGGAAAGATAGTGGAAGAATAGAGAGGACGACGGGGAGGGGGGAGGGGGGAGGCGCAGGGCAGAGGGAAGCCAGGGGTCAGAGGGGCACAGGGGGGAGGCGGAGGGGGCAGTGCAGGGAGGACGCGGTGAGCGGGCGAGTGAGAGAGAAAGCAGGAAGGCGAGAGTGGCAGGCGCGGGGAGCGAATTCTCTCACATCTTAATTTAGCCTCGCGCGCAATCAGACAGAGCTGGGGAAGGGGCCACTTCAGTGATTTTCCAAACCCGCATCCAAGAGAACATCCTTTCTGCATAGTAAGTGGCCCCCAGACGAGGTGGAAGGAGGGGTGGCCAACAGCCCGGTCACCCCTGAACTCGTCCTGGGAAGCTTCATGCAAGGGACACCTGTGGGGGTGGGGGTAGGGGGATGCAGGATGCCATCTTGCCCAGCCCCCTCCCCCCCCAGCCAGCTGAATGCCAGCCTGACCCCTCCCTGGGCCAGCTGGAGGGGCCGGAACTCAGTGGGTGCCCCCCAGAAACACTGCAGGGGTGCTGGTGGCTGCAGCTCCCAGGGGACCAGGAGGAGGAGGGAGGAAAGAGATGGGGGCCGGGAGCTGAGCCTGGGAGGCAGCAGGGAAAGACTCAGAAGTCACAAAGTGCTAGGGGAGAATGGTGACAACAGCCTTCGACCCCCAAACGACCTCTCCATTTGCATAATTCCATGCATAATTAGCATACTTATCCATGCCATCCCCTGAAAGGAGAACTGAATCCGAAGGCCCCAGGACCCTGTGGCCTGCCCCTGCCCCCCACTGCGCCCCACCTCTGGGTAAACCCCCCCTCATGCTTGACAAACGCATCCACGCGCCTAACACACCCACACACTGCAGCCAGCAGGCAATCCCGCACCCTCATGCACATGCGCACACACACACACACACACACACACACACACACACACACACACCATGCAGGCTTCCTTTCTGGGTACAAACAAGCATACACAACGCTGGGGTGAGCCCTTCCCAAGGGGCTGCCACCTGGGGGAAGGGGGGGACGGACCCAAATCAGGTGGACCTCAGGTATGTCTCCTCCCCTCTGAGTGCAGGGGTGCATTCAGGGAGAAAGCCAGGGAGCCTCCCACTGCCCCCAGCCTCCTTCCCAGACTCGAAGTCTGGGGTCTCTCAGGCCCAGCCCCTATCACCTGCCCTCCCCCATCAAGAGCATTCCCTGAGAAACAGGAAAGCACAGAGGTGAAGCCGGAATGGATCGGCCGCTCCCCTCGCTACCCGTGGGACATCAGGCAAGCCTCTGAGTCTCTCAGCACCTCAGCCTTCTCATCTGTGAAATGGGGATGCCGCTAATAGTGCGTTGCTCCTCTAGCTGCTCTGGGAATCAAATACTATCACGCAGGTAACGGGTTGAGCACAGGACCCAACATCCAGAGTTGGATAAATGGACGTAGTTGCAGCTAGTGTCCCTTATGCGCTCAGCGTTCCGTGATCCTTTCCGAAGATTTTACTTCATTCAAGCCTCGCCATCCTCGCGGTGGGAAATAGAATCGGGACGGTCACACCCAGGCTGCGGATGCCCAGAGAGGTCAAGAGGCCCTGCCAAGGCCACACAGCAGGGGAGGGTGCAGAGAGAAGAAAAAGAGAGGCTGGATGAGCGGGGAGAAAGGGTAAGGTACAGAAACAGACGCAGACACACAAATTAGGTCAGCTGGCGGGGGGCCAGGAGCCCAGCACCCCTGAGCACTGCTAATCGTGCCGCAAAAGCTAAGAATAAAATCAAGTATAATTAATTCTGCCCAAGCTTCCTGCCCTGCATGAGCCAGACTCAGGCGCCCTGCTCTCGGGGACTAGAGGCGTGTGAGCAGGAGTTGGGAGCCCAGCTCTAGATTCAGACAGCCCTGGGTTCAAGTCCAGCTCGGCTTACTTGCTGGCTGACTCTGGGCAAGTTACTTAACCTCTCTGAGCCTCTCTTCGGTCACACGGGGACACTAGTAACACAGGTGGCACAGAATAATTGGAGGTCAGCCTTACCACGGCACGTTTCCCACCTCGGTCCACACCTCAAGGCCAAACTAGGCCTCAGGGATCACGGGGTTCTACCCTTTCTTCTTACCGATGTGAACACTGAGGCTCAGAGAGAGGAAGGGCTTGCATCACCCCAGTGCCTGCTAAGAGGGGTGGGGGTGGGGACCGAGCCTGCCAAGCGGCACTCAGGAAAGTCAAGGGATCCGTCCAGGGACACGCAGTGACGTAACCACTAGCTGGTGGGAGCAGGGTGGTCTCGGCAGAGCCCCCTGGATCCCCACAGGCTCTGTCCCCACCGGTCCCTGTCCCCAGAAGGCCCTCCGTCCTGTGAGAACTCAGTGCCCCTCACGCTCACCAGCTCCAACCCGGAGACCCAGAGCGTCACGGCAGGAATGTGGGCCGGGGCCAGGCTCTGGGCAGCAGGACAGCTGAGGGGGGCTCACAATGGAGAGCCGGGACCAGGAAGGGGGACGCCTCGGTCCCCACCCCCTTGCCAGTCCACAGCTGCCCTGGCTGGGAACCCAGCACCCGCCACATTCGCTTGCTGCTGGAGGGGTGAGGGGCATGAGGGTGGCACCTGCTGGGGAAGGGGCCACAGAGCCCAAGGGCCAGAGAGAAGGGCGTGGGGGAGGGGCAGGGGGGGAGGGGCAGAGAAGGCCCAGGCTAAACTTGACAGACCCCCCCACCCCCACCCCGCCACACACACACACACACACACACGCACACACACACACACACACACACACCAAACAGTCAGCAAAGCACAGAGGCGTACCCTGTCCCACCGCCCTTATTCCAGAAGCCTACTTCCAATCTCCCACCAGGGCAGCTCAGGGAGCGGGGAAAACACCCCTGTGCCCCTCCCCCACCTCCCCGGAATCCCCCTTCCCCTGGGCAGCACTACCCCTGCCCACACCCCCCCAGGGCGCCCCGGAGAGCAAGCAACTCCCAGCTCCGGAGGCCACAGCCTCTGAGCCCCAGACCAGCCCCCTTCTCCGTACTTCCCGATGCCTCACTCGCTCGGTGCTCTAAGGGCCTTTCTGACTCTGACACTCTGGGCAGTCGGGAACCCAGTCCTCCAGTTCAAGAGACCCGGGGAAATGCTACCGATGACAAGTGGAAACAACCGACCTTCCCAACAGAGGACTAGTTAAATAAATGAAGGCATAACCATAACATGGAATATTATGTAGCTATCAATAATTGAGTCTTCATAAGCCCGCGCTGTCTTTTCTCAGGCCATTAAAAAGGCATGAATGGGGAACAGAAGGTTTTTGTTTTTTACTTGCTTCAAAGAATATTTAAGGACAGAGGAGAATGCACGCGTTGGTTGTCAGGAGGCAATGCGGCTCGGCTATTGATGGGATCGTACAGATGGTTCTGTCTCTCAATACCTGGGTGACCTTGGGCAGGTATTTAACTCTCTCGGCCCGGTTTTCCTGGTAAACAAAGATAATAACCCACTCCGGGTGCACAGGAGACTCTGACACATTAACGAATCGCTCAGTGAACGCTGGCGATGAATACTATTATCATCGTTCAGTTTAGGAAACAAGTTAGAAAAAACTAGACAACACGATCCTGCTTTAAAGAACGCCCTACCAAAGTGGATTTCTAAACACCGAATCCTACTAAGGCTTTCCAGAAACTCTCTGGGTGCTGGGATGACAGGCAGTGTTTCATTTTTTCCCCTCAGGACCTGTCTGTATTTTCCAAATGTTCTATGATAAACTCAGAGTCCTTTGATTACTAGAAACAGCACGTTCTTGGGGCGCCTGGGCGGCTCAGTCGGTTTAAGCATCTGACTCTTGATTTCGACTCAGGCCAAGATCTCACGGTCTCTGGGATCGAGCCCCGCATCGGGCTCTGTGCTGACAGCATGGGGCCTGCTTGGGATTCTCTCTCTCCCTCTCGTCTCTCTCTGCCCCTCCCCTGCTTACACGTGTGTGTGCTCTCCCTCTCTCTCAAAATAAATAAATAAAGAGCACATTCTTTCTGTGTCCCCATCCCTGCCGCTCTCCAGTCTGGCAATTCCTGGGCCCCTTCATCCTGCAGAGACCCCACCAGTAAGCTGGTCCCAGAGGACGCTCGTGGGCAGACAGAAGGACACGCAGGACAGAAGGGAAGGACACAAGAGCCCGGTGGAGCCGGCACAGCCTGGGCAACACGTCTCAGCACCGACGGGATGGCTTGGCGGGGCCCGCTCCCTCCCCAGGCCCGGAAACGTCTGGGGGTAGGCTGGCCCGGACACCCACTCACCCTCCGTCTCCTGCCAGCCCAGCTCCTGGCCCTGTCATCCCCGTGTCGGTCCCGGCTGGGGGTGCAGGCTGGCCACCGTTCAGCTGCCCACCATGCAGCCTCCGTCCAGACCCTGGGCAAAGCAGCCCCCCCCCCAACCCCGGGCTGGGACGCCCCGTCATCGCTCCGCCAGCCCCAGCCACCTGCCTTGTCCAGTGCCACCCTCTTGGCCATCCTGACTCACACTGCTCGTTTGTTCCTGTCCCCAAGCCGGTGCCTGAAAGCAGGGCCACCCACTGAGACCTCCTCCCCCAGCTGCCTACCCCTCCTGTTCCCCCCACCTAAACCCTTCAAGGTGCCGGGGATGGCGAGACACTCTCAGGCCAGCAGGGGCACAGCAGGACTTGAACCCCAGCCTCACTGACACCAGATCCTGGGCTCAGGGAATTCCTGACCCCCGGAGCAGGCGCGCAGATTATCCCAGTTTGTCACGTGATACTCGTTTCCCCGGGCATTTTTCCAGACGAGGCCTGGGCCTTTCCGTTCCCTTACCATGGACAAGAGTTGGCGGCCACGGAGGGAGCGCTCAGTACGTGCCAGACTCTCTCTATGCACCTCACCTCGGTTCTCTTCCCAGACAGCTTCCCGGCGAAGGGTTATTATCCCCAGTTCACAGGTGCGCATCCCAAAGTTCAGAGAGGTAAAGCAACTGACTTGAGGTCACACGGCAGCGGCGGGGGCCAGATTTGAACCCAGGATTAGCCGAACCGCGAAGACCACATTCTTTGTACTACAGCATACGCCTACTCCCTGCCCCACCAGAAAGTTCCTCAGGGGTGGGACCACACCACCACCAGTCCCCCCACCTCCGCACAGCACCCTGTACAGGCACCGACAGACAGACAGACTGGACGTCTGGGGATGAACAGACATGAAGGGTAAGTCCTCCCCGGACAGACGGCGCGGCTCAGGTGAGCAGCCCCACCCGTCACCCCATGACTCACCAGCAGTTGCCTCGGGGACGGAGTCCCCAGCCTCTGCAAAAATCCCCGCCAACGATCAAGGGGACTGGGCCTGCCTCCCCACTCCTGAGGCCCACACGCCTCCAAGGAACAAGCCAGCATGGGGGTCAGATGTTCCAGTCCGGACTCCCAGAGAGCCCCGGTCAAGCGCTCTCACCTCGCTGGGCCTCAGTTTGCCCTTGACCAGGTCTGGCAAGGCCACTCCTGTGTTCCCAGGGCCCAGGGTATTTCTGGAACACAGCCAGCTTCCATCAATACTTGTTCAATGGATCCCGTAAACGGGATCACCCTCAACAGACCCACGCCACCCACGTCCCGCCCCCAATCACTATGTGATCCTGCGTGGGGCCCCGTCCTCTGGCCTCAGTCTCCCCACACCTAAAACCAGGGGGCGGGACAAAGGTTCTCCCTGGTCCCTCCAAAAGCCAACCGGGAGGACTCCAACTGAGCTGGGAGGAGGGACGAGAAACAGACTCATCCCAGCATTTTTTTTTTTTTCATAAAATCACTATGCAAATTATATGCAAAACCCTGCAGATTAGCAGGCTCCCAGTGGAACCTTCGATTTCAGCCGCTTTACAACCGGGCCCCGGGCTGGGGGGGGGGAAGCAGCATTTACTGAGCATCTGCTAAATGCCAGGCTCCTTACACGGAGTCAGGCGAAAGGGTCCTCCTTACTCCCTAGACAGGTCAGACGACTTGCTGGAGGTCACAGAGAACACAGGCCATGAGTCAGAATGGTGGGGGGGTGGGGGGGGCGGCCAAGGCAGGTGGAAGTGAGGCCTGGGGGTGGGGAAGGCGCTGGGCGAGCACATAGAGGTCCCAGGGCCACGTGCCTGGTTCTCATGCCCACAGAACCTGGAAGAAGCCCAGCCCAATGGGCAGGATCCTCAGCCCGATCTTGGGGGCCACCTGAAGCCAGGTGACCCCCAGCCCTCCCCCGAGAAACTGAACAGACCCTGGAGGCAGCCCAAGGCAGGCCCAGCCCTTCCAGCTGTCCTGGGAAACCTCATAGCTCCGCCATCCTCCCCGGAACCTCTCAGGCACGTGCCAGCATGCACCCTGAGGACACACGGCGCACACACACACCCGCAAAGTGTCCCCATCTGCGTGAGTCCAAGCCCAGCCTCCTCGCGGACCCGGGCTGTGGGCCCCCTCACCGTCCCATCTGCTGTGTTATTTATAACTCACACATGGTGGAGACGCCACGCCCCCCCGCCCCCCAGCCCTGAGCTGTCCCACCGGCTTCTGAACTGCTCCGCTCCAAGGGATGGAATGAGCCAGACTCAGGTAGTGAGCCACGCGGGTCCACCACGGCCGCTGCCCAGATGGGAGAGTGGGGTGCAAAGAATCAAGACCAAAAGACCGGGGCGGGCAGGGGGGCATGGCAGGGCCCCAGCCCGAGATGACCCTCTGTGCGGCACTATGGGTTTGACCGGGAAAGGGGAGGAGCAGACAGGTGCCCAGGCTCTCCCCCCCCCCCCCCATCTCCTGAGTCCCAGGACACCAGGCAGGGCCTTGCAGTGAGCAGGAGTCCTGAAGCTAGATTGCTCGGATCCAAATCCCAGCACCGGCCCCCGGGGAGCTGTGTGATCCTGCGCAAATAAGCCCACCTCTCTGAGCCCCCGTTGCTTCTCCTACTAAATGGGCATAAGAATAGAACCAACCTCAAAGCATTGGGAGGATTAAGTGAGATTATCCAAACAGGTTCTTGGCCCAAAGCCCTGCTACTTCTCAGCTCGGTGACCTTGGGGCAAGCTGCCTGGCCCTGAAGCTCAGTTTTCCCGTCTGCAAATGAGACCATACAGCCCAGGGGGTCGTGAGGACTGAAGCAATGGCAGTGACACACGGGAGGTCATCAGCACACACAGATTCTCTTTTCCTCTGCTCTCAGGGGCCCCCGTGATTCCTGACCACCCCCAGGTTCCACCCCGGGTCGTCTTTATCGCCCGCCCCTCGGCGCACAGAGGTTTTTGGAGACACTGTGCCACTGAATCCAAACAGCTCCTCAAGGGGCAAGTCCTCCCCCTGACTCTGCAGCGAGCACCCCGCCTCGTCAAATATAGATGCTCCATAAATACCCGAGGGACGGACGGATGCGAGAGTGAAGGTGACCAGAAAGCCGGGAAATAACAAGGGCTGGCGAGGCGACTGGAGCCTCACGCGCCGGCGGGGATCAACACCGGGGTGGCCGCTTTGCAAAAATGGTCTGGCAGCTTCTCAAAACGTGAAACGGAGAGTTACAGATGAGCCAGTAATTCGACGCCTGGGGTGTGTATCCAAGGGAAGCGAAAGCATATGTCCACATACATTAAAATATACATATATGTATATATACATATATATGGGGCGCCTGGGTGGCTCAGTTGGTTGGGCGTCTGACTATGGCTCGGGTCATGATCTCGCGGTCTGTGAGTTCGAGCCCCGCATCGGGCTCTGTGCCGGCAGCTCGGAGCCTGGTGCCCGCTTCCGATTCTGTGTCTCCCTCTCTCTCTGCCCCTCCCCCGCTCGCGCTCTGTGTCTTTCTCTCTCGATGATAAATAAACATTAAAAAAAAAATAGCAGCATTATTCATAATAGGCAGACAGCGGCCAAACCCAGGTGCCCATTAACTGATAGATAAATAAAAGATGGCACGTCCACACGGAGGGACGTTGCTCCACAGAGAAGGGGGCGAGGTTCTGGTGCACGCTCCCGCGCGGGCGGACCTGAACTACGTATGTGACGACAAGTCAAGGAAGCCAGTCACAAAAGACCACATGTTGCGCGACTGCACTCGTAGGAAACGTCCAAGGAAGGCAAATCCGTAGAAGTGAAAGCAGAAGTGACTGCTTAGGGCCAGTGGACTGGGGACAAAGGTGGAGTGACTGCTAAACGGGACAGGCTTTCTTTGGGGGCTGCTAAAAATATATAAAATCGGTGACGGCTGTGTAACCCTGTACTCAAAACCACTGAACTGGATGCTTTGGATGGGTGAATTGTATGGCAGGGGAGTTCAATCTCAATAAAGCTGTTGTTTGTCGGGGGTGAGTGGGGGGGAGAGAATGAATGGGAGATTGAGGCTCAGGGAGGGTAAGAAACTTGCCCAGGGTCACACAGCAGAGCCTAAACTCAAATACTCAGATGGGAAAGGAGGTGAGCAGCAAAGCTCACCTCCTCTGCCATCTGAGTATCCCCCAACTAAGCCCCGGGTGAAGCCTCCCGAGCCCTCACCCCCAGGAGGGCACACACTGACTCTGCCGACCGCAGTGGGACAGGCCCAGCGTGGCAGCTACCTCCTCTGCTCTTGTCAAAGGCCACTTTGCAGGTGGGACCACAGGGAGGGGGCAGGCCTGGCCCAGAGTGACCCAGGAGAAGGGAGGCAGCTCCAAAGTCAGGCTGGCTGCCCCCCTCCCCCCCCAGACCCCAGTGCCCCACCTCAAGCCCTCCGCGGTTCTGGGGTGCCCTCTGTCCGTGCCCAGACTCCTGGTTGCCCTCAGGGAGGGGCATAAGGATGTGGCCCTGCCAGGAGAGGGGGCAGGGCTCAGAGGTAAAGCACACCTGAATGTGAAGACGAGCCCATCAGTCCCCCGCCCCCGGTGGCCGTCTAAAGCAATGTTGACGGCAGACATGTCTCCAGGACCCATCCCTCACCCCGTGTCCCGCTCCACGTGGCTCCCCGGTACCAGTCCCCGCCCATCTCAGCTGGCGGCCACCATCACCCACCCACCCACCCCGCAGGCTGGTGTCCACTCTCTGTTCTCCACACAGCCGCCCACCTGTCCCGAGGGCCGGGCCTGTGTCTGGCAGGTGCCCCGTGTCCCCCAGACACCCCTACCAGGGTGAACTCAGTCACGGTGCTTGCACCCGCATAGTCCACTGCTTCCGGTCCACCGCCGCACCAAGCTTCCCCGTCCCTGGCTCCGGCCCCCCATCCGGTCCCTAAGAGGGGAAGGGGTGACCTACCTCACAGAGCCTTGCGCAGCAGGGGCCGCCAAGGATCCCGAGGAGGGGAAGCCAAAACCTCCGCCAGGACCCCCTGGCCCTCAGTCCCAACCGTGGCGCGGAGGGTTCCAGAGACAACCCCGGGGCCCCACGTGCCCTGCCCTGACATCATCCAGGGGCCTCCCGTGGGTCCGGCACATCCCTGTGTCCAGCCAGCCCGTCTTCAGTCCACCGCCAAAAGGCAGAACCCTCTCCCCCCGCGCTCAGAGGGAGTCCAGATGCCCACTAGGGATTTAGGGACCCTGAGCACCCTGGCCCCCGCATGCCCTGCAGCCCAAGGATGAGACGGGCCCTCCGCTCCTCACGTGTCACTTGAACACGGCTTCCCTGACCAAAAGCGCCTTCGGGTCTCACCTGGCCCATCACCTGACACCCCCCCCCCCCCGCCCGCAGGCAGGTCAGAGGCTCCAGCCCCAGTCCCACCGGCCTGGCCCCGCTCCCCGCAGGGTGCTCCGCCAGGGCCAGCCCAACCCCAGGCCAGGGCAGCGCCCCTCCGGAAGGCTGGACGGATGCGTCCCAGGGGCCCGGCCCAGGGACTGGAGCGGTCAGCGCCTACAGGAGAAGGGCCCGGACTGGGAAAGCGGGGCTCCAAGTTAGATGGCATGGGAGGACTGTTCCTGGGACCCAGTCTTGTTCCCCCATGGGCTGTCCCCCCACCCCCCCCACAGTGTGCCAGGGACAGTGTCACTCGAGCGTGGTCCACACCGACCCCCCACCAGAAGCATCCTCACCACATCTCATGACCTAACGGCATCTCTCAGCAGGAACATTACTGCCACCTGGGCAGGACGGTCCTTTGGACGGGACACGGCCACCACTTAGCAGCCCCGACCACTCCCCTCCCCTCCGGAAATGCCAGCAGCATCCCGTTACTGTGACAACCAAAAGTGTCCCCGTGCACTTCCAAAAGCCCAGGCGCAGACACCTTCAATGCCCGGCTCGGGCCTCGCTTCCTCCTGGAAGCTTCCCTACCCCCATCCCGGCTCAGGGCCCCAAGTTCGGCATCTCGCGGCTGGGCCTCATCTTTGCACTTGGGTCCGGAAATGCTCTGGCCAGAAACAGGGTTCCCAGAGACGCTGAAGATTTTGACTCAGGGTCCACGTCGGGTAAGCGGTTAAATGAAGGGACCACCTCGCCCGGCCTCCCTGACCCCAGGTGTCCCTTTCCTCAGGGACACACAGCCACACCCATCTCCCTCCGCCCCAGGATGTCCGTTTCCGGGGCCCCGTAAAGGACGTATAACCGAATCTCTGAAGGAACCCGAGTTTTGAGCGTGTGGTGTCCCTGGAGGTCAGGCAGAAGACGGATCTCTGCGTCCCTGTGCACCCTGCCCCCGCCCTTGCCTTAATCACCGCTAAGGAGGCCAGATGACCAGCTGCCCCCTCCGGCCTGGGCTCCCTAGACTCTGGGATTAAGAGTTGGGATTAAGGGCGGACACATTCCCGGTAGCTCAAGAGCCCCAGCAACGTGCGTGCGTGCGCGTGTGCACACGCGGGCACGTTCAGGGCTGTTTCCGGGCATGCTGCGGGCACATTTGTGCGTGCGCACCTGTGCTGGTCTCAGATGGGCTCAGATGCCCCCCCGCGGGTCTGGCTGTGCTCGCGTGAGTGGGACGTGTGCACGGAGGTGGCAGGGAGAGCGTGTGTGTCCCTGTCTGTGTGTGCCCAGGCGGGTTCGGGTCCGCACGCTCCGTCACGTACGCAAATGCGTCCGCACGTGTTCACGTTTCTAGGTGTGCATCGACCTTCCCACGCCGGGGAGAGCGTCTCCCAATTCTCCCAGCATTCTCCCGGCAGCTGCTAATATCCACGGCCAGCCAAGGTGTTGGGGGGCAGGCTCCCCACAGCCGAGAGGCGGAGAGACAGCAGTCTGGGTTCTCCCAATTCTCCGGGCCTGGCCACACCTGAGCCGCTGGAACAGGGGCGTGGGCCACAATGTCCTTCCCCGCACGGACGCGAGAGCCCCACACATCGGCACAGACACGCAGCGACACATGCGGACACAAACCCAGCCCCTCGTCCAAACCTGAACTGAACCGTGGTCTCAGCTCCACAGGGGAAAAGGATCACCCCGGGCTCAGCCACCATCTCGCAGACCCTCCCTTGAACACAGAGCCGGAACCCCTTCTTCTGGATCGGAGATGGGCCTCCAGCAAGCCTCGCAGCTCCCCGGCCTCGCACGAGAACAGGACTCGGCTCCGTAGAGGTCCCCAAGGAGCCACTGTCCTAGGGGAGCTGTCCTAGGTTCACCGGGCCAGGGGTCCTCATGTGTACAGCAAGGTGGGAGGCTGATTTCCTGTAGCCCTCTGCCCTTGAAACTACCTTTCTGGAGGGATCAATGGAGATACGGGGGTGGGAGGGGGACATCTGGGTCCAGGAGGGTGAAGAGTAGACTCTGACCCTAACTACCCCCTCGGCCCTCAAGACCCCTGTCCCCCAGGGGACTCCTCAAGTCCTAGCCCCACTGAGTGGCAGCCAGGCAGAAGAGAGGTTCCAACCGGCAAGAGAGGGAGTGACGCAGGAGCATCTGAGAGGAGGGTGGGTGGCAGAGAGGAAGGGGGGGAGCAGTGGGCAGAGGAGGAGGAGGAGGTGGGCAGGGGGGTTGCTGGGGGAGGCCGGGGTGGCGGGGAAGATCTCTGGTAACCAAGCCTGAGCCTCTGGAAGCCCACCGTGTGTCCACCTTCCAGAAAGCTGGAGGCCGAAAGGACCCAGTCCACCCCCCTCCCCCAGCTGAAGAAGGCAGGAAGGCTACATCGCTCGTACCCACTGCTCCCTGGGGTCACGTCTCCAATTCTGGGGATCAGAGGACAAGGTGTGACTACGGTGGGGTGGGGGGGGGGGGACTCCAAGTAAAACAGACTGAGGATGTGTGAAGGCGGAAAAAGGAAACAGTGTAGCCATGCCAGGACTTGGGGAGATGAAACCGAGTAGCCCTTGGGAGGGCCCGACAGGGAGATGATGTAATGACAGAGTTGCTGCGACAACGTATCCAAGTGAGAGCACCAGGGAGGTAAGGATGCAACCCTGTGGGGAAATAGAAGCTAGGAAAAAACCGTGGGGCCCAGCAAAGAACCCTAACATGTAGAGGAGGGGCATGGTCTCGAAATCTAGAAGAAGAAGGGAGGAGAGAAGGGGCTGAAGAAAGGCGCTCTGTGCTTGAGAGCTGGGAGGACAGGTCGGTAAAGGACTCCCAGAGGAGGGCACACCTGTGCGGGGTTTTGCAGGATGAGTAGGAGTTCACCGGAGAAGGGGCCAAGTCCACGGAGAGCGCACAGCACGCAGCTAGACGTGAAGGCGAGAGAAATGAGGTTGTACTCTGCGCCCAGGGAACAGAGTGGTAGCAGTGAGGGGTGAACAGGGCCAAGGGATGAAACTGGGGAGAAATACACCGAATGCACTGATAGGAATCAATCTGGCATAGAGTCTTGGGGCTGAGGGCAGCGGGGCTTGGGTTAGGGGTGGCTTCCTGGGGGACAAGGGTGGGGGGAGCTGGGCTTGCAGTCGTGGCACAACAGAGACAGGTACAGAGGAGAAACGGTGCAAGAGCTGGTGTCGGGGAGTCGGGAGACCTTTGTCCTTTGTCCCAGCTCAGCGGCCAACGTGCTGTGTTACTTGGGCCAGCCACTATTCCTCTGTCCGCCTCAGCTTCCCCATATGTGAGACAAGAAGGCTAAACCACCAGACCTCGGAAGATCCTTGCCGTGACTAGAGATCACTCCTCTGGCCTCCGTCCCCCCTTCAGGACAATGAACAAGTTGCACAAGAGTTGCGTCCAAGGGCCCTTCCGGCTGAAAGACTCTTTGGCCCTCTGATCTTCCCCCAGCCTAGGATGGCCTCAGCCCCTGGCCCACCCTAGACAGAAAGCAGGCAGCAGCGAAAAGACCCGTGTGGAAGCCAGGAGCCCCCAGGGCCGGGTCGGGACCTCTCCCCCAGCAACCACACGGATTCAGGTGCCTTAGCGACACGTGACTGGCCCCAAACTCATCCTCTCAGGGCATCACGCTTTACAGTGTGCAAAGCGCGAGGTAGCAGGAGGCAGCACTTGTACACCAGGGAGCATTCTAGATGGCCTGGGTTCAAATCCTAGCAGGCACGCCACTCTGTTGACCTTGGACAAGTTACTTAACCTCTCTGTGCTGCAACTTCCTCTTTTGTAAAAGCAAGATAATTAGGGTCCCCCCTTCCCAGGGTTGTTGTAAGGACCCAGCGAGTTTCCGTAGAGAAGACGCCTGGCCAGCTGGCTTGCACGGGGCAGGCCCTCAACAGGCAGGATTCAATACGAATAGGTCACATCTGTGGTCTTGTTGGCATCTCATGCCAGCCCCTCAGGGCAGCCCACTTCAAGACCCACACCCCCCACCTGCAGAATGGAACCCAGATGCCTTGGCTGGGACTCAAAGCCCACCTCGTGAGCCACTGGCGTCTCGCAAGCCGAGGCCCTGTGACGTTCACCCATCCGGGCCCAGATCACCGCATGGCACAGGGCCAGGTACCCAGGAGGTGTCCAGTGAACATATTAAGTGCAAGAAACAACACGCTCTCATTAGAAACAGCGACGCCCCACAGGTAGCTCTGTCCCCACCTCCCCCAGCTGGGAATTGCTGCTTTTAACCACACCCCAGTCTACTGTGACCTTTCCCACCTCTGAGCCTCCATCCACCCTGGCCTATCCATGTGCTGCCATCCTTCAAGGCCTGGTACAAATCACACCTCCTCCACGGAGCCCGCCCTGATTCTCCAGAGCCAGAACCAACCTCTCCTCCCCCGACTCACTACCCTTAGCCTCTCATGTGCGCTGGCTCCGTCCTCTAACTGGGAGCTTCCTGAGACCAGAGACCAGGTTGAGCTTCCTCGGGTTCCAAGTGCTCGGCACAGGCCAGACACAGAGGGGGCAGCAGCAAATAGTGGCTGAAGCGACTGGCAGGTCAGCAGCAGAGTAAGGACACGGACCCGTGTCCTGGGCTCACAGCCCAGCCCCCAGGCCGCCTGGATTTGACCGATCATGTCCCCGCCACCGGGAAGCGACGCGGTGCTCAGCGCGATGGGTGAGGCAAGGGGCCCGGCCCACCCAGGGCCGAAGAGGAACCACACGCAGTCCACGTGCCGGAAACAGGCCTCCCCGCCCCCCAGCCAGCCCCCTCTTCCCAAAGGGGTCCCCCCACCCCCACCCCCACCCTGGGCCAGGCCCTGGCCTCACATCTCTCGGACAGCTCCTCAAATGTGAAGACCTGAAGGGGTCCCTGGGTCGCCCGGTCCCATTCCCCCACTTCACAGATGTGGAAGTGGAGGCTGAGAGCGGGAGGGGGCTGTGCCCGTGGTCACGTGACCAGCCCGGTAGCAGCCTCCCTTCTGAAACGGGACGGACGATCTCGAGGAAAGCATCACCGCAGCCCGGAGGGCGAGGCGTCACCGGCCCACGGATCCGCGGAGATGATGCGGGCCGAACCAAGGAGCCGCTGGCCCGCTCTCCCGCGGCAGAGCCCCGGACTCCCGGCGCGGGCACAACCCAGCGCCCGCCGCCAACACACAGCCCGCCCGAGAGCCCCGCACACCCCCAGCCCCTGGCACAGGGCCCAGCACACGGCAGGTGCTCAACGACGTCTGCAGAACGAGCCAGTCGGTCAAGCAAAAGACGCCCCCACGCATGCGCAGAGCAGCCCACGCGGCCGGCCCCCGGCATCACGGCCTCTGGGAAGCACAGACTCCAGCTGCTCGCGGACCGCCTCACCTTGGGCCTCTGGGTCCCCATCTGCACAGTGGGATAGCAACCCCGGCTCGCAGGGTCATGGTAAGAACGGAGACGAAGCGTGGTGAGCACGCACTGGCCGTTACCACTGCCCTGCTGTCACCGTCCGTGTCCGTCTTCCCAGCAGACGCCCTCACCTTGAGGGCAGGCGCCAGAATTCAGCCGCAGACACCCCCACCCCGGCCCCCAGGGCAGCCTGGCCCTAAGAGGGCGGCAGTCAACAGGCGGCGGGTCAGCGAAGGGCAGACAGGAAACAAGGTCACCCACCCCCCAGCCGGGGGCCCCGCGGAGGATGCCAGTGCATGGGTTGTGCCCGGCACGCTGACAAGACCCCCCTGCTCCCAGTGTAACAACCCCCAGCTCTCTAGGAACCTTGTCGGCTCAGCCCTCCTAAGCCCCCACGTGGCTCCCCCCCACCCCAGCCCAAGGAGGGACCCAGGGAGCCGCCCACAGGCCCCTGGTGCCTGCCATGGCATTGGCAATCAGCTTGCTGCAGTTAGATTTCCCAGATCCCACTGCGGACGGATTCCAAACTACCCTTAGTAAAGTCTGGGCTGGCGAGCAGAGCTGGTGGAGGGGGGGCAGGATGGGGGGTGCCGGCCGGCTGTACAGGGGGCACAGCGAGCTCTAGGAGAGTTTGGCCTGAAGCAAGCCCCCTACCCATCGCGGAAGCAGGATGAAGCATTACCCCCCACCCCATCCCGCCCCGTCTCAGAAAACCCCGGCCCCCTCTGGAGGGGGTGTGATGACAGGTCAGCAAAGGGACAGAGAGCTCCAGAGTAGGTGAAAGGGCAACTGGACAGCTGGTTCCACCAGGACCCGGCTGTGTGAGCTTTGGCAAGTGGCTTGACATCTCTGAGCCTTCTAGAGGACGGCAATGCCACCGCCTCTGAGAGTGTGGAAGGCTCAGTGAGCCCACCTCAGGCTGGATACCAAGGCCCAACCCTTGGCCAAGGCCATCTCTGGGTCTCTGGACTCCCACTAGGAGACGGCAGACCACGGGGCTGGTCATCCCCTTAGGGCTCTCCCACCTCTGACGCCCTGTACAAACAACGGTCACCCAGTCCGGGCCAGGGGCCACAGCCAAGGCGTCCCTCAGCTGGGAGGAAAGGGGAAAGAACCCAGCGTCACCACGTCCTGAGCTAAAGCTGCAAACAGCAAGGTCTCCCGGGAGCTCTAGGACCAAAAGGGCCCGAAGAGCCATTGAGGCCAAGCCTCCGCCTCCAGACCGGACTGCAAACTGCCAGTAGCCTCAGAGAACCAAACTGCCCTTGAACTCGGCACCACGAGGCACTGGGAAGTCCCTCTTCTAATCCGGCTCAAGTTCCCCCTTTCAGGGTAGACCCCACCCTCCAGGGTTCTACTTTGGGTCATCCATGATCATTCAAACTCGGTTCCCGCTCTCCAAGGGAAAGCCTTGTTCCCACCCCCCCCCCCCCAAACCAACTCCTCAGATGAGGCCAAGAGTAGGACAGGAAAAGAGCAAAGCCGAAGCAGGTAAATGGAAGAAATCAGTATTTACGGGAGACCCGCCCCTCATCGGGCACTTTATTACTTCATGTTGTTCATTCTCCAGCAACTCTGGAGACAGAGGTACTCTGAGCTCCACCGAGACAAGAGAACAAGGCTCAGAGAGGCTAAGCAAACTTGCCAAGCTCACACAGCCAAGAAACTGGTGGAACCAGGATTTCAACCCGGTTGGCTGTTCCACTACCTCCAGCTGCCCCCCCCCCCCGGTTTGGAGACCCCAAAACAGATGGCACCAAGGCCCAGGTTGGGGCCCAGGGGTGGAAAGAAGGCAGCAGACCTTGGCCAGCTGGGTCACAGAGGTTGTGGAACCCTGTCCATCTGGTATAAAAGGCCAGCACAGACATTCCCTGCCCCCCACCCTCAGCAGCCAGGTAGGGAAGAGGCCAGATCATTTGTCAGGGGCCACCCCCACCCCCATCCTGCAGCTGGGCCCTCAGCCACTGCTGCCCAGACTCCCCCCTGTAATCACGGCTTCCTGTTTGGCGTGGAGACTAGGCCTGGTCAGTGGGGGGAGGGGAGCAGCCACCCCTCTGGCCGGGGCCTACTCTGAAGGGAGGGGGGCCGGAAGTAAAGGCTACCCAGCCTCCTGGAATCTTGGAAGGCTGGGAGCCAAAGCAGGGGGGCGGCCCCCAAGGAGGCCAGTCAACAAATATTTACCCAGTCCTGGCCTGATGTTCCCAGGATGTGGCGGACCGTTAGTGGGGACAGCAAGACGAGCCAGGTGGTCGGAGACCAGCCCAGACCCCACCCCCTGCTGGGATGGGGACTGGGGGGGGGGGCAGGAGCAAGGGGCTGGGCCCTAGGACGGCTCCTGGCACCCTGCCCCCCTGCCCCAGACACCAAATCACAGCCTTCCGAGCAGCTGAGCTGGAGCCCAGAGCCACAGTGCCCCTGTCCCACCCAGATGCGGTGGCCGCGCCCTGGCACTCAGACCTCAGGCCCGCTCCATGCGGCCCCCGGGCACACGCTCGGGCCCAGCAGAATTCCGCCAGTCTCGCTGTCCCTCACTGTCCCCTCAACCCACCTCCGAAGGAGAGAACACAAAGCCCCCCTTCCTGGGCTCCAAAGCTCAGAGTCCTGGTTTCCTTCCTTCCTTCCTTCACTCATTCCCTCATTCAGACCGTTCAATTCTGGGCCAGGAGCAAAGCTGGCCTTGGGGTACCGCAGGGATGTAGACTTGGGCTCCACACGTGACAGCTTTCTGAGGGGCAGAAGGGATTCCACGCAGGCCCCATCACCGATGCAGCGGCAGCCCCAACACTGAGGGCAACCAGCGTGAGCCAGGGGGCGTGGGGCTGGTGGGGGGGCAGGTTAGACCCCTCACGTCCTGAAGTTCTAAGTATTTCCCCTCTCCTGGACCCTGACCAGAGACGAGCCCCACCCCTCATCCTGCACAGTTTACAAAGCTCTCCCTCAATCCAAACCCATGACCCTCAAAGAAGCCTATTTTACAGATGACAAAGCCTTGTGAGGTGGCCGAGGAGCAAGGGCTCCAGGCTCAAGCCCGGGGTAAGCGCCGCCCCTCCCCCCTCCGCCACCCGCAACACGTAATTAGTGCCACCCACCTCCAAGGCCAGGGGGAGCATTAGATGAAAAGAGATGGGGGACGTGCCTGGCCCAGAGCCTGGCAGAGAGCAAGCCCTTAGGGGACAGTAGGTAATGTGGGATTCATCTGGGGGGGTGGGAAGGAGGCCCCAGGGAGAAGTAGCTTGCCCAAGATCACAGAGCAAGAAGGGGTAAAATTCGGACTGCGGCCCAGTCCTCTTGGCCTGCCAGGCCCTGGCTCCATCCAGCTCTGCTACTTTCCAGCTGTGGGACCATGGGCAAGTCATTTAACCTCCCGGTGCCTCCATAACATGGAGGTTCTAACAATTCCCACCTCCAAAGAGGATCAAGTGCCTGGTGGGCGGGGCTCCAGTGAGCCTTAGTTTGCTGTTTCTGTCATTAAGCCCGGGGGTGTGGGCCCCGCCTCCCAGATCCTGCCCACAGTCCCCGTGGGGGGAGGTGGGGAGGGATGACAAAGACAGATGGAGACTTGACAGCCTCCCATCCCCATCCCCACCCCCAGCTGCCTCAGTCTGCTCCAGCCCTCCGCAATCCTACTGCAGCCCCTTCTAGAATGACCCATCCCTCTCCTCCAAGCAGCCAGGCTGGGGGGGGGGGGTGCTCCCAGCTCCAATGGGAGTGTCTGGAGGGAGGCCTGGCTTCTCGGGGAAGGGGGGGGACTCTGTCTCCACCTCTTTCTTCCCTTCAGGAGGACCCCTCTCCCCCACCCCACTGATGCCCCAGCACTTTCCAGAGCCCAAGCCCAGAACTGCCCTGCCCCAGTGCTGCCCCGGAGCCCCCCAGAGACCCCTGGTCCCGTTCCATGAGGTGGGAGGAGTCATCCGTCTTCAAAAGGCCAAAGGGCTTTTTTTCTACAGAAGAACCCCCAACGCGAGGGAACAAGTAACACACTGAACTGGCAGCTGGAAGCACTGGGTTGCTCCCTAGGGTGTAGAAGGCGCCAGGTCCCCATCCCAACTCTGCCACGAGGATGTTGCAACCCCCAGAAGCAGTCCTAGAAGTCAAGTATCTGTCTCCAGTCGACAAGTAAGAAAGCCTGGGGTTATGGCATGCTACAGCTTGCTCCATGCCACGTGGTGACCGCTTTTATGGCATAACGCAAAACCTCCTCCTCCAGGAAGCCCTCCCTGACCTCTCCGGGCTCCCTCCTGCAAAGACCCTCTCTGCTGAGAGCTCACGACATGGCAGGCTGTGCTCAAGTCTACCCCAGGGGTTCATTTTCTCATCGCCACATCCCTGGGAGGTTGGCATGGTTATAGTCCCCATTTCACAGATGAGGAAGTTGAAACAGAGAAATCCCTCACTCAAAGTCGCACAGCAGGTGTCTGTCTTTGGAGCCCCTGCCCCCTTGGGAGCTAACAGACAGCAGACCCCTGTGGTGTCCCTGGGTCGGGGCCTGACCTCCAACAGCCCCAGGGTCCCCAACTTTTAATTTTTATAGTGAGGACAATCTTGCTCTGACAACTCATCATTCAATCACAGGGTGGGTGGAGGAGTACAGAGCTCCAGGACTGGAAATGGGGGGGGGGAGAGGGGGCAGGAAACACCAGGCCTGGGGGTGGGGCTTCAAAAGAATTCCTTGTGACTCAATTGGTTAAGCTTCTGACTTCAGCTCAGGTCATGATCTTATGGTTCATGAGTTTGAGCCCCCGCCTGTCGGGTTCTGCGCTGACAGCTCAGAGCCTGGAGCTTGCTTCAGATTCTGTGTCTCCCTCTGTCTCTCTGCCCCTCCCCCATTCGTGCTCGCGCTCTCTCTCTCTCTCTCTCTCTCGCTCTCTCTCTCTCTCTCTCTCTCTCTCTCTCTCTCGCTCTCTCTCAAAAATAAGTAAATGTTTCAAAAAAACAAAAAAAACAAAACAGAATTCCTCGGTTGATTTCACCTCCCAGTGGTCCCCAGCCACAGAATAACAACCTTACAAAAGAACATGAAATCAACATTTGTTGGGTGTTTACTCTGTGCCAGGCACTGTACTAGAAGCTTTCCACGGTAACCTCTTTGGTTTTTGTTATTCTACCAGTTCTACAGAGGTGGAAACGAGGCACAGAGAGGTTAACTAACTTTCACAAGGTCACACAGCCACAAAGGAGTGATCTCCCATCACGGGGAATATTCCAACACGACGAGGTGCCACCCCAAATCCCTTCCAGCCCTGAGCTTCTAAGAAAACATCTTTCGAAGCTAAAACTTCCAGAAGCTCCACACTCCGAGCTTTTCTGGGTAGGGACTGAGGTGGCCCTGAAGGCAGCTGTCCTTCAGAATCCCAGACACCTGGTGTCTCAGGAGAGAGGACTCCCCAAAGCGGATGCCCGAAGACACACACCCACCCACCCACGCACCATCTGCGGCATGACTGGGACCTGCTATCCCCACAGGCCACCCTGGAAGCCCCACCCCCCACCCCGACCACACACACTCCCTTTCAAGCTGGTGGGCAAACCCAGGGGTCATCTCGTCCCTCCCCTGCCCTAAGCCAGCCACTGCCCATCAGAGCGATGTCCTCAGAGGACCCCGCCACGGAGGCCACTCCTGAAGCCAACCTGGGTGGGGCTCTTCTGGTCCAACCTCGGTCCCTCCTGCCACAGGCATCACCCTCTCCCTCTGTTAGGGCACCTGGGCACCATTCATTTACCCTTCGCCTCCCGGGGCCAGATGAGACGATGCTCCTCCTGGACGGCCTCCCCCCTGGGAAGATGTGAGGCGTGGAGAGGGGCTCCCCCTCTCCCCTCACCATCTGGAGCCCCTCCCAGTCAAGCCCACCATCTTGCCTTTATCTGCCACTCAGCTTTGGGTCTGAACCACACCCAATCTACCTCACCCTCAGGTTCAGGGAGACCCTCACTCACCTGACTCACCTCGGACGCGCTCACTTCCTTCCCTCCACCCCCTTATGGGGCATGAATTAGATTAGCCTTGTTCTGATCGTGAGGAACAGTGGTTCAGCAGAGGATGGGACTTGCCCAGGGGCATACAGCTCATTCCTGCCCCTTCCCCTCTGGGCTTCCAAATGCAAAGCATTCTGTCCCACGCCCCTTTTCATTCATCAGTACATCACACATTTACTCCTGGCTAGGACTACAGATACCATCTCATTCCTGAGAAAGGCGGTACACCAGCCCCATTTCACAGAGGGGGAAACAGAGGCTCAGGGAGAGGAGCCGGCATGCCCAAGGTCATACCACGAGTCAGTGGGGGTAGCAGGAGTCGAGCCCAAGGCTGTGTTATTTCCACGCCTTTGATTTCAAAATTGGTCTTCCTAAACGGAGCTGCGAAAGTGACCCAGCTGGCTAGGATGGGCTGGGTCCCAGTCCCTCCCAGGGACTTCTGCTCACCCCTCCTGGGGGTGGGGGCGGGGGGCACATAGGGAGGAGGCATCCAGCCTACCAGACACTATACTCTCCTTGGCATTCAACACTCTCTCTCCCCTCAGTTCAGCCCCCAGATGGGTAAAGCTGATGAGTAGCCTGTCTGTCCAAGAAGCTACCTCTGAGCCTGTCCTTCCCCCCCTTTTACAGACTGGCCAACTGAGGCCCAAATAGACACACAGGGGCAGAGTCGGCACCTGGCGGTTGCCTGAGAGACCTGGGGAATGAGGGCCAGGCATAGCTCCTAGAGCCAACCAAGGAAACGGGGTCTAGAACGCCCCAGCTCATCCCCAGACCAGGCTCCAGACACCTGCCCATGGGGGAACTCACTTGGGACCCGGGTCCCTCAAAGCGGGGAGGAGTCGCCCTTCTTCCCTATACCTCCTCCTGCTCCCCCTAATGGAGCTGGGACGGAGCTCAACCCCACAGCTGTGTGGTCACTCAAACGGACACTCTAGGGGTCACTGCCTACATATATACTCGCCTCAACCTGCACCCACTCTGCCCCCCCCTCAAGGGTACATGCCCCCCTGCACAGGGTCATCCACGCCGCCCGGAGCACACACATGCACACACACATTCCGGTGGGGCCAAGCACACACCCACCGCACACTTCCCTCCCAGACACACACTCACCCCCCCAGGCACACACAGCCACGGCCAACAGTTGCCCAGCCCCGTCCCTGGTACACACCGCCAGCACAATAGGTCACCCCCACAGGATCACTGCACGTTCAGGTAAGGCACGGTGACACCCCGCCATCCTTCACCCGCACACAGCCCACGGGTCCCAACAGCCTTCACAGAGGTGGTCATACACACAGGGTCACCCTCACTCAGCCCCTCAGGTCACCTTCACACAAGTCACCCTCCTCCCCCTCTCCGCCCCCCCCCCCGCCCTCCCCACAGCGACCCTCGGAGGAACCAAACGCACCCCCCCCACCGCCGTGCCCCAGGGGGAATCGACCCAATTCCCTAAAAGTGGCCGCGGTCTGGGCACACCCACGAAGCAAAAGCCACGTTCGCTCAAGACCCGCGACACACCCAGCCCGGGCCCCGCGCCCGGCGACCCCTCGCCCGCAGTCGGGCCCGCCCCGCGCCTCTCCACCGGGGCAGGGGATCCCGCGCCGCCCGCGGGGCCACTGGGGAGGGGAGCGGGGTCCACGACCCGCGCTCCGGTTCCCGCAGGGCCGCCTGCCGGGGAGGGGTCCCGAGAGCAAGGAGGAGCGAGCCCCCAGAGGCGGGCGGCGGCGGGGACGGCCCCCCCGCAGGCCAGCCTGGAGCTGGGGGGCGGGGGTCGCCCGGGGGAAAAGGGGGGTTGGGGGCATGCGGAGGTCGAGGGGTGCGGGGGCGGGGTGCCGAGTGCAGGGTGGGGGGAACCCGGGACCGGGGGGCGCGAGGTGCCGAGTGCGGGGACCGGGGGCGCGGAGACAGGGGCGCGCGGGGGCTCGGGGGCTCGGGGACCGGGGAGCGCGGGGGACCGGAGGGCGCGGGGACCGGGGCGCGCGGAGGATCGGAGACCGGGGAGCGCGGGGGCCGGGGGCGCGGGGACAGGGGCGCGCGGGGCATCGGGGACCGGGGACCCGGCAGCGCGGGGCCCGGCGCGCGTCACTCACCCCCGCGGCGCGCCCGGCCAGCAGCAGCAGCAGCAGCGGCGGCAGGAGCAGCCCGCGGGCCCCGGGCCCTGCCGCGGCCCCGCTCCCGGCGCCTGCCCCGTGGGCGGCCCCGGCGCGGTGCGGCGGCCCCGGCTTCATGGCGGCGGCGGCGGCGGCGGGCGCCTTTGTTCCCGAGGCGCGGCGCGCGGGGCGGCTGCTCGGCGGCGGCGCGGCCCGCAGGCTGGACCGACGCGCTCCCGGCTCGCGGCTCCCGGCTCGGCGGCCCGGCTCCGCCTCGCAGCTCCGCGCCCACAGCAGCCGCGCCCGCAGGAAGCGTGCGCCGCCGCCGCCGCCGCCGCCGCCGCCGCCGCCGCCGCCGGGCCGCCCCCAGCGCGGGCGGAGCGGGAGGAGGGGCGGGGGGCGGGGCGGGCCGGAGCGCGCCCCCACCCCCCACCCCCCACCCGGACCCCCGCCGCCCTTGCCCCGGACCCCGGCACTCCATCGGCTCCCGTCACCATCACCCCGCCCCGCCGCCCCCTGCCCGGGCCCTGCGCCCCCCTGCCCGCCCCTTCCCCTTCCCCTCCGCCCCCCCCCCCCGCGCCCCGGCCTTCGCCAGCCCCGCCGCTGTGGCTGCTGCGCGACCTGGGACTAGTGGGCCGCCTCGCTGAGCCGCGGTCGGGAGGAGCACGGGGATCCCGCAGAACGCGCCTCCGAGGGCGGTGGTGAGCGCCGGAAGGAAAGGATCCGCGTGGGAATGCAGGAGGACGGGCCTGGCTCGTTTGAGGGTCTGAGTAGATGGGTGGCATTTGTGTGCTCATTAGCGGCTCCCCCCTAAGGGGGCCGTTCACGTGGCTCTTCCGGGACCCATCACCACCACCGGCCCCAAGCCGGTGGACACAGAGGGCCAGAGGTCACCCAAGTCCAGGGGCTTTGATATCCTCAGGACACCTGCTACCAGGCCTGGACCTCTCTGGGCCTCAGTGCCCGCTCTGCACCCACGAGAGTTGTGGACTTCCGCCCCTGTCACTGGATCCGCCTAGGAGAAGCGGGACAGGCCCGCGGCGGCGCTGCTCCCCCCGCAGCTGTGAGGCCCCGGCTCTCTGACACTCATTTATTTCATGCCTGAGAACCGAGGACCCCCTCCTCCAGTGCGGGTGGTGTAGACGTATGTCCCTGAGTGACAGTGCCTTGCCTGGCCTGTCTCTACTGCCCTCACCCCCTCGGACATTCTATACACTTTACTTCTTCTTCAAGTCCCCACCACCCAGCACAGGAGCTCCAGGAGGGCAGGGTCTGGGTCATCCAGTTCACTGCTGTGTCCCCAGCACTAGCCCAGGACCTGGCACATAGTGGGAGCTCAATGCAAATGTGTTGATTCAATGAATGTGTTTCCCATTCACCTGAGCTCATCTGGCCCCAGGTGTTTGGGGGGGGGGGCACATATTTGTGAAGCCCTGGTCACATGCCAGCCTGGCCCCAAGTGTTGTACATGGTTGTCTCGTTTCACCCTCTCTCAGCAGCCCCATAAAGCAGGTGTTGTCTGTATCTCCAGTACCTCGATGGGAAACTGAGGCCCAGAGAGGTGAGGTTATTTGCTAACGATGGCAATCTGCCCCTGTGTCCGGTACCCTGTCCCGGGCGCCTGCTATCAGGAAACGGGAACCAAACTGAGCTGAAACTGGGACAGTTCCCCCAAGAAAAAAGGAACTAAAACCAGGACAAAAGGAGCCAGTAGGGGAGAGAATGGGGGGTTGAGCCTGGAGGAAAAGAGTCTGGGGTGCCGGCCATAATCTGGGGTGTTGCGGGGGGAGATGGGACTCGTCCTTCAGGGCCCTGGGGAGCGGGTCCAGAGGACAAACATCGGCTCGGCGTTAGGTTGAGCTGAATTAGAAGTGTGCCCTCAGAGGGAGCGGGAGCCCGGTCCCCAAGGGGTATGTAAGGCCAGGCTAGCTGCCCTTTGGCCGAGATCCTGGACGGGACATCCCTAGGAATTCTCGAGTCCCAGCCCCTGGAAATCATATCCCCAATTCTGACCCATGGGCACCTTGGGGAGGTGGGCAGAGAGAGAGGGGCCGGCGGGGCCCGGGAGGGCAAGAGGGGGTTCCGGTTGAGACGGCACAGCTCGGATTTGAAGACCACTGGCTCTTGGGCGGATCCCAGTCCTGCCGGTTACAAGAAGTGTGACCCTGGAGGACTAGCTTTACCTTTCTGAGCGTTAGCTTCCCAACTATAATATGGAAATAACAACCAGACGGCGTTCGTTCGTTCGTTCTCCAGATATAAATCGAGTGCCCTCGCGTGTCAGGCTCAGGGGCAGGTGTCAGTTCGTGATTACACGTGCTCGGGGTCCGGTAGAGGTGGCCGGGTTGTCAGGGACCTGGTTCCCGGGCTAGTCACCTCCCAGAAGGGCTGCAGACCAGGCCAGGGAACAGACTGGCTCTGAGGAGCTTCCAAAGGGGCAGAGCCAGCAAGGCTGGGGGGTGGGGGGGGTGGGGGGGTGGGGAGGACAGTATGAGAAGCCACTCGTCAGGTCAGCTCGGTGTGAGGTGGGACGTGTGAAAATTGCAGCCGGCCACAGATGGCTACTCTTGAGAGGTAGTGAACGCTCTGTCTTGGGGGGTATGCAAGGCTCCGAAAACTAGCTATCGGGGAGGCCATTAGGACAATCTTCCTGCACGGCGTGGGCAGTGGGCATGGCTCATCTTCAGAGGTTTCTGCCGGTTCTGAGACTTCTGGAAGCAGCAGCCCCTCGCCTGTGACTTCCCGAGGAGGTGGGGAGAGGGAGGATCTGGGGGCTGGACAGGCTAGGAGCGCCACCTGCTGCTGCCAGAGATACGGGTCGCGGGTCGCGCCTGGAAGGGAGCGGGTCTGGGCCCCTGAGGGGCTCACCCTGCTCCTGCTCCCCCCCACCCCCGGGCTCCCAGATGCTCCCATCCGTCTGCCCTTGGGCACACAGGCCACCCTGCAACCACCTGCCCCACCCCCACCTGTGCCCTCGAGCTGCGTCCCAGAACCTCGGGGTCGCCCTTCACCCACCACCTTCACGATCCACACAGGCAGCCGGCCCATTCGGGCCCCCTGGGCGGCCTCGCTGACCCCCCCGGGGCGGGGCCGGGCAAGCCCCATCTTTGCGCTCCCCACCTTGCCTCGCCGTCTCCCCCGGAAGCGGGAGCACCCCGGAACCCCCGGTGGACGATAGTCACAGAGCTCCGGCAGAGCTGACGACATGCCCGGCGCCGCTCTGAGAAGGGCACCCTGACGACATCCCCGCAGAGAGGGCAGGACACCTGCCCGAGGTCACACAGCTGGGGAATCCTGACCCAGGATCTGAACAGCTCTGAACAGCCACACAGTAGTGCTGAGTTCGGAGGTATGTCAGGAAGCGTATGGGGAGTGACAGAGTCCCTGAGGGGATTCATACTGTCACATGGACGGACATGACCGAGTCGTAGACGTACGCAGATGAGCCTGGAGCCCCGGGGCCCTGACAGGCGCGCCTAACAGCCATGCGTGACCGCCCTGTCCGCTCAGACCTTTCTCTGCTCTTGGCCTCGACTCTGGGCTCCCGATGGGACAGCCGAGACAGCCGAGGGGACGTGGCAGGCCTCAGCAACGTCCATGACCTCGGCGCCTGAGCCACCTTGTTGACAGCCGCGTCCCCGAGCCCTGGCATACGGTTAGGTGCTCGGTCACGGTCGCCTGACTCTACCGGCCACCACCACCCCCCCTCCGAGGTCTGGTGACACAGACTGGCTCCTTGTCACCCAACCTCGCTGTGGGGCTGTGATCCACTGAGGACTCACTGCTCGCCAGGCACTGTTCTGAGCCCTTGCCGGCAAAGCTCTCATTGACTTGTCCCCATAGCCCCTGTGACTTGGAGACAATAAACACACTTGCCTCCCAGGGCACTCACCACGAGGACAGGAGGAGCCGACATTTGGGAGCCCCTTCCATCAACGCCTGCCCCCCCCCGCCGCCGTGAGCGAGCACGACCGATGCATTGGCTGTTCACGTTGTCCCCCTTTGACAGTTGGGGAAACGCGGGGGACAGTTGAGAAGCGGGGGACAGGCCCCACAGAAGAGGGCACGCCATGCCGTCCCCTGTGGGCCCAGGGCATCTCGTGATGGCTGTCCGCTCCAAGCAGTCCTAGGCCCTGGGGGAGACGTCCCTGTGTCCCCTGGGCCGCCCCTCCTCCCCTGCTGCCTCCCCACCCGCCTTCCTCGCCACCACGTCCAGTCTTGGCGGGATTCAAGATGGAGGCAGGGGCCCAGGCTGGCTTCCGAGAAAGTCCAAGTGGCGGCAGTGCTAAAGTGAGTGACCCCCAAATCAGGAACTGAAACAGGAATCTGGCAAGAGGGCTCCTATCCAGAGCTCGCAGAGAGAGCTTGGGAGGCTCACAGTCGGCTGTGTCAGCAAGTAAGAGGCCCACGGGGTGAGCCTCAGCTTCTGGGGGAGTCCTTGGGGCCTGTGGAGGGGCCAGAGCAAGCAGGCAGAGAGGCCTGTGTCCGTGAGGGCCTTCATCTGAGGGGGGGAGCCCCTGCCCCTCCGAGGGCCCTGGCTGTGTGAGGGACGGGCCCGTGCCGTGAGCTTGCCCTGAGTCCTGTGTGTGCTAGGCAAGTCCTTTCAAGATGAGGGGTGGGCGATGCCCCCTGGGCACACAGCTGCCCAGAAGGGGGCAGGATTTGAACTCAGGCCTCTTCTACATCTGTGAGCCGGGAGTTCACAAACTGTGGAGTCCAGAAGGCTCCCTGGAGGCCCGTCAGGGCAGGTGTGGGGGTAAGGGGAGGACTGAGGCAGACGTTGTTTGAGCGGGGCTGACCTTGAAGGTGGGGTAAGTAAAGGCGCAGAGGCCCTGAGCAGAAACCCTTGTCTGTCCAGGCCTGGCCCAGGTGGCAGGGGTTGGGGGTGGGGGGTGCGGGGGGGTGCTGCTTGAGGGAAGAGAAGGGCTCTGGGGCCTCAAGCCGAGTAGGGAGAAAAATACAGGGTGAGTCCCAGCTCTGTGGGCCTGAAGCCCACACAGTGTGAGGGGATCACAAATACAAAATTCGGAACAAGACTTTGGAGGGGGATATGCAGGCCGGGGGCCCTGATGCTTAAGCTTCATTAAGTTTACAACAAATTTGCCTCTAAATTTGCATGAGCGAGCGGGACCCTGGTCAGGGAGGGGTTAACACCACGCTGAGGGTTTAGGTGTCATGGAGGGAATCTGGG
The DNA here is from genome assembly GCF_018350175.1 of Felis catus. Classification (NCBI taxonomy): domain Eukaryota; kingdom Metazoa; phylum Chordata; class Mammalia; order Carnivora; family Felidae; genus Felis; species Felis catus. The sequence continues at coordinate 23,309,671 of NC_058375.1, forward strand.
AAGGCCTCATAGTGGTGGTGATGGCAGCAGAGGCGGAGCCCTGCCCAAGAGAATGGCCTCTGAGGGCTTGAGCTCCAGCTCCAGGTGTGCGTGGATGAGGAAGAACATTCTAGAAGCTTGTTCACTGTAACCCAGAAAGAACCGAGCATGCGGGGCCTTGTGTTGCTCCCCCCTACTGCACCTCCCTTCACCTGCCTCTTGTATAAGTGAGAAAACCGAGGCCCAAAGAGGAAGTGACTGGCCCAGGGTCACAGGTTCAGTCTGTGGCAGAACCCCAGGCTGCTTCACTCCCTGCCCTGGGGACTTTCTCTCCCCTACTCCATTGCCCTTGACCAGATGCCCTATTTGCAAAACCTTTCAGCGTGAGACCTATCACCCCACAACCAAGGCCCTCATTCAAGCCCTTCCTTCCATGGGGTGGCCCAGTCCTGCGAGGTCAAGGTCACAGGACTAGGAAACGGCTGGGGATGGCGGGGAGGGGGCTGGCCCAGGGGTGGGTGTGCCGTCTTCCCAGGGAGGGGAGGGAGAAGACAGGACTGCAGGGATGTGGAGAAAGAGGAGAGAGCAGGAGGATGGGGGCAGGGAGGAGGGCACTGCCTTTCCAGAAGCCATCCCACGAACACACCCCCGTTCCTGGGAATAAATTGCACATTTGGAGTCATTTTCCTGGAAGAAGAAGAAGGAAAAAAAAAAAAAAAAGCCTCTCTAAAAATATTTTTTCTTTCTCACCTCCTCCTGGGGCTACAGCAGCCCGGCTGGGTGACAGCCAAAGACTGGGGTGCAGGAGACCAACCTGGAGCAGGGCCTCGGGAAGAACTGAAGGGGGGCCAGGAGTCCCCCCTCCCCCTGAGGCCGTGGAATCTGAGCGAGCACGACTGTCACTGAGATATTTGATGTGTCTTGTGTTTCTTGGAGGTTTCGAGGCTCACAGAGACTAGGACCCACACCTCAGCCTCCAGTTCTGGAGTCCCTGCTCCCGGCCAGGCAGGCTTGGATTGGGAGCTGAAGTTGCCGCCATCCCAGGGCCCGCATTAAGTGTGACACGGGTCCCCGCTCTGTCCCTCACCGTCTGTGTGGCCCTGAGCAGGTCACTTCCGGTCCCCCCCCCCCCCCCCGTCCTGGGCCCCAGTCTCCTCCCGCATAGATGGAGCAGGTCTGGGAGGCCAACCTTCATTCCCAGCACCCTGCGGGTGGCCCTGGGGGTGGCCCTGGGATGGGGCCTGGCAGAGGGCAGGTGTGGGGAGGGGCTGAGCACCACCAGCCCGGGGAGGGGAGGCCTGGGGACTTTGGGGTCAGATCCTGGGTCTGCCACTCCCTGGCCGGTGACCTGGGGCCTCTCTCCTACCCTGGAAGGTACAGTGAGTGACTGTCCCTCTCCAGGGTTTGGGGGAGGTGAACAGGGCAGTGCAAGGCAGCACCTGGCTCAGGGCCACACCCACAGCCCCAGCTCAACTGGCCACCGTTTTCCAGTCCTTCCCCACATGGGGCACGCGTGAGGTCAGCGGGCCAGGGGGACCCTCCGCTGGGACTGAGAGACAGAGGCTGAGCCACCTCGGGAACAGGATAGCAGTGGCCTCCCGAGAATCTGTGGTCCCGCCCCCTCCAGAGACACGCGTCTCCAGCCTGGGTTCGCCCCGAGAAGTTTCCTGGAGTCCTGGGGAGGGTGGTTCTGTTTCGGGGTCTCTCTCTGCGGCCTTGGAAGTCTCAATGGGGGCTGGGGGCGCTGCTCACAAGGCGGCGAGCGACGGCTAACAGCAGGAGACCCCGGTCCCTCCACCACGGAGACCTCGGCCGTAGAGTGACTTACGCAGCATGCAATCCTCGAGAGAGAGCCAGCTGGGGCTGCAAGTGTCCCTGGTGGCCTGGCCTGGAAGTCACCCCCGCACCCCCACCCTTCCACAGTTTCCTCTTGCGTCCATGCAGCCCTGTCCCACCGGGCAGAGAAGGCGGGAGGGTGAGAACACCAGGAGGCGGGGCCACCTTGCACGCTAACTACCGAGCGCATCTGCCTTGGCGCTTGAAAGCATCTCAGTTTGGAGGCTAAATTAAATAGCCGCCCTCGTGAAAACCGGAGGCAATAAGAATAATTAATAACAACTCCTATTTAGGGCTTACTCTGAGCCCAGCCCTGTACTGCCAACGTAGCCTGTGAAGTAGGCATCGTCCCCGTTCTCCAGATGAGAAAAGGGAGGGAGAAGATTCGCAGAGGTCGCACGGGGCCAGAGGACCTGGGGTTCGAAGCAGCGATAGGTCATGAAAAGTCTTTAGGGGTTTCAGTTGTCTGAAGGCTTGGTGCATAAGCCAGGGATGTGGTCCCACAGGGAGGCACCAGGGCCTTGGGTCACCTTAACAGAGGCATGGGCTGCCCTCCTCAGGCCCAGCCATCTGACCGCATACCATCCCCATGAGGGTGGCAGGGCTGGGTTGCCACTCCCGTGACAGTTGGCTCAGAGAAAGTCAGGGACTTGGCAGACATAACCCAGTGAGTCGGAGGCAGAGCTGGGGCCTGTGAGCCAGATTCGCCTGACCATCCCCTGCCATCCCAAGCCAGAGTGAGGGACTAGCTCAAAGCCAAGAGGAGCTGCGGATGGAGGGAAGAAGAGGGGATGCCAGGCCTCTGGTCCCTGGGAGATACTCCACTCCTGAGGCCCTCAAGCCTTGGGAAACCCATCCCAGCCCTGACCTTGGAGCCTGGAGCCCTTTGGTCTCTCTACTGCTTTCTTTGGGCAGCAGCGCCCTCGTGTGGCTGCAGCTGGTAACTACATGAAGTTCCGGGTTTCCTCACCCACAATGCTTCCCTCTCCAGGGGCCTCACCTTTCTGCAACCCACCCCCTCGACAGAAGACAGCTATTCCTGGGGCTAACCGAAGGTGGCATGAACAAGAATCCATGGATAGAGCCCTGGGCTTGAGGTCAGGAAGCTTCAGATAAAATCCTTATTTGGTTATTGACCGATTTGTCGTAGGGCTGGCATCTCAAACGCCTCATCCATATAATGGGCTGATAATGTCTCCCCAACCTTACCCTCCAAGGCTTTCATGAGGATTGAGGAATCACAAATCTGAATAGACTCTGAACCGTAAAGCGCTGCGACCAGGTGAAAAGATCACTATCTACACTGTGTTGGGAGAGACCAAGGTCGCTGATGGCTGGCTGGTGGCATCCCGGGGACGTCACATCCTTGCGCAGAAATTGGGAGGCGGCTAATGAGCAGGTGAATGTTGAGCCCAGGATTGAAACTCGGGCCTGCAGAGGAAGGAGTCTGCCCCGGGCCCACTCCCTTCACGACGCACCAAAGGAAGTACCCTCGGACCCTGCATCAGATCCCAGACCTGTCCAAACCCATTCCTTGCAGGACCCGTGTGAGGAACGTAAGAACCATCTCTGGTGCAGACAGAGCTGGTTCACAGCCAATGGCTTTATCATGTAAAGCCTGAGAGACACAGGCTTGAGACAAGAGGTGCTGGGGAGGAGAGCCAGTCATGCTTCCGAGTCCTTGGCTTTGCCACCACGAAGAAACACCGAGGCAAGACGTCTGGCTAAATGCTAAGAGGAAAAGGGGGAGGAAAACCCTGGCCGAGTACAAAGGATACACAATCCAGGTGGAAAGGACGACAACCAGCATTAGGCGAGCGAATGCCTAGACGTGCCAGGCACCAGACACAGGGTCATCGGCGGCTCCAGGTCACACATCTCCAGGTGTTCCTCCAATCTGTTTTTTTTAATAAGAGCTTTTTTACTAATTTTTAATTTTTTCAAGTTATTTGAGAGAGCGACAAAGAGAGAGAGAGAGAGCGCGCACGCACAAACGGGGGAGGGGCAGAAAAGAGAGAGAGAGGATCCCAAGCAGGCTCGGCACCGTCAGCACAGAGCCGGATGCGGGGCTCAAACTCACCTGAGAGGAGAGAAGAGTAAGGCGCTCAACAGACTGAGCCACCCAGGCACCCCTCCTCCCATCTTCTAGAAGAGGAAATGGGGCCGGGGCGCAGACAGGTGATGTTACTCGCCTCAGGTCACAAAGATGGCGGCCAAATGGGAGAAATCCACACCTCCCACCTGGCCGGCTTTGCACACTGCCTCCGCGAGGGTCTAGTGAAACCCGAACCACTGAACAGCCCTGACCGTGAAGGAGGAACCACACGGTTTCCAAGCCGTGAAGGGGGAACCACAAATACTTCTCACCACCTTCGATGGCCAGGGAGGAATTCGGTGAGAAGCGAAGGGACACCCACAGGCACAGCGGAGGTGTGAGCCTCCTGAGCCTGGTCTGTCCGACTCCGGAACCGGGACATTCAGAGTCACACACGCAGTGACGGCTGGCAATGCCTCTAGAGCGTGGTCTCTGGTGGGCCGCTGAAGACCCTCAGTGGGAGAAGCCCCAGGAAGGACCCGATTTCAGCCGCTGATACACCACCAGGTCCTGGACTAAACCCACCTTAGCTCAGCTTCCTTTCCCTCCCTTTATTCCCAGGACTGCAGAGCCTGCTAGTGACAGTCCCTTAACCTTTGGGAAGGGATCGTGCAGTTTCTTCTGCAACCAGCCCGGGGCTCCGCTTGCAGACATGAGGTAGGACAGGCTCCCACCGGGCCCCTGGCTGAGCTACCCTGTAGTTGCCAGCACTGGCCAGTCTAAGTGGCGGCAAAGGTTGGTGAGAGGAGGGGCATCCTCAGACGCAGGTGGCGGGCACCTCTGTGAGCTACAGCCTCCTGTACTGAAAGCCGGGAGGGGTCCCCGATCTGAGGGGGACAAGCAAGATGAGCAAGCTAGGCCCCTGGGCCAGCCTGGGCCGGCCCCCGAGTGTGAACACAGGCGGCCGGGATGCGGGCAGGAGCCGCCCAGAGAAAAGGGAAGGGGACCTCGGGAGGGGAGGCCAGACAGACTGGACATCGGTCTGAGATGCCTTAGCTGCCGCCCACGTCACAGGATTCGATGCCCCCATACGTACCATAGCTGGGAGACCTTTGTGATGGACTGGATTCAAATCCAGACCCTAGGTGCACAATGCTGCAAAGGGCAGAGAGAGCAAACAAAGAACACAGTAACTGGGTCAAACCGCAGGGCACAGGCTTCTTGAGGATGTTCCCTGTGACCAACGGCAGACCCCGGGCCCAGGAAACCAGGCACCTGATTTTTCAAGAGAAGCTGTGAATCCGGACAATGTGTAACGTCTTAATTTTGAAAGCACTAGGCAGGCTAAACCCAGCACCTTTGGGTCAAGATGGGCTCAAGGGCTATCGGCCCTATCCCAACGCAAACCCCACCCTCCCCTCCAACAAACAGAAACCAAACAAGGAGAACAAAGGACACAAAGAGGGAAAGGGCTGTCCCGGGGCACCGAGGGGGGAGGGGGGGTAAAACAGAAACACAGACTCAGATTCCAAAGTTCTGTATTTTTCAAAATAAAGATCACACGTTGTTTAGAGACAATCTACACAAGAGTTACAAAAAATAGTTGCCCAGGCATAAGCATACACAGGTTTGTTAATTATACACATATGGTTACAAGTGTGCTTGCAAAAAAGTTCATTGGAAATATACACAAGGCTCTGGAAATGTACACCGTGTAGTGTTACAATTCTATATTCAAACAAGGAAAATTGACAGTATGTTACATTCACTTACAAGTAGACAAAATGCAAAATACAGTTCATCTTCTGTACAAAAAGGAAGGGCAATTCACACTTTACAAGGTGAGAGGGGCTCTGATTGTAAGGAAAGCTAGGGCAGGGCTGAACTTTGCACGTCCTTATGACTGTCACAAAATAAGCAAAACATTACTTTTTTAGGATTAAAAAAAAACACTAGTGTGAACTGAATCATCTTGAATAACATTTAGAAAGGATCTTGCTACTGTGGGACTAGGTGACAAATAAAACCAAGCTATTTTTTTCCTTTTTAAACATTTAACTAGGCTGTATAAAGAACATTTATTCCTTCAAAAGAAAAAAAATTTACTTCTGGTTGAAATTACAATTTACAATATACAACACTATATGCTACGACCATAAAAGGTGTGAATATACACTGAATGCACAGGGCTGGCTAATTCTCTTTTCTTCCCCAAAAAACGTGTTTATGTTGATTCAAACTTCTCCACATTTACATTACAGGTATACAAATGTACAATTGTACAATCAAAAGTATGTTCGACTACTAGGGTACATTATAGATACAGATTAGACATCAAAACAAGAAAATACTACAAATTTGTATATATGCAAAGTCTACACCAAGTATACACTATATATTTATAGAAGCAAGACCAAAAGCAGAGTTGGATTTTTTTTTTTTTTTTTTCTCATGCTAAATAATCAGATTTTGCCTTTCAATGTTAACAGAAAAAAAAAATCCAGTAGGCAGTAAACAAGTTACACCCGCCCGGCCTTGAAAGACATCCTAGGAGCTCACATCTCCTCCTCACAAAACACACTACACATCTTCTTCAGCATAATAGTCTCCAAAAAAGGCAATTTTTTGAAGTTTCATAAACTTAATGTCATTAACTGAAGCTTTAGCAACTCTAAAACAATTTTCATTATATATATATATGTATATATATATATATATATGTTTTATAAACAGTGTTAAATGCCAGTTTGGGGTCATTTAACAAAATTCAAATTTCTCAGGTTTTTTTGTTTGTTTTTGTTTTTTACTAAAATGAGGAGGTGGGGAAGAGCTATTTGCAAAACTTGCCAGCAAGGCAAAATGGATTAAAAACATTTTTTTCTTTTTTTTTTTTAACTTTTTTTTGTTAAACCAACCACCCTGAAAGTTTCCACACGTGTAATATAGATACAACATTGAACAAAATATGTGGCCTCCCATGTACATTGGTTACCTATGTACAAGTATCCTATACACCAGTAAAACAACAGGGCAATTAGTCAATTAAAAAAAATAATTAGTACATGTTATGCGTAATAAAATTAAACAAATTTACAAAGGCTTTTCCACTTGTGGATTTGATTCCTTTTTTTTTGGAGGAGCGGGTAATCCTGGAGCAACCATTTACCCATGTCGGCTTCCATACTAGAACATTTCTGGTTGCTGGCTGGATTCGCCTGTGGGCCAGTGAGGTCAGTGAACGAGGGGACAGGGTGACACTGCCTCAGATGATACCATTCGGGGGGCCACAGATGGGCCCTAAGTCAACGCCATTCTTCATGTAGTACTTCTCCAGCTTGGCCAAGATGTGCTTGCCGTAGGTGTACTTGCGGAGAGTGGCGATGTGGGGCCGGATCTGGGGAGGAAGCACAGGCTGTGTTACTCTGGCCTGCACACGGACCTGGGCGGGCTCCCGCTGTGCTCCCAGGGGGCTCCCGCTGTGCTCTGGGCACCGAAGTGCTCACGAGAGCCCACGAGGCAACACCTTCCCCCGGTTCAGTCAAAGCGCCGTGATTCTAGAGCTAAGGTGGGTGACCCATCCGAGCAGGCGACAGGAGGAGCCCCTATCCTGAGCACTGGCATAGGACACGAGGGTTCTGGGGGCGGCTGGTTGCGGACCACTTCCGGGTCAGTGCACGGAACACGTGCGTCCTGACCAACAGCCACAGTGCCGCTGCACAGCACCTTCCGAGGCTGCTTTCAGCCTCTGCCCCCCACTCAAGGCGCCTCCTCGGCTCCCCTCAGCTGTGAGAGTTTCTTTCTGGGCACCACGAACCTTGAGCTGAACTCATCACCTGATCCCGCCTCTAGTTCACAGAGGATCACAGAAAACTTCTAACGACAACAATAAAAATGACTAGTGTTGGCCGGGCATTGTTCATTTCCGCCTCACGAGGCAGCTGTGATTATCCCCGTTCACGGTGCCTGAGTCACACATCCAAGGTCAAATGGCTCCCAAGGCACAGGTGTTTGGTCTCGCAGCAGTGGGAGGGGGACGGGGTCCCTCCCGGCTCAGCACCACCCACCGCGCCGGGCTCTTGCAGCACCCAGGTCCGGCTCATTCTCCTCTGTTCTCCATCCCGGACACAAGAGGTGCTTCCTTGCCGGGAGCTCCTGGAGCTTTCTACACGGCCTGGCTACGGCACGGAGGAGCACACTGCCTTCACAATCGCCGGTTTAGCCACTGCTGGTGCCACAGGGACAGTGAATGACCGCGTTTACCGGGCTGCTTCCCCATCCTGAGGCGCACCCGCACACTCACACCGGACGCCCACACCAGGGTGGACGGACACGCTCTACTTCGAGAGCTCCACGTAGGCCACGTGGCGACTCCGCCTGCTCAGCCATGTCCTGGGGTGTCGAGGACACCGGAAACCGCTTCTGCACCACAGGGTGCGGACCCAGCAGCTACGACACCCTCATCTACAAGCCCGCGTGGGGAACCGTTAATAGCCCCGGGCCCAATCCTGAGCTGTGTGACCCACACTGTTCGCCTCAACTCCTCTGGGGAGAGGACGTGGGACAATGCTACGCTTGCATTTGGGATGTAGCGAGGCCCCAGACACGACCTGGTCATCAGAACGTGAGGTTCAAGACCCCCTTGCTTTTTGGCGGCTCTCCTTTCAGAAACATTAGTGACATTCAATTCTTTCACCCGCCCTGTCCCTAGGACCGGCGACTGAGCAGTCCAGCCACCGGCGAGCCTTCACCCTTCACCGTTTCCGTCATGCACACGCACGCACACCGTTGTCGAGCTCCGCGGTTCACCTGATCCGGGGGGACGTGCGAAGTAACTAGCTGCTCTACCGCCTCCTCTTGCGCAAGAGGACTCTGTCTCGGGGAAGGCTGCAGAGCTCTTCGCGCCGGGACTCGTGGGACCCTTCTTCATCTTTCGGCTCCCTCAATCAGCCAACTGCCACACCCCACCTGTCCCCTGTCTTCAATCCCAAAGCCACCGCCGTCTCTTGGCCCTCCGGTCTCCATCCCGCCTCCTCACTGCCCCTTCTCCCACCGCCTCCCCACCTCCAAGTCACTCGTCAGCTGGGACAATCACGTGAAACGTAAACGTGACCCGGCAACCACGGGCCTGCCCTACCAAACTCGCTTTGCTTCGTCAAATACCCAGTCCGTCCCCTGCTCTTCCAGGAGAGGTTCCGGGCTTTATCAAATGTCACTCTCTGGGGGAGCATTCTCTGCACCTCCACATTAGAACAGACCCTGCCACATTCTCGCACAGCCCTCCCAACACTTCCCAGGCACCACCGCGGCTATCTGTGCACAGTACCGCTGTATTCAGACCCAGGAGCCCCGCCGAAAGGGGGGCTTGCTGTAAGTACGCACACAAGTATTTGTCACGGACGTGCTTCTAACTCCCGTGTGTCCCCAACAGCCCCTCTGCCTTCACCAGCGTCTCAACACACCTCTCCCTGAGCCTGCCAACTTGAAGGACTCCGGACGCCCCCAGCCTTCGACCGCCATCGCCAACACCACCGCGATGCCCCGTCGTGTTGCGTCCTGTTGCGAACTGGAGGCGGTGGGCGCCTCGCCTGGCTCAGAACTTGAGTCCTTAACAAAGATTCTCATTACCGAACTTTGTTCTCAGCGAGGGCAAGTGGCTCATCACTGCCAGACCGAGGCCAGCACCTTCCCCTCAGATAGGGCAGAGGGAGTTCAGAGCCCAAAGGCTGAGGGTTCGCATCAGACGCACCCCGGGGCTCGCGGCACCGCCCAGCACAAACACAGCCGCGGCTCACCTGCTGGCTGGGCCTGCCCTGCGACTGTTCCTCCAGCCACGCACGGGCTGCTTCTGGGGCTTTCGGCGTCGCTCCCCCCCACACGGCACCTTGACATTTCAGATTTCCGTCCCTTTTCTCCTCGCTCCTCCCTAGCCTGGACTTGCCCTCCCGCCAAGCCTCGGGCACGTGCTCTCGCATGCCCCCCCGACCCAGCTTTCCACGGCTCTTCCCCACGCTGCGCTCTGGGGGCAGGGACCAGTCTTCGTCCTCCCCGCGCTGGCGCCTGGCACAGAGCGGGCACCAGGTCAGTGTGCCAGGCCAGGCACTCGCTCAGTAAAAGGTGGTGGGATGAACAAAAGGGAAGAAGGAGAAAAGGCAGTAAGACAATCAGGTTGATCTGTGGGACTGAGAAGCTTGGGGGCGGGGGGGTGGGGGGGGGCAGTGGGAGCAGAGGACGAGACACACGGCCTGAGGATCAGGGAGGGAAAACCCTCACAAAGATGGAGTTTAAGACTCTTTCACACCAGTGAACTATGAACCACGGAGACAATGGCCACTCTAGATAAAAGGAAAACAGAAACATATTGAGACACGGTCCAGTGACAAACTGCACTAAAAGAAGCCAGATGCCCACCTTCATCCGCATTTCGGAAACGTGAATTAGTGCGGGCCTTGCACGCTTTCTCTGAGTGTGACCTGTCCAGCCTGGCCTACCTTATGCATGACGATCTTCCGCTGTGCTGGCTCTGCCACATCGATCATCTTCTGGACCACATAGTTGGCATACTGGTCCTTCATCATGGTGTATAAGGCACTGTGGGGACCGTCATTCATGGTGCATACCTCATCGATAAGCACAGCACGCTCCGTACGGGACGCATGAGTGACGCACTTCTCCACAACATTGCTATAATAAGACAAATCCAGGGACAACCCTTAGAACAAACCTTGTGAGGCTGTGCTTGTCCGGCCTCTGCCCCGACCTCACCGTCAGCAGCAGAAGAGAGCCTGACATTTTTGGAAGATGAATTCATCAACTGCCTGACTCTATGAGCCTCCACCTTGCAGTCATCTGTGGCTTCCAAGGTGACCCATGGCTGGGACCAGGTGTCGGGCGAATACGAGCCCTAACCCGCTAACAGGGTGAGGGTAATGCGCCCAGGTGAGTGAGGGGACTTACATAAAGGCTCACATGACTGGCTAAAAGCTGAACTTGTTAATGATTATAATTTCAACACATAACCAAAATCAATGAATTCCCTCCTCTTCTGAGTGTACTAAGGTCAGGAACAAGCCTTACTTACTGCCTGTATTTCTAGTGCCTACCACAGAGCATGGCACTTGAGAGAGAGGCCTTGCAGACTTGAGTCAGGAGTGTACGAGGAGGAACCAAAGCACTCACTCAATGACCTCAGGTTGCCTCTTAAGAGTCTAGGGACAAGAACCACCTTACAGGTCTGTCAGCATTTCTAAACACTTCAGAAATACATCATCTTGGGAAAGGAAAACAGGAACGTGGCTACACTAAATCCAGAGGGGCCAGAGAGGGTGATTAAAGTACATACAGCTGTGCCAATGGGTATTTCTCATCAAGGAGGGACTGATTCACTCATTAATGTTTGTTTCTAAAAATCAGCACTACTCTGCATCTTGTGGGTCTGTGGGTCTGAGGAAGTTGGGTGATGTCAAAGAACACACACCATCTGAACGTGGATTGCTGGAGCCAATACCTGGCAGAGAGGACGTCTGGTGGGCCGGTGGGCAGTTGAAGGCTTTGTAAAGGGTCCATGACTGGGGCAAGGGCTGCTCTGGGTCACAGAACACTCAGAGAGAGTAGGGACTTAAATGACCAGACCTAGCTAATGTAGAAAGCCCCTGGACACCTTGGTGGCTCAGCTGTTAAGCATTTGACTTCAGCACAGATCACTCTCTCATGGTTCGCGAGTTTAAAGCCCCACTTTGGGTGAACATGAGCCTTGCTCTGGGTGAGCCCCGCTTCTCTCTCTTTCTGTGCCTCTCTCTGCCCCTCGCTCACTTGTGCCCCCCCTCAAAAAATACATACATACACACAAAGTATACTTAAAAAAAATAAAGAAAGCTCTTCTGTGACAATCCTGAAAGATGGCCATTTAGCCTCTGCTTGGGAATTTCTAATAATTTGGAAGCATTACTTTCTAGGGCAACCTACCATATGGGTGAATGGCTCTGTTAAACATTCTTCATTTGTCTTACTTTTGCCTTCAGGGACTGAAAAAGGACATATATACTGACTTCACGAGGCACCTTAGAGCAGGTACTCTGTGTCTTACTCCTTCCAGAGGCCAGACCTGTGGATATCTCAGTAGTTAAGTAACTATCACCAGAATAATCCCCTACTCCACAAGTTTTTACACCGTAAGAGGGTGCTGCTCCAAGGAGCTCCCAGTGTTCTATCATTTTGAACACAGAGCTTATATATATGCTTTTATTTAGAAAAGCAAATTCTCAAGCTAAACTGTCAAGAACTACCAACCTACTGGACATTTCTTAAGATATGCAGTGTAGATCAAGTCTGGTGAGCTAACCGATCAACTCTAATTAAGACAAGAGCCTCTCCTTCTGACACCACACCATAGAAAACCTTCTCTTCCCACCTTCCTCCCATAGCACTAAACATACAACTAACATACAGTTCTATTCTAGTGTGAGCTTAAGGTGTGGCACCGTGGAAGTGAATCTCCTAATAACCACTGGCTTCTCCTCAGCAGAAAAGGGAGTTAAGATATTACTGAGCTGGTTCAGAGAGCACAAAGCCAGTCATGATCTCCAAATGTTCAGGCAAAGAATTCATCACCTGTCAGGACCGCTCGGCTAGACTGTATGTACCTTTGTCCACTCCAGGCCTCGTTCCATAACAAATCAGTCCGCGTCAGAACAGAACTTCCTAACTGGATTGGGGACAGGACACTCACTCATCTGGATACAGCACTCAAGCCTCAACAGTGACCTGTCTTCCAAGGAAGCAAGCAGGTCAATCAGCTACCACCATGGGATCCCACTTGGCCAAAGGCTTCTACCCTCATGCATGACCGATGGTGCTCAGTCTTTTAAGCTTATTCTAGTGTTTCTAAAACTGGAGCTCCCAGCCCATTTGTGGGCAGGGAGATCAACTTAGTGATTTGGGACCAGCTGCTGCTGCTTTTTAATGAAACAGAATTAATCATGGACAACACAGTTGTTCAGTTACACGTGTATGCATGTGCCTGTGCATGCAAAGTCAATGAAAATGTTACTTTTTATTCTGGGTCACCGCCAAAAACGTCAGAAAGTCACTCATCTATTTTATTGTTTTGTTTCTATTGATCTATTTCCAAGTATATCAGCTCTTTCTTCTGTTCTCTCTAATCTGCTGATACTAAAGCCACACAGTGAATTCTATTTCAGATGATTTATTTTCCTATTCTAGAATTTCCATTTTGTTCTTTTCATAGTAAAGCTTCCAATTCTCTACTAGCATATCTTTCCATTCATTACAACCATATCTTCCTTTACATCTTTGACTATAACTGAAATAGCTGCTTTATAATCATTCTCTGCTAACTCTAATGTCAGGGTGGTGTGGAACAGGCTGCAGTTTTCCATTCTCCTATTTTTTTTTTCTTGATTATGGCCAACAGCACATTTTCCTGTTTTCTAGACATAATGAATGATACACCGTAGAAACAGTTCTGTTATGTTCTTCCAAGAAGGTGACATCTGTTCCTTTTTTCAGTGTAGTTAACTTGGCTGAGCTCAAACTGCAAGCCTGTCCCAGGCCGCAGGGATCCCAGTGCAGCACTTCCATCCTTAGCTGGGCTGCCTCAGGTTCAGCCCATGCAAACCAACGTGATTCAGGAGTCAACCAGGTATTTGGGAAGTTTAAATGCGAGCCTCCCCGTCCCTGGTTCTCTTCCTTTCCAGGATTTCTCCCCTGTCACTTTGTCACTCTCATTGCCACGGTTGTCCCAAACTCTGCCTTATGGGAACACTGGAGATTTCTGATCCCAACTTTAGAAGCCCAGCATGGAGCAGAATGAGAAGCACCTATAGGCTACAAGCCATTAAAACTGGGAAATTCCCTTGGGGTGCCTGGGTGGCTCAGTTGGTTAGGCGTCAGACTTCGGCTCAGGTCATGATCTCAAGGTCTGTGAGTTCCAGCCCCACGTCAGGCTCTGTGCTGACAGCCAGAGCCTGAAGCCTGCTTCGGGTTCTGTGTCTCCTTCTCTCTCTCTGCCCCTCCCCCACGTGTGCTCTGTCTCTCAAAAATAAATAAATGTAAAAATTTTTTTTTAAAAACTGGGAAATTTCCTGATTATAGTCAACAACACTGCACTATAAAAATGCTAAGTTGCTAAGAGACTAGATCTGAATGGTGTTCTTAACACAAAAAAAGAAATGGTAATTGGGGCACCTGGGTGGCTCAGTTAAGCGTCTGACTGAATTTGGGCTCACGTTATGATCTCACAGTTTGGGAGTATGAGCCCTAAGCTGGGTTCTGTGCTACACGGAACCTACTTAGGATTCTCTCTCTGTCCCTCCCCAGGGCCTGTGTGTGCACGCATCTGCTCGCTCTCAAATAAACTTTTAAAAAATGAATGAATGAATGAATGAATGAATGAATGAATGAAAGAAAGAAAGAAAGAAAGAAAGGACAATTGTATGTATGACATGATAAAGGTGTTAGCTGATGCTGCTGTGGTAATCATACTGTAATACAGAAATACATCAAACCGACATGCTGCATACCTCAAACTTACACAGTGCTGTCAATTATATCTCGATACAACTCGATACAAAAAGAAAACTCTGGAGTGCCTGGGTGGTTCCCTTGGTTAAGCATCCGACTCTTGATTTTAGCTCGGGCTACGATCTCATGGTCCGATCTCATGATTCATGGGTTTTCCCTCCACATCTGGCTCCACACTGACAGTGTGAAGCCTGCTTGGAATTCTCTCTCTCTTGCACATGCTCTCTGTCTCTCCCCCTCCCTCCCTCAAAAGAAAAAAAGAAAAAAAGAAAAATCTAAAGGGGCAGGCGGGAATTTCCCCAGTGCAATTACCTCCTTCCCAGTATCAATAAGCCTCCCCTTCCCCAACCCCTTCTGGTAACCACCTGCTCTTGGCCACACTGTAACGCCTAATGCCTTCAGCAAAATTTTTGGCGTTTTGTCCACAATTTACAGTTGTCTGTTATCTGTGGGAGGATTGAGCCCAAAGTAGCTTTTCAGTCATTACCAGACCACAAGTCTATTGTAGCATTAACACTTATACTTAAGAGTGAGATATTAAATGCACTGAAAAACAAGAGGAGACAGTGACCCCAGGAAGAGTTCTGAGAGATTCTTCCCCTGCTTCCCTGGTCCCGGCAAATGTCCAAAAAATAAAAAATAAAATAAAATAAAATAAAAAAGTAAAAAAAATAAAAAGGCAATACAAGGTCTGAGAGACCCTGATATGGTTAGGCTGCTAAGACACTGGATCTAGGAGCGCGTTTATTCCTTTTCTCTATTTTCCATGCTGCCATCTCATAAAATTTAAAAACTTAAGAGATGAACAATTTAAAAACAAGGTTGTAGAATCACAACTGCTTTGGAATTTATCCTAAGAGTCAGAGAAAAATATTCCCAAACTACAAATGACTATATTTGTACACCCATTCCACTCAGAAGACCATACCACTAATCCCTTGGAAGGGCCACCAATTTCTTCTCCAACCACTGCTGATTGTAAGTCACCTAAAACATCTTTCACAACCTGGGAGTAACTAGTGCGTTTTATTCTTGATCTGCCACAACATGAAGACCGGAAAAGAGACTCTAAGAGTACTAATGCCTATACGTCAACATGATAACTACGTCTGAATTCTGGCACCAGAGAGGAAACGGAGTGAAGAACAAGAACAAGTAAGCTAACAAAATGCCCAGTTCACCAAAGTACAAGATTTAAGCTCTTCAGAAACATAATCCCCGTATTTCAAAGTGGGTGACTGGGGGCGGGAGGAGCCACTAAGGGACCTGCTTTGTTTTCTACTCTATGATAGTAGAACCATTTGACGTTTTAAGCTGTATATAGCTTGAGAAAAACATTTTTGAAAGAAGAGAATGAAAATTCATTCTTTCTCCCTCGACTTGAAATACAATGTAATAATTCCTTCTGGAAAACAGAGTCTGGTATGAATGCCAAGCTCGTACCTTGCGAATTTGTGCTGACTCAATACAAGTACATTGCCTCGGATTTCTGCTACAATTTTACTTTTATCCTCAGGACGACCATGCTCCAATACATGCTGGATTACATAGTTTCCATACTGATCCTGTTGGAGAAACAACAGAAACAGAATTGATGTAAAAATTAGTTCTGTGGGTTACCTAAATCCTTACATCTAATCAACACCTGCCTACCTTCCTGTAGCACCATGACGGCCGGCCTGAATACCAACGAGCACTTCAGAATTTTTAAAATGGATAGGGAGTGACGATTTTTCTCTATCATTACAAAACAGGAACTATTACCAGACAATGGAATATTCCTCTATATTTATGCCCAAGGGTCCTAGTTTGGTTCTTCAAAAGTACTAGACGCCAAAAAGTAGGCCTCTTCTTGTTTAAAAAAGGAAGGGGGGGGGGGGGAGGGAGGCTGTGTAGGTAGGAATAAAGAGCTATTTTTCTCTCAAACAGAAATTTATCTCGTAAGAAAAATGGGAAACAATGCTTATGTCCAACAAAACAGACAATACCTAATTAAACAACATCACAAACATACAATGGATGTACTCACTCATCTACAGGTAAAGATACTTTTAAGAGAATAAATGTGTGTAAGTAAGGAATTTCAGTGGCAAAAAGATTTGCAAGAGGCAAAAATTTAAGTGTACAAATAATACTTCTAAGAAAAAGTGCCAAGACCAAATGTGCTTGCTTCCGTGTGGCAGGATTATGGATGCTTTCTTTAGTTTCACTGCTACTTCCTGCACCTCCAATGTTTCCTCTTTTCGTTTTTTAAGTAGGCTTCACGCCCAGCATGGAGCCCAGTGCAGGGCTTGAACTCTCGACCTTCAGATCCAGAACTGAGCTAAGATCAAGAGATGCTTAACCACAGGCGCCCCTACCATTTTTTTCTACAGTGAGTATTTAATATCTGACACCAAAACAAGCCACAAACACCAACAAAAATGCTGCTTCAGCACAATAATCCGACTTGTAGAAAGTGTTCTACTGGTTACTGCGATGTGGGAGAAATGTTTAGTGGCAGAAGCAAAAGAAAGCATCAAAGCAAAAAAGAAGTCCCCTGATCCACTCAGTTCATTTGAAATGATGAAGTTAAGACCCACAGAGATTAAACGACCCGCCTAAGGTGGCACCGCGAGCCGGTCCACGACACGCGGCCGGCAGGCAGCGCCCTTCAACGCCTAGG
Source organism: Felis catus (assembly GCF_018350175.1). Classification (NCBI taxonomy): domain Eukaryota; kingdom Metazoa; phylum Chordata; class Mammalia; order Carnivora; family Felidae; genus Felis; species Felis catus. Next base: position 23,326,725 of record NC_058375.1, read on the forward strand.
CCGGGGCTCTCTTCATCACCCATATTCACAAAACACAAACCAGGATGGTATAAATGAAAACCTGCCCCAAAGCTTCAGTGGACATTTTAAACACGTGAACACGAACTCTTCTGGAACGGATACCTGTGCTGAGAAAACAAACACACAAGCCGTGGGCCTGCACGAGCCCACAGGTGTTTGCAGTTACTCTACCGGCAACTCCACTACCTGTACAAGCTGCTCTGTGTGCTGGTGAAGCTCCTCTAAAATGGGGAGAGTCTGGTCAGGGAGACAGTGCTCCAGGATCCTCTGAATCACTCGGCAGCCGTAAGGATGCGTGGACAAAGCAAATACCTAGGGCAGACGAGCAAATAAAGCCAAAAAAGACAGTTGCCACTTTCAACGCTTCAGTGTTGTTCACATACACATTATTCTGTTAATCTTTGCAAAGACTCTGACAGAGAGAGTGAGAATTATTCTTACCTTACAAATGAGATAACTGAAGCTTCTAGAAGTTTACATAATGTGCTTGCAGCCATACAGATAGTAACTGACAGAGCCGGGGTACTACGTCCCAGTCTTGACTCAAAAGCCCCAATTATACATAGGACACATTTGAGTTCTCTCTACAAATAGTAGGGTGTATATGTGTGCGTGTGTGCGTGCGCGCATGTGTGTGTGTGTGTAAACCCATTTACCTATTCTAGGGATTCACAAATGTACATAAATTCAGAGCTGAAAAGGACTTCTCTAAGAAGCCTAGAAAGGAACAGAGAATTAGTCGAGGTCATAAAAAACACTTAATTAAGAGTCCATAGTGTCAAAAGACAGGGTTAAAAACAGAAAAAGAAAGGGCTAGGATCATAAATGCTTTCACCTAACCAACGCTGCAATCTTCTACATGTAATTAGGGTGTTTTTCCAGCAATGAGCAAGAAAAGCTTCCTCTTTTGTTGCGTCGGGAAGAAGACAGGCACCTGGGCTTCGGCTCCAGATCACTCAGTCTCGATTCTGTCCTTCCTAGTGTGAATAGTGTGAATGACCTGGAGCAACCCGCACCCCCTCTCTGCCCCCCGCTCTGTTACCAGGAATAATCACAGGAATAATAAGCACAGAAACAACAGCTCACACTTCGTAGATGGTGACCAAGTGTCAATGCACTAAGGGCTTTTTATGTGGGTTTTTTAGACGTAGCTGTATATGCACAACTGTGTACCTCAACAGTATAAAGCACAGTTCTGCTTGATTCTATAAAAAAGGTTAAAAACTCACAGTCTGTAACAAATGAATTTCACTCAACATTATGTTTCAGGTATTTACTTATTATACTGTGAAGCTTCTGCTGGGCAAGTATTTGAGTTTGTTATTTTAATTTCTGTCCAACCCTCTGCTGATTGATAGACATCTAGATTCTTTAGTCTTTTCTAGAAGAATAATGCTGCTTTCAACATGTCTAAATATGTCTCATAGTATCCACATGTAGACATTCCCCCAGCTACACACCTAGGCTACAAATGCCAGCATAGGAAATACAAATGTTGAACCTTGACGGTGATACAAAAGTATTTTCCTAATGGCTGTGCTAATATCTATTCCCACCACCGGTGATCAGGTCCCACATTCCTGCCAGGACACCGCGACTGATGGGCAAACAATGCCTATCCTCTGTGTCCTTATTTTGCGTTTTCCTGACTAACAGAATTATGTTTTCATAGATGGACCGGCAATTTGTGTTTCTTTTGTCTGTTAATGCCTTTGGCCCGTTTTCACACTAATTTGTACTGCACTCTTTTGATTACAGGAATTCTTTATATATTCCAGTTATTAATTCTTTGACAGTTTCATCTTGAAAATATTCTCTCCCATTTGGTAGCTTAATCTACTTTTACGTTCTTTGCTGTCAATTTCAATAAGTGTAAAATGTTAAACAGATCTTTTTTCATTAACTCAGAAAATCCAAACAACCCCCTGAGTTAAAGCCTGCAATCTCCTTACCGCTGCTATAATTGAGCAAACCGCAAAACCTAACAACTCTAAAATCCCACTTCAATCTAGGCTCAGCAGTACACATGACTGCACCTGAAAACCTACTTGGTATTTACCATTTTTTTCCCTTTAAAGACAAAAACAAAAAACCAATTTCACAGACCCAAGAAGGAGATGGGTTTTACTCTCTTTGTTCCGCGTAGCTTAGGAGAGTGTGAGGATGATGCTTCAGGAAAAAGAAATGAATGACAACAGCCAATCAAGGGGCAATTCTGGAAAAATCACAGTATAAAAAAAAGAAAACAAAAAACCATCTGCCTGGAAGCTGGTGCTAAGATCATAGGGGCTCTTATGACACACAGGTAAACAGGAGAAACTAGAAGCTATCTCTGGTGGGGTGGCCACTTAGGGACACCCCACAAATGCTACCCTGTTCTCTGCTCACAATGGAAACACCCATCAACTTGTTTCCTTCGCTTCTTTCGTAAGTCACTTACCTGCCCCTTAAACGCATCGATGATGAACTGCAAAGACTGGGGCTGCACGCATTCAATGCATTTCTGAACCACGTGATTACCATTCTGGTCTTTCACACACTTCAGGACGTGGCCGTCTAGCTCCCGAACCATCTCGTTCTATTAGAGGAGACAAGGAAAGAAAGCACCACCAGAATCACAGCAAGCAAACTCCTGGACAATCAACAGTCTCCCTGCGAAACACAAAGCACCAGGCAGAGAGTCTGTGACGAAGCAGCGGGACAGCACAGCTGTGGCACTGTGACAGCACACCGGCACCAAGTGAAGGCCGCAGTTTTTGCATGTTAGCAAACTTCCTGTAATAGGAGCCTGTCTTCAAAAAAGTTCTCTAACTCGCAAAAGGCCTCAGAGACTTTATAAAAACGTAGACATCTCTAGAAAAGAACGTGTACAAAGCACACTGTCGTCGAGAACTTCACATCTAATTTATTACATTCTTAACATGACAACCCTGTAAGGTACCTATTATTAATAATGAGAAGAGCAGGGGCCCTGGGTGGCTCAGTCCGTTAAGCGTATGACTTCAGCTCAGGTCATGACCTCGTGGTTCCTGGGTTCAAATCCTGCGTCAGGCTCTGTGCTGACAGCTCAGAGCCTAGAGCCTGCTTTGGATTCTGTGTCTCCCTCGCTCTCTGTCCCTCTCCCTGCTCTCCCTCAAAAACAAATAAACATTAAAAAAATTAATAATAAGAAGAAGAATCAATCTATAGCTTACAGTATGCTAGACATATCTCTTAAGTGCTTAACACTCTTTGACCCAGTGAATCCTCCTAATAATCCTGTGTACTGGACACTATTACAGATGAGGAAACCAGAGCACAAATTATTTGACTTGTTAAAATCACAGACCTACACTGCCAAGATTCAAACCCAAGCAATCTGGCGCCTATGTGGTAAAACAATGTGGGTCAGTAATTACCTGTGTCAGTTACATGTGATACTGCGCACACCCTCTGCCCACACCTAAGAAGGAGGGGACTCTGAGAGGGATTAAGTACCAGAATTCTGGTTATAGGTCTGTAACTCCCAACATGATCTTTCCACAGGGCCAAGGACTGAAGGACAGCAGGGAGAGCACTCTCAGAGAATACAGAAGACCAGACATTGAGTTACGTGAGTGCGTGACGTGTGTGTGTGTGTGTGTGTGTGTGTGTGTGTGTGTGTGTGTGTGTATGAGAAACTCCGGAAGTACAGGAGAAGACACCGGGGTTGTGAGCGTGGGAGCAAGCATGCGTGCACATGTGTAGGGAATGAGTGGAAGCGACAAGAAAAAGGTGTTGAGATTTTCACTGGATCCCTTTCTTGATGCTGAATACCTGCACCATGGCTGGGCCCTAGTATGTGCTGCCCAATCTCCTTGCTCTATCCAATCTCTGTCTACTCACTCCCCTGTGCTGAACATGTATTTATAGTGGGAACTACAAACCAGTCAAAATGGTGATGTTTGTGAATACAAGGTCTCAAATCTCTGAGTTGCTCAATATGTCAAAGCAGCTAAGAGTTATCCCATTTATACTGGGGGGGGGGGGAGGGGAATCCAAGATTGCAATGCCAGGGACCAAACCAGCCAAAGGCAATAGACTGAGGAAAGTTTCCTAAAGCAATTAATCAAATGTCGGGGAAAACAAATTTCTTCTGGAAATATAATTATGGGAATGGTAAATGGAGAATGATAGCTATATACAAAGACAAGGAACACTTTTAATCAAAATAAAGGGGAGATGGCTTCCTTGTATATTTTCTGGAGCCCATAAAAACTCCACTGGAGAGAAGTTAATTTCATGTAAAATAATAAACTTGCATCCAAATAACAGTAAACTATCCATACCAGGAAGAGTCCTACCAGGTCCACAAGGTACACAAAGAAACCAGACCAGAAAAAAAAAAAGAAATATAGAGTAGAAAGAACTCAAGGGGAGAGTGAAAAGCAACTACAGTGTAGCCATCCAATCAGAAAAAAAAACAAACAGTAAACTCTGAAAAGATGGAGACAAAATCAACAATTTAGGGGCACTTGGGTGGCTCAGTTGGTTGAGCATCCGACTCTTGATTTCCGCTGTCATGATCTTATGGTCGTGAGATGGAGCCCTGTGTTGGGGCTCTGTGCTGAGCGTGAAATCTGCTTAAGAGTCTTTTTCTCTCTCCCTGTCCCTCTCCCCAACCCACTCATGCTCTCTCTCAAAAAATTAAATAGATAGATAGACAGATAGATAGATATCAATCAACAGTTTATCACAATCCTGAGAGAGGGCAAAGATGGGGGACATTCCTGGGAAACTATAATACTCCTTCTTTCTCTGAGCTAGTGAGAATTATAGTCAAAGAGTAAGAAACTTCCATGTTCCAAAGAAACGAGAAAATTTAAGAAGAAAGATTCACTCATGAAGTTTTCATCCATGAAAATCCCAGGGAAGACTGAAACTGATAATGATTCTGATCATTAGAAGAAAAAAAGTAGTAGCTGAGTCCCTGCTTCTAATTCCCGACATACACACCACTTTACCACCGCTACGTCTCCGGACAGAGCTCTGAGCGAACCCCAACCCTGCCCGTGTGTCCCCAACATCCCCTCTGCCTTCACCAGCGTCTCAACACACCTCTCCCTGAGCCTGCCAACTTGAAGGACTCCGGACGCCCCCAGCCTTCGACCGCCATCGCCAACACCACCGCGATGCCCCGTCGTGTTGCGTCCTGTTGCGAACTGGAGGCGGTGGGCGCCTCGCCTGGCTCAGAACTTGAGTCCTTAACAAAGATTCTCATTACCGAACTTTGTTCTCAGCGAGGGCAAGTGGCTCATCACTGCCAGACCGAGGCCAGCACCTTCCCCTCAGATAGGGCAGAGGGAGTTCAGAGCCCAAAGGCTGAGGGTTCGCATCAGACGCACCCCGGGGCTCGCGGCACCGCCCAGCACAAACACAGCCGCGGCTCACCTGCTGGCTGGGCCTGCCCTGCGACTGTTCCTCCAGCCACGCACGGGCTGCTTCTGGGGCTTTCGGCGTCGCTCCCCCCCACACGGCACCTTGACATTTCAGATTTCCGTCCCTTTTCTCCTCGCTCCTCCCTAGCCTGGACTTGCCCTCCCGCCAAGCCTCGGGCACGTGCTCTCGCATGCCCCCCCGGCCCAGCTTTCCACGGCTCTTCCCCACGCTGCGCTCTGGGGGCAGGGACCAGTCTTCGTCCTCCCCGCGCTGGCGCCTGGCACAGAGCGGGCACCAGGTCAGTGTGCCAGGCCAGGCACTCGCTCAGTAAAAGGTGGTGGAATGAATGAATAAGAAGTGAAGGAAAATGGAAGGTGGGCTGGATAATCCAAGTTTGATTGGCCGGAGTGGTTAGTTCAAGTTGAACACAACAACAACTTACTAGTATTTTACTGGCTTTAATTCTTATCAAACAAAACTGTCTCTTGTAAAATTACACCTACTGAAGCCTGGTTGATGAAAAGAGTGTTTGAAACCAACAGCCTTATTAACAAAACACACTTGATCTACTATAAATTTACAAAATTAATCACACAGCTCATGCTTGCCATGCACAGGAAGGCAGCCACAAGCACCAAAGGAAACCGTAAAAGAAAACTAAAGACTGACAAATGTACAGGATTCACTACCACACGTGCCACGGAGAAACATCGAACACCAAGAGAAAAGTTAAAGGGGAAACTTACAATTACCTGCTGGTCTGAGGGAATAAATTCAAGAGCTTTCTGGATAACACGGCAGCCATACATCTGCAGTGCCAATGACAGGACGTGGCCTCGAATGCGTTCTGCCAACGCCAGCTTCTGTTCAAGGCTGCCAAACTAGACATAATGTGTGGGTGAACACCATTACTTAGGTAGAAGGGAAGAAACCAGAGAAGGCAAAGCATCCATTATTCTGTATCAACCACTGGCATAACCTCTTTTAGCTCTGTCACTAGGATTAATGAACTAAACCTTTTTGTTCAAAAAAAAAATCTTTGTTTCTTCAAGGCAAGAGTTCTCAGCCTCTGACTGCAAGGAACCCTCTTTAATGTTGAAAAGCTTCTCACATACCCAACAACAGCAGTTTCACTACTAATAACCGCTAAACAAATATGGAATTCCTCAAAGCTGCCATTAATCCACTATTAAGTGAATTTATACTCCTATTAATTATAAGAGCATTTATACCTATTTACTCTAAAAATAGTAATACACGTGGGAAACATTGTTTATTGGAACTTTCGACAGTGTATGGGAAAGACTCAAGCACTTCTTGGAGCGAAGCTATGGCACTCAGGTGTCCAAGGCCCGTGGATTAGAAAGTTCCTCTTTCATCTACTGGAAACTTAACATAGGGACATCCTGTTTTGAAGTAGGGTTCTACATCACTCTAAGAATTGAAATGTTCTATTTACACAAGGCAACGGAGTCTGGGGGCGCATTAGTTGAAGCAAGAGGTCAGGCTGCACAAGTGCCAAAACTCTTCCTAGAATGATCTCCCATTTGCTGGCCTTTTATTTTCATCTGAATGGCATAATCATGTGAGTGAAGGAGACTTTATATATAATCAGCTTCCCAAACCCACTCATTCCCCACACAAGGGAACTACGGACCAGCGACGTTGTCTGAGCCAGGACATTCTCTGGCTCGTCCCAAGTCATACAGCTATAATCCACTGTTCATTCGGCCACCTCTACCTGCATATTAACCTCTAGAGGTGGAGAGCTCTACATTTTTAGATCTGTGACAAAAGGGTCACAGAGTGAAAGCTGTTCTAAAATCAATAAGGTAAGTCATTTTAAGTTGATTCCTTAGTGTATCGCTAACGAATCACTAACAAAAAAACTTAAGTCTTTATGAGAAAAGTTGGGAAGACAAAGGCTATGAGCCATTTTTTTTAATCTTCATACAAACTGCATAAAACAAGATGCATAAAATTTACAAATTTCTTTTGATTGGGGAAGGTAATGTCCACTTCCGGCATTTTTCTCTGTACCAGACTCTTCTCAATGTTTCATTCCCTTCTGGATTTAGGACTTGGAATTGTTGATATCAGTGTACCTGCCTTTCTGACACCAGTTTAGTGGTGGAAACAGACTTTAATCCAAAACTCTTAATTTAATCCTTTCCAAAAACAACGGTAACAAGAGTGGATGTTATTCACAACAATAGAAGTAAATAAGAAACCAAAGCTGAAGGATCAGCTAAAAAGAAGCGTTTAATAATCTTTAGAACTATAGTTTAAAATAAAAAAACACTACAGTCGACATTCAAAGATAACTCTCTAGGAATTCTAAAAACAAAAATTCATTTTTGGAGCACGTGAATGGCTCAGTCAGTTAAGTGTCCAACTCCTGATTTCAGCTCAGGTCATGGATCTCACGATTCGTGGGTTCGAGCCCCACATCGGGTTCCGTGCCAACAACGTGGAGCCTGCTTGGGATTCTCTCTCTCCCTCTCTCTCTGCCCCTCCCCTGCTCATGTTCTTGTTCTCTGTCTTTCAAAATTAAATAAACTAATTTTTTTCATCTTTTAGAACACTTTATCATGATCCTACTAAAATATCTTACAAAGATTATTTCCTCTAAAAATGACACGTTTAGCGAAATGATTATAACAATCAGAAGTAACGTGCTAGTTTCTAAATGGGGACAGCAGTTCTCCAAACACATTTGTAAAACAGACTGGCACATCTGTTTGGGTATTTAAATGATATATTGCTGCCGTATCGTTTAAATGGAGAAACATTTAAAAGCTCTTCAAAAAGACCACACACGCTTCATTTTGAGGACTGGAATGGGATTGCCATTCTAAAAACAGCTAATGAAAATCAAAATGCTCTGGAGATTCTCTAACGTCAAAGGATAGAAGGAACAAAGGCTTACTTCAAAGAACTTCTGAATGACGTAATTTCCGAACACATCCACCATTAGCTGGTAAGCGGCCTGGAGGATTTCATTGAAGACAAGCTGGCGTTCAGCTGGTGTGGCTCGCTCTAGTTTTAGCTGAATGAATCTGAAGTACAAAAGAAATGGCAATCCTAGCATCTCAGGAAGACTTGGGGAAATAAGGATTAGCTCAATTTATATAATGTATCGGTTCTGAAACTGTGTGTGTGTGCATACATGGGCACACACACACAAGTGTCATTTAAATGAATTACTTGAAGGGCGCCTGGGTGGCTCAGCTGGTTAAGTGTCCGACTCTTGATTTCGGCTCAGGTCATGATCTCACGGTTTTTGGGTTCGAGGCCCAACATCGTGCTCCTTGTTGACAGTGGGGGGAGCCTGCTTGGGATTCTCTCTCTCCCCCCCACCCCTTCCTCTGCCCCTCGCTCTCTCCCTCTCAAAATAAACTGAAACAAGGAGGGGGTCAGGAAAAGAGAGGGGGTTGAAGGTGGACAGAACACAGGGAGAACCCTACCTGACTTTTTCTTTTAGAAACGAGTCCCACATCAATAAACTGAGAGCTTATAGCCCTTACTGTCTTCTTTAAACTCATGCTAATACAAAGCAGTAGTCAGTCATGACACGGAAGAGTTGTTATTTATGCCTGCATATGTCTTCTGAAGTAGTAGCTACTCAGTTTTCATTTTTCAGGTTCAGGTGACTATGTAAGAAAAACCATGTTGTCTCTCAACCTGGTCTATAGGATCCAAATACAAGAAATCGCCCAGTCGCAAGATGGCAGAACTCAAAGAGGAGGTGGATTCTTTAGAAGCTGTTTCAGTGGGCACAGAGAGCAAGAAAGAGACATGGAGACAAACGGGAAGGAAGGATGGATGATGTCACCATAATTAGGCTTTTTCCCCAGGACCAGGGTGGTCCCTTTCTGTGAAGCCCACTGGAACAGCCAAACAGGGAGAAGTAAACTCTGTGTTTTATACGGCAGCTTCCTTCTTCCCTCTCACCTCTATGCAGACTCTCTCACGTCTACAGAGCGGAACAACAAAGAAAAATGGTGGAGCTATCTTACTCCTGAGCAGGAGAAATCCAAACTTATATGTGAATAATGTCTCTTTAAGAACTAGACTCTTAATAGTGATTAAAATTGCAAAAGTGTGGGGACGCCAAGTGTCCAGCTCTTGATTTCAATTCAGGTCACGATCTCATGGTTCATGAGTTCAAGCCCTGCATCGGGCTCCACCCTCACAGCTCAGAGCCTGCTTAGGATTCTTTCTCTCCCTCTCGCTCTGCCCCTCCCCCATGCACTTCCTCTCAAAATATATAAACTTAAAAAAACAAACAGTAGCAAAAGCATGCATATATCTTTGTGTTAGTGTTTCTGTTCCTTAAATTACAGATCACCTGTGAGGTTCCCATGAATTCGGAACACCACAATAAGGTAAAAAGGTTTGTTTTCAGCATGTGATCCAGATTACTAAACGGCTCTTTTCAATCACCTGGATATCTAGTGATTCTCACATCTACATCCCTCTGAAATACATAATGGGAAGCACACAAAAAGGCAAACTTTCGATTGCTTTATGGCAATTTACTAGCGTCTACCTTATCTGAGGCACGGAATTTAAGGCATTAAGATTTCAGTTACCTTAAGTGCCAAAGCCAAGTCCTCACCTGGACCCATGCTGGTCTTGGGAAAACTCCATTATATGCCCGGCAATCTCCCGCAGTTGTAAATTGGGGTACCGGTTATTTCGAAAATCTTCCAGAAGCCTGCTCCTGCCAGAGGGCATGACATCAGACATTCCATATCGCAACCGGGAGGAAGAAAACAGGGTGCTGCTGGGGCTGAAGAGACTGGAGGCACTGCTCGCGCTGCGGTACTTGGCTTCAGCGCCTGGAGCAGCAGAGATGTATCTTCCACTGCCATTTGTGAGTCCTCCTGTTGGTTACAGAACAGGAGAACTCAAGACTCGCTCTTAAGGAATTTTGTTTATGAGAGGAAAAAGCATCCCACACATGAAAGCCTGCATCATTTCTGATTTTGCTTCAATTCTGTCGCTTTCATGTTAAGATTCAATTCCATTCATGCCACAGTTTTTATAAGGCCAACTCACCAAAGTAGAAAGAAATTTCTACTCAGTACAAAGACTGAGAGGGGGACGCTTTTGTCCACCGACAGGGCACTGCTAACGACAGACAGTGCAGCCCCTCGTAAGTAAAACGACCAGGGAAGTGCCTGCCCTGTGAACCAGCACCCGAGCACCAGAAATCCGAAAACACAACGCACAGAGACCTCCGTGGTTTTCTGCTCTGAGCTCTGGGGAGACTCCTGCCATCAGTGGAATGATCCCACTCCCACCGGAAACCCTTCCTCTAAAAAGGAAAAGGAAAAAAGAAAACAAACCAGAGTACCCAGACTGGTCTGTTTTATATAAAGAGCCTCCCAAAAAGCTTTCAAAGAATGGTTTTGCCACTAAACAGAAATCTGAAAATCACTAAGGCACCCCAGGCCGAGGAGGAGACACAAGGAGTCGGAAAAAAGGACATATGCTTCGCAATGGAAGGTTTTCAAGTTCTGCATCCGGAACGGGCAGCTCTTAGCACCTTCCAGTGGGGCACAGGCTGAAATGACTGCGACAGCGACAACTCTCCTGCCGCTGATACTGTGGTCTGAACTGGCAACTCGGGAATAATAACTGTGAAGCCCTAGAGATAAAATAAAGACCAAAGGCTTATCAAAATGTAAAGCAGACTAATAAATTATTAGGAGTAAAATAATAGAAAATAAATAAATAAATAAATAAATAAATAAATAAATAAATAAATAAATAATTATGAGTATATATTTTTCAATATTCTTACCGGTTGTTTCTTAACTTTAGACTACACTATAAAAAAAGATGGGTAAAAAAAAAAAAGCCCTTTTTGTGTGTCATTTTACCTCACTCCTTTTAAACCAAAAGGCAAAGTAGGTAAGAAACACCATAAAAGTCACAAAGAACACAGAGGAAAAACAACTCAGGATCCGTGAGAAAAGTCACGCAGCGTGAACTGTCCATTAACATCTTCACGAGATGTTAACGAATGTCTGCTCTGGAGTTTAATGGCAGCTACAAAAAGATAACCAGCTTGGATTTCCCCACAGAATTCCAGGGCTCGGCTTCAAAGGACTGGATCCCACAGAAAGTAACAGGACCAAAAGGAAAGGCTTGATGTTACAATCTGTGAAACATTTACTGAGCATCTGTCCGATGCTAGGCACTACGCTAGAAGTGTTTCATACACACTTTCCACTGAATTCTCACTGTTATTTTTGACAAGGAGTTTTAAACTACCATGTATGTACCAGATGACTAAGGTGAAATGCTCACCCAAAGATACAAAACCCAAGATGATCATGGCTAGAATGTTACAGAACTCGACTCTAGAATAAGTGCCCTTGCAGCCATGTGAGACTTATTTTCAGACTCAGTTATATCAAGTTTTCTTGTTCTAAAGGACTCTTTAAGGAAAGAAAAGAGAGAAGGTTTATAAGAATAGAGAAGGGTAAGGAGCCACACATGGCTGTTTTTTATTCCATTTCGGAAACAATTCTTTCTTCCCTGTCCTGAGACTGGGGAGAAATGGGCCAAGAGGTGAAAATCAAGTTAAGTCAGTGGCAGTCCTACAGAGTGTGGGAACAGCAAGGAACATGCTTCAGAAGAAAGAATGGCATACACAGAATTCTGAAAATAATTTAAAGATATTTTAGGAACCTGGTCACTAACAAAGGTACTTAGGGGAAAACAGTAAGTCAACAGAGAAACAGAACCAATCTCCTAAAAAAGCCATCCAGATATGGATGACAAGTATAAGGAAACCTGAATGGTAACTGGCAAATTGCAATTAACGCAGAGTGGATAGCCTCCAGAGTTAAAACTGGAAGAGGACCCAGTCAGAGGGGAACCCCCACAAATCTTCGATCTCTGAGAGGCCAACCAGGTTCCACAATAAATATGAGGGAAAAATGTTCTCAGGCTTAATTAAGTAAAGGGAAAAGAAACAATTTTGAAATAGGCCAGAGCACTCTGTTCTTAAGCAGGCCTGACCTCTGGGGAAACTGGTTAACCAGAGCATAATATGCCGGGTTATCAGAGACCGACTGACCTAGGAAAGAGAAATATACAACTCCAGCTTATTCAAACCATCCTGTCCCACCAAAAAGGGGAGAAAAAAAACTGAGAAGCCCTTGTGAAGTTGGAGATCACTAAAAGAGCCCCAACCACAGGACTACAGAACACTCCCCTCCCCCAACAGCTCACAACATTACCAAAAGCCTATTTATAGCAGTCCTGTTTACCTAGCACATCATACCCAGCTCTCAAGAAAAAATTACAAGACATACAAAAAGTCAAACAACACAATGTAAAGAGAAAGAGTAGGCATCAGAGACATACAAGGCAGGGATACTAAAGTTACCAGACTGGGAATTTTTTTTTCCCCAGAATGGGAATTTAAAACAACTACAATGCATCTGCCATGGGCTCTAACAGATAAAGTAGGCAGCATCCACGAACAGATGGGCAACGCAAGCAGAGATGGAAATCCTAAGAACCAAAAAGAGATGTTAGCAATAAAAAACGCTGTGACCAAAATGAAGAATTCTTTGATGGGCTTGTTAGTAGACGAGGCACAGATGAGGGAAGAATCTCTGGGCTAGAGGAAGTATCAACAGAATCCCCAAACACCTAAAAGTAAAGAGAATAAAGACTCAGAAAACCAGAATCAAATTATCTGAGGACAATTACAAAAGGTGTAACATACACATAATGGGAAGATCAGAAGGAGAAGAAAAAGAAACAGAAAAAATATCAGGAACAACCACCACCAAGAATTTCTCCAAATTAACGTCAGACACCAAGCCACGGATCCAGGAACTTGGCAAACACTAAACAGGATAAATGCCCCCAAAACTACACCTCCACATATCATCTTCAAGTTATAGAAAATCAAAGATAAAGGGGGGGAAACACTGAAAGAAGCCAGAGTGGGGGGAAACACCTTACCTAAAAAGGAACAGAGATAATTACATCTCACTCCGCCTCAAAAAGCACACAGGCAAGAACAGAGTGGAGTAAAACAAGTAAAGTTCTGAGAGAAGAAAACCCACAACTCTAGAACTCCATATCCTGCAAAATTGTGCTTCACAAGAGCAAAGGAGAAATAGACTTTCTCAGGCAAACAAACACTGAGGGAATTGGCTGCCAGCAGATCTACCTTGCAAGAAATCTTTAAAAAAAAAAAAAAAAAAAAAGTTCTTTGGAGAAGAGTAAAAATAAGTTCTTTGGAGAGAAGTAAAAAATAATATAGGTCAGAAACTGATCTATATAAAGAAAGGAAGAGCATCAAAAAAGGAATAGGTGAAGGTAACAAAAACTTTCATTTCTATTCTCAGTTGATAACAGCCTGTTCAAAATAATAACAGCGACAATGCATTCAGTGAACGCTTATGCTTAGATATGTGCAATGCTGGGTATGCTCATATGTAAGTGAAATGAGTGACAGCACTGAAACAAGGGACAGAAGAAAGGAACTGGGATTTTATTATTGTAAGGTACTCACAGTACATGTCAAGTGGTATAACCTTATTTGAAAGTGAGCCTGCATCAGTTAAAAATGACAGAAAAAGAGTGGAAGACAACACAGGAACAAAGAACAAAGGCAACAAATAGAAAACAGAAACAAATATCGGAGATATTGATCCAACTGTATCGATAATCCCTTTGAATGTCAAAGGTCTAATTGCAGCAATTAAGACTGTCAGAGTAGGTCAAAAAAGCATGACCCAACTAGATGTCGTCTACAAGAAATCGACTTTAAAAATGAAGACGCATACAGATAAAAAGTAAATGGATGGAAAAACTAGACTGCACTAAACTAAATTAGTACGTACTTCAGTTGTTTTCTACAAGTATATGAAAAGGTTTTCTGCCAGCAGCCATCTAGTTTTCCACCCTCTTGCTATCTGGAATGTTCTCTTTCATTTGCTTTTTGTACTCACACATCTAATACTGTGATCTAATCTACTGTGATCTAACTCTACTGGGTAAAACCCCGCCTTCTTCACCTTTAAAGAAAAATTCCCAAGGCCCCCAACATCTAGCTCTGGGTTTAATACAGGCAAGGCAACACCACTCACCAAAATGTTTATAAGTTCTCCCCAACCAAACCACTCCCTAATACTAACACCACAGCCAGCTAGCCCTAAATTAAAATAAGCCTAAAATGAATTATCTTCAGTGCATATGACTGAGTCCAAAATAAGTTAATTTTCACATGGTTAATTTTACAGAAAACAAGTCACTTTCAAAGAACTAAGTGAGCAATCACAAAACACTCCATTACCTTTTAGAATGGAGAAGCATGAAAAGGCACACCCATGACTAGTAAACAATCTGAAATTAGTACGAGTGACTGAACAATAAATTAGAAACATCTCTTGCAGTTCAGGCAGGGACAGAGAAAACCATCTTGTGTTTGAACTTTGCTCTTCTTAAAGGACTAAGTACCTACAACCCTGAATTTAAAGAATAGCAAGAATTCATTTTAAGAAGATAGGAATTCTATCATGACATAATACTAAACGCTTGTATTTTTTTGCCCTGGACAGATAGATCATGAATTTTGAGCTCACTTTTGCTGCATCTCAACACTGTGGGAATCAACAAGCACAGTACTCCTCTTCCAAGGCACCTGAAAAGGCTGGGAGTTGTCAACCGTGTACATTATAATAAATTACATCTGCTACTTCTCGATGCCTAGAGTTTAAAAGTGGCACAATCTGGGATTATGGAGAAAACCGTAAGCATGAAGAAGCAGCTTAGGAAATGCAGACACGGGTGTAGAATGGAGAGGTCTACGGGTAGGCAGGACATGAAACTATTTAGGTAAGAATCAGACCTTTGCGGCACTCATCTCCACATGCCTTACTTTTTCTCGCTGAGGTAGAGATGAAATTTATTAGAGATGAGTGCTTTAGGTACCAGCGAGAGCCTAAAGGCTTCATCTTACCCACACGGAAGCCACAAATGAGGATTGTAAGTCTAACTGTTAATAACATTATCAAAAGCAATATTAATAATTACAAAAGCAGTATTTTAAAATTGAGAAATATAACACATGCTAAGACAAACTAAATATTTTCAACATCTGACTTGCTCGGGGTCATAAAAAACTTATTTGCATTACTAAACACACATATACACCTATGCACATTTATGGATGGGAGAGATGGGAGGGAGAGACAGAGAGAAACGGGTGGGAGATTTTACTTAAGACATTTCCACCCTATGCCAACAAATTTGACAACTCAGGTGGAACAAATTCCTAGAAAGTCACAAATTACCAAAACTGACTCAAGAAGAAATGGAAAGTCTGACCTTGTAAGACCTAAATAGAAACTGAGCTAGTAAGCTAGTAATAGAGCTCCCTCCCACAAGTACAAGTAAACACCCAGGCCAGGATGGTTTCAGTGTTGACTTTTATCAAAAGTTTAAAGAAATAATATCAGTACTCCACAAATTCTTCCAGAAAACAGAGGGGGGTGGTACATTTCCTAACCTATGTTATAAGGTCAATATCACCATGATAACAAGTCAAACAAAGAAAGGAAAATGACAGATATCCTTCATGAATATAGATGCAAAACTCCTCAACAAAAATATTAACCAACTCCAACATGACCAAGTGGAGTTTATCCCTGCAATGCCAGCGTGGATTAACATCCAAAAATTATTAATGTGGCATACAGTATTCACAGAATAAAAGATAAAAACCACATAATCATCAATAAACATAGAAAAAACATTTAACAAAACCCAAAACCCATTCATAGCAGAACTCTTAAACTCAGAACAGAAGTTAACCTGATAAGGGGCATCTATGGAAAACATACAATGATCATACTTAAGAGGAAAAGAGTAACACTTCATCCTCACGATCGGGAACAAGGCAAGGATGTGTGCTCTCATCTACTGTATTTAACACAGTGCTGGAGGTTCTAGACGATCACACAAGAAAAGGAAATAAAAGGCATCCAGACTGGAAAACTCTTGTTTGTTTGTCTGTTTATTGGGAAACTCTTTATTCACAAGTGACATGACCCTATATATAGAGTATTGTAAGGAATCCATCCAAATCTATTACGGCTAATTAATAAATATGGCAAGTGCGCAGAATACAAGATCAATATACAAAAATCAACTGCATTTCTTTTTTTTTTTTTTAATTTTTTTTTTCAACGTTTATTTATTTTTGGGACAGAGACAGAGCATGAACGGGGGAGGGGCAGAGAGAGAGGGAGCCACAGAATCTGAAACAGGCTCCAGGCTCTGAGCCATCAGCCCAGAGCCCGACGCGGGGCTCGAACTCACGGACTGCGAGATCGTGACCTGGCTGAAGTCGGACGCTTAACCGACTGCGCCACCCAGGCGCCCCGACAACTGCATTTCTATAAACAAGCGGCAAACAATCCAAAACCAAACCTAGAATACAATTCCATTCACAATACCGTAAGAAAAATAGAATCTGTAGAAACAAATTTAACAAAAGACACGTAAGACCTGTTCACTGAAAACTTCAAAACTTTACTGGGGAAACTGGTGCACGCAAAAAGATGAACTTCCACCTCGGGCAATATCACAAAATTAACTCAAAATGGATGACAGACTTAACTGTAAGAACTAAAACAATAACATTTTTAGAATAAAAAAGGAGAAAATCTTTAAGACCCTGAGTTGGGCAAAGATTTCTTCTGAACCAGAAAGCATGAAAAACTGGACCTCATCGAAATTAAATACTGCACTTCAAAAGAGACTATTTAAAAAATGAAAAGACAAGGGGACCTGATTGGCTCAGTCGTTTAAGCCTCCGACTTCGGCTCAGGTCATGATCTCACGGTTCCTGAGTTCGAGCCCTGCATCGGGCTCTGTGCTGACAGCTAGGAGCCTGGGGCCTGCTTCGGATTCTGTGTCTCCCCCTCTCTATTCCCCTCCCCTGCTCGCACCCTGTCTCTCTCTTCTCTCTCAAAAATAAATACACATTAAAGAAACAATTTTTTTTTAATGAAAAGACAAGCAAGAAACCAGAGGAAACTACATGCAAGGCAGGTATCTAATGAAGGACTTCTATCCAGGAATATAAAAAGGAACTTCTACAGGAATTCCAGGAATTCCTACAACTCAACAAGAAGACAAACAATCCAAATTATTAAAAATATGAGCAGACATTACACCAAAGATATACGCATAGTTAATAAACACATGAAATGACGCTCAACATGACTGGTCATAAGGGAAACGGAAATTAAAACCACAATGGCATACTGTTTCAAGTCCACCAGAAGAGCTTTTTAAATAAGAAAAGCACAACATTGGTGAGGATATAGAGAAACTGGAGCCCTCATACACTGCTGATGGGAATGTAAAATGTGTACCAACTTGGAAAACAATCTGGCACTTTCTCAAAAGGTTTAACATAAAACTAAAACACAATTCAGCAATTCTACTAGAAGAGAAATAAAAACATGTGACCAAAGAAAGACCTGCATGCAAACATTCACAGCAGAATAATCTCCAGAAGCCAAAACCTGTAATCAACAAAATCCTTCAACTGTGAATGGTTAGACAAAATGTGGCATATCCATAAAAAAGAAGACAATTTGGCAGTAAAATGAAACAAACGACTGACACACACACAAGATCATGGATTAAATCTCAAAAACATGAGAAGGAGTAGGAGGGACGACCCACCGTGAGAAGGGAAGAAGCCAAACAAAAGAGATCACATACTGTACAGTTCCATTTATACGAAATGTTCAGAAAAGGCAAATTTAAAAACAGAAAGTAGACCAGTGGTTGACAGGGGCTAAGGGTGTGAATGCTAACAGATTAACTGTAACTGGTCTTGAGAAATCTTACCGAGGGGATGACAATGTTCTAAAATCGATTTATGGTGATGGTTGCACAATTCAGAAAGTGAATTATACACCTGAAATGGGTGAATTTTATGATATGTAAAATATAACTCAATAAAGTTGTGTCCTTAAGAAAAGAATATTGGTCTTTAAACAATGGGTAATGGAAAAAAGCATTTAAGAGTCTCATGTAGGGGAACCTGGGTGGCTCAATAGGTTGAGCGTCCAACTTCAGCTTGGGTCATGATCTCATGGTGCTTGAGTTCGAGCCCCACGTTGGGCTATGCTGCTGTCAGGTGGGAGCCTGCCTTGGTTCCTCTGTCCCTGCCCTCTCTCTGCCCCTCCCCCACTCATGCTCTCAGGCGTGCGTGCGCTCTCTCTCTCAAAAATAAACATTAAAAAAAAAAAAGAGTCTTGGGGGAGCCTGGGTGGCTCAGTTGGTTAAGCAGCTGACTTCAGCTCAGGTCATGATCTCACAGCTTGTGAGTTCGAGCCTCGCATCAGGGCTCTGAGCTGTCACCACAGAGCCTGAAGCCTCCTTTGGATCCTGTGTCTCCCCCTCTCTCTTCCCCTCCTCCACTTGCTCTCTCTCTCTCTCTCTCAAAAATAAATAAACATTAAAAAAAATTTTTAGGAGTCTTACGTTAGTTAGTCTTACTAACAAATGATTATTGAATAAATAATGAGGAAAAAAAAACTAAGTAAACTAAGCAGGTCATTGATCATTTTGATAGTATCCTAACACATGTGGCTTCGGGGAAGAAGTATGAAAATATCATGGAGAAAAGACCCACAGTGGGAAAACAAGAGATATACAGGCTGGCATGCACATTCAAACACTTGCTAGCTGTGTGTTATTATGAAAGTCACCAGACCGTGCTGAGTTTAATTTTCCCTGTGTGTAACAGAGTTATGTGAGCATTTAACACAATGGATGCAAATGCACAGCATGGCGGTTAGTGACCCAAGAACTAATGGCCGGTGTCAGCAGGGCAGCGGTGTCAGTAGAAACTCTACTAGGTGTGGTCCAACATGTATTTGGTAAAGAAATGTCAAGTTTCCGGCACCAAAATGTCTTTAAGGACCTCTGTATGGACACCGTTAGAAACCAATCCCCAGGGCACCTGGGTGGCTCAGTCAGTTAAGTGAACGTCTGACTTCGGCTCAGGTCAGGATCTCGCAGTTCTGGAGTTGGATCCCCACATCAGGCTCTGCACTGACCATGCAGAGCCTGCTTGGGATATATTCTCTCTTTCTCTGCCCTTCCCCCACTTGGGCACTCTTTCTCTCTCAAAATGAACAAATAAACAGGAGAGGGGAGGGGAGGGGAGGGGAGGGGAGGGGAGGGGAGGGGAGGGGAGGGGAGGGGAGGGGAGGGGAGGAAAGGAAAAAAGAAAAGAAAATTAAGAAAATTAAGAAAAGAAAAGAAAAGAAAAGAAAAGAAAAGAAAAGAAAAGAGAAAAGAAAAGAAAAGAAAAGAAAAGAAAAGAAAAGAAAAGAAAAGAAAAGAAAAGAAAGAAAAGAAAAGAAAAGAAGAAAAGAAAAGAAAGGAATTCCCACACCTCTGTTTTGTCTAGGTTAGGACTAAAGCATAGGACAACCCTTCTGTCAAGCAAACAGACCGAGCAGAGGCAAAGCTCTACCGATCAAGACACAAAGTTCCTCAGGAATGACATGTATGGTTTACACAGCACGCGTAGCAATGGAAGTCCAATGCGAACACATACAACTAAGTTGCTTAAATGAGGTAAACTGTTTCAAAAGGGAAGATACGTTTAAAAATAAAGCCAGGTGGGCAGCAGGAGTCCTTAAAATGAGAAATGACTCACACCAACAGTTATTGCCTACCTCACAGGGGGAACATAATTAAGAAGGATTTAATTGCAGATATACTGGAAAGAGGAAAGGCACCATGCACCCAAGTATTGTTTCCAGCCCCATTTTCAAACACCAAGAACCACAGCACCTAGTTCAGAGGCTGACAGAGCCAACCTGTAGCTAAAGCCCACAGGACAAATCTGGCCTGCCACCTATTTTTATAAATAAAGTTTGACTGCGTGAGAGCTACACATTCATTTACATTTTGTTTGTGGCCAATTTTGTACCTCACAACAGAGTTGAATACTTACTACAGAGGCCACCTGACCTGCAAGCCTACAATATTTACCATCTGTCTCTTAACCAAAAAAACTGTTAAATTAAAAAAAAAAAAAAAAAAAAAATTGGGGCATCTGGGTGGCTCCATCGGTTAACCGTCCAACTTCGACTCAGGTCATGATCTCACAGTTCATGGGTTCAAGCCCCACATCAGGCTCTCCACCATCAGCCCGGAGCCTGCTGTGGATCCTCTGTCTCCCTCTCTCCCTGCCCCTCCCCCACCCCCTCACTCTCTCTCAAAAATAAACAAACGTTGAAAACATTTTTTTTTTAGTAAAGTAAAAATGTTTGTAGATTTAGTTTCTTTACTACAAATGTCAGATTATTAGCTGACACAGTTCAAATGCTTAACTCGAGGAATTAAAAAGAGAGACTTTCTGGACGTGATGAAAACACTGGTTTAAAAGATACCCTGGGTATGTCACGGGCCAGGACATGCACACTGACAGTGCAGGCTTCAGGGCCGAAGAGGTTTGACACTAAATCCCTTCAGAGAATGCGAAGACCTAGGCAAGATATTTAAGGCAGTTTCCTCACTTTGTATCATGGGCAAAATACCTAATTCCTGCCTGAGTCATATGTACACCACCCAAAACCATTAATAGCAGCCAATAATAACCACTAAGCGTTAGCTCCTTCCATCTATATACTAAACTGGGACTTTCGTTTAACCCTAATGATCTGCATTAACCCTCAGTCTTTAAAGGGAAGCATTCTGTCACTAGGAAACCCTGCCGTGCGACGGACCCCACTGCCTTCTCTGTCCAACACGTATTTACCCATCTGGAATGTCCCCACAACTTTTCTAAAGTAACGTCCATATGGAACCTGAGCCCATGAGTTCTACAAGAACAGCTCTGACCTCGGAGATTGCAGGACACAAACACACTCACACAAATGCATATGTGCGTACACAGCTTTGCCTGAAAACCCACCACTCCAACCCAGCGACCGCACTTTCCAGTCCCAGAATAAGAACTCTATTATCCTATCCCCTTCGAGACTTTTTTGATTTTTATAGATCACTTTGCGGTCTTTGTCTTTCCAAATGAAAGCATACTATTTGTTTTTAGTCAGTTCTCATTTCAGAGCCCGTAAAGCCACTTCTAACCTTGCTGGTGAAAACTGAAAACAGTCCACGTAAACTACAAACTCTGGATGACAACGATGTTAATGAGGTCACTGTTGCAAAGGTCCCAGTCTGCCGGGGGACACTGATAATGGAGGAGTGTGCACGAGCACAAGGCAGAGGGTGTGGGGGTAATCCCTGTACTTTCCCCTCAATCTTGCTATGGATCTAAAACTGCTCTTAAAAAAATATGTTTTTTAAAAAAATAATAATAATAATAAATAGATGATTAAAAAACAAAAAAACAAAAACCAGAATCTTCTGGGGGAAGTACCCAAACACGATGATTTTTCCCAGGGCACTGCCAGTTTAGGTCTATCATCAGAGTAATTATTAACAGCACTCCCATCCACTCTCAAACATGCCCTGGGCTGCACGATAAATTATATGGTCACTCTACTCCAAAGCCTCAACTTCCCCCACCTAAAGAAAAAATCAGTGCTTCAGAATCCACACCCAATAAATAACCAAGGGAAGGAAGTATGCACCGTCTTCCACCTCTTCCAAGATTTAGGAATTTGCCACCCAAAGTGTTAATACAAAGTTTCTTTTCATTCTTACAGTCTGCTGTTTACAATCCTCTTTTCTTTCCTCATTTTAGGATCTAGATGGTAACATTTTTTAAATCCCCGTACACAGTAACAACCTGAACATATAGTTGAGAAATACACTTCTATACTCATTAGCATACTAGGTAGTTTATATAAAAAAATTGTAAGAATCTGGCAAATTTTTTACATAGTGTTTTCTGTGGAAAAGATATTAAGCGTAAACATGGGGGGGAGGGAGTCTGAAAAATAAGGCAAAATATTAATTGTGATATTTCGGTGGTGACACTAGGTGAACACATTCTTTGTCTGTGTCTCTGTGTTTTCCAGCTTTACTGAAAATGAATCTGTACTGGGCTTCTCATGAAAGACTCCCACGTGTAGACCAAGAACAAGATGTTCAGACGGAAGCTGAAGTGAATATACAGGGGACGCACCCAAACTTGAATAAACCCGAAACTGCTATGCTATCTAGGTACAGCCTGTATAACATGAGGCACTTAAGGAAGGCACAGAACACCCAGGGCGCTCCTGGGATAAAGGGACTGTCCTTTGCGTACGCAAAGTACTTGTAATGTCATCAGTGGCAAGAGGTTTCTAGAGTTCAAGGTGGTGTTAGAGTAATGGTTCTTACCCAGGTTTAAGCTTGAAGAGGATCCATGTGAAGAGAGGGAAGGAGGTGGTGTCTGTGAATGTCCTGGTCCCTGACTAGGGAGAGGCATGCCCACGGGTCCAGGAGAGGAGGAAAAGCTAAGGCCGTTATAAAAACTGTGTCCAATGGGGGTCAAGCTGCTCGATGTCCTCTTATAAAGGTCACTGCTGCCAGTCAGGGAGTCACGGCGGGAGCCACTGCCAGTGTTGGAGTTTGCAACTAAAATGGAATTAAAACAATGCAGATAAGAAAAGGCCTGTTCTTTGAAGAACAAGCCCAGTGACCTGTTCCTAACACTTTGATCCAGACTCCTTACCACCGCAAATCTGTCAGCAGAGACAGCCTAACTGTTCATGTGGCAGTTCTAGGGGCAGGTAAAGTAATAAAGAGGACATGGCTCGGTTTAACATGAAACTTTTGCTCAAACCATCACACGAATGCTAAATTTACCTTCCTTTGGTGTCACATATTATGGGGTGGGGATGGGTTAAAAAGCTCTGACGGCCACATAAGCTATGGAAAAGGTGAAAGAAAATGGGCTAGAAAGAATGCCTTTCATCAACCCAAAGGTTCTAGTAGAAAAATGGAGTACAGAAAAAAAAAAGATTTGTAAATGGGGTATCGTCCCCCTACACAAGACTTACATATGAAAGCCTGTTTTCTCAATGGGTTTGATCAAGAGTTACTGCTAGCCCCCAATTCCAATTGAAGATTCTTGCTCTCAAACATGCCCTGCTGTTCGGAGATCACATGGTTTTACAAACACTGCAATTATCCCACTGTTTCCCTTACTCCTTCCCTGCTTTTCTCTCCCATCAAAACATTAAAAATATCTTGGTCTAATTTCCGCCTTCCCACTTTGCCATAATATCCACCTTAATTCTTCTCAGAAGACTGGAGAAAATTCCTGACTCTTCAAGGCCTGCAGACTGTGGGGTACGCTACCCTGTGGTCTTTGGTAAGTCCTCCTCCCTCAGTTTTTAGTGTCCACATTTCTACGCTTCCCTCCACGTTCTTCCCAATGCCTGAAAAAAATCGCCCCTGGTTTTCCGATCCCTGAAACAAATCGACTCTGAGAGTATAAATAAGTAGCAACATAAGCATAAAACTGAAATCGGCCCCAACCCTAAAAACTTGATTTTAACAGTCCATCATCTCAGATATGTGGGACGGCCGGCTTCCCACGGGGGTCGGTCCAGATCTGCCTGGGGCATCTGTCCAGGATTCCATGCACTGTCAGTGTTCCATAAAGATTGTAAAAGTAATTACAATTCAGTTTTAACAGCACATAAAGTCTGATTTCTACCTGCGGTTCCAAACCCTCCAAGGGCTGATCCCAGGGTGGCGCCGAGAGAACTGCTACTTCCAAATCCCAAGGACGTGTTGGCAGGCTGGGCTGAGCCCTGGGAGAAGAGGGAGCTGCTCTGTGAGTTGCTGCTCAGAGAGTTGTTGCCATAGAAAGAGCTGGATGCCAGGCTGTTACTGGGCTGCTGCTGGGGCTGGGGCTGGGGCTGCTGGGTTCCTAAAGGGCGAAACGGTCCATTTGTTGTTCCAGCAAGACCACCGGCTGCTCCATTTGCTGAAGCTGCGGCCGCTGCAACAGCTACGAAGAAGAAAGCAAACCATTGGGCTGTGAAAGGGACTGGCCGCGTTCCCCAGCCACGGTGTCATCCTTCCGAAAACCCCGTAACGCCGTCCTATCTCTTCGAAGTGGACGTGAGCCTCGTACACAACTACGCAAATCTGCCTTCGATCCCTTCATCTGAAGCTTCTATTTTCTATTTCTGCTTCCAATGTGAAGTCAAAATACCACCGAAGCCAAATTCACTATGGTGGCAGCTTTAAGGAGTCTGCAGTTTAAAACAGGTACAGATGTCAAACGTAGCTGTTTTAACTACAACTACTTCCTCAAATCTCAAGTTCCACAAATATCATTGTTGAGGACTTTTCCAGAACCACTGTCATCAATATACTCAAGTCCCTCGAATTCCTAAACATGTTGCTCTCTTCTAGATGTTTCCGCCGTTGCTCCTAATTTACATTCCTAATATATATATACACACACACACAAAGCCTAAAACAAAAACCTACGTATCGTTTATCCCCCATCAAAATGTATTGCTCTGCCACTTCTCACTACTCCCTCCGTCCCGCCTCCACCCCGAAAAACAAAAACAACATATTTAAAAAAAAACATTATCTGAAAATAATGACATGGATTTCTGTGAAATCAGCCTTGGACTGCTGCCAGCGGTGCCGTTGTGCGTGAGTAATCCAACTTCCTATGTTCACGGTGGAGCAGGTCCTTGCTGCTAACCAGCTGGCACATGGCTGTCAACAGAATCTATCGAGGTCACTTGCTGCTTCTGCTTTTCTCTTTGAAATATTACAGGGCAGAATTGCTATATCGAGAACTGTCAAATGAAGTACATTTCAACAGACCGTAAGAACATCGTCCGTCGCCCATTTTGGATCTCTGGCAGGAGTTCACGGAGCGGGAAGCTCACCTGCTTGAGCGGCTGAGGAACTGATGATGACTGGGGCGGGAGCGACCAGCCGCACAGGAGCCCCGAGACCGTTTCTCGCCCCTGCATTCACCACGAGGGCACCCGTTTGGTCATAGTAAGCAGCAGGAGCCAAGACCGGATAACCTGGGAATGTCAAGCCACATGTGAGTAGACAGGAAGCTACCAGGGCCTCCTGGGCGCCAGCAGACTGTAAACAGTCACAGATTTGACCGTGGGGACCGACAGACGCAGATTTCTATCCTGGCTTCACTACCTGGACAGCGGTATGACCCTGAATCTCTGCGCATCCCATTTCCCCAGTGACGATGATAAGAATACCTGCCTCATAAAAGT
This sequence comes from Felis catus, assembly GCF_018350175.1. Lineage (NCBI taxonomy): Eukaryota > Metazoa > Chordata > Mammalia > Carnivora > Felidae > Felis > Felis catus. Next base: position 23,352,392 of record NC_058375.1, read on the forward strand.
CTTGAGACGATCAGAGGAGGAATGCGAAAGATCTCGCATGGTGTCTGGCACAGAATGGTACAGTATTATTCATCATCCGCTAAGTGTCAGAAAGGGAATTCGGCGGGCCAGGGAAACCTGCGCTCTTCCAAGTGCCAACCAAGGTTACCACCAGAAATCATACCCTGACAATTTTTTTTACAGTTTCCTCGACTACGAAAATAACAGAGTATCAATGATCACAACGTAGTACTTCCATACCTCGTAACAGTCTAAGCACAAATACCCTGCAAGTTACCAGGTAAAACCTAGACACACGTCAAATAATAGGATCTTTCAGCACCTCATGGAATCTCCAAATGCTATTGAGCCACAGGAGAAATTACAGGTGACTTCCCAATAAAAGCTGAATGTTTCGTAACTCGTACAACAAATGGTGCAGGTTAAAGTTACTCGGTGAATTCCTAAGTAGATCAGTTAATGTGGCTACGCTCCATGATCAGTAAGAATCCATAAATTTATGCTGAGGTCTCACAAGGACCTGTTTCAAAGGAAGAAGCACAAATTACTTCCAACCCGTGCAAAGAACAGGACCAGGTGACAGTGAGCCAAGAATAACATCTGCTCGAGGTGAAGATCAACCACAGGTAGGGAACCACAAAGCACCTCTGCTGTCGGCTCAGGAGAAATCCCAGAAACGTAAGGGATGGCCCCATCAAGGAACACTAGGAACTTCTTCCGTAATACTGTTCAAAGACATCAGCATAAAGACTAGAACCTGGGAGTGATGCTAAAGTAGCCTGCCCGCTCCTTCCATCATCCCCAGTCCCAAGGGCCAGAACAGATCACCACCAAAGGACAACAGCATACTCCAAGCAGTGTGTGGAGAGACACATGTAAGATTAAGACTGGCTCAGAACAATCAGGTGCTCTCATCAACGAACGATGGTCTAAGTGAGGGCAAGTGTATGTCATCCCTGCCAGTCCCCAAATCGTGACAAGTCTGCTACGCAAGCTGAAAGCACCGCCTGTTTTCCTCTCAGTCTCCCCCAACAAGCAGACTGTTTTTTCCCTCAAAGCATGAGGAACAACAATGCAGCCTCACCTGGCATGCCTGCAGCCAGTCCTTGTCCAAAAGCAAGGGCAGAATTCACTGCTGCAGCTGCCACTAGTGGATCTGTTTGCTGTCCCTGCTGGTTCTGATTTGGGGTCAAAGGACGCTGGCTGGCTCCTCCACGGAGAACCTGGGAGACAGAAATAAATCAACTACTTTCTTCTCATTGGAAATACCTAAGACCCTCCGTGTGCTTAAGTTGGGTCAACTTTTTTAAATTGGTAGTTGTAAACCATTTCTCCTATAATGTTTTATATGGCATGGCTGTTAGGATAAAAGTTCAATTAACAACATTTCATTGAATGAAATCTCATTCTACCACTCTTAAACATTATTACCTTTACAAGCAGCCAAAAGCCTATAAAAGTGAGGATTCATTAATCAAATACTTCATGCCTTCCATCTGGCAGGTACTAGAGACAAGACAACGAACAAGACAAACAAAGCCCCTGCCCTCTTAAAGCTTTCATTCCAGGGAACGAAGACAGATAACTAAGTCTAAACACAGTGTCAGTGCTCTGACAAAAAGTGCGTCAAGGAGGAGGAGGATGGAGTGGGAAGGGGAGTTTAGATAGGTAAACAGAGGTAATTTACCCACATAATTAGACTAAAATAGCTGTGTCTAAAGGGGCGCGCACACACACACACACACACACACACCCCAAAAGGTCTGTATTTCCTTTATAGAATATAAGAACATCTTCTCTACCCTATCACACTATTGGTACTCGACAAGGCCCAAATGGTCCCGAATGAGCTCACCAGGACTGGATTTAGGAGGCCTCCGAGCTGTTTCTATTTCTCCTCTCATAAATTTCACAACAGACGGCAATCTAAATGGAGAGGTGTCAAGAGCACTGCCATTTCAGTACAGAACACCAGTTCTGCCACTGTGATGAAGGATCTACTTTTTATTAATGAAACATGGGCACCAAAATGCTGGTAATCATTCTTTTTCTGAATGCTCTGAAGAATCTACTCCACGTGATCTATATGCTCCAGTAAGTAAAAATGCAAAACCCACAGACCGAGGCTAAAATTATAAAATGCGTTTTGCAATGTTTTCCAAAGGCAAAGTTCTTCTCGGATCACTTTCACTATCACTTTGCTATTTATAAAAAGTTAGACATATGGTCAGGAACCTGGGTACAGATTATTCTTGGTACCACTGGGTAAACAATATAAAAGAGAAACACCACTAGCTATTTATTAAATGAGCATAAAAGAAACAACACCATCCACACTGGCAAGAAGAGATGTGTAGACAATTTACTCCCAGTCTCTTATTCCCTTCTCTGTAAAATTAGTTAAGGGTAACAGCTGATCCTGCAAATATGTTGGGAGCATTCGAATTAACTTCTGCAAGGCACAATACCTGGTACCCAGGAGATAATCAATAACCAATAGCTAATTACTATCAAAATATTTATTTGTGACCTAAGGAATCTAACAGACTTTCCAAGAGAAAGAGTGCTTTAATCCACACAGAAGAGTCAAAGGAGGTTGCCCAGGGGAGTGTTTGCACCAAGATCCAGAAGAGCTCTCACTCTAGGAAAAGTAAACAGCATGTACACATATATGGCAAATACTAATAGTTCAAGAACTAATACAACATCAATGAAACCATCATTATCATTGGGCATTATGAACTAGGCTTATGTGTGGTTAGGAGTTGTAGGAAAGGTCAGGGGACAGGGGAATGGACAATATGCCTGAAAAAAGAGGGAGTCCAGACTACTGAGCCCCGTTTTAATGAGAGAAACGTTGTTTCCTTTATGTCCAGTCTCTAGAAAACTGTGTGGGACCCTGATGACTAATCAAAGTTCTTAGGTCCACTGCCAATATGTATATATTTTAATTTCATCAGTAGCTATCAAGTCTGGATTTTATGGAAACACATGTATAAAATTTATAAGTAACATTTTAACATCTAACAAAATCACAAAAATTACTTTGTAAAACACTATCCTTGGAGTTAGCTTACTATCTCTCTTTATGATGTAAAAGCTGTTAAATTCAAATTTCTTTTAAAAGGTACCGATTTAAATACAGCATTTGAGATCTACCAATACCTAATACTCAAGGAGACGCTCAATGGGGATATCTTTATTAATAATCATTCATCCTTCTATAGTTCACCATGCTCGGTAAAATTATCATCTACAGAGTCTCCTCCATTCTAGAAAGTTCAGAAGCCATTCTAAATGCTTCTCTCTAGTGGCGCCTGGGTGGCTCAGTTGGTTAAGCATCTGACTTCGGCTCAGGTCATGATCTCACGATCCGTGAGTTCAAGCCCTGCGTCGCCCTCTGTGCTGACAGCTCAGAGCCTGGAGCCTGCTTAGGATTCTGTATCTCCCTCCCTCTCTCTCTGCCCCCTCCCCTACTCACGCTCTGTCTCTCTCTCCCTCAAAATAAATAAACATTAAAAAAAAATTTTTTTAAAATATCAACACTTCTCTCTCAAAATGCAGTATCTAACACCAAATCACTGCCAGGTTTGCCAACACGTCCTTGGCTTCAACCCAACACACAAGGAGTTTTTCTTTAGCAAACGCTTAAAATAGAAAAGAACAAAAATTTTATCAGGTGTCAAAGGAACCTTCAAAAAGGATGAAAAAGGAATCAGAAGTATGATGGAGTAGCTGGAATGTCACTGCCTGTGCAGAAAGTTCCAGCAATTAGGTGTGGAACAGTTACCATGCCTAGAACACAACAAATGCTTTCTGATTAAAACATAAAGGCCAAAAAGGTCAAAAGCAAAGTTTAAAAAGGGCCTCTGGTTTCAAGGACTACGACAAAGGACTTCACCAATAAAACTGTTTTTTCCTAAAATGACTGAAACAGAAACTGACAAAAGTAACTTTGGAACTGAACTATGGCTGCTTATTAAAAAGTAAAAAGCAATGTGAATAATCTTTCCTCGGTAGGGTCTGCAACTGTGGGTGACAGAAATCCCTGAAATGCAAATGACTGCCATGCCCATTTGACAGTTCAGGAGACAGACTCTCCGAATACAGAACAGCTGTGCTCCTTGACCTCTAGGTGCAACCAGGCCACAGGAAAACAAAGGCCAGGCCTCAGGTTTTCCAGAACTCTGAATATCACAACATGGTCAGAAAATAACACAAGTTGTGTATTATAGATTTGTGTTCAAATCTCAACAATATATGTGTGACCCTGGCCACACAAATTCCATTTCCTCAATCTTATGTAGGGAAATCATATAATCTATCAGAATTAGGATAAGCAAAAGAAATCCTATGTGGAACGCTCAGCTTTATTTTTTTAAGCACTTAATTTTAAGCAAAAAGCTTTCAACAAGTAGTTCCTACTATTCTTCTTGCATACTCTGCTAGAACTACTTTGAAAACGTAGCAATTACTTCTGTCTTCCAAATCCACGATTATTTGGCAGCCATTTAAACATAAAGATCATCATACAAATAAATAAGTACTGACTATCCACAAAGAGTAAGCTATGAGGCTTATTAATAGGGATCACCCATTATGTCAACAAATTATCTGTTGAATTCCCTTACATATCCTGGTACAAGAATTGTACCTTTGCAAAGAAAATCGTGCGTCAGCTTCCAAAAATTTATCTTACGGTAAAATGACTGATCTTACTGGAAAATGATGAATTGGCTAGAATTTTAAGATCTGAGTTTTTCTATAACTTTACGGAATCTAAAATATTAAATACATACTCTCTTAGTGAGACTAGTAAAAACCATCCTTGTTTGCATCGTATCACATATGGTGTTTTGCCTCAAAAGACGGCTTTGACAATGTGTATCAAAGCCTAACTGTTCATTTTATTTGCACAGAAAAAAAAAAAAAAAAAAACAACTCCATTTCTAGGAATTTACTCCATGGAAATAATCAGACACTTATACAAAGGATATCAGTCCATCTTTTTTATAACATCAAAATACTGCTAAGCTAAATGTCAAATAATAGTAATAAACTGGCGAAAACATGGGACGCCTGGGTGGTGGCTCAGTCGGTTAAGCGTCCGACTTTGGCTCAGGTCATGATCTCGTGGTCCGTGAGTTCGAGCCCCGCGTTGGGCTCTGTGCTGACAGCTCAGAGCCTGGAGCCTGTTTCAGATTCTGTGTCTCCCTCTCTCTCTGGCCCTTCCCTGTTCATGCTCTGTGTCCCTCTGTCTCAAAAATAAAACGTTAAACTGGTGAGAACAAAAGACTGGAATACTCTGAGACATTTAAATATAGCTAGCAAATATTTCTAAAAAGCATTAAACAATATGGAAAAGTGTAAAAACTCAAAACTGTGTGGAGAGCATAACCCTGACTTTATCAGAAGTTAAATAATAAAACTAGAATGACAAATACCAAACATTAATATTGGTTTTTTCCTCACAAGAGGCATTTTTTTCTTCGAGTTTTCTAATTTACCACAATTTTCAGCAATAAACAGGTGTTTTTCTAGTAAGCTGGAGAAAATGGCCTATTCAAAACGAAAGGGCATAGTCACTTTCTTTCCCAACTCATTAAAAAGCTCTTCTTACTCTGAGTTAAAAGGTACAATAGGGTCACAGATTTCTATCCAATTCAGCTGGCATTCTCAACAGGCAGTCCGGACAACGAGTACGTCCCCTTTGGTGGCAAGCTGCCCGCGGGCAGGCAGAAGAACTCTGAGAATGGCGTCTAGAAGCAGACTCCGTGTGGCGGAAAGCAGTACTCGCTTTGCCACTTGCTAAGTGCGGACCCTCAACCGCACGATTCTCTACAGTCTTTTCGTGCCCAATCTCATGATCGTACCTAGTCACACAGGCCAAGAACCTGCGAATACAAGGCATTCGGTGAGCCCTGCTGAGTCTGAGCCTGAACCCAGGTAACATGCGCAGGAGGGCACTCACCTATTCACAGCATTTCTCTAGCAGGAGTATCATTACATGTTAATGATAGCCAAGGACTCAAATGCACACTTAGATGGGTAAATTCTCTTTACGCTTACCTGCTGCTGTCCTTGCTGAGCCTGTGGGGTAGTCTGCTGATTTGCAGAATTGGTTGCTGCCGCGGCGGCAGCCGCTTGCTGCTGGAAAAGACTGGCAGGGTAGACTCCCCAGGGAGTGACTCCATAATACTGGTGAGGGACCACAGCCGGGCCTAAAAATATCAAGAGGAAGGTAAGGAAGTTCAGACCAGTCAGAATCCACTCAGGGTTTCCAAAGGCTAAGTCAGGCTCAACAGATCCTACCGTAAAATATTAAGAAAATATGGATTCAGGGGCACCTGGGTGGCTCAGCCAGTTAAGCATCCAACTTCGGCTCAGGTCATGATCTCACGGTTCATGAGTTCGAGCCCCACAATGGGTTCTGTGCTCAGAGCCTGAAGCCTGCTTCAGATTCCATCTCTCTCTCTCTCTCTCTCTCTGCCCCTCCCCCACTCACGCTCTGTCTCCCTCTCTCAAAAAATAAACGTTAAAAAAAAAAATTAAAAGAAAAAAAACCATACAGATTCATTCTAGCTGATCGTGGATTGTTTTTTAAAAAACAGAAAATGTTTTTATATTTTTATAAAAGTCTTCTAAAGCCTGTAATATACTCCAGGCCAAGAGGAAGAAGCTAATGAAGGACAAAACATTTTAAAAAGGGAGAATAACTGATCAAAGTCAGAAAGGTTGGGTTTAAGAACAGAGGAACTGGTGCTGGGTCAGGAAGAAGACAAAAAGGCCTATGCTTCCCTGAGAAAGAAAGGACATGGGATAGACAGAGACAAAGTTTGTTATTTGAAGGGAAATAAATGGAGAGTCTGTGTGCATCAAGTGAAGGAAGAGAACAAAAAATTAAGGGTACCCTGCTCTCAATGGTAAGGATGGCACCCAAGGTGACTGCCAGGGACAGGGGCCATGCTGCTCCATTAACTCCCGAAGCAGGAAAATCCACCAGTCTCTGACAACACGACCCAGACACGCCACTGAACCTCCACCGCTCAATTTCTAAGAGGCTTGGTTCTCCCATTCCTGTTTTGGAAGTCAGTCAACACAACTACATTCAGACACTGATATATGAAATTTTGAACCTAAGTCACCGTTGAAAAGAAACAGAAACAAAACCTTGAGTTCTTACAGACCTGCTGAGTATCCTAAACAAAACTAAGCATTCTGCTTCAATCTAAATGATCTGTTCACCTTCTCTGGGGGAGGCAACAGAGGTAACAGAGCTAGCAGACAGCAGCCTGGGTGGGGCAGGTGTCTAAACCACAGACTCCCCGAAGATGGCAGCAAGAAACACCAAAGCTGCATTGTGCCAACAAGACAAGGGCTCAGAGCCAGCTTCTCACATCTGCTCAAACACATCTCCAGTGAGAAGTTTCTTAAAGCACAGAACTTAAAATATTTGCAACCTGACTGAATAACAACAGTGCCCTTAGACAGAGTTCCAAAGAGGTATTTCAAATGTATCCATTCTGACACAGTAGCTAATCCTGTAGAAACATATATTTCATTAAATCAAAATAAATTGGAACGTGTGTTTTGTTTCCCAGTTTTAAGCTTCTAAAATACAAATAAGTCAAATTACATCCCTGCCCAACACTGCTCTGACATTTCTAATTTGGTATTTTCTGTACCTGTGGGCTCAGCCAAAAAGCAGCTCTGTTTATAAGGCTGCCCACTGTGAAATATGACATCTGGGCGCAAAATAAAGATGCTGCTGCTTAGAAAAGCTGGGTTACAGTACGAGCAACTTTTTTATAATAAGCAAAAGGGTAATGAAAACCTTTTAACTCCTCAGAACCTGGATAGTCTAAAACACCATACCCAAACTCATCTGACTAGCATTTACAAAACGGGGTGGTCTTGGACATTTACCGAAAAGAACGAAAGAGAAAACAACAGCGAGACCTTACCTATGCCTTAGTTTCCTCACCTACGAATGGCTATCATAAGGCTGAGGGTGTTGCCACATCCATGGCGAAAGGCTGGACTGCAACCTGCGATGACAGTCTCCACCAAAAGTCAACAAAACCACCTTCAGCTGTGAGCAGACTGCTGCTACCATCAACTTTCATATGATCCTCTAAGTTCTCTCAACTAGCAGCATTTCTACTGCTGCCCCTGGTCACATGGCCTCTGACTGCATTTAGGAAAATACCCCCAGGGTGCATCATCAATTGAGCTGGGCTCATCAGGATGCCTGCTCCAATTCCCGTGTGACGAACACCCCACACGGGGATGCAGTTTCGTAGTTTAGGTGGTTAACATTTCTGGTTCTGTGTGAAAGAGCTCAAGTCTTTTTCAGTCTGGCTTAGGGATGAATACAACGATCAAGACCCTCATCACAAAACTATGATCTCAGTGAGGCCAAGCGTGTCTTTCCTAAAACTAGTTCTTTGTTTCAAATAACATATAGTAAATTAGCAAAGGAAAGAAAGTACAGAGAAGGCAATTCAAGATAGCATGGGCACTGGACACGACAGTAAAGTGCATGCAAGGACTCTGAGTTAGACCTGGTTCAAACCCCAACTGTGTGATATTTAAATAGTGTGACCTTTGAAAAAGGGAGCTCTCTGAGCCCCAAATTCCTAATCTGTAAAATCATCCTCCAACAACTCGTATGAAACAAAAGCACTCAGCACAATGTCTGGCAAATGGTTAATAAGGGATGAATAAAAATTAATGATGGTTACATAGATCGTTCTGCTAGAAAGAGACCTGTACTACCCCAAAGGTGAGGGGGACAGAGGAACTATACTACATACATATCCACAAACACATGCTATTTGCAACAACATGGATGGCACTGGAGGGTATTACGCTAAGTGAAATAAGGTGGTCAGAGAAAGACAGATATCACACGTTTTCACTCATGTGTGGAATTTGAGAAACTTAACAGAAGACCATAGGGGAAGGGAAGGAAAAGTAAGTTACACACAGAGAGGGAGGCAAACCATGAGAGACTCCTAAGTACAGAGAATAAACTGAGGGGTGATGGTGCTGGGAGCTTGGGGGGGGTGAGGAAAATGGGTGATGGCATCGCAGAGGGCACTTGTTGAGATGAACAGTGGGTGTTGTGTGGAAATGATGAATCACGGGACTCTAGTCCCGAAGCCGAGACTATACTGTGTGTTAGCTAACTTGACAATAAATGATAAAAATAAAAAATAAAATAAAATCAAGATTTGCTCCTGTCTTTCAAACACAACAAAACCACGCTAAAATGTGAATACTAAAAAAAATAAATAAATTCTATACTGTCCATTTGAGTTCATAATGGCAAACTGCATGATAGATAAAAAGTAGAATCTTACAATAATATTTAGTCACAATTAACATGACTTGGGAGGGATTTGGAAGACATTTACTTCGTCCTGACACTGAATCCAATCTACCATACACGTGTGACCCCATTATGGTGCCAGCAACTGTGCTACAGAGATAAGTAACAGAAAGGCCTGCTTTTGAAAGAGTTCAATCTTAAGGGGGTTTCAAAACCACTCACTCAAACATCCACCAGCAATGAACACAAAGTAGTAAGAAGTAACAGAGAAAAAAATGGGGGAGGGGGTGGTAGCAAAGGAAGGCTTTCTAGGGGGTAACAATGCCAGCCAATGAGATTCCCAAAGAATGTGAGGAGTTTACTATAGAGAACTAAGGAAACCACAGTAGGCAAAGACACAGAGACCTAAACCAGCGTGGTGTCTGCAGCAAGCTAAAATTCATTTAGTACAGCGAGAATGTGTGGTATGAGCCAGTAAGAGCTGATCCGGAGAGGGGAAGAAAGTGGTATGCATGTAGAGATATCTACATACAAGTCATGGCGAGAGAGATCAGATCCCTATACACAGTGGGCTCCAGTCTTCACTAATCCTCAGAATGCCGTGGCAGCTCCTTAAAAATGGTGATTCCAAGGAATAGCACACCACCACCACCACCACCACCACCACCACCACCACCACCACCCAGTTAGGCTGGAATAATCAGCCATGTTTAACAGCTGAGGTGTGCTGTTAGGCTGGATAAGATGGAAATCGGTGACGGGTTGCTTAATTAAAGATAATACAGCACGAGAAAAAGAAACATCAAATCAGTGATGGGTTAAAACTGAAAGGTGAGAAGTTAAAATCGATGTTTAAGACAGTTTTCTAGAACAATCAGGGGGGTGGGGGTGGGAGAGGACATTAGCAATATGTAAGAACAGCTGCTAAAGTCTAGATAAAGAGTATAAGGACCTGGACTATGGCAGACTACAGATAGTAGGAAGACCTAAGAAAGGGGAGAAATTCCCAAAATACCTACAAGCAAGTGGGGTCTCCATGGATCACAAATACCTATACAGGAGGCAGCTCATTAACTTGCCTTTGGATTATGCTCGAGTCTGAGGTTACAGCTAAAGAGAGCTATCCAGCTGGCAGGAAAGAACACCGGAAACCAGGAGAGAAATCTCCACCGGAGACTTGGATTTGGGACCCAGTACAAAGAATGCATGCGGGCCAACACGACTTTTCAGCAGGGGATAAAATCCCACATGCAGCAGAACACCTCACCTAGTGTCGCCGCTGCAGCCAGTCCAGCCGTGTAGGGGTCCGTCCCCGGGGGAGCAGCGCTGATGATGTAGGGATTGGGGACAAACGCAGCGGGCGCTAAACCTGCTGAAAACACACCTGTCAGTAAAAACAAATCCGACTAAAACCGCAACCCTAGCAAATACCCACACAGTTTGGCTACTCAACTCCAGGCTGCAGGTGAGAAAAAGAAAAAAGGACAGATTGAAAGGAAAGAGGGCTCTGAAAAGATGAAATAATCCCTACGCTAAAGATTAGGGTGATGTTTATCTACCGTCTTTTTTTATTTTTATTTTTTACTTTTGCTAACAATTTAAACTGTTACGCAGTTGTAAATCCAGCACAATTTCTCAGACTATTAAAATTATAACAGGCTAAAATAAAGCAATTTAAAAGACTTTGTCATGAGATAGAAAGAATCATTTATTTCCATTTAAAACAATTTTCCAGGGGCCCCTGGGTGGCTCAGTTGGTTGAGTGTCTGACTTCAGCTCAGGTCATGATCTTCCAGTCGGGCTCACTGCTGTCGGCATAGAGCCTGCCCCTCCCCCACTCACGCTCTCGCTTGCTTGCTCTCTCTCAAAAATAAAGAAACGCTTATAGATAGATAGATAGATAGATAGATAGATAGATAGATAGATAGCCAGCCAGCCATCTGGGTGGCTCAGTCAGTTAAGCGTCTGACTCCTGGATTTTGGTTCTGGTCATGATCTCAAGGTTTGTGACTTTGAGACCCACATCAGGCTCTGTGCTAATAGTATGGATGGAGCCTGCTTGGGGAACCTCTCTCTCCTTCTTTCTCTGCCCTTCCCCTGCTTGTGAGTTCTCTCTCTCTCTCTCTCTCTCTCTAGCAAAATAAATAAATAAGTTTATTTATTTATTTTAAATATTTTTATTTATTTTTGAGACAGAGCATGAGCAGGGGGAGGGGCAGAGAGAGAGTGAGACACAGAATTCAAAGCAGGCTCCAGGCTCCGAGCTGTCAGCACAGAGCCCGATGCAGGGCTTGAACTCACAGACCGTGAGATCATGACCTGAGCTGAAGTCGGACGCTCAACCGACTGAGCCACCCAGGCGCCCCATAAATTTTTTTTTAAAGTATTTACAAAAAGAAATAAACAAAAATAAAACAATTTCCCAGGGATGCCTAGAGCATTCCACTCTTGATTTTGGCTCAGGTCATGACCCCAGGGTCATGGGATCGAGCCCCACATCGGGCTCCACACTGAGTATGGAGTGTGCTTAAGCTAAGATTGTCTCTTTCCCTCTGTCCTTCTCCCCTACTCGTACTCTCTAAATTAAAAAAAAAAAAAAAAAAAAAAATTCTGGACAGCTTTTCTCAAAGAAAAATGTATGGGTATTTATTAAGACTAGCATCTACAACTGTAAGTTAAACCAGACCCAGGCAAAGGCCGTTACGCCTAGCCTTAAGACATTTAGGCTGGAAGCAAGTCTTTCCTTCCACAGCATACCTCAACCCATGATTTCCTTCTATTCTACCATGTCCTTTTGACGCATTAAAAAAAAAAATTGTACATGTACTTGTTTACACATATAGCACTTCGTTTCAAAGAGACCTTAAGAAGGTCTGGGTGGGGGGGGGAGTCTAGGCAATAAAAATATGTACATCAGAACATTAACCAATGTTACTGGAAAAGGGAAAACCTACTTTAAAAACCAGTCATTAAATGAAAATACTTTTCACGACCATCAATACACGCTGCTTGGAAAATGGCCTTATGGGTACTCCCTGCTACTTAAGAAGATGAGAAGTTGATACTTTCACAGTCTAGACGACCCTAACAAGAACAGGACTGTTGTTACGTCACGGATTTCATCCAGTCTTAACCAACAGAGTCCATGCTGGTCACAACTGTCGTTTAGGACTGACCCTGAGTCCTCCGACAGCACAGCGGAGGCAGACCACTCCCTGGACACCAGGCAAGCTTACAAGCTGAAGTCTAGAAGGCTGCCAAAACTCAAGCAGGTGGCTCAAAGACAGGCGGACAAGAGGACGAACGAGGCCATCTACTCCGAGAGCCCTGTCTACGCTTTGTCCTACCCGGCCTCCGCCGCCGGGGCTCCTGGAGCGGGGGCCACACGTAGGCACGGGAGGCGCGCCCAGGGACCTACCGATGTGAGGCTGGTGAGCCGCCGCCAGTGCGTACTGCTGCTGCTGCGCGGCCGTCAACTGCTGGACGGCGAGCGCATTAGGTCTTTGGAACAGCTGAAGAAAGAAAAGGATGCGGTGAGGTTAGAGAAACGGTCTCGCGAGACAACTTTAAACCTTCTCTGAGTAAAAACTTCGACAAGCCCTTGTTCAGGAATGGCATTTGAAACAAAAACGTTCTTGTGTTCGATTCCATTCCCACTCTGATGGTATCGTGATGCTTCAGAGTTCTGCTTCCCGGGTCTTTCTTTACCTCCATTCGGTGCACCCAGTTCCCACTTCCCGGGCGAGGTGTCCCCAGAGCACAAACATACGTACAAACGACCTAATGGCCGCCAACAGGCCAAGGGTCCTGCCTGATCCCAGACACACTCACACATTAAAGCTACCACAAAACGACCCATCACACTGCCCCTCGTGCTGTTACCTCTCCTCAGGTCTTCTGAGAACCCCACAGACACTCTGAATTACTCCTCACCTACTCACATTTTGGAAAGGAAAATGAGAAGTGTTCATTTCATCCCTGGCTGCCTCTTCCCAGGGAAATGATACTTACTGGATACCTTTCTCAACTAGTGGCTTATCATAATGATGAAATCGGACAGCTGCCAACTTCTGGGAGCCCTCTAGTTTCCTATTCTTTATGTGTAGGAAATCAAACAACAGAAATACAGTGCTACTAACAAAGCTTGGATTATGAGCTCAGACCTAGCACACTTCTTAAATTTTTTTTTTATGTTTGTTTATTTTTGAGAGAGAGAGAGAGAGAGAGAGAGAGAGAGAGAGAGAGAGAGAAAGAGAGCGTGTGTGTGTGCATGAACAGGGGAGGGGCACAGAGACAGGTAGACACAGAATCCGAAGCAGGCTCCAAGCTCCGAGCTCCGAGCTGTCAGCACAGAGCCCGGCACGGGGCTCGAACTCAGACCGCGAGATCGTGACCTGAGCCGAAGTCAGACACTTAACCGACCGAGCCACCCAGGCGTCCCAGACCTAGCACACTTCTTCATTCCCAAGAAAAGGAAAGGAGTACAAAGACCCTGACACCAAGAATATCCCAAAGTTCTACCTTAACACAAGGCCAATCATTCACTCATTCATTCCACAAACATCAGGAGACAAATAATACCTGCTAGGCACTGTGCGAGGAACTAAGGATACAACACTGACTAAAATGGTCATACATTTCAGTACGAATAGCACTGGTACAAAGAAAGAATTCTGGATTGACTCGATGTGCCTCCTTCCAAGGAGTCACACTGAAAACCTTTATTCACTGAAATCAGAGTGCTTATTGAAAGTACCTCCCTACAAAGGAACTTCCCCCTAGCCACCTGCTCTTTCTATAGGAGTTTTCAACAACTCAGGTGATATCACTGGATGATATAGAACTGACACCATGGATTTTGAATAACAGATTTCCTCATAAAGAGACCTGTTTCAGACATTAAAAGATAATCTCATCCCACCAACTCAGCTTAATTATCATCAGAATTGGACTTGTAATGTTATCTTAGGTGGTGAAGAGACTTCTATGAGTAGACAATTTTAAATAAAAAGAAAACAAAAGGGGTCCTCTGGGTGGCTCAGTTGGTTAAAGGGCTGACTTCGGCTGGTGCTCTCTCTCTCTCTCAAAATAAATAAACTTTAAAAAAAAAGGGGGGGGGGGTGAATATTTTGAACATACTGACCAACTTCACCTGTTACCTCTCTTTGTAAAATATTCATCTTTCTAAAGACCAGAGTAAAATTAGCCTTTGTCTTTATAGTATGAAAGTAAATCAAAAGTAACTATGTACAGATTTCAAATGTAATTGTTTTATTTTCAAAAGTGAAAGAAAAAAGAAATTTCATTATGATGCTGGTAAAAAGACAAGCACGAATTTAACAGGCACTGATTAAATATCAAGTCTTCAAAAGAAATACTGGAATTTATAGACCAACCTATCAAAAGACCTGATCCCTTCAGGAAGGAAGCCAATCAGTACTATCTGGTAACTGGGATCTTGTGACTTTTGCCAGGTTGTTTTTCACATGACTGTCTACCTAAGGATAGTGCCCCAGAGTATTCCTACCAACAGGAGGCAGTTCACCTCAGAGGGGAAGCCAGGAGGGAGAAGACATAATAGCAAAATAGTGCAAAGTCGTTTTTCAATTTGTTACAAGGCTGTAAAAATACCTTATAGCTTCACTTAAATATCTGTGTCTTCAGTGGGTCTCTGGAATCTTCCTAGCCTCAAACCTTTTGAAATATTTAACATCTCAGGCACTGTTCATGCTAGTCTCTTCTGTCTACACTTCTCTGCCCTGCTGCAAACAAAATCATTCATTCAAGAAACATTTTTTGAGCACCCGTTATTAGCGAGGCACCGTAACACGGGGAGCTAGGGAGATAAAGACAATGTGCTCAGAACAGAACTCTTGAAGTTCTCTTATTAACCAAAAACAGTACTCACTGACATTCCATCTGACTTCTCCTCGCTTCATGTTTTTAACATGACATGTAACTCATTCAATGCTCACGTACCGTATCCATAAATATCCAGCATGTGTAAATACCAACCATTCTGCATGACATTAGTTTGTGATTCTCACCACCATGCAGCCATACTTTGAGGAGGAGAAACTACCACTTGTAACTAAAAACATCCAGACCCTACAAGAGCTCCCACATACCCTGTGTTTGAGAGTTGATTGATATCTCAGTGATTATGGTGAATAGAGAAGGAATTGTTTTCTTGAGTGCATTTTGCAGTAAACAATTAACAGAAATTATCATCTACAGCAAGCAGATTTTATTATAGCATAGATTACAGCAATTCTGGCACATTCTCTTTATGTAAATGCCCCAATATTAGCTGGAAATACAGGGTATTCAAAACAAAATTGGGTAATTGGCAAGTAATGGATTCCAAAGGATCCTGAAAAACTCATACAAATGCCATCTGCTGGGCAAACCACTGAGCTCTGTTAACATTTTCATCATTTTCAGAAAGGAAGCCAATGGTAACTGAGAAACACAATACTGTGAGATTTGGAAAGAATGCTTGTTTTAAGGTTGGTATAATGATAAATGTGCCACTACCGATTACAATTTACTTGGGTAGAATTCTTAAGTTGTTCAAGAGACTAAATGCAAGGGAAAATACATCAAGTATTTCAAGCTCATCAAGGTTCCTAGTAAGAAATATTGAAGGCATCATTTGGGAACCACACGAGCAAGCTGATTGGACTCCCGTCTCTGTCACTACATGACCTTACAAAAGATACCCTGCAGAGTTTTTATTCCAGAAAGGGGCAGTCAGAAACACCCAGCATAGTGTTAAGTGATCAAAGATAGCTATTACTGTCATTATGTTGTTATCAATAACACTTGTTGGCATGAAAACACTGTTACTAGGTTTTCAGAATGCGGAGGAGTAATACCTCAATATCGAGTTGGTGTCTGCAAGATTATCCCTCTGCCCCTCGCAACTAAAAAGCCCTGGCTTTTGGCCAGTTTAAGGCCAAAGCCACAGTGGACAGGGGATAAGAGCGGAGACTCTGGGGCCGGAAAGCCTGGATTTTATAGCTCGGCGTCAACACAGACTACGCGACACAGGGCAAGAGAACCTCTCTCTGACTCACTCTCCTCTCGAACAGGGACAACGAACACACATCTAAATCATAAGGTTGCTGCAAGTATTAAAATTAACACGTGTAACGCACTTGGAACAGTCCTTGATGTATGTTCTCTCTGACGAATGGCAAGAGCACCCCCATACAGACACCCCTTCTGTGAGGCACCTCGTACAGCTCCTCCTCCCAACAGGGCAGCCCAGGACGAGGAAAGCAGAGGTCAAGACTCTTCAGAGTGAATGCAAAAGTCAAAATCCCACTGAGCTCATGAGCACCAACTGCTGTCAACAGCTCACAAAGGTGACGGGGATGGAAGAAAAACCTTTTTTGCCTTGTTGTCGAAGAATATGTTAGCACAGACTCCATGCAGAGAAAACCACGAATGCACAGAATGGGAAGGTGAGGCAAGCCCACGGGTCAAAAGGCTTTGTGTTTCCAGTACTGGATCCAGGAACGACACAGCCCAGAGCTACACACCAGGACAGAGATGTTCACATGGCTTGTGGTCTCATGACCTTCAGCAACTCAGCCTCGTGAGGTCTTAATTTTCTTCCCTGTAAAAATGCTTGCTCTACCCCATGGGGCGGTTGTAAGCGTTCACAGAGAAAGGAGATTCCAAACACTGAAGCTGTTACATCAACGGTGGGACTATTTCTCTTTTAAGAAAAGAGGTTTATCACGGGAGCCAGGCTGTAGTACATAAAATATGTGAAAGTCTGCTACCGTCCGAAGCTTGCAGATCAGAGCCCATTTTCAACCAGGTTATCTGAACAACAACGATGATCGACAATGACTTCTGGTTAAACAACTACATATGCTGCTGAATTTTTTAAGAAAACCTTCTTCACATTTCCTCAGCAGATGAAAAATCGGAGTCCAAAATAATCTCTAAACAAGGTGGAAAAAACAAAACGTCCTTCCACCAAGTCAGTAAGTATCTTTCGAGAAAACTCATATAAAATTTCAGCAAAGTATAAAGGCAAGCTTCAACGGTCAGCGTGCCAGCGAAAGGCAGTGTTTACCAGGGACTACACACAACAATGAAAAATAGTCTTCCTCACTTGTGAACTGAAAGGAAAGCTGAGAATATTAAAGACCTGTATGAAAACTATGCACAAACTTGGCTTCAGAAGATGACATCTAATCACTATGGCACTTCTAAAAGCAATGCGTGCCAGCTTCCTCCCCCTTGCGCCTAGGGCTGTGAAGGAACAAATCTGTACTTCAATTATGATTTTCAGAGTATGGTTTCTTTGCTGAAATTCATGCTTACCAGGAAGCAAACCACAAGAGACTCTTCATGATAGAAAACAAACTGGAGGTTGCTGGAGGGAAGGGGGTGGGGGGTGGGCTAAATGGGTGATGAGTATTAAGGAGGGCGACATATGGAGCACTGGGTGTTCTAAGGAAGTGATGACTCACTAAATTTTACTCCTGAACCCAATATTGCACTGTATGTCAACTCACTAGAAATTTAAATACACATGTGGACAGAAATTAAACACTTTTAAAGTAAAATTCATGCTTAACAGGTTAAGGGTTTTAGCACATCAGTATACAATTTTGTAAAACATACTGCATTAGGCTATTTTTAGATTAACTGAATTCTAAATAAAGAACATCAGCAATTAATCTGGCTGATCTATAATGATGTGATCCTGGCTTTGGTTTCTGCTACACAGCATTAAAATATAATGAAACCTAGCAGTAAGTTTCTAAAATATACTTAGGGAAATATAAATACTTGTATGGCTCTTCATTAAAATAAACAAGTTCGCTCAAGTATCATAACACAAAATGGTACGAACACATTATAATTAACTGGTCACTGGTTATAATGTTAATTGTTCACATAGGATTAAAGAGAAGACAATGAGGGAAAAGTGAGGGGGAAAAAGGGAGAATATTCCAGAGATATCAATGAACATTTCAAACCACCCTACATTAGGGGTACTTAAATCCCAGATCTCTGTACTTGGGAAAGGTAAAATTATCCTCATGTTCATGAAATTTACCATGTTCTTCAATTTTGACCACAGGCAACAAACCATATTAACATGAGCAATACACTTGTGTGACTTCATCATCAACAGAAGTCAAATACGTTTCATGCTCCTTTACGACCACTAGATATCTCACAGCTGTGTTCACGCTCATCATGAAAACTAGTACATCTTTCTGCCGCGTGCATCGTATGATAAAGCAGATACATCTTGAATTTGTTAAATATTTCTGTAACTATTTCTGTATCACTGGTTCCTTTGTAAACCTATCTATACTACATATCACTCACACAATTCAGCCCACAGATCTCATCTAACTGCTAAGGGGTTCGTGGCACAAAAAAAGGAATACTTGCTCTGAATAAACCTCAGGTTAAGTTTATGATTTACAATGACTAGACAAGTAACTTAACTATCCAAAACCCAAAGTACCCCTAAGTACCATTAAGTGTGTAATGAACTGAACGAAAATTACCTTTCCTATATCTTCAGGCTGTGCTCTACTATGTATCTCCATAGAAGCTGATACTAACAGTTTTATGAAACCAATTTACACACCAAATCCAAGTCGGGAATAAAAGAAAATAGGACACAAGAAGGAATTGTTTATTTTGTCAATTTCCAAGCCAGATCCCATCACAAAATCACAAATAAAGGAGCTCAAAACTAAAGACAGCCTGTGATCCCCATTTAAGAAAGCCAACATAAAAGAGCAGAATGTGTGGAAAAACATGTATTACAGCAGATCTCTGGTTCAAACCTCACAATCATCAATACTGTCTGGGACTCAGGCCTGGTTCTCAAGGCCTCTGAGACCTGGACTCGCCAAACGAACCACCCATCTGCTGTTCCCCGTAAGTATACCTTCTCCTGTTGGCAGCCTATGACCACACCACACCCATCTCGTCTCCATACCTCTGCTCTTTTAATTACGGCAATACACACCGCACCTTTCAAGTTAGGGGTACACAACCTTGATCTCCATGGAGCCCTCCCCTGGTCTGACAGCATTCCTGACCAACCAATTTAGCATGTTTAGTTCCTCAACTGCCCCACATGGTTCCACGTATCATGGTCTCACTATGAGCACCAGCTCTGTTCACTACAAGCAGAACCCAGCTTCCTAGAAGGACACAATCGTCAATACTTAAGGTTAATACGGGTAAAAGAAGGTCTAAAACTGCTACTGAACCAACACTCAACACAAAAAACTAAACCGTGATAATTAAGTCATTCCTTCTTAGAAATGTCTTGTCGTTGTCAATAAGGCAGCACAGCAAAGCAGGTAAGAGGACACAACACTATGCAATCTCACAAGTCACTTTTTTTCAACTTCACCCACCTCCTTGGATAACTACATTATCTACTAAACATGTACCTGTTAATTTCTAGTATTAAGCCTTTATGTTTTACTATTTCCTCCCATGGAATTTTCATTCTTTTCCTGATATAAACAAGTCTTGCAAGGTACAGCTCAAGATCTACCTCTTCCATAAGTCCTTCCTTCCCCAGAATAGAGTATGCTCTCCCTTGTCTAAGCTTCTAGGACATGGGCATGACCTAGACTTGTCATCGAGTACTTCCCTGCACTATTTAAATGACCAAATGAGTCACAACAACTAAATGGAGAGCTGTGGGTGGGGGGAGCCCATCTCATTCATGAAAGATACGCTCCACTACAAGCGAGAACAAAAAAACGAGAAAAGAAAGTCATAATTCACAATCCACAAATCTGCGATCTCCCTGAAGTTATCCACAAAACTAGACTGCAGAAGAATTACGTACGTTTTCTGATCAGATGGCAACAGAGGGCTGTGACCCTAAAAAGGAGGTCATTTCCTAGGTATGATACAGGTCTAGTTATGTACATGAGGCACAAGCTTAGTGGGCTAGATCTAAAGGACTCGCTTATTAGAATACAAGCAGGGCCTCAAAGAGGTGCCTCCAGATCTCTGAGAGGGCTAGTTCCAGATTTTAGTTTGGGGAAGTATATTTAATATGGGGGATATTCTGAGACACTATAATCGGGATATGAGAGAAGTTTCCTGAAAACCTGGTCTGCTAAAGCCAATCAGAAGACACAGAAGAACAAGACCCAGGGCTTATCTTCAAGGAGTTTACAACCTGGCAAGAACTATGAAACAAGAAATCATAACACGAGGCAGAACATCGTGATTCTTTTTCTTCAGGGAAGCACAGAGCACCACGGAGTTTAAAGGAGACAGACAATACAACTTACTGATCTGGAAACCAAGAAAGTTAGCAGCACTGGACCTTCAAGAATGACAACAATTCAAATTTGTGGAGGGGCGCCTGGGAGGCTCAGTCAGTTGAGCCTCCAACTTTGGTTCAGGTCATGGTCTTACAGTTTGTGGGTTCAAGCCTCACAGTGGGCTTTGCACTCACAGCTCAGAGCCACCTTCAGATTCTGTGTCTCCCTCTCTCTCTCTCTCTCTCTCTGCCCCTCCTCTGCTTGTTCTCTAACAAAAATAAATAAACATTAACAATTTTTAAGAATAAATAAAAATAAATTAGCAGAAAGGGAAACAGGAATGAAATGTAATGGAAAGTAAGAGTAAGAAATATTCGGGGTGCCTGGGTGGCTCAGTCGGTTAAGCATCTGACTTCAGCTCAGGTCATGATCTCGCGGTTTGTGAGTTCGAGCCCCGCATCGGGCTCTGTGCTGACAGCTCGGAGCCTGGAGCCTGCTTCAGATTCAGTCTCTCTCTCTCTCTCTCTCTCTCTCTCTCTCTCTCTCTCTCTCTGCCCCTCCCCTGCTCACTCTGTCTCTCAAAAATAAATAAATGTTAAAAAATTAAAAAAAAAAAAGAAATATTGGAGGGATAAAATAGAAGATCAAACACCAATTTCCAGCAGAAAAGAGATCCTACCTTCTTAACAGCTCCTCCTGCCTCTACGCAGGAGACATTTGGAGGAGGGTAAGGGTCTTGAAAATAGAGGAGTCCTGGCCCAACAGTTCCAGGGCATGCTATTAGGGCGCCAGCTACAAGGCTGTGTAAAAGAATCTATGCAGAAAAGTAGGAACTGTGGGCCCGTGGGATAAAACAACCATGACCACATCACATGATGGTGGTTCACCTATGGAACAATGCCTCTATGTTGCCTCAACCAAGACGTGCACAGGAAGCCAAAAGCCAACAACAGTTTCATTTTCAAAACAGTAACGTTCACTTTCAAAATTACTGAAATGGGAAGTGTAAAGGCATCCCAGGTTTCATAAATCTGAGTGGGTGCTATCTTTAATGGAATCACGTTAACTGCTTAGAAGTTTGCAAACGGACATCATCTATTCAAGTTCTAATAATTATCCAGCCTCTTAAAACATCGGTCAAATTAGTTCGAAACCAGAGATCAATACATCCAAAGAGAATCCCAACTCTGATTATGATGCAAAAAACAATTAAATCAAAGAGCGTCAGATTTTCCTTCACAAGCAGAGGGTCAGACTGAATTAGATGGGGAATGGGAAGCTAAGCACCAAAACTGGCCAGAGTTGTAACGGTTGCTGGGGAAGCTCAGACCAAAGAAGACAAGAGTAAAAGGAAGATTCAGATAAAACTTCTTAACATAACAAGTTAAAGAACTCTGATTAGAAGCAGCTTACACTCACAAACCTCAATTTAGACACGGAACTACCACACTCCTCTCCTAAGCTGAGCCAGCTGAGGTCTATGTGGTAGCAGTGTCCCCCTACATTTGCTGATGTGGCACAGATTTTAAGTCTAATCTACCTTCAGCACCTGAATTTAGCAATTTCTGGCTTCACTCAAAACGGCTGTTTTGAGGAGCCACTGTGAAAGGGTCAAAGAGTGAAAGAAGAGAAAAAGCACAAAAAGTCATTCTTACGAAGAGGTGGCGTATTTATTGGGAACCACAGGGAGAATGGTGGACACTTAACAGCTCACTCTCTCCGGAAAAAAGAGTGTGTTAATTAAACCCAATAGTTCCATCTGATACGAGCAGAGCGCATGTATCACATCATCCCGTAAAGGGATTTCCTTTTGTAAACTTCATATGGTTAACTTTATTATCCAGTTGTCTATCAATCAAAATTCATTTAAAATCAACTATTTGTGACAATAACAAAGGGACAGTATGATACACTGATGTCCAAAGACCACATACATAAGCCAATTTCCCCTACAGATGTAGAATTTCTAAACTTCGAAATGAAAATTTAACCTTTCAAGCCTAGAGGTTTGTATTTATGCTCCAGTCCAAAACTAATGAATATCAGAAATTCATGGCCCGTCAAAGTGCTTCCAGCCACAAGAGAGAACTTGTGGTACCTGACAAGATGGGGAAGCCACGCACCCCCTTTTATAATTTAGACAGTTAGTGGCTTTTTGTTTTTGAATTGAACAGAAGGATCAGTAAACCCCAGAGTTAGTCACACCGTGCGTTCAAACCCACAAGGCACACATACAGTATTTTCTAAGGAATTATGAAGAAAAGAAAGAGCCAAGTCATTTCACTGTAGATTTTACATTGAGTGATTTGTGTTTTCCCCCAATCCTATTTTAAACTCTGGTGAACGGCAGCAGGTATGTCTGTCATCTATAGTTGCTCCCTTAATTAAAAGACACGACTAAGAAGATGACCTGGCGCTGGACTCCTGCCAGCAGCAGGTAACAGAGTTTACTATTTGAAAAACAAAACAAACCAACGGCATCACAGTTACATTAATCTTCAGAGAGACTAGTTTCAGCATCCGAGAGGGTTGTGTCACGAGAGGCGCCACTACCTCACCCACTCGCCGGGCCTCGGTGGGACAGAGGAGCCAAAGGAAGGACATGTGGAGCAGAGTGATCTCTCGCCAATAATCTCAGCATGGGAATCGGCTTCTTGCGGGGAAGATACAGAGGCTTTTGTGCGCCCACGTCACCGTCGGGGTAAGGAGTGCTGCCTATCGGTAGCCTGAAATAATGCCACCCTCCTCCCACCCCCCCGCCCGCCCCATTCTTAAGTCATGTGAATCACACGCTGGCTGGAGGGGAGTAGAGAGAGTGACAGAGACACACACAGTACCTGTTGTTGAGAATTGTAGTCAAAAAGTCCCACAGTTGCTGCTGCTGAGTCCACAGGTACCTGCGTGCCTGAATAATCAAACTGCAGAGGCTCCATGCCCACATGTTCCATGGGGTCCAAAGGGACACTCTGGGACTCCATGTTGGAGAAATCCTCCACAGGCTTGGCACCATTGGTGCTGGTCAGCTGGGCTAAGCCCTCAGAACCATTCTGGTTTGGACCCAGAAGATCCACTTCATTAGCAGAGTTCTGGCAATTACCAGGGGTACGGCTAAACAGAGAAAGTAAAGGGCATTAAACCTTATTTTGAGCGGGGAGGGACACTACAGCAACCCAAGTTTAAGGACAAGGTCTTTGAGCAGTTTACTGTCAATAGCACTTAACACTATTTCTACAAAACAACCAGAGACACTTTATGGTATTTACGTGTCATATCCCATAAAACGACCCTTCTATTCCTTGTCTCTTCCCACCACAACCCACCCCGTAAATCCACATTAACCACTAAGAATTTACAATCCCTTTAACCAAAGGGCCCAGATTTGAGGAATAATGAATGAACTGGAAAAAAACGCTACCTGTGGCATCCATGAAAACAAGATCCAAAATGTGGGTAGTAAACCATGCCCCCCCCCCAAAACAACACCTACTCTTTAAACAGAGACCCAACGGAAAAAGTAGCTTCTAGGGGGAAATTCCATAAATGAGAACGATTCTATTAAAAAAAACTTTTTTATAGGTGAAAAAAAATTTTAAGCATTATCTGGGTACTACTCGTCAGTGCTAAGACTGTCTCCCATTTTCCCCTTCTAAGCAACCAGAAGAAGCAAACCATCACAAAACAGTACACGATAAATTCATTATCTAGGATATGCCCCTGCTGAGGAGACAATTCTAAGAATCATAAGTAATATGAGGGTATAATTTATCATCCAAACGAGGATACTCCTAAGAGCAAGAAAAGGGCACTATTAGTAAATATTCCAGACATGGTATAAACGAGTAGTGTCTTGGGTGGCCCAGGATACACGATCTCCCTATAGAAGAGGATCGAGGACTATGTTATTCTGAATCAGACTAATATAAAACAGTATTACATTCTAGTAAGGGGAGCATAGCCAGTGAGTACATTCTGTGCCCTTCATCCCTAAAAGAAACCCTATAGCTGGTACAAATTAAAGCTACTGTGTATTCCCTCTCACGCACATGCCCTACCACCACCCGGCCAGAAGTCAACTATACCAAACCTTGCTACAGGCTGCCTGAGAATCAGGAGAGAAAGGCTATCCACTTCACCCGAAAGACCTTAGGTAAGTGGTTATTACTCTGTGCCTCAAATTTCCTCCAAAGACTATAATTCTTTACACTCACAAGATTAAAAAATTAGATTAGGAATACTAAACAACTGAATTGTGTTCTACAAACGATGGTCCAAAATGAATTTTAATTCTGGCTGTGGTAGAAATTAGGATCAGAGATAGATGTGTGTGTATTTAGACACACATACATTAGCTTTAGACTAACATTAAAATTATTCAAAATTAAATTCTCTACCTGTACATCAATCACTAAGGATTTTGAAAAGGATACACCACCACTAAAGGTTACCTATGTAAGTGAAGAATACTGCCAAATGTACAAGACAGATACACAATATTATCTGAATACCGTGTACATTAAATTACAGGGTAAAACCTACAAATCAGTCATGACCAGAGATGGAATGAGAGGCATCCATGGAAGGGATACAATTAAGAACAAGTCATATAAGCTACATCTCTGGGTCTTCAAAATGAGGGAGATGATACTGACCCACCTACCTCAAAGGGAGCTTATGAGTCTCAAATGGTCTAATGCGTAAGTTCTCAACTGCTTCCCTCCACACTAACAAGCCACAGAGCTAGGACACAACTTCCATTAGTGACCACGGTTACTCCCAAGATAGTGATTTGGGAGAAACTTGGGGAAAGTCCCAAGGAACCCACCACCACCCCCCCGCCCCCGCCCAGGTGATTTTGTTATTTGTGAACCACTGCAATGATAAGTATAGAATCATTCTGCAAATAATAGAGTCCTATGCGAATGCAAAAAATCTGTTCTGGCAAAGCACCAGGCATTGACAGCTCTTAAAAGTTCCACTTTACCAGTAAATTTAGAGTCTTTGTGGTATGGCCTACACTAGACCCAATTCTCAAAAAGGACAGTTAAGGAAGGAAAAAGAAAACTAAAATCAAAATAAAGCTAATCAAAACAAAAGCCCACAGCCCCCATTCAAAAATCAGAAGTGTAAAACATACAAACCTAAAATCTTTGACGTCTGCGTCAATCCCATTCTGCACTGGTAAACCATTGGTCTTGTCCATCACATCACCCTCCTCCTTCAAATCTCCTAGCTTATCTCCATCAAAGGTACCCTTGTTCTTCTTTTCACCTTTGTCGTTTTCATCACTGTCTGCATCCCTTGGGCCCTGTTTAAAAAATAGCTTCAGCTTCACTAATCATCATCAACTAATAATAGCGGGCAACCACTGTGGACACCAGACTACACTAGATGCTAATTACAACAGGATAGTGTCCGGGCCCTTTCAAGACAGTACAATCTAATTAACAGACAACATAGAGGCAGGAACACTGCAGAAAGTCTTGCCAAATGGGGGAGACAGACATACAATTATGTTACAGAGTTTAGAACGGTCTTACCATGCCCAGTGCCCCACCATCCCGTTTTCTCTTTTCTACCCAAAGCCCAGCCACAATTTTACATCTCTTGGTCCCACTTCTCGACTTCCAATTCTAATTCCATATAACAGGATGACTCCTAATAAGCCCCAGGTGTGGCAGCTCACAGTCTAGTTAGAAGGTGTTGAGCCTACGAAAAGAATTTCCTGCTATGCCATTGCCTGTGTAAACTCCCTCGCTTCTGAATACTGTGCTAAGTGTGGTCTGACATCAGTCCAATTCAATCACCTTACCCTTTAACTCGAGACATGTGCCCTGCCAATCAATGTGCACCACTACCCCCTCCGCTCCACAATAGTTCTCAGGGCTTACTGCATCGATAATTCACCAATCATCCTTCACTTCATTTTTTTTGTATTAATCCTTCAAAACATGTTCAATCTAAGTGTGAAAGTCTTTCACCAAAAGAAAGTACTCTGAGAAGTGCTCATCTGTTGTCTCACCCTCTGCCTGTCCCATAGCAGATTATGAGACTATGAGGGAGCACCTTCAGCTGGATCGCTGGTGCAGCACACTTGACCTCTGAAGTGTTTCAAGCTACAAAGACTGGAAGACTGGACCTAAAAGAACTGTCTTGGTGCCACGCACACCGATGCCTTATCTTCTAAGGGAATTAAGTCTGTCTCCTCTTATCAACAATCCTAAATTAAGACCAGGACATAGAAAGCAAATGCGCCTTGATTTCCAAAAGGAAATGAAGATTTGGTAGAGTGACTTGACATGGTTCACAGAGCTTTGCAGAATCTTACCGAACGGTAAGTAACCTTTACTTTTATAAAACTGGAGAGGCAACCTTGCTTGTTGTCCTCACCACCGACTTCTAGTCAAAGGAAGAAACAAATACACCTGGCCCAAATTAAAGCTCCTGGCAAAAGGCAAGAGCCAATGAGAAAAAGAGGAGCTGCTTTACAGCATTTCCAGTCATCACAACCACATTTTGGGGGTGGGGGTGTGTCAACAATGGAGGCCGGAGCAGCAGACGCTCCATTGTGAACAGGCAAGACCCACGAATGCAAAATATACACACGCTCTTAGGCGAGTTCCTGGAGAACTCTGGCCCAGAGAGGATAACTCACGAATCCCGACATTCTTAGAGCTTTCACCTGCCAGTCAGAGCCCATTTTACTTTCAAATTCATTCTCGGTTCAAGACACAGAAAAACATTTCACGGCTAATATGAACCAAGGAACACAAGAAGGAACATAGAAAGGATATACAACTTCATACTCATGTGGCATCAAGACGGTAAACTACAGTTTTGGCAGCCACCGAGATGGGACTTTCACAGGAGAATCTTCGAAGTGCAAGACTGTTACAGGTTCAAAAGGAGCGAATGAACAACAGCCAATTAAGTGCCACAGGGAGATCCCAAAGAAGGGATGGGAATACGATAGGATTCTAAAGACACATCTTCCAAAATGTCCAGAAACAATACCTCCCTCCTACTGCAAAGGTCAAACCGACAGAAACCATGTATTCATTTTCCTATCCCCAGTACTGAATACAGTGCCTGGCAGAAGTTAAAAAAAGTATGACGAAGGAAACTGAAATGACCAAAAAGTCCTGCAAAACTGAACTACTACTACCGTAAGAAGGACCTTCCCACTGTCTTTATCGTAAGAGTCCAGGAGATAGTGACACGGTCTGGATAACAAACTCTACCTGTATGTGACACCATTAATGTCCAATAACAAGAGTATTAGAAGGATGATCCCACTAACACAACTAAGTAATCTTCCAGAAATCTACAAATCAAGTTCCTGGCTCAGAAGGAACAGTTCGGCTCCAATGTCTCACAAGCAGCTCAAAGGTCTGGTGGCCAAATAGGAAGAAAACGGGATAAAGAAATAGTGGCAAGTTGCACCAACAAGCAAGAAACCTGGTGACGAGAGATTCGCTCTCACCAAATCAACTCTGCATTTTCTTTCCTCGGTGACACTTTAGAAGGGCTTGCTGAGAAGCTGTTGGGCCTATCTCTAAGCCAACTGCCAGGGCCTGAAAACAGTCACTGATACTAAACTTACTCAATTATATTGCCAAGGGCTAGATTTTCAAAGGAATCCCTAGAATGGGCCATTTCTCAACAATATTATACAGTCTATTCATATAAATTATGGATACCTGGTTTTCTGCTCTGATTAGGCTATTAATTCCTCAGAAGAGTAGGTTCCTTCGATTTGAAGGTGGGGGACCCAAGAGAGGCTTCTATTCCTTGATCTGGATGGTCACTGGTGTATTCGTTTTATAGAAACACATAAAGATGAACATATAGGACTTATATGCTTTTTAGCACTTGGGTCACATTTCAGTAAAAAGTTTACTCAAGGAACACCTGGGTGGCTCAGTCAGTTAAGCGTCCAACTCTTGGTTTCGGCTCAGGTCATGATCTTGGGTTCAAGCCCCACATCAGGCTCCACACTGACAGCGAGGGGGCTGCTTGGGATTCTTTCTCTCTCCCTCTCCCTCTGCCCCTCCCCTGCTCGTGTTCTCTCTCAAAACATATAAATGAACTTAAAAAAAAAAAAAAAAGTTTACTCAAGAGAAAAAGTTCAGTAAATCAACGATAGCCCTAAATAAAAATGGCTCACAAGTCTGATTTCTGAATGATACCAAGAGCACAAGTGGGAAGACTTTTTGTCAAAAGTCTGCTATTAAAAGAGAATACAGGGTTCAGGATCATAAAAATGTTCTCTTAGAAATATAAACACTCTAGAGAGAGAAAAACAGGGGTAAAAATGGGATGGTACATTTTATGAGATTTTTAATTAATATTTAAGATAAGGGTCCATTCATAGCTATATGGTCTTTAAGAAAGACCTAATCCAGGAGCACCTGGAAGGCTCAGTAGGTTGAAAGTCCTCAGTAGGTTGATTTCGGCTCAGGTCATGGTCCAGGGTCGTGGGATCAAGCCCCACAATGGGCTCTGTGCTGAGTGTGGAGCCTACTTAAGATTCTTTCTCTCTCTGCCCCTCTCCTCAGCTCGCAAGGCCCTCTCTCAGGAAAGGATGGGGAAGGGGATGGGGAAGGGAAAGAGAAGGAAGAAGTAATGCAGAGGAAGGAAAGGAAGGAAAGGAAGGAAAGGAAGGAAAGGAAGGAAAGGAAGGAAAGGAAGGAAAGGAAGGAAGGAAGGAAGGAAGGAAGGAAGGAAGGAAGGAAGGAAGGAAGGGACTAATCCAGATTGCACAAAACCTACATTCTATCTCGACTGCTAACACTTAACTGGTCACAGGACTTTGGACAGGTCATGAAAACCGAATCTTCATTTTCTCATCTACAGAACAGGGATAATTTTATTATAACAGAGCAGTTATAAAATGATGCATATGCAAAAGGTCTGTGAAGTATAAATCATTTTACACTACAGTACTATGATAATTAGTAAAAGCTATTCACTGGGATGGTATTTCTTAAGTAACATTATTCATGATATCAAGATTAAAACTCTTAAATGCCCCAATTAAGCGGTTTAACTCTAATATAAGTATATAGCCAATCTAGCCCTCCCAGGGACACTCATTTTCACAGTGCAGTGGCTGTATGGCTAGTGTTGAACATCACAATCTTTTTAAAATTTACAAGTGTCTGGGCTCTCACCCAGAGATTCTGATTTAATTGGTCTGCAGAAGCTCCCACAAGTATTATAAAAAGCTTCTCCTCCAGCAACTCTAATAAGCACTCACAAATGAGAACCACTGTAATTAAGTCCAACATAAGCATCATAAAGGCAGGGTTTTTGTTTGGCTTTTTTGGTCACATAATAGTACCGAAAAAGTCTATTATCTAAATAAACGAAAAAACAAAGAAGGATTAATAGCATCCTTTTATTGTGGGCTTCCTTTAAATGAATGCTAACTTAAACCTGTAGTATTCAAATATAGGATTCAATGAGTGCTCAAAATGCACGTAGCCAAGCCCAATCAAAATCTCAAGAGTGCAGCCCAGAAGGGTTCTGAGAGATCCCCCGCCCACACAGAGGCGGAAGACTGTGTTCCACTCGTAGATAAAGAATTGACAGAAGAGCAGGCAAAAAGAAGAACTTTATATCGTGCAGATCAGAATCCATCCATTTATGGCTCAGCTTTGTCAAAAGCCTCACATAACAGGAGGAATATTTCAGGAGAATACCTATTAATTCTGAATGAGTCAGAGAAATGAGAGAATTTAATTTCTTCTCTTACTGCAGTGATCGTACCACAACGCTCCATGGGGCAAGTCACATTCAATGAGATTAGTAATGTTCCGCCCTTCTTTCCAAAAAAGAGCATTCTGCATATCCGAAATTAGAACAAAGTTTGAATCCAGGCCCTACCACCTTCCTTCTAAGCCTCATTTTTTGCATCTATAAACTCACAGGGACAACAGTATCTACCTCAAATGGTTGTTTCAATGATTAAATAAGGCAATACATAAAATTGCGACTCTTTCAAAAAAAAAATTCTTCAAAGTACTTTATTCCATTTTCACATCTTTTTCCCAATGCCTTTTTCAGACACATCCACCCCCACCTCCCAAAGCTTCAAAAGTCCTAGATATCTTATGTCTCCCCATCCCCTGGGAAAAAACTTATGGCTCTAATCATTAGACCCTTTGTACCACGGATTTTCTTGAGATATGTACGCAGAATCGAGCCACCACCAACTACTACGTTTCATCAAATTAATTTATAAAACATACCATCATTTTATGTGCTAACAAGGAAATACTGGCAATTAAACTGTGATATACTATCATTTTCAAGTTGCATTCCAATTTCAAAATGAATAAGGTGGGGAGGTGTACACTTTAGAAACAGTGGAACACAGAATATACACTGCGCATGTGATCACCTAATTCCTGGTGTGCCAAAAGGTAAGAAGAGTGTTCTCTGCGTAGTAGCCACCAGATCCAGGAGGGGGGAGAAAACATATATCTTGACCATGCAGAATGGTATTTGTTGTTATTACAGAGATGAAAACACAACAAAACCATTTTCTAAAAGGTGGTTGCTGGTTTTTTAACTTTTTATCTAGTCCGTATTTAAAAGCTTGACATTGATAGTAGAGCATGCAGATTTCCTGTTCAAGAGAAGTTCAAATCTAAAGGGGCTCCACCAGGGGCGCCTGGGTGGCTCAGTCGGTTAAGCATCCGACTTCGGCTCAGGTCATGATCTCGCTGTTCATGGGTTTGAGCCCCGCGTCGGGCTCTGTGCTGACAGCTTAGAGCCCAGAGCCTGCTTCAGATTCTGTGTCTGCCTTTCTGGATTTGATCCATGGCCTCCTGGTAATTTAATCCTCCAAGAAAATGACGCATTTTCCAAACTTTAGTGTGCATGCAAATCACCTGAGGATCCTGTCAATTAATAAGCAGGTTTTGATTCAATAGGTCTGGGGTAGGTCTGGGGTAAGTTCCCAGGTCGTGAGAATGCTACTGGCCCGTGGACTTGGTGGAGCAAGATTCTGTAAGGTTTACAAAGCATCTTCATATACATTACACATCCATACAAATGAGACTTTGTTTGGTTTTTAATGACTCCATTTTGCAGATGAGAAAATTAAGGTTCAGTTGAAATTCAAATCCCTGACTTCTAACTGCATTTACACTACACACAATTTTTAAACAAAATCAATTAAGTAGCACTGGTTACCTAAGACAAATGCAGCGGAGACTAGAAAAGCCAGTTATAAGTTTTGTGACCCAAAGGAACTGCCATGAGCGTGCACACGTCCTGGTCAGAAAGCCGCCAGTCTCTACACACAAGTAGAAAGGCCGACCCAAGGTATTTTTTCCTAAAGATCTTTCTTCTGCAAGGTTGAGGTGGTCTTCACCTCAACTGAAGTTTAAGTAGTCTTCTCACTTCCCTAGGCACCATAAACCAGAAATGTAGAAATTATAACCCACTCTGCTGACTAGCTAGGCTTCAATCTATTTGAAGATCAGCTGGTATTTCAAAGGCCAACAGCGAGGTCCTTCGATGGGATATTTCACACAGCAGCCTCACAATACGGTAGTCACGTATGATTTTGTAACCACTCTGAACCATGCTTTTGGGGGGACGCAGGAGAGGAAGGCCGTCTTATTCCAGGGGTAAATAAAATAAAGGATACGAAAAGACTCATCTCTGACTTAACTGGTATTCTGAGTTTCCCTATTATCCTGAAACCTGCTACCCTGGTTTTTGATTCATATGTGGAATACTACCAAAATTTTACAGTGGGTGCTAAGAATAAAATACTGCTGTGGGATTCTTACCGTCAGCCTGGAAGTACAGAAGCCAAAACTACTCAACTGAGTCCATCTGTACCATCAAGATGAACTTCAGAAAGCTCAGGCAAGTTAGACAAAGAGTTAAATACCTTCATTCAAGCTGTAACCAAGAAACAAACTTACTGAAAGTGGAAAACCACTGTAGAATGAGTAGATTACTTTAGTTCTAAACTACCCTTAGCAAAAAGTCAGAGTCTGGGTTATCTGTTGTCAGTATCCAGAAATAGCCCCTTGGTACCTGCTTTGAGGTCTACATTTATTATGCCATTGAAGATGAGGTTTTCAGCTCTTAGAATTAAAATGGAGTCTCCCCACGGCCTACTGGAGGTCCGGTCACCCAAAAAGTAAAAATATCTGAGCGCTCTGACCCATAAGCCACCAACTACCACTCAGAATAATTGTCTACAAAGCAGCTCTTCTCTGAACTCAACACTTTCAATGACAGACTAAATTAAAAAGAAGAAGAAGAAGAAGAAGAAGAAGAAGAAGAAGAAGAAGAAGAAAAGAAAAAAGAAAAAAGGTTCACCTTTTTGCATGCATTCTATGACAACCAAAAAGTGACTCAGGTTTCCATTACCAAGAGCTTTGGTCAAATGTCATCTAACAAACAGGCAGAGCAAAGCCAGGTCATGAAGTTGATAAAAGTAGTTCACTGCTTCTCAGGCCTCCATTCACCAAGAGACTGGATATACAATGTGGTAGCCTGATGTCACTGATCAGTCCTCTGTATCACCCTTGACTCAAGTCAAATATGGGATAGTATTTCATTACCCACAGTAAGTTTTTTCTGAGAAGAAGTTGAAACACATCTGGAGAAGTTTTATTTATCTTTATGCAAATCTCAGAGGCTCAGTAAATTATCTGAGAGTTCAATTTTCTGACCTCTATATCCTGAGGTCTTAAACTCCTCTGGTGACAATACTGTACAATGGCTGAAAATTACCAATCTCTCAAGACAACTCAGACGGAAGCCACCTTCACAAAATCCAACACAAGACAATGATGCAGAAGATACTGCTCTGTCATAAGATTAACGGAGGGAATAAATGCTTAAAAGAGAGAAGCAGGCAAAAATCGCAGTAATTCAGTCCCAGTGTTTTATCTGTCTCCTGATTCCAATTATTTTTCTACCTGCTTCCAAACTTTACAGTAACCCAGGCATGTGCCTCCTGGCTAATACCCAAGAATTAGAAACTGGGCACACACATGATAGAGAATTTATGGCAGGAGGCATACAGGATCCAGTTCACCACACTAACAATTTATGCGCAATACCAACCTTTCTCCTACAATAAATAACTAAATAAAAGTTATACACAGAAATTAGCAGGCAACGCTTCCTGGGAAATCTGTGCTCGTGAGACAGGGAAAGTGTGAGGGCAGAAGAAGAGGTGAACCGGGGATAGGTGAAAGAAGAGAAGAAGTAACACCATCCTTCCCACGGGACAAGAAGGAAACGATCATTTTGCTCAAACCCATTCCTCACATCCAAGGGTAGATCTTATTTTTCCCAAGTAGTCTCTTGGGAAGGTTCAAATAAAGAAGGCTTTTCCTACCTGATCCACAAGCCACTAAACCTGACCTATGTCTTTGCAAGGTCAAAAGACCCAAAAGCGATCGGGTCAGCTTTGGAATGACCAGGAATCAAGACTCAAGACAAAAGCCGCAGTTTAGTCCCTTCATCATCCTAAGGGTTTTTATAAAAATAAAAGATCCTCTTCTGGCTAAATTCCTCACATCAAATTTCTAGGTGTGAAGCTGGGAGAAATCCAGAACATCCTCTTACAGGAGTTCATTTTTTCTGGGTTTTCTGTAGAATTAAGAGCTCCAGCCACATGGCAAGTGTCAATGTTAGCTGAAGCATCGTCTTTGACATGCCTAGAATAAAGCTAACTCCACGTGCATTCTGGGTACTTTAAATGTCACCTGTTCTCTTCACACCAACCACGTCAACAATCATTCACTTCATGTCCACTAACATACTGAAGAATTGCACTTGACACATAAGGAAGCTTCACCAAAAATGATACCCTACTACTCTAAAGAAGTTTCAAGTGGAATGAGGAAAAGAGGACCAAGCCTCTGACACCCAGCAACAGATATATGGCAAGAAAAATACTGATCATAGATGCTGTAAGGTAAAGTGAGATCGTTATGGAGGCAAAATTATTAACAGGATTTGGGGAAAAGAAGGTCTTTTATAAGACTGCCCAAAACAGTATTAGCCAAAAAAGACTTCACAGAGAAAGGATTCTGAAAACATACAAAGCAAGTCGAGTCAGAAGGAAAGGAGGGAAAACAGATTCAGGCTGCCTTTCATGACCTTCCTGGCTGTGACACGGAATATAAAACCAGTCACAGAACACATTTGAGGAAGACTCAAATGGAAATTCAAGGTAAGACTTCTAGATCTAGAAAGTTGATGACAAGAAAGAACCAGTTTTGAGAAAGAAAGGCTACCAAAGATGCTTGAGAAAGACTGCCTAAGACGTAAAGGGGAAGAGGCTATAGACAGAGGAACTGCTTTGGCAACAACTGAGCGTCACAGAGGTCAAACGATGATCAATCCCCTCCCCCCACCCCTGCCCCCACAAAAGTGTGCAGATCTGGAACTAACAGACATTCTAATTTCCTGACAGGCAAGGTACAAGAGGCAAAGCTGTTCAAAGAGGGCCAAAGACCATACCATAATTAAAGCCTAGCTAGCAAAATAAGAATGGTCCTACATATCTGGTCCACTTTAAAGATTTCTGGGTTTTGGCAAATCGCTGCTCTCGGATCTATTCCCAGCTTCAGCTTTCTTATTTTAATTCCTTCTGTTTTTACTTTGTTTGTTTGTTTGTCTGTCTGTCTGTTTGTTTTAAACCAAAAATGTCTTCTGATAGACCAAGGAACTGAGAACTAGATTTCGGTTCTACCTCACATTATTATCAATGTATCCCCCAAAAAAACATCATGTCTCTGTTTTTAAAAAGTTCAGTGTACATCTCCTACTGTGTTTGCAGACATCGAATTGCAATAAAAGTGTTTTAAAATACACTGTAATTAGTGCTGTGAATATCTAAGGAAACTAAACAGGCATGTTTTGCTTTAGGGGGGGGGGGAAAAAGAGAGATATAGGAACAAGTTCCTCAAGCCAACTTACAAATCCTCCTTTTCTTAGACAGGAATCGCCCGGGGATGAGCTCAACACATACTCCACCATGCTAACGCCTAGTCCCCCACTCTCCGACCGTGGGGACAGTACAGAATTGACCTCACTGTTCACATGGAAACTCTGACCAGGTCTTCTCTGCACCATGATTGGCTGGGAAACTGAATGATCTACAAAAAAGATACACAAGCATGATACAGTGCAGCCAGAGGCTCAAACAAATTATGAGTGATGTCTCATGGATAAACCAATGACTGGGAATCAGGAAGCCTGCCATGGTCAGGTGAGCCAAAACCTCCTATTGTGTTTTTCCCTAAGTATAAATTCTACATAAACTAAGGAAAACGGAACACACTCCTCATATATCCAGGACAGCAGAACAATACAGCAGTTCACATAACTGGTTTACCTAGCTATAGTGGATAAATTGTTTACCCCTTTCAAGTAGCAGAATTTCTTTTTAATATATTTTATTAGTAATATTACTGAAACAAAATGTGACTTTACTGCCCTTTTTAAAACCAACAACATAATTTGATATTTTCTGATGACTCACTGTCATCCGAGGTTCCATTTTTACATTGCGCTGTAACACAGCACGTTGGCTTTTTGGGATTTCCGTCTCCTTCCTCCCTATCCTCGGTTATTTCTTTCTGCTGTCAGTGTGTGCCTCTACAGGTCCTCCCCATCCCTCTTCAGGGGTAGTCTGTCAGAAGAGCATCCGTGCCCAGTAACTTGATTTGGCCCCAACCACATTTACAAATAGATCATCCCATACACAGTACACAGGGGGGCAAGGGGAGGAAAAAGAAACATGAACTTCAAATGGCAGGCATGGATTTTCTAATTCCGAGTATGTTGACAGCAGTACAGAACAAGAAGTTATAGCTGAAATTACGGTCATTTCAAACAGACCACTCCCCTGTGGCTAGCACTTCAATAAAATATTGAAGATCTGATTTTGTGATAATTATGTTTTAATAAATTACATCATATAAGCTCCTTCATGGCAATTATACTAAAGGACAGCACATTGCTTGACATGCTTATGTCACTGATGTGAAATTCATGACTTGCCAATTGCTGAGGAAAGGAGCTCTAAGACAGGCATAAATCACAGTACAGATGCTAGATCTAGATTACCTGATGTTCCCCAGGCACTGTCTCGCCATTGATCACCCAGGAATATTCCTTTTGGTCCATCTTTGCTGGATTCATCTGTTTCCCAAAACTTTTTACCTGGCAAGAGCTGCTGCAAATTAAAAATAATAGATGCTTTTAAAGAATTCATAAAGGATGAAAGTACAGCAGTCAACACTTTCTTTCAGACAAGGTACTGCAGATGCTCATGTGCTCTGGAGGGCTTTAATCGCAGTGTTCTGACTACACAGACTGTGGTCAGAGCACTACTGCATATTCGGTACAAGTCACAGAGAGGCCTAAGGCAAGGAGGGGCCACAGATCAACCCACCACAATAGAGGCTCAGCTTAAATATCTAGAATTATCCATTTAACCTATGCCAAGATTTTACGGGGGGCAGGGGAAAGGGGAGTAATATTAGACCTATTAGTTAAATACTTGCTGAGAAGACTCCTTTTTAAAAAGAATGTACCTACAACTACTAACACACTACTTCTGCCTACATGTGTACTAACTGGCCGTACAAAGTTACTCAAGCTGGGGCATGAACTCAGACCCCAGCCATGGAATGCTAGAGGCAAAACTCACCTCCTTCGCACAGAAGACTGTGTTAACCAAAACATTTTCATCACCAGAAAGAAAAAACAAGCAAAATCTTCCCAACCACAACATTAACCTATTCCAAGATCTTGGGAAGACAAAACAGCCAATTTCCCCATTACCGGAAGGGAAATAAAACCTCCTATCCTCGGTTGATTTTAACAAAACTTAATAATACCATTAAAGTGACTTCACAAAACACTCCATGCTTCACAGAAATGTATACATCACTGGCCCTAAACCAATATGAGAACTTTAAACTGGCTGTGACCAAAGAAATGCAAAGTACCATTTAAGCAAAACCAGTACAGTTTTGCCCAAGATCAAAGCATTAGCGACCAGGATCAGTTACAAAGTGAAATTCCACTGGAATTCCATCATTCTTCATTTTGGTCATCAGCTTTACTCACTAAAACGTCCCCCTTATTTCCTCTAAGTATGTTTTCATTTCAGCTACTACTAGTCAGACAAGAAAGACAGAAGTTTGAGACAGTAATCGCTGCTTTTGAGCATAAAAGAAGCACCTGGAGAGTTGGAAGTTCTCAGAGGAACAGAATCAAAAATCAGAAAGCAAAATATTTGCTCTCCTCCTTGATAATAAAGGTTTGCCTTTCCAATTTATAACCCATACCGCAGCGATAATGGGAGAATAACTCAACTTTGCCGTCACTGAAATCAACCTCGGCTTTCCAAATCTGGATTCTGGGTTTCTCAGCGTAATTTCAGTTCTGTCTCTATACATCTGCCTGGCAGACCTGGGTTACAACCTGGTCAAAGCAGTTTCCCACACACTTTTCTCTTCAGGCCCTAATCTGTCATTTTCTAATCTAGCCAGATGGTGTCAAAAGACACATTTTGGTCTGGCATTCAGTAAGCTTACGTTTACTTGAAGATGAACAGTTATAAGCAGTCGGCGCCTAGAATGCCTCGTGGGTTCATTCTCTGAGGGAAACAAGGACAGACACAGCTCGTCTGTTAATCTGAGATGGGGGCAGGGGTGGGGGGAACGGCGGGTGGGCAGAAGGGAGAGCTAAGCAGTGGGGTCAGAAGCAGTGGCGTCAGGAAGTCATGGACTAGACAACTTTGATGTGTCCCGGGACAAACTGAACTGCCCTAGGCCTCATTCTTTCTGTACTGATGATGGAAATAATTTTCAGGTTGTGATGATTAGAGATGTTGTTGAGGAGTGCCTAGCACAATGCCCACCACACAGCAGGTTTTCAATAAATGTATTCAGTGTTATCATGCCAGGGCAAAATAGCTGTAAATCACAGAAAGGACACTGAAAATTAACGTGAACTACTCAAGCACAATGCAAGAATTCTTGTTTTTAAACTTATTTTTCTTCTTTTAGTCTCAAAAATGGCCTCTCACAAGATTACAAATATTTCCCTATTGGTTGTATCTTTTCCAACTAAAATTGTGATTTTTCTCCTGCATTTTGTAGGTGGTGTGAACAAACAGGAGTCTACATCAACTTCTCTTTTGTGTACAAGAAAGAATGAAAGCAGAAGGCACACCTCACTTACTGGTTAATTTCCATATAATAGTGGATGTTTTCCACATAATGATGGAAAGAGAGCAAAGGTCATCAAAAAAAAAAAAAAAAAAAAGGCCAAGGAGCACCTGAGTGGCTCAGTTGGTTAAGCGTCTGACTTCTGCTCCTGTCATGATCTCGCCCCACATCTGGCTCGGTGCTGACAGCTCAGAGCCTGGAGCCTGTTTTGGATTCTGTGTCTCCCTCGCTCTCTGCCCCTCCCCCCTCGTGCGCACGCGCACACGCGCACACGCTCTCTCTCCCTCTCTCTCCCTCTCTCAAAAATAAACATAATTTGTTTTTTAAAGAGTCAAAATGGCGCTCATCACTCTCCACACAAATATGGAAATCTTTACTGAGAACTCAAGGAAAAGCTTCTTTGAATATCAGCCTCCGTGTGCAAATACAGTCCGTCGGTGATTTGTCAAACTGCTGACAAAGCAGCAGCCCTTGAACTCAAGGCTTCAAAAATGACTTCTGGAATCCTGTCATCTTTCACTGTAGCTGCCAGGCTGTCATAACATAACATGCAAAGCCAGCAAAAGCAGGTGAACATGTAAGCAAGGCTGGTTCCAGGCCAAGTTCTCTCAAAAGGAAACAACACAACAGACATGTAGAAAGGTGCTAAAAAGTGGAGATTTTACTTCAAAGTAGTAACAGATGCAACAAGTCTCAAAGGAACGAATACACACCAAAAACCCCAAGACCCTTGTCAGGTACTAAGAGGCAACCATTTCTCCATTAGCAATCGGTGTAAATGTAAATCCTACCTAGAGACTAGGAACAGGGCAAGAAGTACTAGAACTCCACGTGCTCTGGCAAAGTAGTAGTGAGGAGGTCAACGAACCATTATCAATGCAAACAGCTTGGACTGAAAGGGCAAGTGTGTAAGAGATCATGAAAAAAGGGGTGGGAGAAGAAGGTGCTAGCACACCGATTCTGGGGGGGAAAGAGATGGAGCCAAGTTGCCAGAGTGCTCTCCAAATGGGAAGAAAGTTAAAATACCACACCAACCAACGTGGGCAAAGACAGAAGCAAACTCAGCAAAGCTCTTCAGTCTCGGGTCTGACACGGAACCTAGCCTTTCTCACTTTCCTCCGCAACATACCCATCCCCACCCCTCACTTGTGTGCTCATCAGCATCAGACTGGGACCTCTGCCCCCCGGTACTCACGGCCCTGTGTGATCCCCGACCCTTGACTGTGGGCCGGACCTAGTGACTTGCTCCTGAGGAACAACACGTGGTAAGAGGAATGGCGTGTCAGCTTCAAAATTACCTTACAAACACTGACGACCCCTCCTGCTTGCTCACTTTGAGGAAGCTAGCTGCTACGCCGTGACCTGCCCTGCAGAGAGGCCCCCACGTGGCAAAACCCAAGAGAGGCCAGGGGCCATCAATTCATTAGGAACTCAGGCCCTCCGAACAACAACCTGTTAGGAACTTAATCCCGACATCAATCTCCCGAGTGAGCTTAAAAGCAGACCCGTCCCCCGTTGAACTCTGAGATGGCCGCAGCCCCCACTGCAGTCCTGAGTGCAGCTTGGGAGGGGCCCCGAAAGAGAGGTCTTTCAAAGCCATGAGTGGGTTCCCGCTCACAGAAACTGTGAGGTGTAAACAACTCTGTTGTTTTAGGCCTTGAGATTTTGAGGTAACGTGTCAGGTGGCAAGAGGAACTTGTACAGTTGTGAATGTATTTGAATACAGCTGTTCTGAGATTCAAAACCTTTCTTAAGTCTGATTTCAATAGGGGCGCCCGCCTGCGTGGCTCAGTCGGTTGAGCCGACTCTTGATCTGGGCTCAGGTCATGATCCCAGGGTCATGGGATGGAGCCCCAGACGGGGCTCTGAGCTGAGTGGGGAGCCTGCTTAACATACTCTCTCGCTTGCTGGCTTGCTCTCTCTCTCCCTGCCCTCCCCCAATCGCGTTTTCTAAATAAAGTTAAGTAAGTAAGTAAGTTAGTAAGGCGCCTGGGTGGCTTGGTCAGCTAAGTGTCCGACTCTTAATTTTGGCTCCGTTCATGATCTCACGGTTCATGGGTTAGAACCCACACTGCATCAGGCTCTGTACTGACAGTGCAGAGCCTACTTGGGATTCTCTCTCTCCCTCTCTCTCTCTCTCTCTCTCTCTCAAAAATAAATAAATTTTAAAAATAAATAAATAATTCAAAATCTGTTTAAAAATAAATAAAAGTTTGTTTTCAAGAAGCACTTCTCATTCCTTTTCTAGTATCTACATTCCAAGGACTTTTGACTTTGGAAAAAATAACATGCTTTTCATTTCCCATTTCCCCCTACTTTGTCTCATAGCCCTTCTGCATTAAAAAAAAAAAAAAAAAGTACTAACTTCTGCAAAATTAGATGGGCTTAGATATATAAAGCTTACCGAAAACTAGTAGCAGTCAGATATTCGAGTCAACTAAAATAACGACATTCACCATTCAAATCTGATCAGAGTTAAAGAAGCTATAATCTATTGAATTATAAAATAAAACAAAGTGACGATGAGTATCTGTTATTTCAAATGCAACAGCAACCCCTCTGGAGGTATCATCTACAGTATTGGCTAAAACAGACTGACTGGCTCACCAACCCACTGGCATAAACACCAGGAGTTGCCAAACCTTCATTTAAGCCACACCTAAATCCAACACCAAAAATTTAAAACCAACCATTGTATGAAAAGTGAATTACTGCTTACCCCATAAAAAACTTGGAAAGAAAATTGTTCTTTGACAGGAAAAAAAAAAAGGAACAGATCACAGCAGAGGTTTACAAAATTTACTTTAAAGAAAGATTAGGCAATAAGAGGATTAAAAGATTTGACAATTCTAAAGGAAGATAACTGGAATTAGGAATTGGTCCAACAAAAGCAAAAGAGACCCAGGGAGTCAGATGTAGGCAGTATTACCCAGGTGGCAAATTTAGGGAGAGGGCATATGATGCACAGTCTATCCTCATAAAAGCAAGGAGTGCATCAAGCTAGATAGCAGCCTGATTACAGTAGCCACTAAAAACATCTAAGTAACTTCCCTGGCTCAGACTCTTGCTGAGCAAGCAAACTTCATATGAGAACTTGGCTCCCTCCTGTAGCCAGGCATGCTGATCACTGAACACAATTATCCTGCCCACTTGAGAGTTATTATTTCTCCTTATAAATTAGTAAACTGTATTTTGGTTTTCATATAGAAGTCTCTTGTGGTTCTGGTTAGTATAGATCAATCCCATAATCCAATCACCTCTGAATTAGTGATCAAAATCCCTTTCAAGGTCTACTAACTGAGAACCAGGACTTGGGAGGTCCCAGCATCCTCCCCAGCCAACAACAGACTTTGTACTCTTCCCTGTATCGTCCCATTAAATGGGATTCCTAGTTGCCCCAAACCCCCCAATATGTGAGTTCTCAAATCTTTGAGGGAAAAAAAAAAAACAAAACACTGTTTATCCCAGTTTGAACCACAGGTTTATAAAAGAAAAGACACAGAAAGTAAAGAAATCAGTAAGCATACTCATGAGGCTTCTGGAGAACAAAAGAGAAACCAAGCACTGGTTTACAAGCAATGTTAGCCATTCGGAAAATCTCTGAATTTTGTTTGGAAACACCTTTTTTCTTTTACCATCTAGCAAAAGAGACAATACACAAAGCCACACTTGCACAATCAATCACAACATTAGCCCCCACTAAGAGCCCTGTAAACAGAGGTGGAGACAATAAAGTGCTGATAATATCAAGCACCTCCAGCCTTCTTATTTTAAGCAATAATACAGTAGTAAAGCCTGCATGGGTGCTCTGAAGTCACTTTTAAAAACCGACCTGCTTCTGAATCCCATCTCTGTGAATTTAACCCCTCTCGGCCTCAGGTTTCTCACCTATAAAATGAACTATCGCGAACATTAAATGAGATCTGTGCAAAAAAGTAGTACAATGCTGAACTCTGAGCAAACACTCAAAAAATCGGCTGCCACTATGACTGAAGAACAAAGTGGTAACCAACAGACCTCACACTACGAATGGTTAGCCAAATGAAATGCTCCTGGGGTACTCAACTAGCAGGTGTGAGCCCAGCATCACCCAGCCCGTGTGTGTGTAAATTCCATAAAATTAAGAGCCCTAACAAACCACCACAAGAAGAGTCATCATTACATCTTTGCAGAAACTAAGAGGCATGATCATTATTAAGGACTGGGTATGTCTGACCACACCACCACGAACATTTGCACAGGGAAGTATCAGTGAGGTTTTCTGATGGTCTCAATACTCAATGCACACTCCGACAGGCACTCTGTTCTCAAAAGGAATAAAATATCAGGTAACTGCTTACAGGACTCAACACTGTCTGCCTCTCAGGGCAGAAATTAGGCTTCTTAAGGAGGAGCATTCACAGGGCGCACGCTACAGCCCTACAGGCATGCTCAGGTTTGATCACGTTATCTGGCAATGCAAACATCCAACACAAGCTGAGTTTCATCACTGGAATGTAACCAGTGCAGGAGTCAAATACCTGATGTTTTAAACAGGTGGTAAGGTACAGGACGCCGCCCCCAATTTTTTAATCTCTTAGTACATATTCTCATTACATTCTCCTGGCGTTAAAAGAATTCGACATCAACTCAGAGAAAGGACCGCTCAGAACTGACTAAAATAAAGAAGTATAATTGGTAACCACTGACAGTCACAGGTTCTAGGCAGAGTTCTGATGTGTGAACATCATATAATTTTCAGAAAGCCCTTCTCAAAACCTTAATGCCCTACCTTACCCATGCCCTTCGGACCATACAGGGTTGTAGCCATATCAAGGAAGACAGTACATCAAGTGCTTTCATAGTAAATACTATGAACTACACTCAGAAGTCATTTAAAAAGCTTTAACAAGAAACAGTTTAAATATAAAATTACATGTCAATATACT
Source organism: Felis catus (assembly GCF_018350175.1). Taxonomy (NCBI): domain Eukaryota; kingdom Metazoa; phylum Chordata; class Mammalia; order Carnivora; family Felidae; genus Felis; species Felis catus. Next base: position 23,396,169 of record NC_058375.1, read on the forward strand.
TTACTTTTTTTTTTTTTTTAAGGGTATATCCATTCATTCACTGTTAGGATAATTCTTTCGGAAAGGGTAAAGAAAATTGATATACATCAAGAGTCATGTTCATTCCTGAGAATATATCTCAACAACAACAAAAGACTGGAATTCAAAAGAAAAGGAAAAAAAACAAAAAACAAAAAAAACACCTCTACATTCAAAGTACAAGACCAAAACAATCAGGAACAAGGTAGCTGTGCTACCACAATGGAAGCTCACCCAAAACAGCCATAAAGACTCTAGGTAATGTTTACAAAATTAAAAGTAAAAGACAAAACTGCACAGGTAAAGACTCCTTCTCCTGGAGCATCCTTCCCTTCTGGATCAAGACTGGAAAGAAAAATAAAAACTAAAATCGGTGCTTGCTGGGGTGGTGACATTATGAATGACTTACTACAAAATCAACGTTTATGATGCTTTAGAACTGATTTTCTAACAAATAGAAATTAAGATTACAGGGGTATGGAATTCACTACAAACAAGGCATTTTCTTTTAAGCATACACACTTCACTTCAACATAATCTCACAGTAACAAAAGTTAGTGGCAACTTTAAGGAGTGCCCACACTGTATGTTTCAAGTATTTTTAAGCAAGCACATAACATCTAATCCACTTTGAAACCTGTACCCTAAATAAGGAATGTCGAACGAGTTCAATGGTGTTATCACAGCCAGTTACTCTTTTCAATAGACAATAAGTATAACGAAGGTGGTGTTTTCCTCTTCATTTTCCCTTCCAGTTTAAGGAGTAGGACCTTCTCAATTCACGCCTCCTGTTGGTCTGGCTACTAATTAAGGAAGTGTCCTCCATTCTCTTTAACCTGTTGTTCAATACTTACACGTAAAGATCACTTTTCAGTGCTAAAACGTAATTCTGACTGCTTCATTTCATTCAGATCACAAAAAAACTAAGCATCAACATCTGCTATAATTTTGTCACATCTCTCTACCAGGCAGATTCGAAACCTGGCACCTAGTAATTACTGCCTAAAACTGTCCATCTATGCGTCGAGATGCTTACCACTGAAAACTGATTTCCACATGAACGGTCTCTTAAGTAAGTATCTCTTTTGGTTGAAATCTAATGTACTCCTTTTAGAAAAGAGGAATTTTTTGCATAATTATAATCCTGCAGTATACAAAATTAACAGGTTTTTTGAAAAATATTTTCCAGCTATTAAGCACTTTTCATAAGTAATGTCAATAGTTACACTGAATGTCCTTTAGAAACTCTTCTGCCCCTAAAGAAATGAAACAAGCCACTGAGGCCTGGCCAATGAGAGAAAATTTGCTCTCTCCCACATCTGGAAAACCACTACTGCTCTTCTGGCTACTGAAAAATTTCAAAGCTTTCAGCATCTGAAGTACTGATGTCAAAAAGTAAAGTATTACTTGACTAGGCCCTGAAATGCACAGCCTGTAGAAGCCATTACTGGAAACAGAAGTAGTGAAAGACACTCTTCACCCTAAAAAAGAAAAACCTATCAGGAATCAAAGTGATACAGCTACCAGGCCTTCATTTTAAGGTAAGCACACTTACGGTGTGCTTCAGACTGTTGAACTTCACAACCTCCTACAGATGAAGAAAGGAGCACTAACCTGTGACAGGACTGGTCAGGACTCCCGTACGGGAGAGCGAGAAGACAGTGGGAAGGACTCTCGAACAAGAGCAAAGACAGAAAGGAAAGCACACGGGCAGGTGCCCACCAAGAAGAAAGGCATCTGGCCAGCGACAGAGGGAAGCAGTAAGGACTAGGCCAACTAGCCCAACTAGTCCAGCGACCAGTGACACTCTAAGCCAACAGGCAGTAACAGGAAGGAACATCATAAAAATTAAGTTCAGAAAATTAATCTGACATTCCTCCATAAAATGGGGGAAGGGGAAGTTAAATGGACGTCAGGAGGCAATAATTAGGCACGAAAGGGTAAGAGAGGGGACCTGTGGAAATCGGGCAAGGAAGATACAAATTGCCATGCAGATGCTTCTCTCGGCTTTCAAAGCATTAAAAAAATAATAATAATAACAACAACCAACAAACAAAAAACCTATGTAATTTCAAAAGTGAGGATTCATAGCCCATTATGACAAGCAAGAAGAATGAAGTCACTAAGTATACATAAGCCAGTCTATCACTGAAATTCTTTTAAGGAGAAGTCTATTCTGTAGAGTCGTGCAACAGAACCCAAGTATGTACCAATACGGCGTTCCAAGTTTAAGTTCACAAGTCCAATGGGTAAAGTTTTCAGGTTGTCCTGAAGATCCATGGTTGGTTGAACAGTACGAACAAAAAGACGAATCAAGCAGAGAGAAGAATTTGGTAGCTCTTAAATTTTAGGACAACCACGAGTTAGTCAGAAGTGCATTCAGTTCTTCAGCTGATGGCTGCCAAACTCCACAGTGTGCACTCTTCAAAGGAGCATAGCGGTTCCTTACCACACAAAGAGCACAATCACTGTTAACTTCATTCGTGAAATGAAAGAATACTTTCATAAAAAAATTCAGAGATACTGTTAGCACATCAATCTCCATGTTCTTTTGTGATAAATTACCCTGGGGCAAGCTCCACACTAATCCTTTCTCCACTGCACCCTCCCCACCTCCCAAATCCATTGAAAGTAAAATTCTTTACACCTTCTCCCTTCAAATTATTGGAACAGAACCAAATGAAACTTCTTTTCCCTGCTATCTTCATAAAACTTGATAGACTGACAGTAAACTGTGTTCAGAAAATGAAGAAATGTCCAAGGTGAACTAGGCTTTTCTGCAGGATAAAGGAACGGCATGTAAGGAAACAGGATTATATTATCTAGGTCAAACAAGGTCATTTGTTTTTGCACATGTATAAGCTACATGGTTTGTCCTATAACATAATCATATACATGTTACACTAGGTCTAGACTTAATAATTATCCAGGTGATTTCCTGCAGTAATACCCAAGAGCCCAATGTGCAAAAGATAAGCCTCCAGATCACATAGGAAACCTGTTAAGTTCATGAATAAAACCATGAAAACATCTAGTTTGCTTCATGACCTACCCACCTCATATCCCCAAAGCAGGAAACAGCTCAACTAAGAGAAGAGAAAGAGTCCTTTGCCTCAAGATGGGAGCAAATACTTAAACCCACCCACATGCCCAGTCAGCCTCAGGGCATTTTTAATTATTAAATTGACAAGACAAAGATCTCAGTGTGCCAGATATGGACAAGTTCCCTTTTTCATGCACTCCAGGAGATGAAAATTTCATAGATAATGGCTATTATGTATACCAGGAAGACCAATACGGAAAATAAATTCTTTCCTCTACATGCTTTGCTATAATGAGAATCACAGAATGCATTAATTAATCAAGAAACAATGGATTAACTCTGGTTAATTCTGGTTCCTCATCAGTAAAGTAACAGTAAAGAAGAGAGAATTACACACAATATTGTTTAATACACACTCGAACAAGAAATATAACAAAAGTAATTCCTGTTTTCTAAATACAATTATGTCTGGTTGTGTATATGTAATGAGGGTATTTCCACGCCCCCGCAGATAACCCAGAGAAAGTGTCCCATTGATCGAGTTACAACTATATTAAACAAAAGACCCTTTATAATAAACCCCTTATATCGGATTCAACTTGGATGATAATAGCATTGCTGATTTACTATTCATCTTATGTACTACTCTTTGCAAAATAATCAAATAGTTTGAAAATGTAAAAATATGCAGAGAAGGATGAACGAATAGAGGCTTTTTTCGTTCTGGCAGTTCCTCATCCTCCCCCCTTCACAACCCCACATCCCTTAGGATAGAAAAGTAATCTGAATAAAGAATACAGGCAATAAATATTTACGGAAGTGAACTAAGGTCCCGTGTGGGGAGGACAGTATCAACTTCTGGATAAAAGAGAAAATAAAGAGGAAGCCATGCTTAGGAAAAAAATATTTATTTTGTAAGATTCATTCAACACAGCATATGGGCAGATGCTATTTACAAAGTATGTTATTAAGCTGAAGCCCCTGCCCTGAACAAACTTATGTGCGGGGAAACAGAAAACATTTACACAAATCACTACATACGAAATAAATCAGAGCCATAAGAATGACACAAATAACTTGCTACTTGGATTCCTCTCCATAGATTCTGGTTGGTAAGAGCAAGAAAAGTTTTATAAAGAGGAGCTGATAAGTGAAGTTAAATAACAGACTCTGGACATGAAGAAACGAACAGCAGAAAAACCCAGTAAGATCTGGATTGACAGAGATGTGTATTCAAATAGCTGGTTCATGATCATGTTAACCTCTCAAGTCCCTTTTTGCCTGGTCTATAAAAGGGCATCACAATATTGTAGGACCACTGTGAAGACTGTAACGTATACAAAGTAGTTGGCATAGTACCTGGAAAATTATATACAGTAATGTGCTGCAGCTATTATTATTATTCCTGAGCCTACTGAAATAGAACTTATTTGGCATTCAAATCCACATCTTAATACTCATCACCTTAGCTGGAATCACTTGGCCTTAGGACTCATTTTCCTCATGTAAAAAAAAAATGGTATTAATATCTCCCAAAAATCTATTCAGAGATTCACATAAGCAATGAAATCAATGCCAAAGTATCTTGAAAAGTGTTAATGCATTACTGTAGCGACTTAGTTGGCCTGCCCTCAAATAAAGCACAGTGATGTGGATGAAAAGAATGAAAACATTTCAACCAATGGAGGATAAAGGGGGAGAAATTCAACAAACACAGACTAAGCAGTATGTGGATAAGCTACATCCTGCAAAGGATATACAGTGGTAGGTCTATCTATTCTTCCCAATACAGGAGAGAAGGCAGATATTGGAACGAGTGAGGTTCCCAACAGGTCTCAAAGTGGTGGGACAGAATTGAGAACCAGGTTCCAAATGTCAGATGCACCCACATTCTCAAGGTTAGAAGACCCCTTTTTCTTTTTCTTTTTTTAATATAAAATTTATTGTCAAATTGGTTTCCATACAACATCCAGTGCTCATCCCAACAGGTGCCCTCCTCAATACAGAAGACCCCTTTTTCTAGCTTGTTCTTCAAAACGCCCAGTCCCAAAACTATTACGAGATCTCAGGAACTTCCCCAAACTATACCTTAAAGAGGTTGCTTACTTCATCTCTAACCCATAGTCACTAACCTAATACAGGAAAGTCATGAACTAAGATCTCATACCTCCAGGTCACTTGGTCTGGCTAACTATGTATGCTTTCTCTTAAGGAAACATTCTAATAGCAAGATGCCAAAAATGCCCAACAACCAAATGGTATTAAGACAAGGCTAAAGGAACTAGGCAGTTTTACCATTCCTGTCTGTACTCAAAAGCTATATTTTGGGGGAAAAGGGATTCACTGCATTATTTGGTCAGATGTTTTTATATTAATACACCAAAAACTTCATTAATTCGTCTTCCTTCTGCAAGAAAGGGCGCATGATTTTGCTGGCACACAATATATCTCCTGTCTAAATTCTGTCAATTTTGGAGTCAACCGAGTTACTCTTATGGGACTCGAATTGCAAGAAACTGCCAGTGTTAGGTAGCCGTTCTTGGGCTGTGAATCCTAAAAGTACTTTTAGCTACTCAAAAAAAAGCCTCCAGTTCTACGAGCCATTCTGTTTGCCATGATGGAAAGATGTAGAAAAGAATTTAACAGACTTGGTATCCACATCAGGCTTCCACTTGCCTTGATTTCAGAATTGCCACCCATGAGCCCTTAGGAACAGATACGTCAACGCCTTAGACAACTGCAGACTGGTGGATGAGTCACTTAGAAAACCCAATGAAAAGTTACAGAACCTCTACATCACAAGGGGGAAGTCACTCTAAAAAGACATCTTTTAGATGCCCTCTGGCATATCCTAGAAAAAGGAGAACTATCCCTCTTTTCTATCTTTTTAAAGATATAGAAATAAGGGCAAACTCCAAAATCTTAGACTTGAAAGGGTCCTGGGAAACCAGTCCAACATCTTTGTCTTACAGATGAAAAAAAGCCAAAGTCCGAAGAAGATGAACGTCTGAGCCAAGGCTGGACTGTGGCTTCAGGGTTCTGGTCTAGAGCGTGCTCTATCCCACCAAGTTACACCTTTCTTTGGGTGAACTGTTCTTTAGCTCTCCAAATCACTACCAAATTCCTCCCTTTACTAGCCATTTTGCTCTTTTACACTTACATATAGAATTCCTACATAATGTCCAATAAGAATCTGCAGCTATATTTTAGGGGTGCCTGAGTGGCTCAGTCACTTAAGCGACTTCAGATCAGGTCATGATCTCACGGCTCATGAGTTCAAGTCCCATATCGGGCTCTGTGCTAACAGTGCAGACCTGCTTTGGATCCTGTCTCCCTCTCTCTGCCCCTCCCCAGCTTGTGTGCTCGCTCGCTCTCTCTCTCTCTCTCTCTCGCTCTCCTTCAAAAATAAACATTTAAAAACATTTTTAAGAAAAAAAAAAGATTGGGGCGCCTGGGTGGCTCAGTTGGTTGGGCGTCCGACTTCGGCCCAGGTCATGATCTCACGGTTCATGGGTTCGAGGCCTGTGTCGGGCTCTGTGCTGACAGCTCAGAGCCTGGAGCCTGCTTTGAACTCTGTGTCTCCCTCTGGCTCTGCCCCTTCCCTACTCACACTCTGTCACTCTCTGTCTCTCAAAAATAAACTTGAAAAAAAAAAAAAAAGAATCTACAGCTGTATTTTAACCCTATCTCACCTTATTCTACTTCCAAGGAACATGACAGGATTCTCATTAGGACTCCACACACACGAGCACCTCCCAGATCTGCTTCCTCAGGTTTACAAACTTGTCTATGCTTCAGCTTTCTAAAACAAAGATGAAGGGCCACGTATCTAAATACACCCCATTTATTCCAGAAATAATCACTACTATCTCAACGTCCCTGAAAATGATCAAGTTTTCTGCACATAAAACAGTAAGGAATCTTAAACAGAAAAAAAGTCCTCAGTTTTTAGAAAACCAATTATGCAAAAAAAAACAAGGTGCCTTTTCTATCAACAACTCTCCCCTTGGCAAATCCATCCTTTTTGAAGACACAAAAAGTAGGAACACTGCTGTCCTCTTACAGGTGAAGCAAGTAAATTATACAAAATCAGAAACCAAACCAATGTAGAAACCAAGCCCAGTTACCCAAGGTTAGTGAGCCTTTCCTCAGTACTACAAAGATCTACTCCTGAATACTCAACTAACCGCCTAATCTTCTCATGTGTAAATTTAAGAAGCTGCTCCAATATGCGCCTTTCAACTTTTCAGGACTATACCTTTAAGTTGAATGGAAATGACCAGCAAGGAGAGTAGATGACATATTTGAAAATAATTTGTGGCCTAACCCTAAGACATTTATTTTACTATCGTCCTTTTAATGTTGATTTTCTAGAATACGAGGTAGGTAAAGCACTTGTATTGTGATCCTTCCGCTAAGAACAACGGTACCTTGGACAGCCAACAAGGTCTGAGGTGATGGTTCAAGTAGCCACTTCTTAGCAAGAGTTCTAAGAAATGCTCTACATTTTGCAGAGCCTAGTGTTGGCTTTGACGGAAAAAATGTTAACAAGAGCCAAGAAGCATTAACTTTACTAGAGCTCAATTACTCTTAATGGAACCAATTCTCTTTCAATTCTAACGATTCATAATGTTCTTAATAGAAGGAACTAGGACTCATTTTCGTTTACCAAAACGAGGTATCTATCGTTTACTGTAATGAGGACTCACACAAGTGCAAGCGCGTGCGCACACACACACACACAAATACACACAAGATAAGTGAAAGAAAAATACACTGTGCCTGGCTGAAAAATCAAAGCAATTTACTTGAAATTTTAGCGTATATAGGGGTAAAGACTACATTTATACACAGCCCCTCTCTTTCACTGCTTAAAGGGAAGGGAATTTAATGAGGTTAAACTAATTAGAAGCTGTAGCTTTATTTTATAATAAAAGCTTATTAATTCTTCGTTTCTCTTTTGCCAACTTCCCTTGTAACACTGCCGAAAACATTCTCCCATCTTGCACCTATCCAGACCCCAACTAAATAAACCAGAAAACAATTCCCAAGTCTTACACTCTTCCATTACAGTAATCACAAACTGTCCGAGCGATACCGACCACTCCCTTCTCTCTAAACCCGAAACATATATAGGCAACACTGGGCCTTCTTTCTGTTGTCAAGTGTACTCTCTGCTTCCTCAAGTAGCTAAAGAGCTCCTTGGGTACAGAAACCTCATTCTCTATACTTAGTCTGTCCACACCGTGCCTAGCCAGTGGGTTATGCTTTCAAAAACCAGGGGCACCTGGCTGGTAGAGCTTACAACTCTTGATCTTGGGGTCATGAGTTTGAGCTCCACGTTGAGGGCAGAGTCTACTTTTAAAAAACTACCTCAGTATCTGTATTTTGGGAGGAACATATATTAAGCATTTTTTTTAATCCTCCCCCAAAATATCAATTTTTATACAGCTTACTAAAATGAGATTTTCATTTACTCTAAGGGAACATGCTTTGAAGAGGAAGCCAGGTCAGAATCCCAGTTTCATCACTTACTAGATATGTGGCCCTGGGCAAATTAATTCATCTCTCTCAGCCTCTTTCTTTATCTGGATAAGAGATCCGTCCTGATAGAGTTACTGATGAGACAAACTGCTTAGCACCTGTGTAATACATTGTCAGCAAATGGTAGTTATTATTACTCTCTGAATACGTAATGAGGAAAGAAGAAGAGTGACAGCCCATAACTGCTGGAGTACATTTTGGTTATCTACATATGCCCACAACCAGGTGTGAGTATACAGATACCAAAAAAATACTATTTCCTAACACAAATAAGAAAGGTGAGGTTTGGAAGCCTTGGGTAGGGGGAAAGGTATTTTTGGAAGGAAAAAACTATTCAAAAAATATTTTTGTCAGGGTGTCTGGGTGGCTGCCGGTTGAGCACCTGACTCTTGATTGTGGCTCAGGTCATGAACTCATGGGGTTCATGAGTACAAGCCCCACATCAGGTTCTGCACTGACAGTGTGGAGCCTGCTTGAAATTCTGTCTCTCCTCTCTCTCTCTCTCTCTCAAAATAAAAAAGTGTGTGCATTTGTGTGTGTGTCTGTGTGTGTGTGTGTGTGTGTGTGTGTGTGTAGTTTTGTCATCATTTAAATAAAATTCACTTTCTATTCGATTCTGTTCACTATTTCTTCAATTAAACAGACTTTAAGCCTTTAGAGATTATATAGTGTACACAACAGCAAAAGGCATTATCTTATTTTGTATAATTAATTTTAAGAACTGGCACTGATGTCTGGTAGAGTGGACCAGGCTAAAATCACAGGAGTGGGGAACAAGAGAAACACGGTTTTCCCAAATACACTTAATATCTGATTCATCTGTTTAACTTTCTGTTCAAATTTTGCTCCAAAAGCTGAGAAAAATCTCTTCCCCATTAACCATAGAGGATTTATTAATGTGCACTGTTTTTAATATTAGGCAGGCACGGGAGACATAATGCCACCTATCTAACTTCTCTTAAAGCTCTAGGAGAAAAACCCATGAACAGGCCCAAAACCCATGAACCCAAGATGATAGGACACTGGAACTCTGATCACAGGATGACAAGGAAAAGTTGGAAACGAAATCTCAAAACACAGGAAGCAAGACCCTCAGAACCAAAACACCAGAAGAGTTTAACTAATGCCTAACCACAACGGCAGTCAATGAATATTTGCTATACATCAGGAGAAGGATTACCTTAATCCTGAACCCTCAGAACCCAGCACAGTGCCTGGATCAAAGGATATTTGCTAAATCAAAGAACAAGTGTGTTTAATAAATGATATAAAAGAGAATCCAGAATACAGCTATTTTCCCTCCTTTAAAACATTAAAAGAGATGTGGGAGCTTTTAAATATTAGATATGCAAAAAATAAAACAGAAGGAAAAAACCTAAGGTTAAGCTCCAGAACAAGAGAACCACAAGCAAATGCCCCCAGCTTGAGAACCTGTTACACCTTTGGCTCTTAATCCAAACTATATGTTCTACCTTATCACCAATACATTCTAATTGTCAACCACAAGAATGGCCAGAAGTCAGCTGTGCTTTATACTCCCATTTCTTCTAGAATTACGGCAACCCTCCCTATCGATGTGCAGATGACAGGAATTTGTTTTTGCAAATTTTAAACATTATAAACAAACCAAACTTCTTGTTCCTGAATTCTATATATTCTGACTGACACCTCTACCCTCTGGAATCATTTCACCAGAAATCTAACAACTTCCTCTCCACAATGGAGCTCCAAACAACCTCCTCAACCTACTCTAAAAACAGGTTATCAACATGTTCTGATCAGCAGCCAATCTAAGACCCCCTTCCGCTGCAAAAAGAACCTAGCAAGTGGAAAATGAGGCAAAAGTAAGGATATGTGATGCATATAAAATTATCTTGTGAAACTTTAAAGCCTCGACTTACAACTGACTGGCTAATATAACCATCAATAATTTGTGCTCATGTTTTGGTTGCTTTGTTTTATTTTTAAGACATTAGGCTAAGGCTAACGTTCTTCTTATAATGAAATCATTTTGGCAAAATTCGGCAATATCCCATTCCTATCATGAGGATGGCAACAAGGAAAAGCAAGCACATACTTCTGGAGACTAGATTCGGACACATTTAATGAAAGACAGCTCCAAACTTCCCTTAAAAACAGGCCCACTTTTCTGACACACCAGTTCACTTACCTCTCCCATCGCTCTTCCCTCCAGAGCAAGTGCTTGAAAATCATGATTCAGTTCATCCATAGAACGCACCTATCGTTCAAAATAGAGAAGGAAAAAGTTTCGAGTTAGCATCTTGAATTGTACGCTCACATTAAACACAACGGTTTACCTTCAGATACTGACAAAGACATAACAAGAAGCAAGTGACTGAAATTAAACATTCACTTACCTTCAATCAGCAGGGTTCAGAGCCAATGACCCCTGTTTTCTCCCCTCCCATTCCTTTTTTTTCCACAACATGAAAAATACATAATCCAGAAAAAGCATATTCCATCAAATGAGCATTATGTTAGCTATTTTTCATATATTTTAAATGTATAAGACCAACATGCTGAAGGGCAATGACCTATGATTATGTGACCTGAACATGGCTCTGGACTCAAAAGCCACAGTGCTTGCCCCCAACTGTGACAAGCAAGTAGAAACAAGGGGACTCATTTGACCCAACCCAGTTATTTCTTGGATAAACCTCAGGGAAAGGCACTGCAAACTGTATAGTGGGGTGTCCGAACATTTCTCCATGTTGGAAGATCTCCGCAGAGGGGCTCTTGGGATCTCAACTCCAGGAGGAAAAACCAGCACTCATCACAAGAATCCCTTTGTCAAACCTCACCTATCATTAAACTACTGCCCACATCGGAACAATCCTATCTAAGGTCATTTCTACAAGATAAGGTTAAGATCAAGGAAGAAGTGTGCGATCGTTTATTCGAAACAGTAACCCAAAAAACCTTGTGTTGTCTAGTATCCTGTAGGTCCTCTCAGTTATGAGCAGCAAGCCATCTCTGCTGCCTGAGGCGAGAGGACCGTCCCTTGTTTATTCACAAGGAAGGCTCTTCGACCGCTGGAGAAAGACAGCAGAGGGCCTGAAGCAGGACTCTCACGAACCCCTCATCTGACCATCACTACCCCCCAATGTAGGTGTACAATCGCCAGCAGTGGGTACACACAAAGGTCAGGCTGAGGTCAGGCAGGCAAAGGGAAGAGTATGGAGAACACGGGCCAGAATACAGCTAGGAGAACCAACCCAAGGATTTTATTAACAGCGCTGCCTGTTTATCACCCAGCAATCTTAACTTGACTGAACCGACACCACATAAAAATATAGTTACACCGCTGTTCTGAGTCACATATCTTCAAAACCCAGAGCTGATATACGCTACAAAATGACAATGTGTCACTAAGACAAAGCAGCTTTGGGATGCCTGCTAAAAATGGAAATTTATAAAATTCAAAATGAAGCTAAAATTCAGCCCAATGAGAACAAAGAGACATAGACAGAGACCAAGCTTTTGACTGTGGTTAAAATACTTTCAAAGGGCCTGGAAACAAGCTGTGAACACATTACACAGTGTTTCCATTATTTAGGTAAACACACTGAGTAAGCTTCTAAGCTATAGGTAGTAAAGATAAAGGCCGGGCCGTGGCGGGGAGGAGAGAATGAGGACAAGATGCTAACTGGAAAACTACAAATGTCAGATGAAATCATTTTGAACCTTCAGGCCAGAGTGAACATTTACAAAGCGTGTAAATCAAATGCATAAAGCTCTATATCTAGCTCTTTCTGTGGAATCCGATCATACATTTAACTAGAGCTAGGCATTTCTTGAAAATCCAACCTACAAATAGTTTTAACCAAGAATGTTGGAAATCCTATTTATATTTCCCAAGGAGGGAAATATAAAGAGAGTAGTAAGGCAAGGTACAGAACATGCAGTACACATATTTATGTCATCATCACAACAACGTCACAGCGATTATTTCCATTTAAAAGATGAGAACACCGAACCTCTGAGAAATGCCCTTCCCAACTGTTGTTAAGAGGGCAGAGCCCTTAAATGGCACTGCCAGGATTTAAATCCGGGGCTTCCAACTCAAAATGCAACGTCCTTCCTATGTGACCACGCTGCCTCCAAGGCAGCCACAGGAAGTTTCGCCCCCTCAGATAACAGTGCCTTCTGTTTCTGCCTGGGCTTTGAGGAGTGTGCTTTCTTGGCGTGTTTTCCTTTGCTTTCCACTGTCTCCTCCCCCGCACCTTCAAAGCCAGCCCATCCTGCCCTTGGAGCCATTTCCATTCCCTTCTATATGATCTATCTTCCCATCCATCACTCACTCACTCACTCACTCATTCTCTCTCTCTCTCTCTCTCCCCTCCCCCCCCCCCTTTTCCCTCTTTCCCTCTCTCTCTGTTCTTACTTGCTAGCTCTCTCAGGTCTTCTCTCTCCCTCCCTTCAGTTCCCTCTTCACCTCCTCCAGCCCTCCCTCTTTCCGGGTGTCTCCCTCTGTCCCCCCCCCCCCACCCAGAGGATGAACCACTCTTCCTCCTACCTCTGCGCACTACCCTCCTAATTCCTGTTGGTCGTTCTCCTCACACAGGTGAGAAGGAGCCTCACTTTCCAAAGTTTGCCATGCTAGTCCAGAAACTCCATTATAAACCATTTGCCCACAGGTGACTAGACCAGACAAATCAAATCATTCTCACAAAAAAACGTTTTTAACTAGTCAGGAACGTACTGTTTATAGTAGAAGCTATACCTGGTATGGTCATCGACACCAGGCAGACTCTCCACACAAATTCTTCCTAGGAAACAAAACTAATGATCAGAAGAAGATGCTCGGGAATCAAGAGAAATCAAAGAATGAAGAAATATTTTAGGCAGGTAACAAAGAAGCTCCTTCTATCATAAAAGAGAAGAGCTGGCTGCAAATTATAATCAGAGTAAATTCTCCCATCAGGACAGAACAGTCTTTTCCAGTCCTGGTGCTCTACTGCTTTCTCTAGGTTTGAGTGCCGGGTTAGTGTTAATTTCTAGCACAACTTACTAATTTCTTCTCCATTTTTGCTAAACGTCTAGAAGACGTCCTTCCTTTCACTAACTGCTCTTACCTATCTCCTTTGGTTTCACAAATCTATTTCCTGTTTTCCGTCTTTGGGCTACTTGCCAGTAACATGGAACTTTCTCATAACCATCCAGGACTTGCTCTACCACTGCCCCTCCCCATGAAGGCATCTGCCAGTCCCTTTACTGAAGACGCGAGCAAGAGAAGCACTTCAGTGCCTGACCTACGTCTATGTTCCTCTCTTCATCCCACCACAAATACCACCCATACACAGGTCCTATGCTTCTGAGTTTCCCTTCCATTTCCCAGTTCCCAGAACTTTCTTCCGTAAACTCAACACCTATCTCTCCTTCCAGCAGGGATCCTGTCCTAACTAGATCCTGTTGCCTAATTTGGCAAACTAAGTTGCATGTTTTACCACACAGAAGTTATAAAATAAAAACAAATAGACCCAGAATTACAGATCACACTTGGAAAATTAAAAATTAAGCAAAAGTATCACTTTACAAATCCTTTAACATAATCAAATTCTCTTTAAGATAATCACATGGAAAGGGTGCCTGCCCTTTCCATCACCCCTTGAGAAACCCTACTTACCATACCCAACGGTCCATACACTTATCAGAATCATCAATGAATGATATACATGTCACTACTGCCTCATCTGTAAAACTGAGGTAACACCAACTCTTACAAGTTTGTTGTAATAGTTAAATGAGACAAAATGGCCAATACTTAGGAGGCACTTACTCAACTGTACCCACCTCACAGGTTATTCTGTTTCAAGTAACTGAAATGTCTCCTTCACCCATTCATCCCTTCTTTCCCCACCGCCCCCCCACCCCCAGGGTTAAGATTTTGGCCATTCCTTGTTGGGAGGGTGGGGTGGGTGTCTCTCCAGTTCAGCATTTCCATAATCAACGTACTAAAAGTACCTAGATCATGCAAACATCTAAATTACTTTTTAAAACTTAGCATCTCAAAGTACATCCATCTCTCTGTCTCAATTCCCAGCTAAATCATCAATTCAAAGAAACTTCAACACTCACTCTCCATCCTCATCCATTCAGAAACTTCCAAAAGGGAAACAAAAAAAACAAAAAAAAAAACACCATCGCTGGCTCAACCTCATATTCTTTCAGTTCTCATTTTTTAAAACACTCAGTAAAACCACTTTATAAAATTCCTTCATCCCTGAACTTCCCATGCCACTATGGTCTCCTGATTCTCCTCCTACCTCACTATTCAGATGTTTGCCAACCAACATTGTAGTCAAAGGGGGGAAGAAAAGAACAAACTCAGGCACAAAGACATCCAAATGTAAACAGTTCGTGATCCAAATATTTAATCAATTACAATTAATCCATTTTTCAAGCAGGTGTTATTGAACATTATACCTCAAAGAATGGAATGAAGCAAATAATCACGGGAGACCACACAGTCCGGAATAAAAGCCCTAAGAAAGAAACAAGTTTTGACAGCGCTGTGGTCAGGTTCTTGGCCCGACTCTGCTAGCATTCCTCTTAACTGCCCAGTGTGTCTTTACAAAGAATGTCCCTCTACTTGAGCCAGCTTGACCAGTTCTCCATGGCTTGTACAGAAGAACCAAACTCGGACACAAAGATATCACTGACTTGGTTTTTTTTTTTTTTAATTTTTTTTTAACGTTTTATTTATTTTTGAGACAGAGAGAGGCAGAGCATGAACGGGGCAGGGGCAGAGAGAGAGGGAGACACAGAATCAGAAGCAGGCTCCAGGCTCTGAGCCATCAGGCCAGAGCCCGACGCGGGGCTCGAACTCACGGACCGCGAGATCGTGACCTGAGCTGAAGTCAGACGCCCAACCGACTGAGCCACCCAGGCGCCCCGACTTGGTATTTATTAAATCACACTGGAAGTCTTTTTTTTTTTTAACATTTATTTATTTTGAGAGAGACAGACACAGCACGAGCGGGGGGGGGGGGGGCGAGGGATGGGGGGCAGAGGGAGAGAGGGAGAGAGAGAATCTCAAGCAGGCTCCGCACTGTCAACACAGAGCCCAATGGGGGGCTCAGTCTCTTGAACCGTAAGATCATGACTTCAGCCAAAATCAAGAGTCGGATGCTTAACCAACTGAGCCACCCAGGCACCCTAATATAGTATTTTAAAAAAGAGTAACTCAGAGCTATATAGTGCACTTAGAAAAATAAAATTCAACAAATCAATACTTTCTGAATATTCTCTGTAATGGACATGTTTCAAGACACCTGCTTAGAAAGGACAAGTTCATGATTCCTATCATCTCTGGCCACAAGCACCTACTGCAAAAGTATTCCCCTAAATGGGCAAATCCCTGGTACCTGGTAAGAAATGATAAACTGACCTAATCAGGTTCTTCTCTTACCATGTGAGCCTGACGGGTATGGAGAGATAAAATGAAGGTTCCTAAAGATCTGGCAGTTGGGGCTATCATTTTTGATTCAAGTATCAGCTGGTGAATAAGCAGAAGACAAGCAACGTAGAGAAAGAATGTGCTGGAAACAGAAAGCCACCTAGTGCCAAGGGGGCCCACGTTTACATTTCTACTCAGGGGTGGTCAGAGAGAATCCCTGGCATTCTTTCATTAAAGCCCTAAATTTTTGCTAGTTAAAACATATTTCTACACCTTGAGACTAAAATTGCCTTTACTAGAATATGTGCTTCCTCAACCACTGAATCTAAGTTGTCAGAGGAGCTTTTCTCCTCCACAACTACCTTTGTTCTCCTGGAGGATTTTCTGCACAGGCAAGCCTAGATCACGTTAGCTCTGTTTCACTAGCACAGATCCAGAACAATACAAGCAGGGGAGCTGGTGCCAAGAACCATTACAGGAAGGAGACACCAGTGAGAAAAAGCCAAGCAAAAGCCAGAGAAACTTGAGCAGTGCCTGGCTGGCTCAGATGCAGAGCATGAGACTCTGGATCTCGGGGCTGGTCTGTTTGAGCCCCATGCTGGGCATAGAGATTACTTAAAAAAATAAAACCCTAAAAAAAAAAGCAGGAGAAACTTGAGCGATAAAATATGGAAAGGGAACATGAAAGTTAACTATTAAGTCTGTTCTACAGCAGCTCTTGTACCACTACGTATCAGTATCATAAACAATAACTGATACTTACTAAGCCTTACTTTGTGCCAGACCCTGTCCTATAAATACTTTGTATGTTTTAACAATCATAATTTGAAAATGCAGGTACTCTTACAAAAGCACCCACTTTGTAAGAAAAGCAAAAACTGATTACGGTCCTCAAATAAAATTTAAATAAATCAGCATCCTTCTTGGAGGGGAGGGCATGGGTGGCATTGACAAAAAAACCCACTCTTTCAGCCTAAGTGGCTGCAAACCCTACTACGTGATCTTACTCATGAAGGTTTCCATTCTTTTTCACTGTCAGTGACAACACTAAACACCAACATTTGCTGAGTTTCAAGACACTGTACTACAAAAATAGATATTATTCCACTTTATACACAAGGAAACCAAGATTTAGTGAAGTAATTTGTGCAAAGTCATATAGCAGACAGAGTGGAATTCAAATTTAAGTCTCTACCCTTTACTACCTTCTGTGTTCTCGTCAAAGTCACACAAAAGCACACCTGGGTTCAACAGTTGTTCCAGCAACTAATTACTACGCTATTTTGATACTGTCTTCTATGATACACAATGAGGAAAATGAAGTCACCACAGCCAGGATTAGACTGAACGTCCACTTCATGTTTTTTTATTTTTTTAATGTTTATTTATTTTTGAGAGAGAGAGAGAGAGAGCGAGAGAACGAGAGAGCGTGAGTGGGGTAGGGGGCAGAAAGAGAGGGAGACACAGAATCCGAAGCAGGCTCCAGGCTCTGAGCTGTCAGCACAGAGCCTGACGTGGGGCTCAAATTCACAGAACCTGAGCTGAAGTCAGATGCTTAACTGACTGAGCCACCCAGGCACCCCCATCCACTTCTTTATTATCTATCATTAAACACTGCTACTACTTTTACTAATTAAGGTAAATATATTAGAATTACAGATTTCCTAATATGCTGGTGGCATTCTGCTAGGATGATTAACAGACCCACATAATAAACTACTATAAGTTACCAAAACTGTTTTGCTACCAGACTACCAGAATACATACATCTCATGTAAATGTCAGCACTTCCTAAACATAAAAGAAAACAATTTTGAAAGTAAAAGGAAATACACATTTTCAAAATCATTTAATGATACTAGTGACCTTTAAACACAAAAAAACCTCACAACTGCTGGTTCTGCCAGTCTTTTTCTTAATTTCACCAATCATGTTCAAGCTGAAATCAATAATGAAGGCAAGGCCATTTTAACTGCAAAAAGAAACGGTTTAATTGTTATGGAAGAACCTAATAAAAAGTGTAAAACTTAAGACAATGATGGGGGCGCCTGGGTGACTCAGTTGGTAGAGCAGCAACTCTTGGTCTGAATTCAAGCCCCTCACTGGATGTAGAGATTACTTAAAAATAAAACACCTTAAAAACTTAAGATAAAGATCAATCGTCTCTCTTCTTGTCTGGAAACTACTATCTGTAGCCAGAGAGCTGACTGGCATATTGCTAACCACCAAAAAAAACCAAAATTCAGAAACATAAAAGAGACTCCCATACCACTATAGAGATTACATTTACATTAAAAAAATGTTTATTTACAAGTGGGGAACACACCAGAAAGTGTTCATTAGCAGTAAAAAACATTCTGAAATACCAATCTCAAGAGAGAACATATGGAAAAAATAAAAAAAGATAAATGAAGAATACTCATCCAAAAGTTCCTAAGTCAGGTTGTGGCAAATCTGTATCAGACTCTTTTCAAAAAATGAAACAAAATTTAAAGGCACCATTGACCTCACTGGAATCAGGAAAAATCTTACTGGCAGAGTATTAGAGTCTATGTGAAAGTAGCAAATATTTACCCACCAAAAAGGCATAGAAGTGGATTTTCCAAAGTCTTGCTAACATCAAATTTTCTGAGATTCACTTTGTCATCCCTGGGGCTC
Organism: Felis catus; assembly: GCF_018350175.1. NCBI lineage: Eukaryota > Metazoa > Chordata > Mammalia > Carnivora > Felidae > Felis > Felis catus. The sequence goes on from NC_058375.1 coordinate 23,414,852, forward strand.
ACTAACAGACATGTAAGAATTCCTACCATAAGAAGCGTTTGTCAGAGAAAACAACTTAAGGGCCTACACAGTCACTGATAAGAATTTTCCACAAATTACAAGACAGTGACTATTTTTAACAAATGTACAATTAAGACCACCAGTAGAAACTACCAATTTTGGAAAATAAGCTAGGAGGAGAAACTATCAGCCGCAAGGTACGCCTACAGTGTCAGTCTCCAGGTGGGAGAGGTCCTTACGCAAGGACTACTTCTCTAGTTATTTGCTCTCCCTTGTTGGCAAACCAGAAGTTGGATGCAAACAAAAGTTCAAAGACCATGGCACACAGGTCCTACTGCTCTCTTAACTGCTGTCATAACCACTAAGTAGCAAAACTGCACTTTATCAATAGTGCCATGGCAGTTCGTCTTCTCTAAAAGTCACCCCCACAGTATTAAAAACATGACGGGCAGTACACACGAATATCTGTAATGTGAGAAATTACCCTTGGTCTCAGGAGTGATAAAAATAGCAGAAATAGGACTTCCAGTGCCAGCTTCTTTAAAATGGTTCTTATCCTGCTTAAAAGAATACTTTGTCATGTTTTTCTACAGCTTTTCAAGAAAGAAATCTGATGGGGCACCTGAGTGGCTCAGTCGGTTAAGCATCCGATTTTGGCTCAGGTTATGATCTCAGGTCATGAGTTTGAGCCCCGCATTGGGCTGTCTGCTCTCAGCACAGAGCCTGCTTTGGACCCTCTGTCGTCCTCTCGCTCTGCCCCTCCCTTTCTCCTTCTCTCTCTCTCTCCCTCTCTCTCTAAACTAAATAATTAAAAAAAATTTTTAAGAAATTTGACAATATGCATCAAGTTTTATAAATGTTCATTGCCTCTGTTCTAGTAACTCCACTTCTAGGATTTTAGCCAAAGCAAATAATCAGAAATACGATCAAAGAGTGTTAACAAGGATCTTCAACCTGGCAATGTGATGGCAAAAGTGGTAAAAAGTTAAACTACAGTAGGAATCATTAAGTGTAGTATATATTCACTTACAGAATTTTATGCAGCTATTTAAAACATCTTTAAAATTGTTTGAGAAAAATGTGTATGTGTAAGGATTCTAAAGACAACAAATCTGCTTATATAAAAAGATACAAATACATTTCCATACAGAGACATAAACAAAGTAAGACTAGAAGGTTAAAAAAAAGACTAAGGTAATATACTCAAATGTTAAAATTTCTTCAGTAGTTTCTGTATTTTGTGTAATTCCTATGAAAAAAATCAGAATCTTCTAAAAACAAATTTGACAATATTTATGTCTTTAAAATATTAGTAACTTTCAAACCAATAATCCTCTTTCTAAAAACATCTTAAATAACCACAATGAGGAATAAGTTCTATAAGCCAAGGTGCTCACTGTGTAGTTACTTTTAACAATAAGAAAAAAACAGTTAAGAAATACTTTCAACAGGGGCACCTGCGTGGCTCAGTCGATTAAGCGTTCAACTGCTGATTTCAGCTCAGGTCATGATCTCACAGTTTGAGAGTTTGAGCCCCCATCGGGCTCCGAGCTGGCAGGGCAGAGCCTATTTGAGATTCTCTCCCCCTCTCTCTCTGCCCCTCCCTGCTTGCTCGGTCTCTCAAAATAAACAAACAAGCTTAAAAAATTTAAAGAAAGAAAGAAAAAAATTTTCAACAAAAAGTTAGGGGTAGGATAACCAACAGTAAATAAAAATTAGGTTAGTTATGGTACATTCAGAAGCAGTTTCTATAGGGAAACACTGTGAAAAAGAACAGAAACAGGATGGGCCTTTTATGACTGTCAGAATAGTTCGTACTTACTATGTTCTAGGTAGCAGTATGTATTATTTAATTCTCAAATTATAAAATAATTCCTAATTATCCTCCATTTCCCATTTTTTTAATGGAGGAGGAAACTGAGGTAGAGAAAGGTTAAAAACTCGCCCAAAGTTACCCAGGCAGGCTGACTCCCGTGTCCCTTTCCGGTGTCCTATATCGGGGGATCAAAATGTGTCTGGGGTACTCCAACTGTTTAAATGGGCAATAAAGACAAAAGGGCCCATCCAGATCCAACAAAGCTGCACCAGACAAAAGCCTGCTAGAAACCCAAAAGCGGAGAAGGAGCTCTGCACACTACTCTGCCGCCCAACTGTGTATCTGAAGATGTAACAGCCACCCACACAGCCCATCTGTGGCCAGAACTCTCTCCGTTAATTCAAGGATGATCAAAAGGAAGTAAGTCATCATGAGGCCACAGGGAGTAAACTACTTAATGAGGAAAAAGAAGTCACATCCTGAAGATATAAAAGAGAAGATTTCTGAAAATGATTTACCTATTGGAAGAAAGAATATAGATCTACAGACAAAAATTCATAGCAAAATTCAAATCCACAAGGCAGTAAGTCAACTGCTGAATGTGTAAAATTTATATAGTATATCATACAAAGGAGTATTATTTGGCCACAAAAAGGAATGAAGCACTGATACATAAACATGCATGAACCCTAAAAACATTAGGTAAGTGAAAGAAGCCAGACACAAAAAGCCATATATTTATATGATCCCATTTATATAACATATCCACAATAAACAAATCTACAGAAACAAGAATAGACTTGGGTTTGCCAGGGACTTGGGAAAGGAGAAAATAGGCAATGACTACTAATGAGTACAAAGTTTCTTCTGGAAGTGCTAAAAATGTCTACAGTTACATAGCTGATAAGTTGCATAATACTGTGGATGTACTAAAAACCACTGAATTACAAATTTAAGGACAAATTTTAAGGTATGTGAAAAATAGCTCGATAAAGCTGTTATTTAAAAAACAAGTTGGCACACTTTTTCTGTAACAGGCCAAAGAATATAGGCTTTGTGGGCTACACAGGGTCTTTATCATATCTTTCTTTGGTTTGGTTTGTTTTGATTTGGTTCAACTATTTAAAAAGGTAAAAAACCATTCTTAGCTCAAGGGCCATACATAAACAGGCAGCAAGCCAGATTTGGCACAGAGGCCACAGTTTGCCAAATCTAGTTTAAAAATAAATCATTCTTAAATTTTTCCAAGTGAATACATGCTAAGTTAATGCTGATCTATAAATTAAGTAAAGATCTTTTATCAAACTTATAAATAGAGTTCCACAAATGTTATTGGATAAAGGGACCAGGAAAAATGTATCAAACAGAATTTAACATTTTTATCAATAATTAAGATCATATAAATAATAAGAATAAAACCCACATTAAAAAATAAAGATAACTGCTCACGTGAAAAGATGCTGACCATCATTAGCCATCACGGAAATATAGATTCAAACCACAATGAGATACCATCACGTACCTATCAGAATGGCTAAGATAAAAAAACGTAACACCACCACATGCTGGTAAGGGTTCAGAAAAATTAGACCAAACATGGCTGGTAAGAATGCAAAATGGCACAGCCAACTCTGGAAAACGATTTGGCAGTTTCTTCAAAAACTGAACATGTAACTATCCTACGATCGACCCAGCACCTGCACTCCTAAAGCAGTTATCCCAGAGAAATGACAACTTATGGTCACAGAAACACCTGAATATGAATGCTCACGGCAGCTTTATTTCCAGCAACTAAAAACCAGAATCTGCCCAGATGCCCTTCCACAGGTGAAACAAACTGTGGTACATCTACAAAATAGCACAGTGTGCAGCAACAAGAAGGAACAAACTACTATATGCAACAACTTGCTAAGTCTCCAGGACCTTCTGCAGAGCAAGAAAAGGCCAATCCCCAAAGGTAATACGATGATTCCATTCAGAATAGTTTGGAAAAGACAAAATTGCAAAACTGGAGAATAAGAAATTAGAGTCTGGGGGGAGCTCCCCTATCCCCTACCCCTCAAGAGGAAGGTGGATGTGGTTATAAAAAGAGCTACTCAGAGGCACCTGGGTGGCTTAGTTGGGCAAGCTTCCGACTTCAGCTCAGGTCATGATCCCACAGTTCGTGGGTTCAAGCCCTGCATCGGGCTCCACACTGAGCATGGAGCTTGCTTAAGATTTTCTTTTTTTCTCTGCCCCCCACTCCACCCTGCCCCTCTGCCCCCTCCCCCATTCGCTCTCTCTAAAATAACAAAGAGGGGCGCCTGGGTGGCGCAGTCGGTTAAGCGTCCGACTTCAGCCAGGTCACGATCTCGCGGTCCGGGAGTTCGAGCCCCGCGTCGGGCTCTGGGCTGATGGCTCAGAGCCTGGAGCCTGTTTCCGATTCTGTGTCTCCCTCTCTCTCTGCCCCTCCCCCGTTCATGCTGTCTCTCTCTGTCCCAAAAATAAATAAATGTTGAAAAAAAAAAATTTAATAAAATAAAAAAAAAAAATAATAAAATAAAATAAAATAACAAAGAAAGAAAGAAAGAAAGAGGAGAGGCCCTTTATCTTAATAAAACTCCCATACCACATTTAAAATACACACACACACACACACACACACACACACACACACAAATGAGATCAAAACTGGAAAAATCAGAGGTGCCTGGGTGGCTCAGTAGGTTAAGCATCTGACTTCGGCTCGGGTCATGATCTCACCATTCGTGGGTTCGAGCCCCCATAGGGCTCTGTGCTGACAGCTCTGAGCCGGGAGCCTGCTTTGGATTCTGTGTCTCCCTCTCTCTGCTCCTCCCCTGCTTACACTCTCTCTGTCTCTCAAAAATAAATAAATAAATGTTAAAAAAAATTTTAATTAAAAACAAAACTGGAAAAACTCAGTAAGATTGGATGGATTTTTATCAATGTCAGCATCTTAGTTGTAATGTCATATTACACAACATTACCTACAAAATGTTATGTACAAATGTTATACTGTAAAATGTTACCCCTGGGGAGAAATTTGGCAAAGTGTATAAAGGATTGTACACTGTATTATTATACTCTGTATTATTTCTTACAATAGTATGTGAGTTGACAATAACTAAATCAAAATTTTAAATTAAAAAAAGACAGGTGTGGGGTGCTTGTGGCTCAATTGGTTAAGTGTCCAACTTCGGCTCAGATCCTGATCTCACAGTTGTTAAGTTCGAACCCCACATTGGGCTCTCCACTGTCACCATGGAGCCTGCTTAGGATTCTCTGTCCCCTTCTCTCTTTGCCCCTCTCCCACTCGCTCACTCTCTTTAAAAAATAAAATAGGAAAGAAGGAAGCAAGGAAGGAAGGAAGGGAGGGAGGGGGACAGGCAGATGGGCGGCTGAGTCGGACAAATGTCTGACTCTTGATTTTGGCTCAGGTCATGATCCCAGGGTTATGGACTTGAACCATGCACATCAGGCTCCATGTGTGGAACCTGCTGGGATTCTCTTTTTCTCCCAATCTCTCTGTCCCTTACCTGCTTATTCTCTCTCTCTCTCTCTCTCTCTCTCTCTCTCTCTCTCTCTCTCTCTCAAAATAAATAAACATTAAAAAAGAAAAGGCCACTATAAAGAAATAATGAAGATATGGCTTAAAAATATGGAGAATAAACAGAGGGTTGCTGGAGGGGGGGGGGGGAGATGAGCTAAATGGGTAAGGGGCATTAAGGAATCTACTCCAAAAATCATTGTTTCACTATATGCTAACTTGAATGTAAATTTAAAAAATAAAGAAAAAAAAATAAATTTTTTAAAAAATGATAGTTCCACAAAAAAGATAGTCCTGAGCAAAAAAAAAAAAAAAAAAAAAAAAAAAAAACCCTAAAATAAGCAAATATATAACCAAAAGAACCTTTTTCTCAAGCTACAAAAAAACACCAATGCAGATCAAAAGGTCTCACTCAAATAGCACATAAAAATCACATCCTGAACAAACTATCCTAAAGTTGGAGTATTCCTTAAGTATTCCAGCGGGGGGCGGGGGGGGGGGGGTGTTACTCTTGGTTCTCTAAAATACTACATGCCAGGGCACCTGGGTGGCTCAGTCGGTTAAGCGGCCGCGGCCGACTTCGGCTCAGGTCATGATCTCCCGGTCCGTGAGTTCGAGCCCCGTGTCGGGCTCTGTGCTGACAGCTCAGAGCCTGAAGCCTGTTTCAAATTCTGTGTCTCCCTCTCTCTGACCCTCCCCTGTTCATGCTCTGTCTCTCCCTGTCTCAAAAATAAATAAAACGTTAAAAAAATTTTTTTAAATAAATAAAGAAAATAAAATACTACATGCCAAAGACAATAAAACATACAAACTATGGCCAAAGATTTGGTCTTGATACAACTGTCTTTCACATATAAAGGCTACAGAAACACAATATAGAAAAGTAACAAAAATATGCCACCCACATTCCGTCTTTCAAGTAATGAGTGTACCAAACATTCCAGCTGAGAGAATTAAAATTAAGCACACAAAATGGATAACAGTCACAAAACCATTTAATGGAACACTAATGAGCAATAAAAAGGACCAATGTATTGTTATAAACAACAACATAGATTCTCAAATGCATATGCTAAGTGAAAAAAAAAAACAGATTCAAAACTACATACATTTACAGTATATGTTTTGGAAAAGGCAAAACTAAAGGGGCAGAAAAAAAGATTCATGGTTACCAGCAGCTGGGAACAGAGTTAAGAAGTGACTATGAAGGGGCTCCATGGAATGTGGGGATGGGTCAAACTGATCTTGATCATGGTAGTTACAAGAATATCTGCATTTGTCAAAACCTATAAAAGTGCATACTAAAATAACATATTTTACTATACACAAATTATATCTTAAAAAGGGGGAAAAATAATTACACAAGAGATAGAATAGCTTTATGAATATCTAGCAGTATTTTTCCCATTCTAAGACTTAAGAAAATAATTCAAACTGCAAATATTGATGAACAAAATATTCATTACAGAACCACCTACAATGGTAAAAATTTAGAAGCCTAAATGACCAATATCAGGAAATAATACAGAAAAGAATGAGACCATTAAATATAATGGAATATTATAAAACCTTAAAATTATCTACGGAAATATTCTGTCATAGGATATTTTGATATGTTAGACAAAAAAAAAAAAAAAAAAAAGACAGAAAACTATAATCACAGAAATGTTTTTATTTTACCTGAACTTGTTCCAAAAAGGACTCAGAGTGACTTACAAAATCGAGTAAATTCAACTAATGAGAAAATTAAGGCAAAGGGAAAATGAGAAGAGCCTTGTTTATAAAATGTATGTAATTGGGTCCAATATACTTGCTAGAAATGAACCATAAATTTATCTCTAACTTCTCCAGTGGTTAACCAAAACAGAAAAATAATTAGTAAAAATTCATACTGCCCATAAGATTAAAAAAAAAAAAAAAAGGCAAAACTCAAGAAGCAATCGTTCTTGTTATTAGCACCAAAGAGATTTTCCTGTCTATAAATATATAATTATTTACATTTTTAAAATTTTTTAGTAAAAAACCAGATAGACCTATCATAAAAGGTTATAGAAGACCGAATTACAGTTAGTTGGTTGGTTTCCTGCATGTTTTTATAATTTTGTAATTGGATGTACTTTCCAAAATATTTACAACGAGCATTTATTGATTTTAGAAATCAAAAGTACCTACAAGTTATTTTTAATGGGAGGGAAAAACATTTTATTTGATTTTTAAATCCCTGTTTATGAGGATACACAGAATGGCATTGAACCATGGAAAGAGTCCTTAGTTGGCCCATAATGAAAACAAAATTACACTCACTGTCAATAAAAATGACCCTTGTTTTAACATATCTGCATATATACGTATTTTTTTTAAGTAATCTCTACACCCAATGTGGGGCTCAAACTCACATCCCCAACGTCAAGAGTTGCACGTTCAACCGACCGACTGAGCCATCCAGGCCAGGCGGCGTAAAGGGAATAAACACTGGTGAGATAAAGTTTCTTGAGTTAAACACTTCATTATTATTGTTACAGTTACAAACAACTGCACAAGAAACAGATTATCTATCAAGTCTTCAACCAGGAGGCCTACAAAATGTCTTCCTCCATTTAGTGGCCTTGTCACAAACCCTTACTCCTCCCTTGTTTCAACATTCTATTGTAGTATGTAAGGGAATAAGGAATTCTCACTGAGTAAATCTATCCAGATAAATCACAGCAACATAATTAAGAAGGCAGCTACCAAGCACATCAAATAGCTCATTCTGGACTTTATGATCCTAAAAGAGTACATAATACATAAATCCAAAACTGTATCTGTGGGAAATATATTTCAGAGTTTTATCTCCTCTGAATTAAAAAAAGTGGTGGTGGGGGGTGCACCTGGGTGGCTCAGTCAATTAGGTGCTCAGACTCTCGGTCATGATCTCACAGTTTGTGGGTTCAAACCCTGCATCAGACTCAGTGCTGGCAGCACGGGGCCTGCTTAGGATTCTCTCTCTCTGCCCCTCCCCTGCTTGTGCTCTCTCTCTCATAATAAATAAACTTAAAAAAAAAAAAAAAAGTAAGAAGTCCTAATCAAAATAATCTCTTAGGCACTGGCAGGTATTAATTTATGTGGCTTAATTCTTTATAGAATTCCACCCGATGTTATGCAAACAGTAAACCTTCATTTGCTCCTTTTTTGGGCACAGTTACTACCTTTAGTTCCTTACCCTTAATACAGTTTGTATTACTGTGAGGTCATGAAGCATGCAAGTTTCCCTCTTGTGGTTGAGAAGAACTTCAGCTATAGCAAATTTATCAGGTTTTAAACTTGTTTATTTATGGGTGTCGTGAGTGCCATGGAATAATGTTTGAAACTGGATTTAAAAACTTGGGGCGCCTGGGTGGCGCAGTCGGTTAAGCGTCCGACTTCAGCCAGGTCACGATCTCACGGTCCGGGAGTTCGAGCCCCGCGTCGGGTTCTGGGCTGATGGCTCAGAGCCTGGAGCCTGTTTCCAATTCTGTGTCTCCCTCTCTCTCTGCCCCTCCCCTGTTCATGCTCTGTCTCTCTCTGTCCCAAAAATAAATAAACGTTGAAAAAATAAAATAAAATAAAATAAAATAAAATAAAATAAAATAAAATAAAATAAAATAATAAAAACCAAAACACATAGGAGTTTTTTCCTCCCATTAAAAATAATGTGGGGGCGCCTGGGTGGCGCAGTCGGTTAAGCGTCCAACTTCAGCCAGGTCACGATCTCGCGGTCCGTGAGTTCGAGCCCCGCGTCAGGCTCTGGGCTGATGGCTCGGAGCCTGGAGCCTGTTTCCGATTCTGTGTCTCCCTCTCTCTCTGCCCCTCCCCCGTTCATGCTCTGTCTCTCTCTGTCCCAAAAATAAATAAACGTTGAAAAAAAAAATTTAAACAAAGGACTTGGAAGGAGGTTAGAGAGCAACTTTTACAGCCATCTATGGAGGAGCATTCATCCCTTAGGGCATGGGGTATACCTGTGATTCTAGAAATAACAAGAGTTGTTTTAATGTCATTCCAAATGCCATTAAAATACAGTAATTAAAGTCTAGGCCTAGGCAGAAAGCAAATCAGCAGTTGCTGCTGGGGAATTAAAAGTGGCCCATGAAACTTTTGGAGAGATGGGAACTGTCATTATGATTAGAGTGATCCTGTCATGGGTGAATACTCTGTGTCAAAACTATCATATTATACATCTAAAATGTGTGCATTTTATTATGTACTTATACTTCACTAAAGGTAATTTAAAAAAGAAAAATTCTAGCCTTAGAGCCCTAGCCCTCACGGTTGGTGAGTTCGAGACCCACATTGGGTGAGCACCAGCCCCACTTCAGGTGAGCCCTGCTTCTCTCTGTCTCTCTGTCTCTCCTGGGATTTTCTTTCTCTGCCTGTCACTCACTTGTGCCCTCTTTCTCTCTCTCTCAAAAAAAAAAAAAAAATCTACGAAAATAATATATATACCAACAGAGAAAATAAATACTCGTATAATGTTGGTAAAACTTTAAATTCATAGAACAACGTGGAAATCTGGAGAAAAATGTGGAAATATGTATCAAAATCTTAAATTCTTTTCCTTGATCTGTCAATTTCACCTCTGTAAATACAGTCTAAAGAAATGATAGCAGAGGGGTGTCTGGGTGGCTCAGCTGGTTAAGTGCCCAACTTTGGCGCAGGTCATGATCGCTCAGTTCGTGAGCTGGAGCTCTGCACCAGGCTCACAGAGCCCACTTCAGATCTTCTACCCTCCTCTCTCTGTCCCTCCCCCACTCATTCATTTTTCTCTCTCTCTCTCTCTCCCCCTCAAAATAAATATATAAAAACTTAAAAAAAAAAGAAATGACCCCAGAATACAAAAATAAAACTACCTATTGTTACTATAGCATTGTTTAGAAGGTCAAAAGCTGAAAACACTCTAAAAGTTCACTAATGTGAGATAAGTCAGTCAAAATAAATCACTGTAGCTCCGTGCACTAAGGCCCTTAAAGAAGAATCAAACGTTATTGACCTGAAAGGATAGCCACAATGTATTAAGGGCAAAAAGGCACATGTGTACATGTGCAATATACTCAGAATGTTCCCACTTGGCTTAAAACTAAAACACATGAATCTGTGTTTATATATATACACACAGAAAACATCTAGAAAGAAAATGACCTGTGCCGTTAGAAGTATTTTACGTTGAAAAAGTTAATGAAAAATCTTAGATCATAAAAAAATTCCATTTTAGACAGAAAGTAGATTAGTGGTTGCTAAAGGAATGAGGGAAGTGGACAGTGACTGGTAATGGGTACACGGTTTCTTTTGGGCATAATAAAAATGTTCTAAAATTTTATTGTAGTGATGGTTGCACAACTCTGAATACTAACAACCACTGAACAGTGCATTTTATTTTTTGAGAGAGAGAAAGAGAAAGCGAGCAAGAGCAGCGTAGAGGGGCAGAAGGAAAAAAAGAGAAAGAATCTTAAGTAGGCTCCTCACTCAGTGTGGAGCCCAACGTAGGGCTCAATCCCACAACCCTGGGATCATGACCTGAGCTAAAATTAAAAATCAGACACTCAGCTGATTGAACCACCCAGGCACCCCTGAATAGTACATTTTAAATGGGTGAATTGTGGGGCGCCTGAGTGGCTCAATCGGTTAAGACTTCAGCTCAGGTCATGATATTGCAATTCTTGAGTTTGAGCCCCACACTGGGCTCTGTGCTGACAGCTCAGAGGCTTGAACCTGTTTCAGATTCTGTGTCTCCCTCTCTCTCTACCCCTCCTCCACTCATGCTCTGTGTTTCTCTCTCAAAAATAAATAAACATTAAAAAAAATGTTAAATAAACAAATGGGTGAATTGTATGGTATGTGAACTACATCACAAAACCTTTTAAAAATCACAGTTTGGGGGCACCTGGCTGGCTCAGTCAACAGAGCATACAACTCTTGATCTCGGGGTCATGAGTTCAAGCCCCATGCTAGGTGTAGAGATCACTTAACAAACAAACAAACAAACAAATAAATAAATAAATATTTAAATAATAAACACATAAAATAAAAAATAAAATTCACAGTTTGTACCTTATACTATACCCCAATAAAAAGCTTGAACCCAAACAGTACCTCTTAAAAACCTTCAAATAGGAAAAATGAGTCACTAATCTTAAAAGCAATTAACCACTGACAATACAGGGTTAAACTACAACTTTGATCCTATGTTCATAAGTATGTGATCTTCAACTATGCTAGCACAGAGTATTCACTTCAGAGAACAGGAATGAACCTTGTAAATGTATTAGGTTGAAAAAGTACAGCACTGTTTTCCAGTAAGCGATGTAACTGTGAACAGAAACAAAGTTTTAATGTTTTACAAATTAAAGAAAGTAAACCTTGCTCCTCCAGCCCCTTCGGTTTGCCTACCTTTTAGGGTTTCAAGAAATGTCAAACAGGGGCGGGGTGGGGGGGGGGAGGAGGGGCAAAACAAAAAGAAAAAGCATAAAACCAGAGCTGATAAGAATTTAAAAGTTCTTTAACACAACCTTTCAAGAAATGCTAACTGGCTCCTTATCTTCAAGCCCAAAAGCCTCTCAGTATTCCAAGACCATACATTCTGTTACACCTTAGACCTTATCAATTCAAAATAACATCTTAATACCCTTGAAAATAAAACACTCCACTCAATGAGTCTCTTCAATATGCTCTGAAAACATATTGTATTCACTCATCATTTATGAGGTAAACACTACTTGCCAGGTGCTGGAGATACAAGGCTAAAAGATTCTTCAAGAGGAACCATCACAGTAGTTCTTAACCAAAGGGCACATGAGGATCACCAGGGAGTGCTTTTTAAAAAAAAAACACACGAACTGTGTCTCATCACTGGAGATTTGGATTCAGTAGGTCTGGACTTAAGCCCAAGAATGTGTTTACTGAACCAGCTTCCTAGCACCCAATGGTGACAGAAAAAGTAAATATTTAACTCTAATACAGGGAGCTGAATGTTTCAATGAGTATGAAGTATGACAGCAACACCAACAAGACACCCAACCTTCAATAAAAGAGTGGAATAATGGGGAGAGCTTATCAGAGATGAAGATACTTTAGCTGGAACTTGAAAGAGGAGAAAGTGGCTAAGTGGATGAAAACAGAAAAGAGTTCCAAACAGAGAAAACTGCATAAATAAAATAGCACAACTATGCTGAGGAATCACACACACTACAAAATTAGCATGTATGTTCAGAAAATTACAAATACTTCAATATAGCTGAACTAGGCTAACAGTAAAGACTGGTAAACTGGCTTAAAACATGAAGGACCTAAATTATGCTATGCTGAAGAGTTTGGAAGTTATTCTAAAAGCAACTGAAAAACAAAATACCAAAATTTAGGCAAGGCTGAGACAAGAGATTTGCGCCTTCAGAAATATCAATTCGGCAGCAACACAGAAAATGGGGGGGGGGGGGGGAGGGAGGGAGGGGCTGGGGGAGCACAGAAAACCAACCAGAAGACTACAGTAAATGTCCTGGCAAGAAATATGAGCCTATCAAATAAGGCAGTATAAATATAACCTTGGAATTGTTGGGAGGCTGGAGGGAGGAATCTAAGATTCTTAAGTTGCCTGTAATGGGGATGGCACCACAGAAACAGGCTGTAGGGAATGACAGACACTAAACAAGCTCAGTTTTGAACAGCATCCTATCACTCACTGAAGACCTATTATGCATCCAGGACATACATATAATTAGACATACAAACTAAACTCTTACTGGTGTCCCTAAACTTTAATACATGCACAGCAGATAGGGCTTAAAATGTGTGATGTGTAAAAAGAGGACTGTGTGTGCGTTTTAGGGAAAAGTTGAATACGCCATGAAGAAGAATGGTAGGTCTCCAAACAGACTGGTCTGGTAGAAAGAGCACACGGTAATCACCTTCAACATACATCATCTGAGACCATAAGGCATGATAGCTCATTTTTCTGACCCTGCATTTCCTCATTCGTAAAATGAAACCGATGAAAACCAAAAGAGTTACTGGAGATTCAAATCATACGTAAAAAAGACTAAAACAGTTCCAGCACACAGCTTATGAATTACATGTCATTATTACTCCTAGATACAGAAAGGCAGTACTCAATACTAAAATTACGTCTAGATCTCACTGGATACACTCAACCTATCCTAGCAACCTCTGCTCAAAACACTAACATTTTTTTATTAAAACAGAGATAATTAACGTAAAGGAGATCACTGCATCAGAAAAAAAGTCAAATGATTTCCAAGATCTTTTTCAATACCAAAATTCCACTGCAAATGTATTGGCCAATTCACTTTCCCTTAATTCAGTACAATAAATTAAGCTGTTTTTTTACATATGTATTTTTCTTTGAATTTTTTTAACAGTTTTATTTATTTATTTGTAAGTAAGTAAGCTCTACGTTCAATGTGGGTCTTGAACCCATGACCCCAAGATCAAGAGTCACATGCTCCATAGACTAAGCCAGCCAGGTGGTTTAAACCTATAAAAATTTCAGGGTTTGAAATTTGGAAACTACAAAACACAAGATGAAATCGAATTACCCATAATCTCCCCACCCACCCAAATAAAAGCAGTAATTTGCTGTATTTCGTCCCAGTCCTTTTCCATGTGCACCACTCTTCAGGGATACAAAGAGCTTTAAGTCCATTTTCTGGATAATAAATTAACAACTGAAGGAACTGTATTCAATATAAAATTAGTCTGGGGTACCTGGCTGGCTCCATCAGTAGAACATGCAACTCTTGATCTTGGGGTCGTGAGTTCAAGTTGCATTTAGAGATTACTCAAAAAAATAAAATGGGGCGCCTCGGTGGCTCAGTTGGTTGACCGTCCAACTTCGGCTCAGATCATGACATCACAGTTTGTGCGTCAGGCTCTGTGCTGACAGCTCGGAGCCTGGAGCCTGCTTCAGATTCTGTGTCTCCCTCTCTCTCTGCCCTTCCCTGCTTGAGCTCTATCTCTCTGTGTCTCTCAAAGACAAACATTTTTTTAAATTTTTTTAATAAAATGAAATACACACACACACACACACACACACACACACACACACAATGAGTCTCATCTGATTTGTGTTACCCAAACACGCCACAGCCCCATCTTTAGCACTCATTTGAGTAGACACTCACTGAAATTCTCATCTGGAAAAAAATTTGTTTATAATTTCTTCCTTAGTTCATGAAACTTTTTTCATAGAAAGAACAATATATTAATTTCATTGGTTTGCATTTTACTGGGCTTCTGACACATACAAGTAGGATCTCCTTAATTTGGCCAACTGGGGAAAAAAGAACAATTTGAATCAATAAATTCCTAGCAAATTAAAGAACATTTTTTAATTAACAGCAGGTATGGTGCTTTTAAATACATACAATACCTAGAATTAGGTTAATGAACTGTTCCCTTGTTAAAGTCCTTAGGGAACTTCCTTTAACAGAGAAAAGTGATATTTCATTAGTGGATCAACTGATTGTATATTCGTGACATCTAAATAATACAGTTACCTGAAAACACCTGTTCTCTATAATTTAAGTACACCTCTTCCCAGGGTTGTAAACAAATTTATTTATGCTGTTAACCTGAAAACACTTCATAGAGAAGAAAGGTACTATCAGTTTCAGTAAAACTTATTGCTTAGAAAAATTCCAAATCCAGCTAAACGAAATTAGTCAGAGAAAGACAAAATATCATATGACTTCACTCATATGAGGACTTTAAGAGACAAAACAGATGAACATACGGGAAGGGAAACAAAAATAATATAAAAACAGGAAGGGGGACAAAACAGAAGAGACTCAAATATGGAGAACAAACAGAGGGTTGCTGGAGGGGTTGTGGGAGGGGGGATGGGCTAAATGGGTAAGGGGCATTAAGGAATCTACTCCTGAAATCACTGTTGCACTGTATGCTAACTAACTCGGATGTAAATTTAAAAAAATAAAATTAAAAAAAAAAGAAAAATTCCAAATCCATGGTGTAAAGTTGTAAATAAACTAACCCTCCCAAGCTTATTTCTAAAAAGCACTGACACACGTATGACAAAAAGTCTCAACAAAACGGGTATAGAGGAAACATACTTCAATGTGATAAAGGTCATTTATGACAAACCCACAGCTAACATCATATCATACTTTAGGGTGAAAAGCTGAAAGCTTTTCCGCTGTGATCAGGAACAAGACAAAGATACCCATTCTCGCCACTTTTATTCAACACAGAACTGGAAGCCCTAGCCACAGGAGGTAAGAAAAAGAAATAAAAGACATCCAAATTGCTAAGAAGGAAATAAACTGTCACTACTTGCAGATGACATGATACTATTACAGAAAAGACCCTAAAGAATCCACCAAAAAACTATTAAAATAAATGAATTCAGTAAAGGTGCAGGATACAAAATTAACATACAGAAATCTGTTGCATTTCTATTCATTAACAAGGAACTATGACAAAGAGAAATTAAGAAAACAAGCTCAGGAAGCCTGGGCGGCTCAGTCAGGCATCTGACTCTTGATTTTGGCTCAGTTCATGATCTGAGCCTGCTTGGCACTCTCTCTCTCCCTTTCTCTCTGCCCCTTTCCCACTCATGCTCACACTCCCTCTCAAATATTTTTTTTTATTTCATTTACAATTGCATCAAAAATCATAAAACACCTAGAAATAAACTTAACCAAGGAGGTAAAAGAGCTGTACTCTGAACACTGTAAGACCTGATAAAAAAAATTGAAGATGACACAAATAAATAGAAAAGTATACTATGCTCACAGAATGGAAGAATATTGTTTAAAATGTCTACATACCCAAAACAACCTACAGATTGAATGCAATCCCTATCAAAATATCAAGAACATTTTTCACAAAACTAAATTAATCCTAAAATGTGTACAGAACCAACCAACCAACAAACAAACAAAAAAACCACCACCACCAAATAGCCAAAGCAATCTTGAGAAAGCACAAAGCAGCTGGAGGT
This sequence comes from Felis catus, assembly GCF_018350175.1. Classification (NCBI taxonomy): domain Eukaryota; kingdom Metazoa; phylum Chordata; class Mammalia; order Carnivora; family Felidae; genus Felis; species Felis catus. The sequence continues at coordinate 23,431,199 of NC_058375.1, forward strand.
ATGCTCCCAGATTTCAAACTATACTGCAAAGCTATAGTAATCAAAACAGTATGACACTGGTACAAAAAGACACAGATCAATGGAGACTAGAGAGCCCAGAAATGAATCCACACACACATGGTCGATTACTCTATAACAAAGGAAGCAAGAATATACAATGGGGAAAAAGATAGTCTCTTTGATAAATCATGTTGAGAAAACTGGACAACTACAGGCGAAAATATGAAACTGGACCACTTTCTTATACCATACAGAACAAAAAACTCAAATGGATTAAAGACCTAAATGTAAAAGCTCAAACCATAAAACTCCTAAAAGAAAACAAAGGCACAGTAAACTCTCAGACATGAGTCTCAGCATGTATTTTTGGATCTATCTCCTCAGGCAAAGGCAAAAAGAAAAAAAAAAAAAAAACACAAAAATAAACAATCAGGACTACATTCAACTAAAACAACGTTTTCATATTAAAGGAAACCATCAACAAAATGAAAAGGCAACCTACTGAATGGGAGGTAATATTTGCAAATGATATAACTAATAAGAAGTTAACATCCAAAAATATATGAAGACCTCATACGACTCACCACCAAAAAGACAAATTATCTGATTTAAAAATGCAGAGGACCTGGAGAGACATTTTTCCAAAAGACAAACAGATGGCCAACTAACACATGAAAAGATGCTCAACATTATTAATCATCACAGAAATGTAAATCAAAACCACAGTGAGATACTCCCTCACACCTGTCAGAATGGCCAATATCAAAAAGACAAGAAGTGGGGTGCATAAGTGGCACAGTCAGTTAAGCATCTGACTCTTGATTTCAGCTCAGGCCATGATCTCACAGTTCATAAAATCAAGCCCCGCATCAGGCTCTGCACCAACAGCAGAAGCCTGCTTAGAATTCTCTCTGCCCCTCCCTTCCTCTCCCTCTCTCTCTCTCTCTCTCTCTCAAGTGCATCAACTTTAAATAAATAAATACTTTAAAAATTAAAAAAAAAAAAAGACAAGTAACAAGTGTTGCTGAGGTTGTGGAGAAAAGGGAATCCTTGTGCATAGTTGGTGGGAATGTAAAGTGGTACAGCCACTATGGAAAACAGTATGGAGGTTCCTCAAAAAAATTAAAACTAGGAATTCCATACAATCCAACAATTCCACTTGTCAGTATCTATCCAAAGAAAATAAAACACTATTTCGAAAAGATATATGCACCCATATGTTCACTACAGCATTATTTACAATAGCCAAGATATGGAAGCAACCTAAGTGTTCACTGATAGATGCAGGTATTAATAAAGATGTTGTGCATATATTTACAACGGAATATTACTTAGCCACAAACGAAAAAGTGAAACCTTTCCATCTGTGACAACATGGGTGGTCCCAGAGAGTATTCTGCTAAATGAAATAAATGGTACAGGAAAAGACAAACACAGTACAATTTCACTTATAGGTGGAATCTAAAGAACAAAACAAGTGAACCAACAAAACAAAGCAGAAACAGACTCAAATACAGAGAACAAGGTGGTGGGGGGATGGGGTAGAGGATAGGCAAAGAAGTGAAGGGGATTCAGAGGTATAAATTTCCAGTTATGAGACAAGTAAGTCATGGCACAGTAAAGGGTCATATACAGAACAGTCAATAATAGTGTAGTAAGTTTGTATGACAAATGGTAACTAGACTTATCGTGGTGATCACTTCATGTTTATGTCAACTCACTATGTTATATACCTGAAACTAATATGTCAACTATACTTCCATAAAAAATTAAAATTTAAAAGTTATAAAAAAAAAATACAGGGGTGTCTGGCTGACTCAATTGGTAAAGCATGCAATTCTTGACTCTTACTGGGCCTAGAGCTTACATTAAAAAAAACAAAAAACAAAAAACAAAAAAAACAGGCCTACAGAAAAGTGCCACCAGACATCTGGAATTTGTGATTCAGATCCTGGGTCTGAATCAGTCATTAAAAAGGTAAAACCACGGGCGCGCCTGGATGGCTCAGTTGGTTAAGCATCTGACTTCGGCTCAGGTTGTGGTCTTATGGTTCATGGCTTCAAGCCCCGCATCAGACTATGGCAGTGACAGCACAGAGCCTGCTTGGAATCCTCTGTCTCCCTCTCCCTCTGCCCCTGCCCAGCTGTGCGTGCACATGCTCTAAATAAATAAATAAATAAAATTTTTTTAAGAGGTAAAACTACCTTGGGGCACCTGGCTGGCTCAGTCAGTTAAACGTCCAACTCTTGATTTTAGCTCAGGTCATAATTTCATGGATTGTGGGACTGAGCCTCCCATGGGGCTCTATGCTGACAGCTTGGGGCCTGCTTGGGATTCTCTCTCTCTCTCTCTCTCTCTCTCTCTCTCTCTCTCTCTCTGCCTCTCCCCTGCACCTACACTCTCTCTCACACACACACACAAAATAAATAAACTTTAAAAAAATTTTTTTAAAAAGGTAAAACCACCTTAAAAATAAATCAATAAATGAAAATGTTTAAATTAAATAAATAAAAGTACTGGCATCAGTGAAAAAAATTCCCATTATTTCTGTATCTGTACATGTGAAACTTATGCCCTTTTAAAAGTCTTTAGGTACCCAGGGGCGCCTGGGTGGCTCAGTCGGTTGAGCCTCCAACTTGGGCTCAGGTCATGATCTCACAATTTGTGAGTTCGAGCCCCATGTCAGGCTCCATGATGACAGCTCAGACCCTGGAGCCAGCTTCAGATGCTGTGTCTCCCTCTCTCTCTGCCCCTCCCCGGCTCACACGCGTGGGCGCGTGCTCTCTCTCTCTCAAAATTAAACATGAAAAGAAACGTTTAATAAATCTTTAGGTACCCAAAAGGAATGAAAGCATAATCCAGACAAAAACTTGTATACAAAAACTTCTCCATCAATCGACAAATGGATAAATAAAATGTGGTGTGTATCCCTATATAATGCATTATTATTAAGCAATAAAAAGAAATGAGGTCCTGATACACGCTGTAACATGGAAGGACCTTTAAAACATGACGCTAGGGGGGCGCCTGGGTGATTCAGTCGGTTAAGCGTCCGACTTCAGCTCAGGTCACGATCTCGCAGTCCGTGAGTTCGAGCCCCGCATCGGGCCCTGGGCTGATGGCTCGGAGCCTGGAGCCTGCTTCCGATTCTGTGTCTCCCTCTCTCTGCCCCTCCCCCGTTCATGCTCTGTCTGTCTCTGTCCCCCCCAAAAATAAATAAACATTAAAAAAAAAAAATTTTTAAAAACATGACGCTAGGGGCACCTGGGTGGCTCAGTTGATTAAGCGGCTGACTTCAGCTCAGGGTACGATCTCACAGGTTGTGAGAGCCCATACTGGGCTCTGTGCCGACAGCTCGGAGCATGGAGCCTGCTTTGGATTCTGTGTCTCCCTCTCCCTCTGCCCCTCCCCCGCTTGCGCTCTGTCGCTCTCTCTCACTCTCAAAAATAAACATTAGGAAAAAATGTTAATAATAAATAATAAATCAATCATGATGGTAAGTGAAAGAAGCCAGTCACAAAGGACTACACATTGTAGGACTCCATTTACATGAACTGTTCAGAACCAACAAATCCACAGACACAGAAAGTAGACTGGCGGCTGCCAAGGACTGGAAGTGAAAGTTACTGGATATAGTTTTTTGGAGTGCTGAAAATGTTCTAAAACTGTGATAATGGCTGGACAACTCTGTGAATACATTAAAAACCAATGAATTGTACACCGTAAATGAATGAATTATGTATCAATAAAGCAGTTATAAAAAAATCTTTAGGGCCCTCAATTTCCACAAACCTAAGAATTTTCCCGATGAGATTCATAAAAACACTAAGAAGGGTACTTTAACCATAAAAGAGCACTTACTGAGGGCATTAAATAGACCAAGTCTTCTGAAACCATTACTAAGGCACTTTAAAATCCACAGTTCTCCAAAAATATGACATGGAAAAGACATGGAAGAGCGTTCCTCTGCAATAGGTCCAGTAACTCTTCAACTGCAGACTTTATCGCCAATGCCAGGTACACCCTTCAGGCCCAAGGTGTTCAGTCCAATTTCCAAACAGTAAACTCACCCAATCTAATGCCAGTCGCTGACCATCACTTCTCAAAACAGTAACAGGCAGGGCGCAAACTGCCAAAGCAGTCCACTGAGCCAAAGCCACACTCTCACCATGGCTCCTAACCAGATTCCAAAGACGAAGAAACTGAACGTAAAAGACAAAGCAAAGAGGGCCAGAAATTCCTCAACCAAAAAACAAAAAAGTTACTTACCCTATCCTCAGCACTAACTACGCCCTTGGAAGTGTATTAATTGGCAGGCCTATGTTCCTCTATGAACGTTAAGCCACTCCCTAGAACGGATAGATTCTAAGCAAGCGCTAGAACTTTTTTTTAAGTATTTTTTCCACAGTACCCAAAAGCATAACTCTGTAATCAGGCTCAACCTATAGAAAGTATTCGGTAAATGCCGTTGCCTCAGAGAAAATGGACACACACACACAAAAGATGTGTCACTCTTGTGCAGCAACAGAAAAGTGCACTGAAAACCAGTATCACCACATTACTTTACAAAACACTTCCAACACATCTGAAACTGAAATCTCTTCCTGAATAACTGCTGTGGTTTTCTCTTACGAAGAGTCTCATAATTTGCCACATTTCCCTCTTTTCTTTGGCCACAAGGACACCCAGAGCAAATTCTGTAACTCACCAGTCTGGTACATATTTATAAATTCTAAAATTACCCCCTTCATTTTGCTGACATACCCTTAGTTTCCCCACGGTTACATCTCATTACCACCTATCTTATGTATTTTTTTCCCCCTAATTCCACTCCAAACATCTTCTGAAACAAAACAAAGTAAAGATGTGTCACAAACTTCTGCAAGTTGCCACCTAGGGGGCACATACAATCAAGTACCACACACCGTATTAGTAAAGAGCAACTGACTGAATGCTGTTTTGTTTTGTTTTACACTGGAACCCAATTCTTAAAAATGGAAAATAGTTCTAGTGAAAGAAGGGGATCCTTTGTGTACATAACACGTTGAGTCTTTGTGAACTCCAAATATAATGAAAAAGGCTTCAAGATATGAAAGCACAGACTACTCAGCTTTAGGGGATGCTGTTCAATGGCAACGGCCCAAATGCTGAAACATCTAAGCAATCTACCCAAAAAGACAAGAGGCTCATAATCTAGCACAATCATTTGGCAGGGACACTAGAAAAAGATCTCCAGGGAACGAGGAGATTCTCAGTATGAGGAATACTTGACATCCCTCCTAGTTTAACACAATATTGTTAATTACAAATGTAAGGATTAACTAACAGACACTGGAGACCATGGACAGACATATCAAGGGTAAGTGTCAAGATACCAACAGAAGATGACAACACCAAGTGAAAGAAAAGAGATACAGAGTCAAAGAGAAGGTTCACCCATTGAATTCTGCCAGGCTATCTAGAATTATCTCCCACCGACTAACTGTCAATCTATGGTGGACACTGATATATCCTAGTGCCAAAAGACTACTAGCAAAGGTGAAAAGGATCTGTTGAGTTGGCCTCTAAATTTCTTAAAATCTTGTAAGTTTATTTATTTTTGAGAGAGAGAGAGAGAGAGAGAGAGAGAGAGAGAGAGAGAGAGAGAGAGAGAGAGAGAATGGACAGGGGAGGGGCACAGAGAGACAGAGACACAGAATCTGAAGCAGGCTCCAGGCTCTGAGCTGTCAGCACAGAGCCCGACACAGGGCTTGAACTCACGAACTATGAGATCATGACCTAAGCCAAAGTAGGAGGCTTAACTGACTGAGTCACCCAGGTTCCCCATCCTCTCAATTTCTTTTCACCCAAAGTAGAACTCCCCACCTCTGTTCCTTAAAATCCAGTTCAGAGGCCACACAGTTCAATTGGTCAACCCTAAAATTTTTTTGCTATTTCATCACCCACTTTACCTCACAGCAGTTTACAGAGAAAACAGATTTCACAATAAGAGAATAAAACAATCACAAGTCAAAGACTTGACCTTGGGTTTTACATGATGAAACTTTTAATACTATTCAAAATAAAAGTTCTTCGGTTATAAAAATCACTGTTAAAAAACACAAATTTTTTGTAGGCAACGTTTTTTAAAAATATTATTTACTCACATAGAAAAATGTGCTTTCTAGTATTTTATAATACCTTGATCCACATCCATTGTCTTGTTTGCTGTGGTTAAGTTTAACAGGCCAAAAAACAAAATTCATGAGATTTCTTAACCTCACTCTCCTCCAACGACCTCAATTTGACCCATAAATGGGGGAGAAGGGGGTCTGAAGTTTCTAACTATGCCAAATATAGTAATTTTAAGTATTAAAATAAGTGACAATACGTTTGTATTCTTAAGGTAGAAAGACAAACCATAAAGAGTTTGCACACTACAACTTTTTAAAATAAACACACAAATCTAAACACATTCCTCACCTCAAAATTATTTTTATGGTGTCTAAGTTTCACCTAATTTTAAATATTTATTCAAAGATTTAATTTAAACATTTTAATTTTTAAATTTAAATTATTTTATTTTAAGCAAATTTTAAAATATTTAAAATTCAATTACTTTACATTTTAAATAAAGTTTTCAAGATTTTTAAAGTAGTGCATAGGGGCGCCTGGATGGCTCAGTCAGTTAAGCGTCTGACTTCAGCTCAGGTCATGATCTCGCAGATGGTGAATTGGAGCCCCACATCAGGCTCTGTGCTGACAGCTCAGTGCCTGGAGCCTCTTCACATCCTGTGTCTGTGTGTGTCTCTCTCTCTCTCTCTCTCTCTCTCTCTCTCTCTCTCTCCCTGCCTCTCCCCCACTCACACTCTCTCTCTCAAAAATAAATAAACATTAAAAAAAATTTTTTTAAGTAGTGCATATTACCTCAACACATGTTCTCAAGCTGTTGTTTAAGCCTTTAAAGAACCTCATGCTGATTATGTTAAGGTTTATACTTAGAAAATAAAACTTGCATATTAAAAAAAAGTCACATACATATTTAGGCACAGCTTACAGAGCTCATCATTAAAAGAAAGGAAAACTCAGGGGCGCCTGGGTGGCTCAGTCGGTTGAGCGTCCGACTTCAGCTCAGGTCACGATCTCACGGACCGTGAGTTCGAGCCCCGCGTCGGGCTCTGGGATGATGGCTCAGAGCCTGGAGCCTGCTTCCAGTTCTGTGTCTCCCTCTCTCTCTGACCCTCCCCCGTTCATGCTCTGTCTCTCTGTCCCAAAAATAAATAAATGTTAAAAAAAAAGAAAAAATTAAAAAAAAAAAGGGAAAACTCAGACACTATGAGAATTTCTACATCAGGCAAGAAAATCCTAACTTCAAAAGGAAAGAGAAAGGTTTTTTTTAAGTGAAAAAACCTGATTGTTCATAAATGCAAGTAATAATGAGAGAAATGGCCGTAAAGTACCTGGCACAATAGTTTCCTTCCCTCCAACACTATTGACTGGCATCATAGCCTGTGATACTCTTTTACTTCACCAACTCACTTTGATAAAAGCATTCTGCCAATCTGATCTTAAATGTTGTTCCATTTTGCCAAAAGGCCTTTAAAAAAAAAAAGGCTAATGAAACAGGCCCACCAAACAGTAATAATAGCCCAGGGTTATGGCAGAATGTGCTGGCAAGTCATTCTGTCTCAATATAGGTAAGTTTCCCACAATTACTACTTAGAATACGCATGTAATAAAAACAAATCTGAAAAAAAAATAGACTTTAGCATTACCGTTCCTGTGGAAAAAAAGGACTCTTGCAATTCTAGGAAAAATGTCAACATTATTTGTACTCCTCTCCTTAATATCAAGTTTATCATCTCTAGAATTCAAGCAAAATCATGGCTTTTAATTCTCTGACCTCAGAATGTGCTACTTTGTTGCAATCACTTTGTTTGGTTTGGTCTAGTTTTTAAGGCTGGAACTCTTCCCGGGGAGAGGCAGAAATATAGACTGAGCATGGGAACTGGAATAACAAAGACCTGATTTCAAAATCGGAGTTTACCTGGTAACTAAGTTTCAGTTTCTCATCTCTCAGAAAGAATACTACCTCCCCCATGGGACTGTCCTGAGGAGTAACTACAGGAAATAATATATGGTCCAGGGCCTATAATGTAAATGCTCAGTAAATGTTTCTATCACCATCAGTGGTTCCCACCTGACAGATCAAACACCTTTTTATTCCTCCAGTCAGTAACACTGGCTGATGACTGCAGTGATTCTCCACCTAAAGATAAGCCTCACCCCCCCCCCCACCCCGCTCTTCAATTACCCTGCACTCTGCCTCACCTGTTACCTGGTGTTTCCCAGCAGGATAGCCGCGCTCTAAGATCTACTGTTTTACCCGAGTACAAATCTGAAGAACTTCTCGTCCTCATAACCATCAACACAAAAATTACAGACACTGCCAGGCAAAGCAGCATGAAAAACCCAACAGTCTTTGCCCTGGCATAGTTCAGACCAACAGATGAGATCAACACCAAAACTAGTAAATTACAATACACTATGATGACTGCAGAAGAGGTAATCTGTGCGCGGCCCACAGCCACAACACACCAACTACCCTGAGTTTCTCCGACGCTGTTCGCTGTATCATGCGTCTGGCCCAACAGAATTGTGTTGTGACGAATGCCAATTCCAAGCTGGTTCACTGGTTTAGGTCCCCAGGGTATGGAACAGGTTTTGCCGTTCAATGTTAACTCTAGTTTGCTAATCGACCTGGATAAAACTGCTCAATCAGATATGATTCCTTATGATAAGGCCTAGCATAAGACACAGCCCAGACTAAGCCTTCAGTAAACGCTTGCTGACTTGCACAGCACAGCCAGATTTTTAGATCTTAGAGTTTTGCCAAAAACTAACCCAGAGTTTGATTTTCCCAACTACACAAGACAGGCAAGCACCTTGATTCTCCTTTAAGCTTTTACCCAATGGACTATCATTAGGAAAGCCAACATAAGATCTATAATAGAGATTTTTAAAACCAACGTTTATGATTTCTAAACAGTGTCTAGCCAAATAAAGCAAAGATTACAGTCCCTTCACTTTTGCCCCCTACACAGATACCATCCAAACCAAACACCCCCTACTTTGGTCTCCCCACATGTACAGCTGCCTACATCTCAAACTCAACAGGTGTATTACCAAATTTAATTATCTTGTCCCCAAACCAGATACTGTCTCTATTCCTTTTCCTCTATTACTTCATTTTCCCACAGACCTAAGATTTCTAATTCAGTCACCAAACTCTGTATTTCTCAGTCCCATACGTTCTTGACCATTGTTCACACCAGGGCTGTGAGAGTAGCTGTCCAGTTAGTCTCAACCCTTCCCCACTCCCATCTCTCACTGCCAACTCAATCTTCCCAAACACCACTCCATACATACACACTCAAAAACCCTGCAGCCCACTGAACTAAATCTTAGCATTGGCATTCAAAGCCCTTCTCTTTGTGACAATGTCTTTTTTCTCCAATTTTATTTCAAAATTTATTTATTTATTTGAGAGAAAGAACGAGCAGGGGAGGAGTAGAAAGAGAGGAGGGCAGAGGATCCGAGGCAGGCTCTACGCCGACAGCAGAGGGCCCGGTATGGGGCTCGAACCCATGAACCACGAGATCATGACCGGAGCCAAAGTCAGACGCTTAACCAACTGAGCCACCCAGGCTCCCCACTCCTATTTTATTTTAAAGCCAAAGAAGTAAGGACTCACGCAATCAGTAAATCTCCTCTGAAGCTTTATTATACGCCGAATTCTAGGGAATAGGATAGTGAGATGAGTAAAATCTGATTCCCACCCACAAGACTCCAAGCAAATAGCAAATACACTGCCTTAAAGACAAAAAGTGTCCCAAGTGCACAAGAAGCTCCCACGTGTCTGACTTCTTAGTGTCCCTCACTTACACATAGTATGTGCTTTTGAAGCAGCACTGATATATACGACAGTTCCAATAAACCAGAGACGTATCATCAACATGCTCGATAAATCTCGTGAAGAAGAAGATAAATCCCACCTCTTCATTTCTAGTATGATAAAGAACCATGGCACATGGGCTGCCTTTTTTGAAGGGTCAGGCAAAGCGCAATGAGAATTCAGATTTGCAAGTGTGCTTGTGCCTGATTTACTTCTAAGGCAGAACAGAAGCAGCAGGGACCTAGCGAAAGGCTGAAAGTTCCTTTTGCTAGTCAGTACTCAAGACACTGGCAATATAAAATGAACCTCTGCAAATTCAACCTATATCCTATTTCAAAGAATAGCCTGATTAAAACATTCTAAGCCTTTCGTCACTATCAGGAAGTTAGGAAACCTAGATCAAGCTGAACTCTCTTCTCAGCAAAATAACGCTGTGATTCCAGCTGTGGTTTTGGATTACTAAAAGTAAGCATGTTAAAATTCACCAAATGAAGCCAAGCACTTACAACAAGAGGACAAAGATGGCTGAAACCTAAAAGCCACAACCACTCCTCTCACACAAAACATTAAATATACCAGTTCCATTTCAAATAAATTTCACTTGAGCAGCTAATTTGTTATCAACTTCCTACTTTCAACTGTAACATCTTAAAAACAAAAGTCACCCACGCCCAACAGAAAAGGCTTTGAAAATATGGACACATCCTTTAACAGGCCAAATACGCCTGGGTCATTCAGTCAGTTAAACGCCTGACTCCTGATTTCTGCTCAGGTCATAATCTCACAGTTCGTGGGTTCGAGACCCAGCTCTGAGCTGACAGTGCGAAGGCTACTTGGGATTCTCTCTCCCCCCTTCTCTCTCTCTCCCTGGCTTGTGCGCTCTCTCTCTCTCTCTCAAAAGAAATAAAGGAACTTAAAAAGAAAAAAGAATATATGTCAAAGGAGAAAAAATATTATTTGTTTAAAAAGTGTACCTGAGGGGCACCTAGGTGGCTCAGTCAGTTAAGTGTCTGACTTAGGCTCAGGCTCACGGTCCGTGCGTTCAAGCCCCGTACAAGACTCTGTGCTGCCAGCTTAGAGCCTGTGTCTCCCTCTCTCTCTGCCCCTCCCCCACTCGTGCACGTGTGCACGCGCTCTCTCTCTCAAAAATAAACATGAGGGGCGCCTGGGTGGCGCAGTCGGTTAAGTGTCCGACTTCAGCCAGGTCACGATCTCGCGGTCCGGGAGTTCGAGCCCCGCGTCAGGCTCTGGGCTGATGGCTCAGAGCCTGGAGCCTGTTTCCGATTCTGTGTCTCCCTCTCTCTGTGCCCCTCCCCCGTTCATGCTCTGTCTCTCTCTGTCCCAAAAATAAATAAACGTTGAAAAAAA